>NC_143403.1:25342500-25942500 GCF_052110815.1 Crocodylus siamensis
ACAACTTTGATGATTTAGGAGATTAAAAAAAAAAAGGGGAGGTGGTGACTGCCCGTCTCATACCTATGTCAATCACAGGGGGCAGCCCAATGCCCAAAGCCCGGAGCCCAAAATGACTGAAGGACCAGCCCAGAGCCCACTTTCCAATTCACCTTTTTTTAATTTTTTTTTTTTTTTTTTTTGGCAACAAAAGAGAAAAAAAGATCCTTTGACCTTTGCCCTCTTCTTCCTCTGGTGTTTGCAAGGTCCAGAGTCCTGTTGCCTGGGGCTGTCCCACTAGAACCTTTAGCAGTCCTCCTTCCTGCTCTGGTCCCTTCTCTGGGACTTTGAAGCAGAGCTGCAGTGGGCTTAATTGCCAACAAGCACCCCTCCACAGCTGGGGATTCCCTGTGGAGCAATCAGCTGGCGGGGGGGGCGGAGTGTGGTCTTTGCTGCTCGAGGTTTCTACCTACCCTGTCTCGGCTACAGAGCCTCTCCAGGGACCCGCTTCTCTTCGCTTCCCGCACAGACTCCTGGTCTTGGTCAGGATTCTTTGATGGCCGAGAAACCTCCACAGATCAAAGCGGGAGAAGAAAGAAAAAAAAGATACAAAGAGAAAAAAAACCTGCCACGGTGAGTGGCTCAGGTGCATCCCTCGCCTCCGCAGTCTCCAAGTATTTTCCTGGATCCCCTTCTCCAGTTGGCCTCTGCTGCCCTCCTCTTCACACTTATGGTTTGGGTGTCACCTCCTCCTCCCGGTCGGACCAAGGGATCACCCACACTTTCTCCTTTGCTTCCCCGCTCTGCTGCCTTCTGTACCTCTTCCCTTGCTGGCCTGCCCCAGCCTTTAGCTATAGCCCATGCTGTGGATTGGCCCCAATCCACTTCACCTGGCGTGGAGGTAAAGCCTGGCTGGTGCAGATCAGGAGTTCTCATTCTAGTCTGGACGTTGCAGCGTGGAGTGACTCCTGTCCCTGGCTGGGGACATGCCTTCGGTGACTGCCCTCCAGGCTCTCACAGAGATGGTAACAGGGGCCACTACCCTATTACTAAGAGGGACACATTGTACCACTGAGAGAGTCCCATGAGGAACTGAGTGCAAATTTCAGACTGAGAAGGGCCACTACTAGGCCCAAAGCTCTGGGAGAAGTAGTGGTCAGGCTCTAGAATGCTGAGAGAGGCTAAGAAGATGACACTGATCCTGGTTAAGAGAGCTTTAGGCTAGGTGACCAGGAAAGGGAGGAGCAGAGATGCATATGTAGACCCAGTGTTTGAAGCCCCAGTTTTTGATCTAGCTTTGGCAGAAACAGCACATGATTGCTCTGGGGAGCAGCAGCTCCACAGAAACTGGCTTACGGATGGAGGAGGCAAGGCAATTTGTAGGCCCTGATGGGAAGGAGTCACTGTGTGAAGAACAGCCTAAAGATAATTCATGGAACCTTCACATTTTTTAACATTGTGGATTGGTTTAAAGGCCATGAGGCATGGGAGTGGCTGAAGGAGAGGAAAGGAGGCCACTGAAGATGCCCCACAGACTGGCTTAGATTGTATTGAAGAATTGACAGGCTGCCCATGGCCCAGTGAAATGAGAGTGGTATCTCAGAGGCTCAGGGAACTGTGACTGAGCTACTAGAGCCCAGAGAGCTTCTGCCCAGGGTGTGGGAGCTTGAAGAGACTGAAGAAGAGGTAAAAAGATCCTACGGATTTTGCTGAGGAGAGGACGCTTAAACTACATCCTGTTTTTTGGAAGGCAGTCTCTTAAATGTTCCTAGTAACATCAAAGGCATGGCAGGAAAGAGTGAGGGAGGCAAGCGGTGGGGTGGCTAAGGTACTGAAGTAGGCCTCCATGAGCCACTAGAGGGCTCCAATTGACTTTGGGGACACTGAGACCTTGTTACAGGATCAAGTGAAAAGGGGATATTGGATAGTTATATATAGGGGTCTACCCAACTCCAGGAGGCACATTGGTGGAGGGGGGCAGGGCTTCATGAAAGTGGCGAGGGCTTCATGAAAGTGGAGGGTGGCAGTTCTGCATTGCATCACTTAGGCTGGGCCTGTAATGGAGCTCTGCCATATCCCTCTCCTATCTTTGAGAGATGAGAGGCACAGAGCTGGCAAAGACAAAATTTTGCCTAGGCAACTGTTCCCTTATACCAGGTTACAGCCTGTTTACAACACCTGAGTGGTAGAAGTCTCTAGAATCTGGCTATGAATTTACACTGCTTGGCACCGTATGGCCTGGTCTCATTTGGGGATGATGTCTCTTGTCTGTTATCTCAGTACAAATATAATATAAACATGAGCTGGTAGAAGAAGAAATTCCAGCATAAAATATTCAATCTTCAAGTACTTATTAATGCTAAATTGATTTTGCTTTTGTCAGTGGATCTTTTAAGATCTTTTCTCCTTAACACATAGCACAAAACTCTCTTTAAACACTATTCTACCTAAAGAAAAATGCTTGTAGACTGAAAGGAACAGCTGACCTGGAGAGTGGTATGGAGAGGATACCAAGATTTGTGTGTTATTGGGTTAAAGTTAACACTTAAAGATCTTGGGTTGAATTATGCCTTAACTGAAATCAATGGCAGACCTCTTAGTGACTTGTAGGGGGCCTGAGGGGAGATGAGACCACTAAGGGAATGAGAATATAAAAAAGAAAAAACAGGAGACTGAGCAAAAAACCTGAGGGGAAGTAGCTTCATCTGTCACCATGCCAACAAAAAGGAAAGGAAGAATCATCAGGGTTCTCCTGATGAACATATTTTGAATATTGTTATTATAACAAGTCTAGAAAGGATGCAAATAATGAGGTAATTCCATTCACACATTTAAAATTATTCTATCAAATTAATTTTGGTATTATTGCCCATGTCTTTACTCATTACGGAATACAGAAGGCTTCTAGTAACATCTTCTAGTAGCAGAAGATGTGAAGAAGACATCTAAGGTATTTAATACCTTTTTTACTTCACTCTTCATGAATAAAGTTGGCTACCAAATGACAAGTGCAGTTGGCAGCAAGGACAGGGAGGAGAGAAGCAGCCTAAGTAGTGATAGAACTAAGTAGGTTAGGGATCACTTAATATCAGTAATGCTGATGAGATGCACCCTAGAGAACAGAACTGGATTCCAAGCTTACTCTAACTGAAACCAATGACATTTCTGTCATTGCCTGCCACAGAAACTTACCACGTTTGGTTTAGCTCATTCATTCTCTACCAGAGTGCCATGAAATTCTTTCAAGGGTACTGGGAATATTAACACTGTTAAGTATACAAAAACCTGCATGTGATTCACAAGATAAACCCAGAGATTTGGAAGAGGAATCCGTTGTATCAAAAACATTTCAAACTGTTGTGGTCCTTCTGGAGTTCTGTGCAACAGAAGAATTGTTCTACTATTTTTCTGTAGTCAAAAACCAAATGAAAGCTAACCGCTGGCATTTTTCAGGGGGTTAGAACTTTACTAATAAGAATGAAAATGGATATAGTGCACTGAGGAGTGTCTGGGGGGGCTTGTGGCCTGTGCTGGTGTGGCCACTGCACTGTGTGGGCCCCACTGGTGCAGCCCATGGGGCATGCAGCCTCTGGCCACTAAGAAGTTGAAGAGCCTGGCTTAGCACATGCTGTCTTTTTTTATTTTTCCAATCTTAATCTTATCTCAGTTACAGATTTTTCTCTGTGATCTTGGCCTTTCAATCCTTATAATTCATTCCCACCTAGGGTTTCCTTTTCTTCTGTATGCCAACCATCCCTCAGAGTAGTAAATTAATTAATGTTTGTAAAGCACTTGGACACTATAGTGATGAGTGCCATAGAAAATCCCATGAGGAAATTAATACATCTTGTATACCATACAGGGATTGGATGGTGGGTGGTAAATAAGGCCTGAAGCCACACATTGAAAGAAAAGGATAGCAAATATTGAATTAAGAGAATACCATCCATTGCATTGAAAGAAGCAAGCATCTTTTACAAAAAGTAATGCATAGAATCAAAGCATCATAAGCTTAATTAAGTTTGCACATGGCATTTCCTGACTTTTGCATGTTTGACTTTTCAGTTCTAATGTTCTTTTACTGTAGCTGTTTTGCACACAACGCAGACAGCAGAGTAGGGATTGACCATATAGATTAAGTGAATCAGTTACACAAATTTTAAGTTAATATCAAGAACTGATGTGAGCTCTTGTTCATGAAAACTTATGCATCCTTGATTCAGTTAGTATATAAGGCTCATCATGACTTTAGACTAGCATGGCTAACTCCATCTTTCTGTATATAACACAGAAAGTTTCGTTTCATCTCGCTGAAACAGTTCTGTTTCGTTGAAACAGTTGCACCTTAGGGCTGTGTGAAACGGCACCATTCTGTTTTGACAGAACAGTGTTTCACTTAAAATTTTGTTTTGATTTGAAACTGCTGTTCTGTTTCATTTTGTTGAAACAGTGAAACGGTTTCGACACTGTTTTGAAGTTTCGCCCATAGGCTATAATGAGGAAGCTCAAAACAGCCTGTAACTGTCATTTCTGGCCTGATGTGGATGAAACGTGCAGCATTGGTAGCCCCTTCTAAGGGCATGAAGCCCATCAAGTTTCAAGGAGATAGATACAGGGGTTTCGGGGAAACTGCACCTCAAATTCTTGAAAGCAAAACTCATGTCACGTGTATGTGTTAAGCCACAGAAAGGTTAAAACTGCAGGGATGCTAGCCCCTGCTGAAGCCACAAAACCTGCCAAGTTTCAAGGAGATAGGTGCAGGGGGGAAACTGCACCTCAAGATGCAGACAAGCAAAATTTGTGACATGGTGACACTGTGTGTGTTAAGGTGCAGCAGGGTGAAAGCTGCAAGCATGCTAGCCCCTGATAAGGCCACGAAGCCTGCCAGCTGTCAAGAAGATAAGTACAGGGGCTCCTGGGTTCTGGGGCCCTGCACCTCTGACTGCTGACAGGCAAAACTCATGACAAGTGTACTTGTGTAACTGACTGTATGTGTTTTAGGGCACAGGGGGGTAAAAACTGCAGGCCTGCTAGGCCCTGCTGTGGCCACAAAGCCTGCCAGCTGTCAAGGAGATAGGTTCAGGGGGAATCTGGGCAAAACTGGAACACACAACTCAGTAACTGACCCCAAGGCAGAGAGCAGGGCAGTTCAAACAATGCTGCCTTTTATGCAGTTTTTCCATCCCTCCCCCAGAGCACTGGGATTGGAAGGGACCTCAGGGAAGGATGACAGTCACTGGCTAGCTACACAGTCAACAATGAGAGCAGTCCTTCCCCCCCACTTTTCCTCTCTTCCCTGTCCCTCTCCTGGCTTTAGTTTCTGTTTCTCTGCAGGCAAGCCCAGCTTGAGCTTTGAAACTCAAAATGTTTTGAAAATTTTGAAATGTTTCGACTTGTCTCATTACATTTTGAGGCTGTTTCGAAGCTCTCCATCTTGTTTCGATTTTGCTGTTTTGAGCTTGAAACGAGTTGAAACAGTGTTGAAACGAAACTGCCAGTGAAATTTTGCATAGCCCTATTACATATGTCCAAATCTTTGGATCACAACACAGACAGTGTGCATATTAGGGGTGTGTGAAGTGGGCCCTATTTGATGCTGATTCAGATTAGGCTGAATCAGGGACAGTGGTTTGATAAGTTGATTCAGATCACTGTCCCTGATTCAATTAATCTGAATCCGAATCTGAAGTATTGATGCCGATTCAGAGAATCAGCGATTCAGACATAGACAGAGCTTTAAAAGTTTTTTTCTACATACCTCAAGGTACAGCAAAAGCTCTGTTATCTGGCACCCATGGGAAATGGGGGGGTGCCAGATATCCAAATATGCCAGTTACCTGAGAGGCCCAAACAGGTGTCTTTGCTTGCTTGAGCTGCTGCCCCTCCCTCTATGTCCAGTGCACCGCTGCCCCTCCCTGGCGTCAGTGTGCCTGGGGACAGGGAGGAGGGCCCCGTGCAGGCTGCTTTGCCATGGGGCTTTGGGGGCTTGGCGAAACCAGAAGTGCCATGGTGGACACTTTCAGTTTTGCTTTTGCTGTGTTGACCAGGACACCGGTTAATGGAGCATGCTGGTTGCTAAGATGCTGGCTAAAGCGGCTTTTACTGTACCAGAGTGGCCTGTGAATGCTACAATGCTGGGGCGGATGGAGCATCCCACAGGAGTGCAGGGGGACCCTCCACATGCTTGGCGGTGAACCAGGAAGTGGACTGGAAGCACTTCCGGTCCATTTCCGGGTCTGCCGGGTGCCAAGATCCAGGAGGTACCAGTCGCTCAACCATGAGGGGGAGGGAGGGCAGGGGTGTCTGCATGTTCCACAGCAGACCTGGAAATGGACTGGAAGTGCCTTTGGTCCACTTCCAGATCTGCTGCTGAGTGCACTTGGGACCCCCCATGCTTCTGTGGGATGCTCCATGCGCCCCAGCATTACAGCGCTTATGTGCCCCTGCTACTTAGAGGTATGTAGAAAAAACTTTTAAAGCTGTGTCTATGTCCGAATCTCCAAATTTTTCCAAATCTCTGTGAAACAATTCAGAGGGTTCTGATTTAATTCAAAGAGATTAAAGGGTCCTCTGATTCGATTTGGATTTGGAGATTTGGCCATTGAATTGGGCTGAATCGCCACCAAATCAAATCAGGGACTGAAGCTTCACACAGCCTTAGCGCATATTTGCATGCACATGCATGTAAAGTTGGCTTTTGTGCACCCCAAACCCATACTGGTTGTATACTTTGATCCTGTTATGTAGCTCAGAAACCAAATAAGTCACCCCAAGAGGCCAATATTGTGGAACCTGTTTTGCAGGACATAAAGAAACTCCAGTCATCAGGGGTTAGGATAGCATGGTACCCTGGGCAGTGGCAGCACATGGGCAATGCCAGCTGTTGGGTGCTGTGGCATGGACAACCACCAGCTACATCAGTGGCTATCTTTTCACTTTGTTTCCTTCCATCCTCCAAGGAAGTTTGGAGCTGCTACCTTGGCTTCTTCCCCTCAGTTACGCTACTGTCCAATCAGACACCTTTTCCATGGAACATGCTCTCTGCATTGGCAGTGGTGTGATGATTTGATGTAAAGCAGACACTGCAATGTTGGAATCCGGGTCACAGAATCTGTATGACGAACTATACGTTCCTTTCAATGTATGGGTTAGACCATGTGGTATCTAGTCTGAAAATGTATACATTTAAAATTACATTTTATTAACATATGGAGTATATTTTTTCTTTATTAGTGCCAAACATGTACATCTTCAAACTACGTAATATATGGTATTGTCCATACACTGAAAAGGATCTGCTCCATTCTGTTGGGGTTTTTCCAGGTTTTTCTTTGTAATGTTCTTCTTTAGGTCCTTGTTCTTCAACGTTTTTTTTTTTTAAACAAAGATGTAAAAATATTTGTTTCTTTCTCTGAAGTCAGTGAGTCCTATGGAAGGAAAAATAATGCAATCAGAATTTTACATATATCCCTTCAAAGGCAGTGTAAGGGAATCTTTATTTTCTATAGGAAAGATAATGTCAATATATTTATATAATTTCAGTAATGGGAAGGTTTTGCAGAAGACCTTTTCTACCCAAGATAGATCAGTTAAAGATGTCTAGTTTCTACCTCAAAGAAGCTGGTTCAGGTTGATGGAGAAATCATGCAGGAATGTGTCTACAATTGGGTTGCTGTACCATAGAGCATAAAGGAAGGCCACATAGAGCTGTCAGTTAAGCAGATGTCCTTGCAAACTATGCCCACTAGCTGCAGTTTCTGTCTTGTAGTAGCAGAATTCAGTCTTTGTATTTTTGAGTAAGCAGGTATCTTATGGGGCTGTTGGCTCCGGTATGCAAATTACTGTCTTCACAGCTAGTTTAGGGTACCTCTTCACAGCACTGTATTATCTTATCTGCTTATGACTGAGGTTAGGTTAATGTCAGTATAGAGCTTAACTTGGTAGAATTTGAGCATCCTTGATGACAAACATTTGAGACTCACTGAGACTGCTGACCAGCAGTAATTGCCACAAGTAGAGATTATTAGTAAAAACTATATTTGCAATGTAAATGAGTCTGACTGCTGACATGTTTGGAGCTAAGTATAGCTTTATAGTTGCTTTGTATACTGTAAATACTCCTTCAGTGTGAGAGGCAATCATTTTTGTGGGTGATATCTGTTAGTGAACCAACTTCATGGTTCAGATGAAGTTAGATAAGTTTTTGAATGTAAGGTTTTATCAGGTAAATCCCACGTGTCCCTATTCTGGACTTGTGATGGCCAGAACCAGAAGGGTTAACAAGAAACTTATAGTAAAAAGAAAATGCTTTTTGAAGATATCTGAAATAGAGCTTATGAAACTGTTTTCTGTCTTTCTGGAGTATAACCTGTAAGAATTATATATAGCTGTTTGCACTAGTCTTGAGACAGCATGAGGTTTAAAAAGCAGAACTAAAGAATAAAACTACAAATCTAGCTCATTTTAATTTTTCGCTTAAAGTCAGCAAAATTAATGGATCTAACCACAAGGTATAATTAACATAGTGGGTTGAACTTGGGTGGGAACATGTTAATCTCAGACGCCAAAGTGATGTGGTGTGATTTGCTTATTGGGTAAACCCAAGCTTAGGCAGTAACTTATTATAATGATTTCTAACACCTTTTAACCCTATAAGATAACAGCTATAGAATAAGATTATGAGTAGCTAGAAAGTCAACAAATTAGCATAGACAAGATATAAAAGAACACGCACATTAAGAAACCCGCAGGAAGGACGGAACAGAAAGGTCATTGCTGTCCGATGGCCCCAGATCTCTTACTCCCTGTATGAGCGAAGACCAGATCCTGACTGAGGGACCTTCCCCCAGTTCTCCCTCTGATAGCGTGGATCAGGGATGCCTGACTTTGCTGAATCAACTTGACATGTACCTGAGACTGAGGGACTATTAATAAGTTAGTAACCAAGTGAAAACTCTTGGTTGATTTCTCTGTCTGTTTTTATTATCACTGCCAATTTTAACTTGTAGTGTTATGTTATCCGTTTATTAACTTAACCTTTTTACTAACTGTCATATGTGTAAACTATTTCTTTTGTTGTTATAAGTAAAATTCATTTTTTTTTTATAAGTGAAACTTGTCATTGCTTTCCTCCCAACATCACCTCCTCGATCCCGAACCAAAGAAGCCCCGTGGCTAATGTAAGTTGCAGTACTTAGCCTGCAACTAAATTGATATACTCACAGTGCCCAGCTGGCCTGTGACATGGACTTTAGCTCTTCTGTACCGCATTCCTGAACTTAATGAGAGGCAAGCACAGAAGGAAAGGGATAGTCAGCAGACTGATTCCTAGAAGGACTCTGCTTGGGGACAAGAAACACAATACATATGAATATGTTGCAGGCCACAAGGTCTGTAGACAGTTCACATGGCTCAGGCTGGTTGAGACCAACCCTTAGGGCCAATACTCAGTATCGCTGTAAACGTGCCCTTAGAGCTCAACATCTTGTAACAGTAAAGAGAGTTTGAATCTTTGTTCATATCAGCAAACCTGCATGTACCATCAGGCCTGTGCAGGAACCCTTTGATCTCCATTCTCTGTTTTTCATAACAAAATGCATGCACATGGCCAATATTTTCCAACAGTGTTTCTGCTTTGAACCAGATCTGCTGCACTGGGCATGTTTCAAGCTCCCTTCTTATTCTTTCTTGCCCCAAATAGGCTGCTCCAGGTTTTTCACTGTGCTGTTCGTAAACTTGTATAACAAGTCCATTCTGTCTATATCAGGACTACTCAACATCTGGTCTGTGGAACCACAGCATCTGCCCTGAGGAATTCTGGTGGTAGGGGAGGAGTGGCAATTAATACCACCACCCTCCTCTGCTGCTAACCTCCCAAGCCCCCTGTGGTGAATTGGTGGTGGGCCTGACTCCCTCACCCTGCATAGCCAGATCAAGGCCAGGCCATGCCCCTTTCCCTCTAAACAGCTGGGTTGGGGCTGGGCCATGCCACCTCCCCCCTGCATGGCTGGATTGTGGCTGCGTCTTGCCTCCTCTCCCCTACTTTTCCCTTCCCCCATGGGGCCAGGTTGGGGGCTGGGCTGAGTCCCCTTCCTCATAAGCTGCTGGATCAGGGCCAGGCTGCCTCCCACCCTCCTCCATGCTGCCAGATGGCGCCCCACTGCACCTGCCCCCAGGTCCTGGAGTGGGACCACTGGTCAGATCTAACTCACAGATGGACCAGGCATCACCCATCCAGTCCACCAGGCAAAAGATTGAGCTCCACTGGTATACATCATGGAAGGGGGTGGTTTATATAGGATGGTAGATGCTGACAGACAATTTATTTTATAGGCAGAAAGATGGCCTGCGTTGCACAGTATCAGCCCCTAGGACCTTCATAAGCCTATCCCTGATCTAACTGTCATGTTGACAACACTTGCCTTTTTGCTAGTAAAAGTTGCCAGTTCCTGTATAAGTATTTGCATGTTCTCTTGGTATTAGTATGTCGCTCTCACTCTTTTACACAGTTCAGGCTCACTATTTCGGAAACATCTTGTTCATAAGTTCTCCCAATTTATTGTATTTTCCATTTCAATATCTTCCAGTTTTTCTTCTTCCTCCTTAAAAGACATGGATGTTGAGTCCTTTCTTTTTCTTGTCTTCATGAACAGTGAGGTAAAGGAGGCCCTCAGCTTCCCAAAAGCCTCTTCTTTCTCTTATCCAGTTTTCTTTGCTCTCTCCAAGGGCCTCCCTGACTCCTTGTCATCTTTATGCTCCTTTTGTTTGTCAAGCCTTTTTATCTTGAATAAAAATCTTTTAATGTTCTCTGTGATATCATTTTTGATGTTTTGCTCTGGAGTTGTAAAATAGTTCACGTTTAATATTTATAGGTTCATGAATTAATTAGTTGGCAAATGCGGTATAAGGGTGAGTGCACGTAGTAGTAAGCGGGAAATATTAGATTCTGCCCTCCCAAGGACTCATTTTGTTTAAGTTCTTGCCACGGAGCATGCTGATTTGAGTTTGGCATCAGGTATGGTATGTCATATGGAGTTTGCTTTCTCCTGTTTGAAATGAGTTTAAATTGCCTTTTTATCTGTGTGCAGAGCGGGAATCATTTGGATCTGGGGATATGCCTTTGCAGACAGTTAAGCCAGATGCTTAGCTGGATTTCAGAATATTAGCTCAACTCTCCAATTCCCTCTCATTGTCCATACAGCAAAATCTCTCATCTGAGTTCGGCAGCATTCTACCTAGGCATGTGGGTCAGAGTTTGGGTTTCACTTTTAACCTAGCCTGCCTGCTCATTTTGCAATGAGGGTCCAAACAAAACCAGCCAAGAGCTGATAGCCCTTCAGTGTTCTCTATAAATTCCTTGCTGAGGGACAGGCAAGTTTCCTTATAATTCACACAAAGA
Organism: Crocodylus siamensis; assembly: GCF_052110815.1. Classification (NCBI taxonomy): domain Eukaryota; kingdom Metazoa; phylum Chordata; order Crocodylia; family Crocodylidae; genus Crocodylus; species Crocodylus siamensis. Next base: position 25,353,878 of record NC_143403.1, read on the forward strand.
AGTCTAGACCATCTCAGCACAAAGAACTGCATACTCCTAGACACATATAGGTGATGAAGAAACAATAGACAGTACCTCAGGTAAGCGTTCATTGTGGAGATGCTCATGGCATACTCAGAGTGCAAAGTTCGTTGCCAATCACCTGGTCAGCTGTGCAGTGTGGACACTCCTCTTATATCTCTGTTGTGGTCTTAACTGCAGCTGAGTTGCAGGATGCTAGAGTTTGACTCAATAAATTATTTCTGACTATTTTTATGATATAGACATTATATATACTATGCAAATATGATAGTATGGTACCTTATTTTGCTCAGATTTATGGAAACCATAACCGTAGGAAGGTAGTATTGGAAGGGACCTCACAAGGTCATCTAGGCCAGTCCTCTGCTCAAGGCAGGATCATCCTTGACCAAACCATCCCAGCCAAGCATCTGTTTAGCCTCTCTTGAAAATTTCTAAGAATGGTTTTTCCATGATTTCTCTAGGTAGACTGACTACCCACATAAATTTCCTCCTAGTCTCCAACCTAAATTTCCCTTGCTGCAGCTTGAGGCCATTGCTCCTAGTCCTGTCCCTTCTGGCCATGGAGAAAAGCCCATTTCCATCCTCTCTGTAATCACTATTCAAGTAGTTGAAGACTGTTATCAAATCTCTCTCAGTCTTCTCTTCTCCAGACTAATCATATTTCTCTCAGCCTTTCCTTGTAAGTCTTGCCTCCCATGTCTCTAATAATTTTTGTTATCTTTGTTGGACTCTTTCTAAACTGTGTGTGTCCTTCTTAAAGTGTGGGACACAAAACTAGACATAGTGCTCTAGGTGAGTCCTCACCAGCACTGAATAGAGCAGAAGAATCATGACCCTAGATTTGTGAGAGACACTGTTGTTAATACAACCCAGTATGCTCTTGGCTTTTTTTGCAGCAAGAATACACTGTTGGCTCATATTCAGCTTATGTTCTACTGTAACTCTCAGCTCCTTCTCTGCAGTACTGCAGCCTTGCCACTCATTATCCATGTGTGTACCCCTAGTGACAACTTCATGGAGAATCCTTAAGTGCTCAATGTTAAACACCATGGTGGGGAGCTTTGTAGAGATGCTAAGCACCTACAGACTCCACAAATTTTGTTTGGAGTTCATATGTTCATCTTGTTTTGAACATCAGACCCATATTATTTTCAATGTGAAGCACAGTTTAGGGGACTGCATATTGGGTTGGGATCCAGGAACTTTCTGGATCTTATTCCTAGTTAAGACATTAACATGCTATGGGGCATTACAGTAAGTTACCTCACCCTTTAAAATGGGGAGAGTAATTCCAATATACTTAACATAGATATCGTGAATGGTGATTCATATTTGTATAGTATGCAAATATATGCAAATATCAATCTCTTTAGCTTATTATTTCTTTATCTTGCTTACCATATAAGCCCTTTGGGGCAACAACTGTTTTTATCTCTTTGTCCTGTACAAGGCTGAGCACATAGTCTTAACAAATCTTGAATAGTAGTACAAAGCTTTCTCAAATCACCAAATATGCTCCTTTTTGGCTCCATTTATTCTTCTCTGCCATCAAACCTGTTCCTTTCAATTGTTTTTGTTAGCTGCATTCACTGGTGGTGAAAGAGATGCTTTGATGTCTATTTATTAAATCTGCAGTGCATTAGAAAAATGGACTGGTTTCTCTCTGCCCAATCCTGTAAGGTGCTAAGCACCCTCAGTCAGTTCCAATTACAGTAGACACTCAGCACTCTAGAATTAACACTTGAGTCCTGCTCAGTCTTGGACATTGGCTTATGCAGAGGGGCTGGCTGTGTACCACGTATTTCAGAAGGTCTTTTTAACGATCTCATTTTCCATAACAAGGATGTAATTTCAGTTCATTCTTACTATTAACATTTTTCCTAAGTTATTACCCACAAGAAATGAACATCTCTAACTTTCCCACATAAATCGTGAAAGTAGGTCATACCTAATAACTTTTAGTCCCTCACTGACAAAGTTTCAAACAAAAACAATAACTTGGCTTTGACCTTGCTCTCTTCAAAAAGGAAGTTACTTCTGAGCAGCAACATGAAAAAGAATAAATAATTGTTTTTCTTTTTGTTGTTATGATATGGATCATCTGAGCAGTTAGTGGTAAGCAAGCCGTCTTTGATTTGGTTCAGACGCCCTAGTGCTTGGTCCTCTATTTATGTCAGCATGTTCCTGTTCCCACACCAGGAAAGTAGAATCCCTTGATTAAATTCATATTTGTTTTAATCTTTCTCTGTGTCTGATCTCAAGCTCAAAGATTCTAATGAAAAAAGGAGTGTATCCTGCTGGGAAGAGTGCTGATTTCAGACTTTAGTCTGTTTGTTCTGTTCTAACCTGATAATGCTGGTAATGCTCAGAACCCAAATGCTTGACTCCAGCAGATTCTTAAGACAAAGATATTTTGATATTTCATGGAGGGTTATAAGTAGAGTATTTTATTTGTAGAACTAAGTAAAACAAAACAACCCCCCCTTAAATCACATATTTATGAAACAATGACTGAACACAACGGTGAATATAATTAATCAGATCCTAATGTAATTCTTTGTGAGGCTGATTTGCAAAGTTTAACACTTAATCAAAGTGTATAAGAAATAACAGCAAAAGTAAATGTTTGTCTAATTATGTTTACATCTTGTGAGATGTACTTAGTAAGAATAGCATGCATTTTCCATCTCAGATTTTCCATAAGCATTCAGATACTTAATAATTAAATTAATTTTGCTCTACACAAAGCTGAAATAACTGAGATTTTGGTAGGGAACTCAGGGGCTCCTGTGAGATGTTGAACGCTTTCTTAAAGATGCTAAAGGCCTTATAGTCCATGCTGAGAGTGCTCAGGAGCTTCCAGGAGGTGATCAGTTCCTTAAAGCAGTGGTTTTCAACCTGTGGTCCATGGGCCCCTGGGGTTCTGCAGACTATGTCTAAGGGATCTGTGAAAGAAGACTATGACCAATCAAAAGTATGTGTATACCCACATTTACTTTTGGATATTACCTGATGTGACAGGGTTGGACCCCAGGGATGACCATGATGCCCCCTGGTGGCTATTCAGCTCCTTCCCTGCTTGGGCTCCTAAGGTATGCTCCCCCTTCTCCTTCCTGCCATGGCTTGATGTAAATATTCAAAGGAGTCCACATCTCCATTCAAAATTTCCAGAGGTGTCTGCAAATGAAAAAAGGTTGAAAACTACTGCCTTAGAGAATCAGAGACTAGAATAGAGAAGATAGGGATGGAATTTGCCTTCCCAAAGTTATGGGATGTAGACACCTATGGAGAACTCCACAGTAATTGCAATTTTAGCCTATAGACTGAAAGAGCATCTTACTGATCACTCTTGCCCATCTGTAGAGCCTTGGGGTCAGTGAATGCATAAGTATGGGAAAACTCTCAGCACAGTCCATATCCTTCTTCCATGTTGACCTTTTCTGAACTAGTATAAATCTTGCATTAACATAACCAAAGGTACACTGAGCATACCTCCTGGAAAGTTACTAAGAAATAACTGTACAATTGGCTATACAGTCCTCACTGGACAGTTGCAGCAAATTTACATGCTGTGTGGTTGAACCAAAGGCCCCAGAATGGTTGCAATATAGCCAATTATACAGCCAGTCCACTGGTATAAACAGAAAATATAGGCTTGTTGGCTGAACTAAAACTCTAAGCCTAGTGGCTGAATAATATACTCTTCCTGGGTCACAGCTCCTGCAAACCCTTAACCCTTGTTTCCAGTTCCCAGGTGCAGCCATCTCAGGCATTATCATGAGTCTCAGCTGTCCTGCTGCAGAGTTCTTTTCCCAGTGACTTCTAGGACCAGACTGAAAGCCTTGATACAGGCCCTGGACTTAAATGCCTCTTAAGCCCCTCCCTTCCCCTTTCCATCAGGTGGCTCCCCACAACTACCTGCAGGGGTTTCTCATTAGGGCCTGATGGCTGGTCTCTTTGTCAGCTGGCAACTGCTGTTGTAGCAGGGCCCTGGTTGCCTTAACTAGACTCTGTCCTACTATCCTACTGCAGAGTAACTAGCTTTGTGATAGGCATTCATAGCCCATGGCTTTTAGCTTCCTGTTCTTCTGCAGCCATCTTGTTCTGGGCAGTGCTCTCTTGACTGGCTACAGATATTTCCTTTTTCCTTAATATGCAGCTCCCTACCTAGGCAACAGTGTTTCTTTGTCACCTACCTCCTTGCAGCTATTATCTCTTCAGCTTCCTAGGCTCTATCTCCAGGGTGGGCAACTATTTCGGGCAGAGGACCGCTTACCAAACTTCAGCAAGCTATTGAGGGTCACATGGGTAGCCCCACGCCTTGACAGGTGCCCTGCCCCCTGGTCGCCATTTGGGACCAGAAGCCCCACCCCCTAACTCCTAACCTTTGCCACAGAAGTCTCTCCCCTTGCCCCTGGGAATTACTTCTTTCAGCAAGGAAGTTTGCCATCTCTGAACTAAAAATATACCAAATTATATTCTAAAAATGAAACCTGTACTACAATATTCATTAATTTCATTTCAAAAAATATTTTTGTTCTGATTTACATGTGTTTGTGCAGTGTACATAGAAGTGATAGTATAATAACTTAAAATGAAGTCTTACTCTTGTATATTGTGGGAAGGGTATGGGTGGGAGGGTGGATATAGGTTTGTGGGGGTGTGGGGGAGGGTGTGTGTATGTGGGATTTGGGGGGTGGATAGGTATGGCTGTGTGGGCTGTGGGTGGGTATGGATTTTGTTGGGGACTGTGAGTGTGTTGGGGAGGGTGGCTGGAGAGGGTTGTAGCTTGTGGAGGGGGAGAATTTGCTCACAGCCTGCCCCTCCTCCCCTCCCACGGCAACCAGAGCTCCTGCTAGCAGTCCTGCAAGCCTGGGTTCTGCACATCTGTTGCTCCTGGCCCCAGGGCACTGGCACAGGCCCCAAGCTGCTGCTTGCTGCTACTTGCCACCCATCTGCCACTGTGGACCTTCTCTTGCTCCATCCCAGCTGCTACTGCAGTCCTAGTGCTGCATCTGGGAACCATGTGGTACCAAGCAGGGGGGAGGAGGGGAGTGGGAAAATGGTGGGTGGGGGGAAGGGGCAGCGAGTGGGCATGTGGAGTGCAGCAATAGCCAGGCAGGAGCATGGCGCTTGCACTGGTGCAACGGGGCCAGTGCCGGTGGAACCCGAAGTGAGGTGGCAGAAGCATGGGGCAGGGGCTGCCTGGGGCTCTATGGAGCTGAGCTGGCTCCCTCCTCTCCCTGCTTGAGCAGCACAGCCCAGCTCCAAAAAGGCCCAGGAAGCCCCCACCCTGTGCTCCTGCTACACTGTGCTTCTGCTGCCCTGTTCTGGGCCCTGCTGGTGCTGGTCCTGTTGCACTGGTGTGGGCCCTGTACTCCTGCCTGGCTGTCACTGAACTTTGCATGCCTGCTTACTGCCCCTTCCCCCTGTCTGCCACAGCCATTTCCCCGCTTTCCTCATGCCCTCCTGCTGGCACCCTGTGGTTCTTAGTTGTAGTGCTGGGACTACAGGAGCTGGCTCAGCCAGCCCTGATGACTGGGTGTGATTGCCTGCAGTCTTCCCCTGCCTTCCCCCGCTTCCTTCTTATCTGTATTTCCCTCAGCCCAGGGAGGCAGGAACAGTCCCAGGCCAGAAGCCTCCAGAAGCCCCTGCTAGGCAGGAGTACAGGGCCCACACCAGTGCTTGGGGTGGAGGGGCTGGAGGGGTGGTGGGGTCAGGCCAGACTTGCTTCTCCACTCACTTGATCCTGCCCAAGGTTCCCCCTGGGTCCTACTTTCACTGGCTCCTGTCATCTTTGACAGGCAGCCAAAGGCAGATAAATATTAATTTTCTAAATTTTTTAGGGGCCCTGTGGGCCAGATAGAATGGCCTGGTGGGCTGGATGCCACCCGGCAGCTGTATTTTGCCCCCCTGCTCTATCTGCTGCAGCTTCTCTTCTTAAAGTAACAGAAGCCCTGGACTACCTGTTGCATACAATTTCTTTTCAACTATAAGTTTCATAATAAGAATCTGGTTATACTCTGATTATTGGCTGTGTTTGACTTAATTACTTCACGTAGGTTCATCTGTTTTGCTGTGAACTGGCCAGATGTCTTTCTGCCCTCATTTTTCCCTGCTTTATTTTGCCAATACCATGGAAAATATATCCTCGCTAAAAAAACAAAAAATAAACAAAAAAACCCCACAACATCAGTTTTGGCAATTTTCAGGACAGAGCCTTTCATCTTTCCATATCTGTATGGCATTATATTTATTATCTGAAGTGTATTCTTTACTTCTATGGATTCAGCATCTCAAATGAATAAGAAAATGCCTCTACTTCTTATATGATGAACAGTTAACACTTGAATATTGCACTTGCCTGAGAATGATATAAGTGGGCATGTGATATGATTTGTTTGGTTTGAAATAGACTGATTATGAGGTTCAGGTTGGATGGCAGAAACACTGAGTCTTTTCTGGCGTTACAACAGATATTTTCTGTAATTTTGTGCAAAGGAAAAATGTCAAGTGATTTCAATGATTTTTGGATCAGGTCAACTTCCAAATACCTTTGTCTGTGTCTGATTCGTCCCCTGAATTTTCTGATTCTTATCCTGAATTTTCAGGATAAAGTCAAAACCTTTGTTATATTGTAGGATGTTGTTGTCCACACATGACGATAGTCCATCTTGCCATTACATTGATAGAAGTAGTTTTAACCCTTAGAAGCAGGTCTAAACGAATGTTTGCACATAGCCTGGGTTCCTATATGATTTTGGTCCAACATCCCCAGCATCCACATACATACCTCTTAAGCATATGTTTTGTTGTGCCTTGATCCCCTACTTATTTGCACAGATAGAATATGGTTTAGAGCCTGAGCCGTGATTTACGTTGGCTAAAAGTACTCTCTTTACAGTAAAGAGAGGTAAAATCACTTGTGTGCCAAGTACTTGTCTCATAATCTCTCCAGAGAATATACTAGTTCTTCCACAATTGGCATAACTGACCAGGGAAAAAATCCTAAAACATTTAAGCACAAAAAGGGCATGGACATACACATGAGCAAGTGCAGAAATTGAGGGCTTTATAACATGGTATGGGAACATTCATACTTTGCTATGAGAACATACATATTTCAGGTAAGCTAACAAAAGTCCTCAGTTCTGAGTACTATTTGTCTGAGCTAACTGTGCAACGTAGACAAGCCTGAGGCTGCAATATTTTACTTACTTAGTTCTTGATCACGTTAATAGTCTACAGTTCCAGAGGAGTGTGTGTGAGCCTTACTCCAGACCCAGGCTGGAGATTGTTTCCAGTTGACACAGCTGTGAAATGATTAGCTGGTCATTTAAGAGTCAAAGGTGACTGATGGCTAGAAAATGATATTTAGAAATTTGATTTTAGAAATTGGCTTATATTAGAACAATGGTCATGGGGAATGGCAAGGTTTAATTGGTTTCTAAAGTCTGTTTGCAGTGAAGATAAATGTTCTCAGCATTTTAGCATCTAACGGTCTGAAGCTAGCAGACAGACAGGCACATACATCCTGGGAAACTGAAAACATGCAGGAGCAAAACAAGCACTTTGTTCCCTTGGAGCCCTTAACAAGATAGGAAAATGCAGAATTAGCATCAGGTCACAATGACCAGCTGTAACTTGGTGAGAACTCCCTGGTTTTGGTAGAATGACTAAATTAGGAGTCTGGGAATGACTAAACTAAGGTACTGGCAAATGACCAAATTAAGATGTATGCATGTGATTGTTTAAAGAAACAAAGGATTAAGTAGACAGGGCAGATATTTGGGGCGGGAATTGGGCATTGACCTCCAACCTCCAAGGCTGCTGACATCCTGATTCAAGTAAGAACCATGAGATGGCACTCACGTACAGGCCGGACGTACCGTCTCCTTCTCCTTGTGAAACCCTAGGACTGGTTAACAAGTAGGGCTGTGTAGTCATTTTGTGTGCCTTTGTTGCATTAACCTTATTTGCTATCATTGTGTCTCAGTAAAATTCAGCTATTATGGAATGGAAGGGGTTGTTGTTGGTCTCGTTCAGAAAGATTGTGCTTGCCCAGAACAAGCTAACAGGACTGGTTTGTAAATCCAGTGCCAACAGTAGTGACTGGCTGCTAGGCTTGGCAGAACCTTGCTTTTTAATTTTTTTTAACTTAAATGCATTTTAATTAGTATGCAAGGAATTGATTCCTTCTAGATTAAAGTAGTTACACATTTAACTGGGGATTTTGACTGGGATGTGGCAATGCTTCTGCTGGGACTGAACCCCAGGGACTCCTGGTTAGAAGGTTCTCCTGCTCCCCTTGCCCCCAAGGTCAGGGTCAGACCAATCACCATGTTAGGGTAAGAAAGGAGTTTCATCTTATGGTCATGTTAGTAGGAACTGTGGTGGGTTTTGCCTTCCTCTGTAGCAGGGGGGCATAACCCTATTCCTTGGATCTTTTGAACATATTTTAACAACTTTTGTAACATCAGGATGTTGGCCAGCATGGTCCCCCTGCTTTACCAGTGGCAAGTTAAGGTGTTATATATTGTGTTGGATCAGGGTTGGCTGTGTAGTTTTACTTCGAGGTTAGACAATCGATTTGTGTAGGATGGTTCAGATAGGGATGATCCTACCTCAGGCAGGGGTTTGGTCTAGATGACCTTTGGAGGTCCCTTCCAACCTTAGTTTTCTCTGATTTCTAAGTTAAGCATGTGACTACTTAGGGCTGTCCAACTTGTGGCCTATGAGCTGCATAGGTCCCATGAGGGATTAACATGTAGCCCCCAGCCTCCCACCTGAGCGCCACTCTGCCCATTGCTCTTGTGACAGCTGTGGTCTCCAAGCTCCCCTTCCCTTCTCCAGTTATTGATTCTTGCCCCTGCTCCTGGGGGTGAGACAATGCAACAGGAGGAAGCCAGGCTGCCCGTGCTACACACACAGTAGGGAATGGTGCCAGGGTACACAAACTGCTTGCTCTGCAAAGGAGAGAGTTGGGCAGCTTGTGCACCTTGCTGCAGGTGAATTGTCTGAGATGCGTATGGCCAGAGGTGGGTGCTGTGCACATGATGGGGGCAGGGGGCCTGGGGCGAGAGATGAGAACAGGGAAGTTGGGTTGCACATGGGGTGGGAAGGGCCTGGAGTGTGCACATGGTGTGAGGGATCCAAGGAGGTGGCTCCCATGGCTTGTGGCCTGTGCTGCTTCCAGCCCTTTGCTACCCAGAAGTCAGGCAGGCATCCCTGACTTAAGTTATTCGCAGGACATGATTGGAGCTTAAGCAAATGGATAGTTACAATTCTGTGGATATAAGTGCTTTGTCGAACAAGGATGGGATTACTCATTTGGTTAAAGTGAATTGAAATGCTTTGATAAATCAGAACCTAGGTTGTGGCAGAACTGCATGCAGTATAATGTATTTCATGGGCCTTGTCTGCTAGGATGCTTTAATGACAATAACACTTCAGGAACTAAAGATGAATTTTCCATTATGAATTTTGAACTTACTATATCACTCATATTAATGGACTTCTCTGAATTAATTCTTCTATTCCTTGTTTCCTGTTGTATCTTCATCTGCTAGACTGAAGAGTCAGTTATTAACATTTTGGCTCTTCACATAAGTCTATATGGAGTACAATCAAGTGGTCTTTTAACTTTTTTATTAGGTTAGCTAGATTGAACTCCTGTAATCTTTTATTGTGGTCTTTAATTATTCTTATAATTGCTCTGAACTGTCTCCACTTAATCAATATCCTTCCTGAACTGGATAGAATGTTACAATGGTGTTTGCAGCAGTAGTTGCAAATGTAGAGGTACAATGATTCATCTAACCTCCACTTAAAGATTTTCCCATTTCTGCATCTAATATTTAGATCAATCGTTTTAAGTATGGTGTTACAATGGGAGTTTTAGCTGATTTTCTACCATGATTCCAAGTTTTTTGCAGTCACTGTTTCTCATTCTAGAATTACTCATCATAAAAAAAATAGTGTTGGAAGGGACCTGTGGAAGTCATCTAGTCCACCCCCCTGCCCATCCCCAACTATATCATCTGAGCCAAGGCTTTGTCTACCTGGGTCTTAAAATCCTCCAAGGATAGAGATTCTACAACCTCTCTGGGTAACCTGTTCCAGTGCTTTTCTGCCCTCTGAAACCAGATTCAGGCTCATGGGGTGACTGGTGGCCACACAACCTTTACCTGACACCAGTTCTAGGGTACCCTCCCTGTCTTACCTGCCACATCTTGATGTAGCTATTTGATTGGCAGAGAGGTTTCCTAATGGGCCATACAGTGAGTCCAGTTCTTCTAGATGCCAGCTAGCTCTTTTGAGCTCCTGCTGGTCTCCACTCTGCCCTCGTTAGGTGGGCCCTGATGGCCCATCTGTGCCCTTCCCCAGGGCATCTGTTAGCCTTAAATGCTAATCATGGTCTCTGACTTCCCCTACAGCCACGCCCATGTCTTACAGGTGTTACCGATTGATGACTTCATTGGGCACTTTGGCCACAATCCAGTCTCAGGCCACCTCAGGCTTTTATACCATTGTTGGGGGCTCAGCTTTACCAGACTCAACCTCTTTTCTCTTGCTGGTTCCTCTAGCCTAGGCCTACTATGCTGGACTTGGCTACAGGGTTCCAGTCCTTGACTGCCTAATTCAGCTTTGTCTTTGTCCTGTCCTGGGCAGTACCTTAACTGACCTTGCTTAGGCTCCTGTCCCTTTCTCCTCTCCCCCACCAACCTTGTCTCTGTCCTTTTCATGCACAGGACTCCCCCCTCCCTGGCTCTGACCTCCCTGGTTACTGGGCCCCCTAGCCCTTGTCTAGCTCCTGTCCAAGTTAGGCGTCAGCCTTTCCTTCTCTCTCTCTAAGCTTCAGCCTCCCCCTTGGTCTAAGCTATGAATCAAGGCCCCTAGCAGGGCTCTAAACACTGGCATGCCCCTGACACCCCACTATGGGTTTAACTCCCAGGTGTCCCTCAGGCACTCTTCTGTGGCCTGCGCTCACTCCCCTTTCAATCACACCCAAATCACAGCTGAAACTGTCACCAAGGAGTAAGCTTCCTGGTAAATGCAACCCAAACCCCCTCTGGGTCCACATATACACAATGGCTACCTGCCTGCATAACAAGACTTCCCCTTATCCAGGTAATATTCCCTTGTGGGGCTGCTGCACTCTGTTTGCCTTCCTCAAGATAGCCTGTGCCAATTAGTAGTCCTCCTGCTTTCCCCCTGCTCTGGAGCTCTTGCTTCTGCAGCCTGGAGGGGCAGACTGCCCCTCCTGGCTTAGGGACTGTGTTGTTGATATACCTCCCTGGCCCTGCTCCCTGCTGGTCAGATGCCTCCCTGGGTTGCCACAGGCATTTCCTGATCAATCTTGCCGACTTAACCTCAGAGTGCTGCTGGTCTCTTCAGTGCTTCTATCTTGTCTTCTATACAAGACTCTAGCTCATGGTGCTTGTGAGGGAGCTGCGGCTAGGGGCGGCCGTGAGCTCCCTAGAGCCGCCTACCATCATGTTAGGGTGACGTAGCACCCTCAGAACCTCGCCCGCCACGACTTTGATGGTTAAATATATAATGTGGAGGCTGCCAGTTTCCCTAATGGACGGTCTTGTTGTTCGTCCCTATCCCAGACTGGGGATTCGATATGCGTCCTGCCTTAAGGGCAATGCGTGCCTCCAAGCCTCCCCCTCAGCACGCCCCAAGCCTCGCAGCTGTTCTGGGGGATGCTTGTATGGTCCCTCGCCCCTTGGGTGCCCTTGTTCTCACTCTCGGGCACCGGGGCTCTTCGCCCACCTGGCGCCTCCTTGGGTCGGGCCCCAATCTCTAGCCCGTTCCCCGCGCCCTGGGCCTGTCACGCTGGCGCCCAGCTACTTGCTGGCGCCTCCTGGGTCGGCTCGCCAGTGCCGCTCACTACCGGCGCCCCCTGGGCCGGGTTCTAGCCGGCGCCTGGCTAATCGCCGGCTCTGCCTTGGAACTGGAGCGTTTTCGCTGCCCTAGTCTCGGCGCCCTTGGGCCGGCACGCTCCCTCCGCCCGGATCTCGGCTCTACCGCCGCCCTGGTCTCGGCGCCCTTGGGCCGGCTCGCTCTCGGCGCCCTTGGGCCGGCGCCCTTGGGTGGCTAGCTAGGCCTGGCTATTCAGCCCCTCTCTGGGGCCTCGCCCCTCAGGGGCCTCTACCGCGCTCCCTGCGCTTCGCCCCTTTGGGCTTCCCCACTCTGGGGCCGACACGCCACGCACCCCACGCCCTGTCTCTGCGGGGCCTTGCCCTCTCTAGGAGTGACTCCACGCCTCTTGCGCCCTGTCTCTGCCCCGCTCCAGGGGCCTTGCCCTCTCGGGGCTGACTCCGCGCCTCTTGTGCCTTGTCTCTGCCCCGCTCCAGGGCCTTGCCCTCTCGGGGCTGACTCCGCGCCTCTTGTGCCTTGTCTCTGCCCCGCTCCAGGGCCTTGCCCTCTCGGGGCTGACTCCGCGCCTCTTGCGCCCTGTCTCTGCCCCGCTCCGGGGCTAAACACCGCCCTTATGGGCCGGGGTCTGTAACCCCGCACACCGCGCCTCCCTGGCGCAAGATGGTGCCCTGCAGCACTGACACTAGTGCCCCTGGCACTGTGCCTCAACTGGGCACTTGGAACCCCCAAGCTGTTGGGGAGCTCCCCTGAGGCCTCCGCGCTCCCCTACAACCTCACCCGGTCCTCCGGTGTAAACTGCAACTTAAACTCCAGCCCTCTGGCTGCAACATAAACAGAGGCTCCACACGCCTAACAATAACTCCAAGCCCTGCCAGGGCTCTCAGTCTTACCTGCAGTCAGGGTGATCTTGTTCCCTGCATCATCACAGCCTGTTAGTGGGGTAAGGCTGCAACCCCCAACTCAGGCCACTCAGCTCGAGCCGCAGAGCTCCTGCTCCTGCAGCAGCCAGAAGGGAATTGTGTCTCAGGCTCTGGCCTAAGCTGGTTATAAAGGCCTGGCCCTGCCCTCTTCCGGCCATGTGACCACCTGGTTGTCCTGGCAACCAGGCACCTGGGCTGCCTGGGTGATTGACAGCTCTGCCAATCACCCTCACAGTCACGGGGCACCTCTGTGACTCCGTGACAGTGCTACTGCAACACAGCTAGTTCTGTGGTAAGCGCTTACATTAGGTAGATTCCTAAGTACCTGGTCCCTGGCAGCTCATAATGAACAGCTCTCCTCAGCTGAGGTGCTCTCTGCTGCTCTTTCACCCTTAAAGTAACAAACAGCCTTTGGCTCTCTCTTATACCGTCCTAGTGAAAGAGTTTTTCCTAATAGCTAATCTAAACTTCCTTTGCTACAACTTGAGACCATTGCTCCTTCTTCTGTCCAGTAAATATGTGTAAATATGGCCTGGCCTATTTGGCTCTAGATGTATAATTTTACATTTGGCCATATTCAAATACATACTGTTTACTTGCTATCTAGCTTACGTTGAAAGAAACATGGTTCTGGTTTCATGAAAGAATATATTAGTTTATGATTCAATCATTAGATCTATATCAAGGAAGAGTTTTGCATTACTGATTATTTTGTAATTGCATTTTCCTGTACCTATGTATGTTTTAAGCAGGTCAACAAAAGTATCTAGAAATACTGATTGAAACTGGACTGGTTTCAGATAGGTTGTATTATTTCATGGGTAAGACATTTGATTGGGACTCAGATACCCTGTTTCTATTATTCAAGGTTCTGCCACCAACCTTCTGTGTAGAAATTGGCAAGTCACCAACCTTCTTTGTGCATCTCTTTCCCCTTCCTCCCTTTGTCTACCCTGTTTCTTTAGATGACAAGCTCTTTGAGGTAAGGATTGTCCCTCACCATGTGTCTATATGATGCCTAGCAAGCTGTAGTCGTAATTTTGGCAGGTTCCTCTAGAAATTGCCATAACACAAGTGAGAATAGTAATAATAATTTTAGAGGCTGAAGGCTTCACCTCCTTTTATCCTTATTATTTTGTAGACTTTCTCTTTTAGCTTTTGTCTGTTGCCATGGATTCTTCAGGCATACCATCAAATGTGAACTTTTGTCTACTCAACGCTGCCTCTTCCAGTTGAGTAGACTCTTTGAAACTCATTCGTGCAGATTAGTTTGACCTCTGCTGATTCTAAAAACCAAATAATTCCTATACTTATTCAGTTAGGGACAATGAAGCAGACACAGGCAAGGAACCAGAAATACCCTATTTAGGAAACATGGGTACCAAGTACCGTTGAGACTGATTCTGACTTTTGTTGTGCAATGAAGTTAGTGCCCTATAGTTGTATGTGCAACCGATCAGAGTTCTTAGTGATGCACTGACTGGTACCTCCATGTTGTCCACTGAGTATTGGCCAATGGATGAGACACTGAACCAGGAATTAAGAGTCCTGGATTGTACTCTTGTCTTAACTCCCAGAGCTGTGCTAAGAAATCCTTCTTCTTGTTAGCCATTAGATCCTAGATGATGACTTTTTCTTTCTCGCTTAATTTGGGGAAGAAATCCACAGCAGTGTTTCCCAGACTTCCGATACTGGGGCCACACTTTGTTTCTGAATTAAAATTGGTGGCATGCTTTGCCCACCAGGCAGTAGGCTGTGACCAGTTTGTAAGCCTGATCCACCCATATGGGGCAAGCATGGCCAGGACTCCATCCAGCTTATTTTTCACAGCATGTTAGTATGCTGCAGTACAACCTTGAGGAATCATTTATCTATAGGGAGGAGTCAGCCAGAGCTGAGTGTTCATAGGACTGACTGCAGAAGCAGCTGAAGTAGGGACATATAATTTGGATAAATAAATTCAAGGATTTTTCTACAGTTTTGACTTAATTCTGTGCCCTAGACTGACTACAGTAGGTGTTTGCTCCAACACCCTCCTATGCTGTCCCTCACAATTTTTCATCTCAACCTCACTTCACATCTGCTTCTCTCAGGTTTCTCTTCTCCTCTGTCCTGATGCACCATCTGCTTCCTTCCCTTCACTTTCTATACTGCTAAATTAATTCCCTTCTAATTAATCTCCAGTCTCCTCCCAAAAGCACAAAACTAACAAGCTTCATGTTATTACTTCATTGTTCCCTCACTGTATGTCTGCCTTGTCTATCTCAATTGTAAGCTCTTCAGTGCAGGGATTCTTTATGACTTTGTGTTTGTATGGCATCTTGTGCAATGGGACCTTGTTCTTGGCTTTGATCTTCAGGCACTATGGTCATAAATGCGTGTAATAATAATAAAGTGTCACATGCCTGTTTTCCATCTGTTATATAGGTATAGTAGCGTAAGTAACCACACATTTTTGTGGAGGCTTTTTTTTTAAGGACTGTAGATGAAAAAACTGTAGAAATGATAAATATTAATTATTATTAGGCATTAGCATTCATGCCCTCTTCTATCCGTGCTCTCATTTGCAGTGTGTGAAAAAACTCTAACACCTCCTTTTCCCTATTGATTCAAACAATGTCCTTTGTGACTAAGAAGAATAATTAGGAATGGATAAAAGCCTTTTTGTAACAATGCTGAAACCTGTTATTCAGCTCAAATGATGAATGTTATTCCTCCCAAATCATGTTCAGTTTTCACAGATACCATTTCTCTATGTGTAGGTTCTGTCATTGTAGCATCTGAAGGTCTCTCAAATGGTGATTGTTGCCATTATTTGTGTTAATTGGCTAAGGTTCTTTGAACCCCTTCTTGTACGAGGTGCGGTACAAATAGTGAGGAAAATGTAGTCCCTTCTAAAAAAATCAGTTTTTCATTATAGCATCATTGCAGGTGAGGAAGTATTATTATTCCAATTTTTCATGAGGTATAGGAATACTCAAGGTCACAGAGAGAGTGTCTATGGCAGAACTTTGATTGAATGCAGATTTTTCCTATCTCAGGCTGGTACTTTAAGTCTATCAACATCCATCCTTGCTGCCTTAGTGTACTCATACCTAGAAAATATTGTTACTCCAAATAGAGTTAAAAAAAGTAAGCCTTGGTAGGTCTGATAAAGATGGTGCCATTCTCTTCTCTGAATTTTAATAAATATGATGAAAATATGTGTGTGGTATTTTATATTGCCAGATTTGGCAATTTCTACATATTTGTTTGGACTTTGAAGCACACACTACATTTAATTTGAAGCTGTCTCCAAATATATATCTTAAACCCCGCTACATATTGCTCAGTTAACTGGCAAATTGCATGATTACCCTGAGACCAACTACAAATACAAAGTACTTATCATGCTATAAAAAGCTCCACCAGCTATAAAGTTAGACCTTTAAAACATGTACTAACTTTATAGCTGATTGCTATCAAGCTTTAATTTGCACATGTTGGGAACCTGGTCACATGACAGATCCCAGGCGCAGGGGTGCACCATGTCCTGCTGGGGCTGGGAGTAGTGCAACTGAGAGGACTCTCAGCCCAGCAGCTGCTGACTGCATCCTGGCAGTACTTGTAGCTGCTAGGACCCAGAGTCTTGCAGCTGCAAGTGCTGAGTCCCTGGAGTGAACTTTCCTGTGCTGGGACCCAGTTGGGTCCTGGCAGGCGCTGGTTATGGCTATGGTGTCTTGGGCTCTTGGGAACATGAAACCCCAGGGGATGGGAAATCACAACAGTTGCAAAAGACACAAGCTCCCAATCCTGGGGGTTTCACACACCCCCAAGCTGGGGAGATTGCATTAGCTGTGATCTCTGAGCCCTGGGGGATTCATGCACAACCGAGGAGGGGAGCTCATGGCAGCTGCCTCTCCCAGCCATGAGATGCATGGGGTGCCCCATGGCCAGGAGCTGGTCAGCTGAGGGGGCACCCAGCTACAGGAATGTGTTTCTTGTTGGTGCAGAGGGAGCCTAGGATCAAGCTCCTCTTGCATTGGCAATACAGGGTGATGGGATCTAATGCACAATCTGTGCATGTGTGACCTGGCAGGAGGTGTGATTGTCTAGATCAGCGGTTGGTAACACCCAGCATGCCAAGCATGGCACGTGAGGCCATTTTGGTCAGCACACCACTGCCAGCCCCTGCTCCGGGTAGCTGCTGCCAGCCACGGAGTCTGGGATGCTCCCAGCAGGCAGCTAGGAGGCTGCAAGCCCTGCTGCAAGCAGCCTGGGCTCCGTGGTTGACAACAGCTATGCAGAGCTGGGGCTGGCTGTTGCTGGGAGGCTGCAAACAGCTTTGCTGGGTTCCGGCATCAGGTCTCTACTGACAGGTGCATGTGTGCCTTGGAGCAGATGGTGGGGATAGGGCCTGAGGGAGCAAAACCCTCACGCTGTCTGCTCCGAGGTGTGCATGCACCTGCCAATATGAAGCTGATGCTGGGGCTGTAGAGCCTGGTGCAGCTGTTTGCAGCCTGTCTGCTGCCTGCTACAGCTGCCCAGAGCCCAGGCTGGCTACAAACAGCCGTGCTGGGCGCTGAAGCCTAGTCATCAGCTCTGTGCCAGCAGCAGGGGAGAGGCCAGGGTTGTACTGTCTCAGGCCCCTCCCCCACCATCCACTCAGAGGTGAGCATGCACCGGCTGGTATGGAGCTGATGCTGGAGTCTGGAGCAGCTGTTTGCAGCCTCCTGGCTGCAGCCGGCCCTGGCTCTGGGTAACTGCTGCCAGCCATGGAGCTTGGGCTGCTTGCAGCAGGGCTTGCAGCTGAACCCGCTTGACTCCCACCCAGTCTGAGCCCAGCCCTGACCCAGCCCTCCTACTGGGATGAGGCCGGCGCTGCCCCTTGCCAGGAGCACCGCACCTTTGTGGGCTTAGCCGTGCAGGGTGGCTGGGGAGTTGGGCTGATAGGCAGAACAGTGTTCTTCTCCCAGTTCACTGTTCCCTGTCTTAATTATCAGCTAAGATGGCCAAAACACATTCTTTAATCACCATGATAAACAGTTCAATATTATACTTTAAAAAATATTTTAAGTGTAAAACCAAACTCCTAAACATGATTAAGAAAAACAGACATATTTTTGCCATTGTTATGACCATTTAAAAATATTTTTATGCAGCCAAAGCACAAAAAGTACAGAACAAGTGTTGCTATGAACATAAAAAAAGTGGAAGACTTCTACATAAACATTAGCTGTTAACATGCTTGAAAATAAATATTTGGGACTTGAATCGGACTGGATTGTACTGAGTTGGTAATGAAGCATGTCTTTTCAGGTTGGCTTCTTGTCCTTCAAAATTTAAAATTTCAGAAAGAAATAACAAAGTGGGTGTTTCACCTTTTATGTTTCTTTCTTTCTCTCTCTCTCCTCTCTTATTTTTCTCCTTTTCTCTCTCTCTTATTGTGACACGCTTAACAAAAAAAGAATACACAACAACAAAAGCAACATTTATGATTATTAAATATACTAACCTGTGTCCTGCCATGTACCGCCCCCTCTCTCCCCCTCTGCCGTGATTTGTTTTTCTGACATGCTGGCTCTCTGGCACCCTTCTAAGTAGACATTGTGGTTTTTTTACCGCTCCAGCCAAAAAATTTTCCCTACCCCTGATACAGATCATGCATTAGATCCCATTGCACCTTTGTTTGCATGTGTAGAGGGGTCCTTATTGTGCAAAAAAAGTTGATAATCTTAAGTCGTTGTGGAGAGAATGTTTCTGTTACAGTTTTCGTTGAAAATGGTTTATGTTATCTGCTGTTTGGTATTGCTTATTTTTTGTTCTGTTTCTTTTTCTTTATAAGTACATCCTGTTGCAAGTGTATTTAGGATTTTGACTTTTTAACTTAGAATCACTTCTTCACAAAGGCAATATAACTTATGAACTTAAAATGCATTTTTCATAATATGTTCCTAATCAGATAGTTCTTCCCAAATTTGATGTACATGGAAAGTGAAGAATTAGAAAAAATGGATGTTAACAGACATGCAGCTCCCCACTGTAACTCATGATTCTTTGCAGGAAGTGCCATGAGTTAGTGATCCTCCAGACCCAACAGATGTTCACTGTTGGGTTCTTGGGGTTGTGGGATTGAGCTGCAGTTCAGAGTAGCTGAGAGTCTGCAGCTGCTTTCCCTTAGCCCTTTCTCTCTTCCCTCCCAGACCTGGTAACATCTGTAGAGGGGAAGGGAGAGGAGGGAGTGCGGTTGGGGGTTGCAGGATCAGGCACTTTTAAAACGCTCTGTAGTTGTGTGGCACAGCTGTAGCATGCTTCAGGGAAGCAAAATGTCACCTGTGTCAGTGCCTAATGTTGTCTGGTCCATTGCATAACCTGGAGGATAATTTATGCCCTTAATATAGAGATGTGGAAAAAACACATACCTGTGTTTGCATTGATGGCCATACCTGCCTAGATTTAGAGAATAGGTTTTACATTGTGAAACACCTCAATGAAAATGTTAAAGTACATTTGGTTTCCAGGAAGGGCTTAACTGCCCATTTTGTATACGTGCCCAGTTAATTCAGTAGAAGGTTCAGTTCCAAGTCACTACATAGTTTTTTCCTTCTTAGCTTCTGGATGTGATGTGATATTGTAGCAGGATTACACCTTACTTACCATGGTATCAGCACCTGGGTGGCCAGTCTGTGGGCAAATTGGCTGGCAACATGCATCTGGAAGAAGCCCCACAGATTAGCCCACTGGGGAAAGGCTCTGGGTGTAAAAGGAGCCCTGGAGCCAAACTGCAGGGGGAGAGAGAAGGAGGAGCATTGATGGCACTGGTGGATTCTCTCCCCATGGCTGGAGTACAGCCAGCACATCCCTGCACAGGATTACTGCTGGGTGTGGCAGCAACAGCCTGTCTCATGGCTGGAGCACCCAGGAAGGGCCAGCATGCCTGGAAGCCAGTGGAGGATGACCAGGTTCCTGCAAGGAAAAATCCAGGTAACGACGTGGGAGAAGATACAGGTGGGTCAAGGGGCCCAGGTCTGACCCGGACCTTGCCCACTCCCCATATCAACGGCAGGAAATTATGGGTCAGCTGGGATTGGGTGAGTGTGGCCCAATGATCAATATTGGGACCCGCTTAGGAATCCTTTGGTTCCATCCATTACAGGTGAACAGCCGCAGACCTGAAAATCTCCCAGTGTGGAATTATCAGAGCCACGAGTATCACAGGGGTGTGAAGGAATGCCATGGATGGCATTACAACACTGGCCAGGTGCTACCTGACCCAGGGCATCAGTTCAGCCTGGGTATACCTGTGATGTGAGACCCTGTGGGAACTGAGCAGACAATGCTTTAAGAATCCCTAAGTGCTGAGGTGAAACACTGGACATGGCAGGTATTGTTGCCTTTCCCACTACACCATTCAATTTGCCTGAGTTATAGTTTTGTTGATTTGCTATTTTGTTAAACAATGAAGCTATAGCCACATTCCCACAAATAGTCATATGGGTAGGCTCTATGTGGGAGCTATGACACACTTAGCACATCCAGATACCACTGAAGCTGATCCATACCACCTGAGTGGAAAGTGGTAGGGTGTAGGGGAGGAGGAGCTCCACAGAATGAGTACCAGTAAAATCACCCAGAGTCTGAGGTATACCACCAAACAACTTCTCCAGGTGAAACCTCCAACACCAAGTCATGGTGGGTGAATAGACCCCCGTGTGGTGTAACCAAACAGGTTGGGCACCCTGGCAATGGGGTGACAAGCATGAGCCTGCCACAGATGTTTTTTAAAAATGTGCACAAGCATAACATAGGCTGTTTATTAGGGCTGTGCAAAATTTTGCCAGCTGTTTCTGTTGTCCTGTGGGGTCAGGCCAGCTCTCAGCATCTCAATATTGCACTGTTAGACACAATTGTGTGACACTGGGTGTGACACAATTGCACATATACAAACACACAAATCAATTAGGTACACACACTACCAACTCAGGCACATGCATACCTATCACCATTTCAAGTGCATAGACTAACACCCCAAAAATTAGACAAAAATCTGTTGTCCATACCCACACACTCAGTACACATACACAGATCACTAATTTGTATATCATGCACACAATGGCATATACATACATGTGTGAATGTATATATACACATACAACCCACCTACACATGCACATAGGTGAGTTCCTAAATTGGATGGTACAGCATATATGTGTGTGCTTGGGGTACCTGGAATACTTGGGGGAAGGTTAAGGTGGGAGAGAGAGAGAGAGAGAGAGAGAGAGAGAGAGAAGCCAGAACAAGGAGTAGAACCAGTGGACTATGGAGAAGCTGGCTGAGGAACTGAGGCTTTGGTTTACTTAAGATCAAGTGGCCCCAGGGTTAGTTGAGGTCACTGGTGCAAAGGAAAAAAAAAAAAAAGCCTGGTGGCAAGGAGATGACAGCCAGGAAAGAGAGAGACAAATCTGGGAGCTTGGAGCTGAAAACTGAGGCAGACAGCTGAGATATTGTGGGGGGAGGGGAGCAGATAAGTGGTGGCAAGGAGGAGACAGCCAGGAAATAAACTGAGGCAGAAACCTAGTTGCTTAGGGGAAAAGAAAAAGGCAGTGGGGATAAGACAGTGGCAAAGAAACAGAGGCAGAGAGGAGCTCAGGACAGGTGTTGGAGGTGGCAGTGAGCCAGAAGCAGGAGAGGGAGAAATGAGACAGAAGTTAGAGGGGTGAGGAGCAGAGATTGGAGCAGGGCAAAACCATAGTAAAGCAAAACCCAACTCAGGGGTCCAGATAACAGTTTTATTACACAGACAACACACTACACAGCCCCATGAAGTTATTGGTTCCCACATACTCACACTCACCAGTACTCACAATGGCAGCAGGAGAAAGAGACTCAGTGGAAGCGTTGGAGTCCAGGTGGGGAAGAGAAGCAGAGTCCAAGTCCTTGGTTAAAGAAAGGGTGGGGGGTGATATGTACCTATCCAGGCTGGAAAGGGGTCCTTGTTCAGTAGATGTTGTCTGGGGGGGTGGGTCACCGGCAGGGCCTCTGGATGGATAGGTGGTGTGGTATGGTGCTGGACCAGATGGAGAGGGCGTCCCAAGGAGTCAGTCTTCACTACCCCTTTTGGGGCAGACTACCTCTGATCTCCTATGGGGAGCGCCTGTCCAGGCAAGGTCAATCTTGGTCCAGTGGGTTCCAGGTGTTCTTACTGAGCATGTGCAGCCTTGGCACAATGGTGGGTTGTCTCATCTTTTGTTTCTTGAATATTAAGGATGGTTCCAAGGACTGGGTCGTTGGTCCAGGTATTGGTGTTGATAGTTTGGTCATTCATAGGGAGCTATTTTTAGACCCACTGCCATTTTCTCTCAAGCACCCTCATTCATCCCCATTCATTTAGGAACCAAATTACACAGGAGGGGTAGGTGCGAGTCATAGGTTACACAGCCAGGCATGGGGATAAGATGGAAACTTGACATGACTTATGCTAACTTACATATATAGGCCTAAAACAGTAATCGCAGGATATAAAAGCAGTAAAAAATAACCCTAAACATAAAAAAGTAAAAAAATAAAAACAGTGGATACCTATATCAAAATAGCAGGACACTTATTTGCAAAGAGGGGAAAGAAAAATAAAACTTACTACCTAAAATAAAATGTTAAAGCATATCCTATATCTTAGCTTACTTATACTTATCTGTAGGGAATAGGGAGGGAGAGAAAAAGTAAGAAGTGGTTGGGGAAGGGGAGGGAATGCATTTTAAAATTAAAAAAAAACCTGGGGATTTTGCTACATTTCGTTTTGATGCTGTTTTGACTCATTTCAAACTTGAAACAGGGAAATCAAGATGAAATGAAGGGCTTCAAAACAGCCTTGAAATGAAACAAGGGAAGTCGAAACATTCAAAAGATTTGAAACTTTTTGAGTTTTGAAGCTCAAGCTGGGCTTGCCTGCAGGGAAACAGATAGTAAGGAGAGGGAAGGGGGAAGAGTAGGGAAGGACTGCTCTCATTGATTGTGTGTAGCTGGCCAGTGACTGTGATCTTTCCCTGAAGTCCCTTTCAATCCCAGTGCTCCGGGGGGGAGGATGGAAAACACACACAAAGTCACACATCAGGACTTTTGCTCACCAGCAGCCCGAGGGGCAGTTTCCAAGAAACCCTTGCACCTATCTCCTTGAAACTTGGCGGGCTTTGTGACCTCAGCAGGAGCACCATGCCTGCAGTTTTCACCCCGCTGTGCCTTAACACACACACGACATGAGTTTTACTTTGAGGTACAGTTTCCCAGAAACCCCATGCACCTATCTCCTTGAAACTTGACAGGCTTCATAGACTTAGTAGGGGCTACCATCTCTGCAAGTTTCATCTGAATCAGGCAGAAAATTACAAAGTTATAGGCAGCTTTGTGCTTTCCCATTATAGCCTATGGGCAAAACATTGAAACAGTGTTAAAACAGAGAAACAGTTTTGACGAAACTAAACAGAATAGCGGTTTTGAAATTAAACAAAACTTAAAACGAAACACTGTCCCATCAAAATGTTGAAATGGAAATTGCAACAAAATGGTGCTGTTTTTTGCATCCCTACTATTTATCGCTTATGCCACTTATTCCTTGTTGGCGTGTGGGTAGAGTTGACGATCTGTGCATTTAAACTTAACATTGTTTTCACAGTTTAATTTAACTTGCCATTAGATTTCTTATCAAAAGGCTTGACCCATAGCCCACTGAAGGCATTGAAAAGATCAGGTCCTAAATGAAACTTTATTGACTGTAGCAAGAATTATAACTTATTTACAGGAAGTCTCTTTTTACAATAATAAGGCCAGATATCACCTAGTACAAATTAGCACTGCTTCAATGATATCTCAAGAGCTAGACTACTTTACCTAGCTAAGCACCTGGCCTTCTTATATTTGTTTCCTCCATGTGTAATATTCATAGACCAGATTCTATTCTCTTGTATATGCCTGGGTTTATAGCTTCCTACTGGTGTAGGATAGAACATTTGTTTTTAAAGTATTTGACTTTATAGTCAAAACTATTTGAACAAAACTATAACTCAGGCAAGTTGAATGGTGAGTTATAGTTTTCTTCAAATAGTTTTGTTCAAGTATTTGACTCATTATCTGTAACTGTAAACAGATTCTGAAGTTTGGCAGAGCTGCACGACTGCCACCAGTAGTTTTTAGTGTAGATGGTCAGTATCCACTGCAAACTACCTTGGAAGCCTAAGTCCCAGAGGAAACCAATGAGATTTAGGCTTCTGCTCCTAAGCACCAAAGTTACTTTTGAAAATGAGACTTAGCTTAAGTTCTTTAGATATTTTGAAAATTGTACCTGTTGTAAAGGTAGAATGTGTAGGAATTTTGTTCCTTGTTTGTTTTGGACAGTCAATGCAAGTGGCTATTAATTTAAACATTTCTGTACATTATCAAACGTTCCTCATGATTAATGAAGCTATTAAGTAGGACATATGCCAAGTTCTTATGAACTATCCAGGTCTACCTCAAACTTGTGCTAAAATACATAACAATAAAAATGTCAAGCTGCTAATTTGACTTGATATGTTCATGGCGCAATGCAGTCAGTCCTCGTTTCCCTACCTAAAGCATATGAATGTGCTTATTCTATTTTTCCAATTCAGCATAAAAAGTTTTTTAATCTCTCTTTAAAGTGTAAAATATCTTACAAAGTCTTGAAAGGTGATTATAAAACTGGATCAAATAGTTTTGACATTTGCTATCTAGCCATTTAAAGACATACTACAGATGCAATGCCAGCTTTCACTGGTTGATATGCTGTAGATAAAGGGCTCATCATAAGCACGAGGAGTCCAGCTTGTGTGAGCAGTGTCCCGGAGAGAAACATATTCCTAAAATGTTAATCTATTGCTTTAACTTTAGTGCCTCTTTATTCTTTCATGAAACTGGGACTTGGCATCAATTGAATCCCTCTGTCACTTTTAAAAAAAAAAAATTGTCAGAATTTGCTAAAACACGTCAGTGACTTGCTGGTTTTAGATTCTGAGTTTAGCATAATAATTCTACAGAATAATCTTCAAAGTATTTACTCAACAAGTATGCTGAATTCAAATCCTGATCTTCAAAAACAGGATCTAAACTGAATAAAAATGAAACAAAGTTTGATCTACCTACATACATAGCCTGTTAAAGATGGAATTACATTATGCTTATGTTAAAGGAAAATAAATATATAAATTGATTTTTTTATGTTCATTGTCATGTTAGAGCACAGCAAATGCACCATTGCTCATCTGAGATTTCATTATATTCTTTTTTTATGCTGAAAACGTTTAATTATTTTGGACCTGATATTATAGGCTAAGTACAGGTGTTCAAGAAGCCCAAGGTGGAAGTGTTCTAACTTTTGAGCTTTACTCTAAGTATCCAAGGTTAGGTCAGAAGCAAACAGAACATGTTAGCCCTTGTGAGGATGGGGAGGGGCTCAGAGCCTGCCTGAATGGCACAAGTCCAGCAGGTGGAGGGGTACTCATCTGCTTTCCAGCATGCTCCATGGGCTCCCCTGGCTGCTGAAGCCTCCTGGGCAGAACCAAAAAGCTGCACCACCCCTGGTGGGGCTATCACTGCCACCCACCTGGATCTGATGAGTCAGTGGCTCATCATGGCCACAAGCAATCAGCTGGCTGCCCTGATATGCCTACCCAGTACACCCTGCACCCACCAAGTGCATGCATGTCCTGGATGCCATATGTGTGTGTGTGCCTGCATGAGTGTGCACATGGATGTGTGTCCTAGACGTGTCTATTTCTTCCTCACTAATGCTGTGGCTTTGGCCGTGAACAATGGCAATCTGTCCAGATCCACAAAGCCCTGGTCAAGTTGCTTCTCACCCATGTGGACTTGGAGCCCTTCCCCGAGGAGTAGGGCTGGAGAGCTTTGAGTGTCCCTGGTATGGCATTAGGCCAAGGATGGGCAAAATGGTGGATCTGGCCAGTAGCTGGACTCCATGTCCCAGCAGGCCCTGCCCATGTGGCTGGGGCTGGTCTCAATGGAGACACCAGCTGCAGCTGTGCTGTGATAGCACAAAGCTAGGGTTGCCACTGGGATCTTGCGGTGGGGGCAGCTTGGTCTGCGGCCAGGGCAGAGCTACAATCTGCAGCCTGCATGCTCCGGGCAGGGGAGTGCAGGCAGCAGATAGTGGCTTTGCCCTGGCTCCGGATCACGCTGTCACTGCTGCAAGGAGCCAGGGCAGATCCATGATCTGCAGCCTGTGCACCCCTGCCCGGAACATGTAGGGTGCAGATCGTGGCTCTGCCCTGGCCCTGGCCCAAACTGCCCCCACTGCAAGATCCCAGAGACTCCGAGGAGCTGACTGCCCTGCCACATGCCCTGCCAGCTTGGCTGGGGCAGGTCTCCATGGCAACTCCAGCCTTTTGCTATCACAGTGCAGCTGGGGCTGGGGGCTCCACGGAGACCAGCCCGAATCATGTGGACAGGGGCTGCTGGAAAATGGAGTCCATTGCTGGTGGGATCTGGCCTGTGGGCCAGGCTTTGCCTGCCCCTGCACTAGGCCATGGGTTTCCAGGCCTAGGCTCCTCTGTCCCTGAAACACAGGCACTGCTGCCTGTGGCAAAGTGGTGCTCACGAGGGCCTTTCACACTCCAATCCCTCTCACAGGGTCTCTTTCACGCATCAACAACTTATGCTACCTTGCTCCCTCTTGGAGTGGGCCCCTTAGGCCATAGGCTTAGCTAGTTCATACCTTGGGTGGCAGACGTTCCGTCTTTTGGGACTCTCCCGCGACCCTCTCCAGGGTAGTGGCCAGCCAATTACCCGACCAGGTCTAAGCTTGCTCTGGCCCCTTCCAGGGGAATTTCTCTCTCTCTCTCTCTCTCCTCCCCCCCCCAATACTTCTGCACCCTTCCAGGACTGGCCTAGAGCCTCTTTGGGGCCCTGCGCCTATGCTGGCAACTGCCAGCAGCCATGGGTAGCAACTTAGCCCTGGAAAGCAGGCTGAATCATTGCTGGCTCTGGCAGCGGGTCTCAGGCAGCCTGGCCTTCCCCCACTCCCACACTGCTCCTTGGACTGAGCCCTGTAGTACATCTTTCTAGCTCTTTGGATCATGGGTCAGTAGCTTCCACACGGCATATTTCCTGTTTCAGGGCCCCCTGGCAGTCCATCGTTTTCTAATCAATGCACAGTGTGGAACATTCTCCCTTGGCTGCAATCTAAGGCTGGCTCCTGTGGTACCCCTGTTTCTGTTGGCATAGGGAACAGTCTCTGGAGCAGTGCTGTCCATGCCTGGGTGTGGGCAGGAGCCTGTCCAACCACTTCTGCCCACGGGGGCCATGATCTTTCCATGGAAAGTGGTGCTGAAGCCACTCGGGTGTTGTAGCTGGATCCCAAGCGATCTTCAGCTCTGTGCATAAACTTCTTATCTTGGGGCCCGTGACTCTCTCTGCTTTATAGAGGCATACATGCTTCTCACACAGTGGGTAGCCATCTGTAGACCTTGTTTTTGGATTTTGCAGTGTTCCTGGGCCTGGATGACTCACACAAGGGTTGTAGTGGCATGGGTACAAGCAGTCACTAACCTGCCCATTCCCACTCTCCACATCAAGGATCCCATTTGGTTCTCATTTCATTGGTACCATCTGTGCACATATCTCCAGCTGACCATCCTGGATCCAGTATCTTGGGATCCATAACCGGTCCTCCTGCACTCAAATGTGGAGTCTACAGACAAGGGAGACACTGAGGGACCTATGGTGAGCTGCTCATAATCTGGCACTGACCATATCATTAAATTCTTCTCTGTTCTACTTCCCTGCTGGGAAAACCCAGACACCTGGGTTTCATCTTCCTGCTGTGGGAGTTACAAGGCTGCATCCAGACCCAGAGGGGTAAGCCTTCTCTGATTCTCCAGGATGAGAGGAAAGGAACGATTGGGGGGAGTGGGGAGAGGTTACCTACAGCAATGCTCATATGTAGGTGTTCTGCCAAATGGCTTCTGGAGATGCACCAGTGAAAATGCACAGCTGCGACTATTGTAACACCTCAGCTGTGGGGCTCAGAAAGAGCTTTCCATGTGTTCAGAGGTCTGTTTGGGTGCGGTTTTACATAAAGCAGTTCTGTATTACCACACTGGTCTCTCTCAGGAAAACAATGTAACCTTGAGAGATGGGTTGGCCAGTTGTCAATTAATCAGATTTATGTAATGTAATTAATGTAACACAGACTGATAAGCCCCCAACAACAATAAGGGGTAACAATCCTGGTGCTTCAGCTTCATTCCAGGTCAATGGTGCAGGGGTTCATAGATTTCATAGACATCAGGGCTGGAAGGGACCTCAGGAGATCATCGAGTCCAGCCCCCTGCCCAAAGGGCAGGAAGTCAGCTGGGGTCATAGGATCACAGCAAGATAAGCATCCAATTTACTTTTGAAGGTGTTCAATGTAGGTTCTTGAACCACCTCCAATGGCAGACTGTTCCAGACCTTGGGGGCTCGGACAGTAAAGAAATTCTTCCTTATGTCCAGCCTGAAACGGTCTTGCAGGAGTTTGTGACTGTTCGACCTAGTCATCCCTTGGGGTGCTCTGGTGAACAAATGTTCCCCCAGATCCTGGTGGTCACCCTGATAAACTTATAGGTGGCCATCAGATCACCCCTGAGCCCATGCTTTTCCAAGCTAAAGAGTCCCATGTCTCTCAGCCTGTCATAGTAAGATCTGTTTTCCTGACCTCTGATCATGCACGTGGCTCTCCTCTGGACTCTCTCAAGCTTCTCCACATCCTTTTTGAATTGTGGAGCCCAAAACTGGATGCAGTACTCCAGCTGTGGCCTCACCAAGGCTGAGTACAAGGGGACAATGACGTCCCGGGATTTGCTCGAGAAGCATCTATGGATGCAAGCCAGCGTTTTGGTTGCTTTATTAGCTGCAGCATCGCATTGCAGGCTCATGTTCATCTTGTGGTCAATGATGACCCCCAAGTCTCTTTCTTCTGTAGTGCTATCCAACGTAGCACTGCCGAGCCTATAAGGGTGCTGCAGGTTTTTCCTCCCAAGGTGGAGAACCTTGCATTTATCAGTGTTAAACACCATCAGGTTCTTCCTTTTGCTAAGCTTGTCCAGGTCAGCCTGGATCACCCACCTATCTTCTGGCATGGATGCTTTACCCCAAAGTTTGGTGTCATCGGTGAACTTGGCCAGTCCACTCCTGACTCCAATGTCCACATCATTAATGAAGATGTTGAACAGTATGGGTCCAAGGACAGAGCCTTGAGGGACCCCACTGGTCACAGGGCACCACGATGAGTGACTGCCATCAATTACAACCCTCTGGGTCCGACCACGGAGCCAATTTCCCAGCCAGCGGATTGTGGTGGAGCCAAGGCCACAACTGGCCAGTTTGGCCAAGAGGTGATCATAGGATACCAGATCAAAAGCTTTTTTGAAGTCAAGATATATGACATCAATCTCTTCTCCCTCGTCCAGGTGATAGGTCACCTGGTCATAGAAGGAAATGAGATTGGTCAAACAAGACCTACCCGCAACAAACCCATGCTGGCTATCCCTTAGGATGTTAGCCTGGGCCAGTCCCTCAAGGATGGCCTCCTTAATAAACTTTTCTAAGATCTTCCCCAGGATAGAAGTCAGGCTAATGGGCCTGTAGTTAGCCGGATCCACTCTCCTTCCTTTTTTGAAGATCGGCACCACATTGGCCTTCTTCCAGTCTTCAGGCACTACACCAGAGTGCCAGGAGTTTTCAAAGATCCGTGCCAGGGGCTAGGCTATGACGCTCGCCAGCTCCTTGAGTACCCTGGGGTGCAGATTGTCAGGGCCAGCTGACTTGAAGGTATCCAGCTTCTCAGGGTGTTCCTTCACGAAGTCAGCATTTATGGAGGGTAGGGGATCCCCATCACCCAGATCACCCTGTCCCATAGCAGGCATGGGCGTCCCATGGGACTGATGAAAGACTGACGCAAAGTACCTATTTAATAGGTTGGCTTTTTCCTGGGCGTCAGTTGTCAGTTGCCCCATCTGGTTTAGCAGGGGTCCAACATTGCCCTTGCTTTTCCTCTGGCTCCCCACATATCTGAAAAAGGACTTTTTGTTGTCCTTGATGCTTGAAGCTAGTTGGAGTTCAGTTGCAGCCTTGGCTTTCCTTGTTTGCTCCCTGCAGGACCGGACCAGTGCAGAATAATCCTCCTTGGAGGTGAATCCCATCCTCCATCCTTTGTAGGCTTTCCTTTTTAGCCGTAGGAGGTCCGCTAGGTCCCTGGAGAGCCAGGAGGGCTGCTGTGCCTTCTTGCTGCCTTTCCTCTGTGTTGGAATAGATTTAGCTTGTGCATTGAGGATTGCTTCCTTGAGAAGCAACCACTCTTCTTGAACTCCCATCTCCCTGGGGTCATGGTCCCTAAGGGCCTGACTGACAAGCCTGTTGAGCTTGTCAAAGTCAGCTTTTCTGAAGTCAAGGACTTCTGTGTTGCTGACTGACTTGCCAGCTTTATGGTGGATGGTGAAGGTGATCAGCTCATGGTCGCTGTCACCCAGCTTCCCATCAATCACTAGGTCGTCCGATTAGGTCGTCCCCCATAGCCAGTACCAGGTCGAGCAGCGCTTTGCCTCTCATTGGCCCATAGACTTCTTGAGTCAGGTTGAGGTCATCCACGCACGAGAGAAAGCTTTGCGACTGCTCGGATTTTGCTGAGTGATCTTCCCACGAGATGTCCGGGTAATTGAAGTCCCCCATGACAACCAAGGTCCTGGAGCAAGCGGCCTCAGTCAGTTCCCGGGCGTATTTTGAAAAAGCCTCAACTTAATATTTATGTTATCTCAAATGACTGACTTATACCTTTTTTATAGGAGAAAAGCTTAACTCTTGGACATGTCTGGTTATAATTAAACACCAGTAGGTGATATACAATAGCACTGAATCAGAACAATAAACAACATTTTGTTCAAGAATTCTATATATATAATTCTATATATATAAAAAGGGCTTAGTCCATCTGTCTGTAATGCTCTTGGAGCACGCTGATTGGTTGTCTCAGCAGCCAGTCACAATGCTTACTGAAACAACTAATCAGAGTACACCATAGTTTCATAGTTTCGAGGGTCAGAAGGGACCTGAGTAGATCATTTAGTCCAACCCCCTGCTATGGCAGGAAAGAATACTGGGGTCAAACACCCAGCAAGGTGTTCATCTAGCCTCTTGAAAACCCCCAGGGTAGGAGCCTGCACCACTTCTCTTGGAAGTTGGTTCCAGACCCTAGCCATCCTGACCATGAAGTAGTGCCTCCTCATATCAAGCCTAAATCTACCCTCTGCCAGCTTGTGTCTGTTATTCCTGGTCACTCCTGGTAGTGCTCGGGGGAACAGTGACTCCCCCAGTGCCTGCTGATCCCCCATGACTAGTTTATAACAGGCCACTAGATCCCCCCTCAGCCTTCTCTTGTGGAGGCTGAACAGGTTCAGGCCCCGTAGCCTGTCCTCATAGGGCCTGCCCTGCTGCCCCCTGATCATGCGAGTGGCCCTCCTCTGGACCCTCTCCATGCTGTCCACATCCCTCTTGAAGTGCGGTGCCCAGAACTGGATGCAGTACTCCAGCTGCGCCCTGACCAGTGCCACATAGAGGGGGAGGATCACCCCTTTGGACCTGCTCGAGATGCATCTGTGGATGCATGACAAGGTACGGTTGGCCTTCCTGACTACCTCCCCACACTGCTGGCCCATGTTCATCTTGGAGTCAATGATGACTCCAAGATCCTTTTCCGCCTCCGTGCTGACAAGAGGGGAGTTCCCCAACCTGTAGGTATGGTGCCGGTTATTCCTCCCCAGGTGCATCACTTTGCACTTGTCTGTGTTGAATCCCATCCTATTCTCATCCGCCCACCCTTGTAACCTATCTAGGTCTGATTGTAGCCTGTTGCTTCCTTCTAGCATGCCCACATCTCCCCACATCTTAATGTCATCAGCAAATTTGAACGGGGTGCTTTTTACCACCTTGTCCAAGTCACTGATGAAGATGTTGAACAGTGCGGGCCCGAGGACCGAGCCCTGTGGAACCCCACTGCCCACGTCCTTGCAGGTTGAGAAGGACCCATCCACTACCACCCTCTGGGTGCGGCCCTCCAGCCAGTTGGCGACCCATTTGACTGTGTGGGCGTCGACACCACAGTCCCCCAGTTTCTTAATGAGAACGGGGTGAGAGACAGTGTTGAAAGCCTTCCGGAAGTCCAGGAAAACTATGTCCACTGCTACCCCTGCATCTAATGATTTGGTGATCTAATCATAAAAGGCCACCAGGTTGGTCTGACAACCTGATGAACCCGTGTTGGTTGACCCTAAGCATGCAGTCCCCTGCAGGCCCCTTGTGGATGTGTGCCAGAATAATTTTCTCAAACAGCTTGCCTAGGATCGAAGTAAGACTAACCAGCCTATAGTTTCCTGGGTCCTCCTTTTTCCCCTTTTTGAAGATGGGAACCACGTTGGCCCTCTTCCAGTCCTCCGGCACCACACCAGAGCACCACGAGTACTCGTAAAGCCGTTCAGTCAATGACCTCAGCCAATTCCTTTAAAACTCTAGGGTGGAGATCGTCCCGACCGGCCGACTTGAGTATGTCCAGTCCCTCCAGAAGTTCCCTAACTAGTTCCTCACTAACCCTTGGTCCAGGTGTGCCTCCCCTGGGGCCCTAGGGGGGCCCAGCAGGGAGGTGGCTGTTCTGGTCCCTACTTAGGAAGACAGAGGCAAAGAAATCGTTAAACATGTTAGCTTTGTAGTTTGGTATGACGACCAAATTCCCCAACGCGTCCTGCAGGGGCCGCACATTACCCGGAACCTTCTTTTTACCTCCTATGTATTTGAAGAAGGACTTCTTATTATCCTTAATCTGGGAAGCTAGCCCTAATTTCATCTCTGCCTTGGCCTTCCTGACTGCCCCCCTATATTCCCAAGCGACTGCAGTATAGTTATCCCTGGTGATGTTCCCTTGTTTCCAATGGGTGTACGCCTCCCTTTTAGCAAGGAGACATTCCCGGATGCTTTTGGTGAGCCATGGAAGCTTGTGTGCTCTCCTGCTCCCTTTGATCCTCATTGGGATTACCCTCCTTTGGGCTTGGAGGATCGTCTCCTTAAGGAGTGACCACTCTCCCTGGATACCTGGCTCCCTTCCCCTCCGGGACCTCAGTGCTTCTCCAACTATCCTCCTTAGCTTGTTGAAGTTTGCCCTCCTGAAATCTAGGGCTGCTGCCTTACTTCAGGCCTTTGCCACCTTGCGCTGGATGGTGAATTCCAGCAGGCGATGATCACTATCGCCCAGGTGGTCAAGCACCCGCAGCCCGCTCACCAGGTCATCACCCGTGACCAGCACTAGGTCCAGCAAGGCGTCTCCTCTGTTGGGGCTGTGCACCTCCTGGGTTAGATGAAGGTCCTGTACTCTGTCTAAGAACCAACATGAGCAGTCAGACCTGGCTGACTGCTCTTCCCAGCAGTTGTCCGGGAAGTTCAGGTCCCCCATGACTACCACTTCCTTAGCCTTCACTACCTCTGTGAGCTGACCTAAGGATTCCTGGTCAAGCTCTTCCCCCTGGGTTCTCTGGATAGCACCGCCGTGACAGTGGGGATGGAGGGGATGGAGTGGTGGGAGGTGAGACCAGCACTGCTAGTCTCACCTCTCCCTTGGCCCTGTTCCTTGGAGAAGGTGGTGGCGGTGGGATGGGGTGCTGGCGGAGGGGGACAGAGGAAATTGTGGGGGTGGAGTGGGATGGTAGAGCACTGCCATGACTGTCCCCACTCTGTCCCCTCCATGTTGGTGGTGCTCCATCATCCCACACCATCCTCGCTGTTCCCTCTGGCCCTGGTGGTGAAGGTAGTGTGGAGTGCTGGCAGAGGCAGATGGAGTGGATGGTTGTGCAAGCTTCCCCTGCCCTGCTTCTGGGAGGTGACAGTGGTGCAGGTTGGTGGGTGGTGGTGCTCTGTCCCCATCTACTCCTCCAACCCCCCCAGTCATTCTTGATGGGCAATTTGCTAGTAGCAATAGAATACTCTAATATTCTACTGCTGCATTTACTGCATATTTGAATGCTCAAATCTGAGTTTCGATATCATTGCATATGTCTGCAGGTATGAACATAGGCTAAGAATTGCAAATCAGTTAGCATTTTATGGCATCACGTTGGAAAGCTGTATTGGCTTAATTAGCATGTGAGGTCTGAGAGATGATCATGACAGCTGTGTGATGTAGTCACTCTAGTATTTTGTCTTGTTAAGATTAACTGTGTTAAATCAGACTCCTTAGCATATTCCTTAGCTGTGAATCAACTGTTCTATGTTCGCATATAAATACATTCACAGACTGCCATTTTAAATGAACCCTACTTTTTAAGTTTGGAAATTCAGGGTGCAAAGCTACATCGTAGCATGGAAGAACATAATATTTTACATGTTCAAAACAATTTTCAAACACAGATTAGTTCTTATACAACTCCTCTTACTGGTTGGGAGGGAAGTCATTACTATTGTCTCCATTTTACAGAGTGGCACAAAGTAACATGGATAAGCATCTTGACAAAACTCGTGCAACAGATTTTATGACAGAGCTGGACTAACACCTGAATTAATTTTAAACAAACTAATTACTGGAAGTGTTCTGGTCATGGTAGCATGGTGCTTCAAGCAGAGTAATTTACCTTGCTGAGAAGCAGTTGTTTGAGCTGGCATACCCTAAATTTCCAAACTTATAATGATGTGCTCTAACCTTTTGAAGTACTGCCTTCCATATTTAAAGATGGACTTGGCTCCTGAGCCAAACCCCCTTGAAATTTGGAAAAACCTGGATGTGATATTTATGTTTCCTACTCTGCAAGAGTAAGAAGCGTCCCTACTCTATATAACTTCCTTAATCTCAGGGCTATACAAGTGAGGAAGTTTTGTTATTAACTAAACCTCAGACTTCTCTCCTTATTTCATTATTTCTTGTTCCATGAGATTTACAAGTATGACTGCAAATTCCTTCCTATCTTCTCTTCAGATAAATAATATTTCCCTGTTAACAATAGGTATGGCTAATGTGAGTCTGATGTTCTCTGGCAATAATACTTGGTCTAAAATGCCAGTGGAGTCAGTGTAGTTGCAGCTATAACTGATATAATTTTGCCAATAATGTTTTACAAGCCTTTGTAATAGAAGTATTTCTGAAATCTCTCTTCTATAGCTTTTAAAATACCACAATACTTCATGTTTTTGTATCTCCTTCAGTTAGTTTGCTTGCTTAATACTGTTTCAGCAGTTGAGTGATACTGAGAAATCTTACTTTTTAAATGCACTATATATAATTACATTAAGCAATGACCTACTTATAATAAAGGACAGAGAAATGCATTCTGGAGCAAAGGGATTGGTAAAAAAAGTATTCCATGGATTCTAAGGTTTCAGCTGGATGGCAGAAAAATTAAGATCTGGGAGGAAGGAATGCCTTCTGGACTTGCTGAAGCCATATTCACAGTTTTTCAAAACATAGTTTTTATTTATCCATAGAAATCATTAAATAAGGTTAAACAATAACGATCTATATGCATGTTTCTTAAAGCTTATTTAGCCTTTAGAGCTGAGGATGGCCCATCTTATATAACGTAACTTAATTTTTAGGTTCCATTTGTTTTTGTGTAGATGCTGTCCATTTCTGTTTTCCCTGTCTTCCCTGATCTTCATTTGTCCCCTGTCTCAGCTTCAGAGCCAAAGTTTTCAAACTTCTTACAAGTCAGCCTGCTGATTGGAACCTGTTATCAGTAAATCCTCAAAGGAACTGCCATTTGTTAAGTACCAGTAATGGGCTTATTTAACTTTAGATCCTGCAGACCTGTAAAATCAGCTCAAGCAGAACAGAACAATTCCTCAATTATCCTTTAGCAAGCAATATTATGCACATCAAATGAACAGAGGGTCACATAATATATTTAATATAACAGATATGTGCCCTATTTTTTTTAGAGATTTTTCTTGCAAAAAACCTGTGTTTTCCTCTACAACCTTTAGAGTACAGTATGGAACTTTCTTCTTGTAGGCATAAGTGGGCATCTTTACATGTGCTCCAGGGTTGGGGATGGGGTGCTTTAAATAGAGCAACTCTCAGAAGCCGCTCTAATTAAACTGCCATCAGAGTCTCATGCATTCAGTATCTGGCACTTCAAAATGGTGGCAGGGGTACTTTAAACTCATTTAACTTTAGTTAAAGCACACCCACTACCATTTTGAAGCACAGGGATGCCACCCTGTTAGATTATTCTCAATGTCTTAACTTTTTTGTGTGTTTATCTGAGCCATGTCACCTCACATTTTGTATTTCCTTTATTCTTCTTCAATGCCACCATTTGCAGACCATTTGCGATGGGCTGCAGATTTCCTTTTGCAGCTCCCAGCCTTCCCCACTTTGTGTTTTGTATATTCCCAACTGCAGCCTCTTTTTACCCTCTCTGCCAAGGGCTGGATATGGCCTGTGAACTGAAGATCATTGATCCATTTATTAGATTATTCTCAATGTCTTAACTTTTTTGTGTGTTTATCTGAGCCAAGTCACCTCACATTTTGTATTTCCTTTATTCTTCTTCAATGCCAGAATAATCTATTATATTTTTTAATTATATTGAATTTAGAGGTGGTAAAGACACATTTGACACAAGGCCAGAAATAAATATGTATAGTTTGGCTAAATGAAAACAAGTTGGGAATATGATCTGTGTTACCAAGAAAAGAAAATGATGGCTATACAGCCGGTGCCAGGGACAGCTAGTTTAATAGGATAAAACAAAGGAGAATATATCTGAACAACAAGAAAAAAATGCCCACTAGTGAAGTTTAAGACCACAGAATCATTGACACTTCTCTGTTTGATTTATTTAAAAATACATTAGATTCACCTCCCTTTAGGGAGCAAATACATCACTTACCTGTAATAAGTCGTATTTCCACCTCAATTTCAGTAAGAAGCGGTATAAGAGAGAGAAATAGATTCCAGCCAAAACAGTGTTAATTTTAAGATCCAATTTAACATTTTCATATAAACTTCAGTTTACAGGATACATGCTATTTTGCACTCAGAAATGATATATTGTATCCTCTCTATGTGTGCGGCAAATGAAGCCCCTGTGTGTCGTTAGCAGCCTGGTAAGGTCTAAGCCCACTGAAGTCATTTTTCCCCCTCCTTGCTTTTATTGGCCTAGATGAATGTTACAAAGAGGAAACCACATGCGAGTCAGGGATGACTTGAAAGAACAGGTAATTAATATCATCTGCCTCAACCTTCTTATCTTGATGGGTTGATGTTTACAGCGCTGACCCCAGGGTGGTGGAAGGCACGACCTCCTTAATATAAAATGAGGGAAGTCCAAAGGCTTTTGAGCTTCACAGAGAGCTTTGCTCCTGTGAAGTGCAAACAGCTTGATTTTGTGTGTGTGCGTGTGTGATGACTGTCTTGCAACAGTCTCTGTTCTAACATCAAGTTCTTTTAACTTTCTTTTCACTAAGGGAAAGAAAATGTTAATGGTACACTTCATATGATCTCCTTTATGTACCCATATTGCTTTTGGAGCATCTAAGAAGCCTTACTTTTCCTTTTAAAAATGTACTAAATTCATGTCAGGTAATTAAGATTTTTTTTTTCTTTCTTTCTTTTTTGATGGGAGGTCTTCATAATAGAGGCATTGTTTCCAGTGGCCTCTCTCTCTATACCAATACCACCTTTTGTACTTAATTATTTCTGACATTTTGCCCATCATATTGTAATGAGCTTCTTCAGAGGAAATAAAAACAGCTTGTCTCTTTGAAAGCAGAGAAGCAACTATTTTTTTGTGTTTGTTATCAAAACACAAGCTGTTTTTCTTCCTCAAAGGACAACTCACTGTACAATGGAAGAAACATCAAGAATTAGATTAGACAGCGTCAGGCTCACATGAAAGAAAATATATCTCTTTAAATAGATTCATCCTTACTTTTTTTTAAAAAAAGGGAAAGATGTAAGGGTTTAGTGGATTTAGTAATCTTAGCCTTTCCTGATGCATGCTAGCTTCTGTGTATAGATGCATTAGTAGGGAACCAAATGGCAGATTTTAAGATAACACTCTAATTGTGAACAAGAGGTCTTGAATTAACTTAAGACATTTGGGAGGTCTTTGATAATTCCATATATTAGCAGGGTCTAATACATTTTATGGTTCTCTGCACATTTCAGAATATGTATCTGTCTTTGATCATTTCACTATGTTAAGCACAAATCACAGATTAATTTATTGTTTGCTTTGAGTGGCTCTTTTATATAAATCTTTGACAGTTTTCCAGAATCAGCAATGGAATGTATATTTTAATTCTCCACATATGACAAAAACCATTTCCAGTTGCAGTAATTAAAGTAGTATCACTAAATATGTGGGGAGGGGAGGTCTGGTTGTCAAGAGACCTGAAAGATTTTGAATATCAATTAATTGAGCATTGGCCGGAGCTCTGTTTTGTTCTTTGTTTTTCTGTTTAGAATGAATGTGCGTGCACCCAGATCATCAGCTGGACATGTTTTTATAATCTAAAGTACATGAAATGAGTAGTAGCAGTGATTTTGTTGGGTTTTTGATGCGGGATGTTGGTGTGGGTGGTCTCCATTATTATTTAATCTAGAGATAAAATAAATGTTTCTTTATATATTTGTTTTCATTATCTTCCCATCTCTAATTCAACTAGGCAGTACAGTGGAATTCTGTTAGTCTCAAATTCTGCTCTCATGCTCCTCCAGTGAATGTCCCACATACGTATTTTGGGGGAGAATTTGACCTAGTGTGAACTTAGATATAGTGAACCTCTGTTTGTAGCAAAGAAGATTCAAAGTCCTACATTGTTTCTGTCCATTTTACAAATTACAGTTCTGGTTAAAGTGCACTTCCACTTACAGTACACTTGTTTCATTTCATTGTTTTCTTATATGGCTTTACATCAAACAATGTTTTACTGTAGTTGCTTCAACTAAAAAGTAAGAAAGCTTTCTTTGTTTAATTGAACTTACCAATATGTTGACAAAAGTAGCTGTTTTCTTATAGTGGGAAAGATGATTTAAGTGTTTGCAGAGTCAAGCCCTGGGTCTCAAGCCTACTTACTTACTTTGTTTACTTATTCGTGAATGGCATTGAATGGTTTGATATATGTCTCTGCATAGATTGTGGGAGGAAACCAAGCACTAGAGAGCTTTTGTAGTTAATGTGTTAAATTATATTGGGCCTGATTTTTATGAAAAATATAAACCCATTCATGTGGGAATCCAAAGTGAAAAACAGTGCAAACCTTCTTTTTCTTCTTTTTCAAAAGAAAAATGTAGAGTGCTTTCCCATTC
This sequence comes from Crocodylus siamensis, assembly GCF_052110815.1. Lineage (NCBI taxonomy): Eukaryota > Metazoa > Chordata > Crocodylia > Crocodylidae > Crocodylus > Crocodylus siamensis. The sequence goes on from NC_143403.1 coordinate 25,393,037, forward strand.
CAAGGTTTAGTTTCTCATTACATTCACATCTACCCTATATTCCTTGTTCTGACCATATTTCTCATGTTGGTTCCTTCCAGCCCTCTGCTTAGTCAACTGGCAATCTGTTTGTTCTGTCTCCTTCTCCCACATCATTCAATGTTGCCTCTTAAGCACAGAATAATCTGCTATTTCAGCTCCCCAGGTTACCACTCTGCCCTTACTTACCTCTGTCATAACTTCCAAAAGATATTAATCAGCACAATTGGATACAAACTCCTGGAAGGCTGCTTCAGGTTCAATACCAGGAAAAATGTCACAGTCAGGGTGTCCAGACTGTAGAATAAACTCCCCCCAGAGGTGGTGCAATCACCTACCCTGCAGGTTTTCAAGAGGAGACTGGACAGTCAACTTGCTGGGGTCACTTGACTCCAGTTGTCCCTTCCAGCCCCTAACAATCTATGAATCTATTATCAAACTTTCAATGTTAAAAACTTTCAAAGCTTCTCTGTGGTCATGGCTTCTGAATATACTATTCTCTCCCGTGTTTGTAAGTGCTTTGGGACAGGAATTGTCTTTATTATTGTGTCTTATATGGTTAGAGCATTTCAGCCTTAAAAAAAAAAAATACAACATTTGTGAGATTCATTCAGTTTTACCACCCAAGCCATGCAATGCCACAGTAAATCCATTCTGATTGGGTCATCTTTTATATGTAAGATGTTTCTATATTTTTGACATCTCAGCTGTCCATCAGAGATTGTTGTCCAAGTGAAGAGTGCAAGTTCCAAATCTTTAACTCAGTTTGGATGCTGTTTCCTTTATTTATGTCATTAGCTTGGAGGTTCAAGGAAACTTAAGAGACTTAAGTGCTGAAATCCTGTTGAAATTCAGAACTCCACCAAGGCAATCCTTAATTCCTTTAGCCTTCTTGGAACATCCCAGACATTATTCTAAGTTATAAGAGTAAATCTCTACATAAATGATAGGCAAGGCCGTTCCTGCAGTCAGTTCATACAGAGCTAACTATAAGATTAAATCCTGGAAAAGCTCAAATTAAAGGTTATAGAAGTTGCTTATCATCCAGATTGTCAAGGCAAAAATAGACAGAATTTAGTAAATAAAGGTCAACAAAGTTAATATCTCAGGGCTGAGTTGGATTCAGTCCCAAAGCAAACGATCAATCCTTGGATCACTATGGAGGTCTGAATGGCTACATGCCATTTTGGGAATATTTATCATATCGTGAATGGTAGATATTGTAGATGGCAGTGAACAAGAACACACACTCAAAATTAATTAGCAGTCAGATTTGTGAGGATATTTAGGCACCAAATTATGCAAATAGAAGCCTAGTGGGATTTCCAAAGTACCTTAGCATGTTAGATATCTAATTCACATTGAAATCCCATTGAAATCAATAGTATAGCTTGATCACATTTCTGAATATTCCTCTAGGTGCCTATCTGCATTTTTAAGACCCTTTAAACGGTGGTGCTCAATCTCTCAATGTTGTAGGGCAGATGAATGGCATGATGCCATTCCATGGGCCTGATGTGCCCTGTATGCCAGGATCAGGCCCTGTGCCACTTTCCTTGGCCCCAAACTGCCAGGTGGATTAGGCCCTGTGCCACCTCTCTCAGCGATGCACTGGCAGATTGGGACCCTGCACTGCCTCTTTTGGCCCTGCACTGCAGTGTATTGATCTAGTGTGCCAACTGGCCTATGGGTCTCCCCAGGGGTCCAGAAATTTGGCAGCAGAGGAACAGCAATTGGCACCACCACTCTTCCACTGCCAAATTTTCAGATCCCTGGGGATCCCTGCAGCCCAGATGACATGGCTTCTTGTGCCAGATTTGTCCCATGGGGTAGGAGTTGAACACCCCTGCTTTAAAAAATTTGCCATAGGACACAGTGGCACTAATCTGCAGTTCATGTCTTCACTTTAATGGGATTTGTTAATTGTTAATAGCTAATAGCTAATGAATGATTTCTTCTTAATGGTAGAGTGAAAGGAAGAATAGAGTTTTTCATTCATTTAGAATTTTAAAAATGTCAGAATTATTTTTTCATGTCCAGTAAAACATTTTTTGGACCCAAAATGAAATGGATTTTTTCAGCTACCTTCTAACTTTTTAAACATTTTAAAAATTAAAAAAATAGACATTTTCAGTTGAAAATTCATTTTTAATTGAAGAATGTTGTTTAAAAACTGTTAAACTAAAATGCTTTATATCAAGGGTCAGCAAAATTTTGGCAGAGCTGGCCACTTCAACAGGGCTAGCTATGAAGGCTGCCACTTCTGCTCCTCCTCCATCCCTGCAGTGCCAAATTGCTGTGTAATTGTCACAGGTATTTCAGCTTTATGGACCAGATCCAATCACTTGGTAGTTTGGATCTGGCCTCCAGGTCAAAGGTTGCCAACCCCTAATCTACAGTGTTTTTCAGAACATTTTTAAAGCAAACAGCAAAGTGAAACTGGAACAAATTTTCAAGTGCTGGCTTAGACTATATTGAATCTCCTGGTCAGTGGGTTTTCTTTTCTTTCACATTTCCTCAGATGCATTGTGCCTAGTGGCAGTGAACTGCTTCTGTTCAGAAATTCTGATGGCAACATTTTACTCTTTTGTTGAACATATGGCCATTGTAGCATCTTGTACCTATTTATTAACTTTGTTCCTTCAAAAACTTCAGATAGTAAAAATTCCTCTTAAAGTTAGGGATATCAAATACTCCTGCTGTCAGTGGATGACCCAGAAGTGTTTGAAAATAATTCAATCAAAAGTAATTAATTGATTTGTGGCATTGAGCTTTTAGACAGGATAAAATCTCATCTACCCTAAATTCACACAAGCTGATTAAATGGAGTGAGTGTAAGTATAAAGCCTTTGGATACAACTGTGAATACAAAGCCTTTGTAAGCCCTGCATGCATTCATGGGTTTGTGCATGTGTGAGGGAGGGAAGATGCATTTTTGTATATAACATTATAACATTTTATAGCACATTATTCAATCTAAGACACTAATCCAGTATATAATACAACACATTGCTAATTGCAAGTTACAGCTTCTAAATATGGCTGAAGCTATTAAGAACACAATTTCTATGCATTCTTGAAGAAGACTTGTTTCTTTTTAAGCACATCTGGATAGTTTTGGCATAGTTTTACACTTATATATGCTGATTAATTGTGCTCCCTATAATCATTAAATCCTGGATATTGATACTTTCCCTTTTGATATTGATACTTTACCCTTATTTTCCTATCGTTTTAAACAAAAATGTAAAAAAAGTGTCAGGTCTTTATTGCAACAGTCTTATAATTATTTTAAAAACCTTGTTTATCTTTATATATATTTTCTTGTGAAAAATCATCTTTTTTGATGCTATTTCCAGTGAAGGAACAGAAAAAAGTTGAAAACTAAGTCTGTTTATCTAGTATAAGTTTGCTGTTCTCCATAATACTAAGTTAGTAAAATATTTATCTAATATTGGTCAAACAAATGGATACAAGTATGTGACAGGCAAGGATATTTGCTGGACCATCACAGTTATAGCCTTACTCCAGCACTACTAAGGTACAAGAATGTAATTCATAAGGTTTTTACACCATGCTATGTCTACTAATACTTATATATGAGTTTCTGGTGTGTGAATATTGGTGCGCTGGTTAAGGCCAAATTTTATTCTCAGTTATAGTTACACAAACAATTGGAGCAATGGCTGGAACAAAATAAAGAAAATAAATGAAGAGTAGAATCACTAAGGGGGTTGTAATTTTGGATGGCACACTAGCAAAACATTGTTCATTTCCATTCTAAAATTTTCAGTTTATTCATTCACTCCTTCATTTATCAGAACTTACACCTTTTAGCTCAACTTTTCTAGGCTTATAGAAAGGCAAATATTTTTGCAGAGCTTGAGCAGACATAGTTCTGATATTTTACAGTATGATGGTAAGATAAATTTAACTTCCCCCTTTTATACACATACCCTTATAATCTTTGTTTTTAATAGCTGTTGTCAATACAGTTGGGGAAAGGAACTTGAAATATCTTACAGAAATAACACTCTTGGAGAAGTGCCTCTGAGCATTCAGATGAACATCTATTTAGGCTTGACTATGAAATGTTGACTCTTTTTTAGTGAAATGGTTTTTCTTTGAAATGATTTGAAATATTTTTATTTTTTCAAGATTTTTTCCCATTGGACAATTTAGTCAATTTAAATACAACCCCATAGTTACCAGAATTTTTTTCAGTGGAATATTTTTGGCCAGTTGTAAGGAGAGTACTTTTCTGAACAGGAGACTGTTAAGCACATGAGTGGCACATACAAGTCTCTGGGTCAGTTCATGGAAGATCACTGGGGCCTTAATATACATCAGGGATCTCATCACTGGAATTTTAGCCTCAGCCAAATTAATCATTGGTGAAAACTGAGGCTGATTATTCAGGTTCACTGCTTCACTTAGGCTTATTTGTTCTTTTTGTATTCTGTTGTTCAGTAAAGAAGCTTTCCCTGCTTCTGGCAAAAATGTAATCAACCCCTTCACACAGAAAAGCCAGCCTGGATGTTGACTAAATTCTATACTTTTTCAAAACAGAGTATCTGCCCTTGCTTTTAAATCTCATCTTTACTGTATAGAATAGGTTTTGTCATACGCATTACATTTTTAAAGAGCTGGGGATTTCAGAATGGCCTGGGAAATTTTTGTTTCTTTCATGGCTAACCCTTAAGCAAAAGCATCTTTATTTTTTATAAAAGCACCCTAGAGATCTGTAATATGCTAACATTAACTGAAAAGCTTTGCTAGTAATTAAGTTATCAGCATCTTAATTACATGACTGATTTTCAAAAATGTAAATAAATGACAGATGTAATCATTTAGCATGAATAATGATGATTTGATCTGAAGACCGAGCCTAGGTTTACTTTCTAACTTCAGATGGCAGCATTCAAATTCTTTTTCTGTGAGTCCGTTTAAAATACATGGTCAGTATTGAGTGAATTCAAAGAAATGGAAGTACAGTTTCAGTGCAGGCCACAGGTACACTACTCCCATTCACATCTGACACTTCTCATGCACTAGAAAAAGTTTTACACGTGGGCCAAAATATGTGGATTCAGCTTCAAAAAACAGGCAAAACACAGGTTGTACAGCCTCTGTCTATCTGATTTATTTTTGTTGCTTCTAAATGCTTGTCTAAAAAATTATTCCTTTTCTTTTTCAATTGTCACATTACATTCTTCAATTGCAGCCTTCTGCAGAATCTTCCCTCTCTATAATGAGATCCTTCCTCAACTCCTCTACATGTCCATTCTTTGTTTCAGTCTGGGGCCCTTACTTTACGACATGGGGTCTTGTACAGATTTTGGGTGTGGATGGATTCATTTGCAGTGCTACAAAGTGCTGAGATACTTTGTAGCACTACAGAAATATAGCTCTATGGGGGCCACTCCGCCCCCACCCGGAGAGCTACGAAGTTGCCTCAAAGACCCATTGTTTAGCCATAGAGCTGTAGGGGTGCTTCTCTTTCTCTCTCTCCCTTCTCACCTTATGGCAGAGAGACTGTCTCCAGCTTCTGTTTTCTACCTGCAACAGTGCTAAGGGACCTTGCAGGTTCCAGAACTGGGGCAAGTAAAGAAAATTTTTTTCAGAATCACTAGCTTCTTAAGCCCTATTCTGTGCTTTTGAATCATTCATAATATAGACTAATCCCCTTGGCTTCAATTGATTACCTTCAGATTTTTATCACTGTATCTGAGACAAAAATATTCAATTTCATCCACTTCTAACTTTTTAAACTTGTGACTATTTAAGCAGCTGAGATAATTGTAGCCAATAAAGGTTCCTTCAGCCATAAAACATGAAATATCAATAGCTAAAAATAGGAAACAAATGGCAGTGGTGTAAGTTACTGCAAACTCAAGGAAGCAGTATTTTTTTTAAACCAACAAGTTGTGAGTTGTGTAAATATACCCACAGCTTTTGCAATGCTGCCAGCATTTGCAATGTGTGTCATGGCAAACTCATCAGCACTTTGGAAAAATGGAACACTCTTTTATGTGCCGTGTGTGGCTTATGACCTATGAAGAGTTTTTAGCAAATGTGTTTCAGTAAATTGAAATATTTTCCCAGGATTAAACCTGATTAGGCAATTTTATGTATAATTCTTTCCCTTCCTCCCTTTTTTTTCTTTTCTACTTTAATATGAATCTTTTCACATGTTGTATTTCTACATGTGTTTATGTCATAATTGCAAAAAATATTACAACTTAATAGCGAAGTATGAAGGCCAGTAGTAGTCATAGGATGCAATTCTGGGGACTCTGCATCCTACTTAGGCTCCATAACTGCAGAAGTAATAACATATACCTTACTAGTTTTATGTTGCACCCTAAAATAGATTACCTGGCCTTCTAATTCTTGCTGCTGTGGGAATGAGGTTGTAGCCTGGGGTAACTGCTGCCACCATCCAGGTCTGGGTCTTTGTTAGGGCTCTGTGCAGCCTTGGGAACACAGACCCTGCAGATGCTTTGCCCCCAGCAGGATATATCAGGGTGCTCCTTATAAAAACATTAAAAGTAGCCTCCCTTTCCTAAGTGAGCAAAGGGGGCTACAAGGCTAATCTCACCCTCTTAAGCACACACAGTGAGTTGTGCTATAACAGATAGCTTTATTGATCAAAGAGGGAGAGCATGGGAAAGGAATGCAAAACAAAAGGAAAATTGAAAGGAAACTGCCCTGAGCAAATCCACATAGGCTTGTTTGGCCCTTTTCATATGTGTCTAGATCACAATTTTAATTTACTGGCTAAATTTCAGGTAGGTTACTCACATCTTCATTCAGAGCCTGATTAAGCTCACTTTGGAGGCCACAGCTTGGTTCTGTGTTTTCCAAGATGGGGTGACCCCTTTTTATAATTTTTTGTGACCTCATCACTAAATCCCAACCAGAAGCAAGCCCATTGGATGCTGACCGATGCTTCTAAAAGATGTCAGTACCACCCGGTGAGGTGACCTGGTCATTTGGTGGGAACTCTCAGGGCAAAGAAAGAGCGAGCCCCCCTCTCCCTCTGGAATTTTTATCGCCCAGTCACGTGGGCTCGGCGGTAAATGAAACAGAGAGGGTCGAGCTGTCTGCTTACAGCAGTGAGGCAGACTGGGTGTGATTTCTCCATTCTATGTCTAAAAGAAAAAGAAACAACAGTAGATATTGTAACAGGGAGCTAATTACCCTGTTACTAAAGGAGGGAAAACAGAGAAAACTTACTGAGAGTTGAGATGCCAGCCAACAATGATGACATCATCTGTCTGTGCCCCACAGTAAAGGAATCTAACAACTGGAGAGATTTATAAATTATAGACTGGAAGAAGAGTGAGGAGAAACATAGGAGTGTGTTCATAGAGAACAACCCCCCGGAAGGAGACAAGTGAGAGAAATTCAGCCCAGTCGGTTGAAGCAGCCTGTGCAGAGGCACGGGGAACTTGGGAGCAGCTTCAGAGTGAGCGATAACCCTGGGATGGAGAATCAGTCATTCACCTGCATCCTTGCAAAAGAGAAGTGAAACTACTCCATGAGACAGGGGAGAAGAATGCCTCAACATTGACAACAGGACTCTAGGAGAAAAAGAGGAGAAGAGAGACAAATAAAGAAGGTGAGTTTGGCTGAGCGCCATTCACTAGACCGAGAGACTATGAAGTGGACACTGCTGACCTGTGTTCTAATGTGATTGCTTTATGTTAATTTTGTTTGAGTAAGAAGTCATTCCCCTTAGGGAACAGAATTATAAGAACTACAGTGATTCTTCGTTTGGTTATTGATTCCTTTAATTTCCCATCAAAAGCATGGTAGGTGAGCAAAACAAAGGAAGCTGGTTACAACACTTACTCACTGCAACACTGTTGCAGGGCTCTAGGATGTCCTGCTCCATTTAAGGGCTAAAACTGCTAAGGAGAGGGCCCAAACAGTCAGTTGAGAGCCCCACCTGCTGGATACCAGGGCAGCCAGAATGTGATAGCTGGCCCACACCTGCCAGCGGTCAGCTGACCAGAAGGGGCAGGGCCTGGCATATATATAAACCCCAGGGCTGCAGGCAGAGGAGAAGGAACCTCTAGGGAGGAAGTGCCTAGTGATGCAGTAGCTGTCTGATCTGCTAATGGGGCTCCAGGAGCTCCACAGGTACCCTTGCCTACTGGAGACTTAATGCCAGGGATGAAATCTGATTCTCTTAAAGGGTCAGAGCACACCCTGATCTTTTATATTATGTTATAGCCTAGGGGCTTATGTTTAGTTTGCTGTTGTATAACACTGGTGGTTTGAGTGAGGCTATTTGGAGAAAGAGGTGGCCTCACTGGGGGCCCACTGCAGTGTGGGGACCCCAGCACCAGAGAGGGTGTGGCATTTGGGGGTGCACAGGCTCTGGCACCAGAGAGGGCACAGCATTTGGGGTGCAGAGGCAGGGCTGTGGAAAGCCCAGGTGCCAGTGAGGCACAGAGACAGGGCTGCAGAGGGCCCAGAGAGGACAAGGGGGCCAAATCACAGCAAGACTTAGACTGGACAATGTCAATGCCATCTGCAAGGCTTGGGGCATGGTAAAGGGGTGGTTGGAGCCACACATATAGCCCATAAGGCCAGTGTGTCCTGTGACATCTATTTTGAAATGGGACCCACAAGGTGTCCGGGAACCCACGGGGTCAAAGATATCCATCAGGACCATGTCCAATGGGACATGAAAGTAGCCTCCCTATATTATAAATATATCAAGATGGGCAACCTCTATTTTTTTTCCCCCACCACATCAGGCTGAATTGGCACAGTCGAGGGGCCCTAGGGGTAACACAGCCATCCTTGAGGACCCCATCCCATGACACCGCCCCCCCCGGAAGAGTTGAGGTGTTCAAGCCTCAGGGCACGTTGGGGTGGTTCTGCATCTTCTGGACCTGTTACTCATAGTCCTTTCTGGACTGTGAATTTGCTACCACATTCTGGCTTCCCTTGAGGTGTTCCACAGTCATGTTGGACTTCTGAAGCTGCCATGCCCCTCTTTGAACCTTGGCATTGGTGTTCTGCATGGTCTGCAGCCATTGAAGCAGACCATGGTCGGATAGGATGGTGAACTGCCTGCAGGGGAGCTTTTTTTCTTGTCCCCATTCTTGCCTGTTTATTGGCACCTCCCACATGATCTTCAATAGTCTGTCACATTCTGGGCTAGCCTGGGCCAATAAAAGTTTGGCAGCAGCAGCCCTTGCCCATGTGACCAGCACAGCGTATATCACGAGCCATAGTAAGTAATTGCTGCGTAAACTTAAGAGGTACCACAAGCTGGTGATAGGGCTCCATGGTTCTTGGGTACCCATAGCCAATATAAGAGACCCTTATCCCAGACCACCTGTTCCCTCTTATCTGGGGTGAACTCAGTCTCTTGCTTCTGGACCATCTGCTGGAGTTCCTCCAAGCTGGGGTCCACTACAACCTCCTGCTGGAACACCAGCTGCCCAGCTAGGCAATCAGTGGGGAATTCTAGTGCTTCTGTAAGGAGTGCACCTTCCTCCACAGGGAGGGTCTCTACTTCCTCTCCAAGATCCTTGGCTTCCTCTGCTACTGACTGACTGGGCTCCTCCTTAGGACTTCCACTTAGCTCACCCTCAGACTTATTGGTTCCCTCAGCGGCTGACTGGCTTCCACAGTAAGAGGGATTCTCTCCCCCTCTGCTGCCATAGCCAACTGGGTTACCTGGCTCTGGGAGGTTTCCCCACCTTCCGCCTTTGCCTTCTTGCTCTGTTGGCGAGTCACCACTCTGCATCTCACCTAGGATCCATAACTGCAGAAGTAATACCATATACCCTAGTGGTTTTTGTTGTACCCTAAGATGCTACTATAGATTACCTGGCCTTCCAATCCTTGTGGCTTTTGTGGGAAAGAGGCTGTGTCAATTATGTCAGTTTACTATGCCAGACAATGGGACATGTTGTGGGCTGCCTTCTAAACCAGAAGCAGGGTAATCCCATCCATGTGAATGGATTAATTAGCATCGCTGACTAACAGAGCCAGTTAACTCATACCTATGCAAATTAACCCTTTGTACCATGTGGATGCACCTATAGTGCTTCCAGTTTAGGAGAGCCCACCAGAGCAGTACTACTTGCTTGAGGGAGCTACTGCCAGTTAGGGTAGTTTTCATTTAAACCTAGCCTTAGACTCCCCCCATTCCAAATGGCCATGTGTGTCAGGCAGAAATTTGCAAGTGTCATCCATTTCACTTAGGGGGAGCAAATGGACCAAATGGCTTAGATGTTCCAAAGCAGAATTGTCAGCCAGGGAGAGAAGAAAGTTAAAAAAAAAAAAATCTTTCCCTCTCCCACACAGTTATCACATGGCAAAACAATCTTTCTTCTTCTCCTTTTTACAACCAATTTCTTATTTTGGTTTCAAGTGATGAGGGCAGAACCTTGGCCTGCTCCATGGATAGGAATTATAGATCCCTCTTGGTGGCAGAGAGTTCATGTGAACACTTGCTTCTGCAGGAAATCCTCCAAGGCTTATGCCAAACCCCACTGAAATAAATGGAAAGATTCCCATTTACTTCAAAGGGCAATGGACAGAATCACAGAGTAGGGCTGGAAGGAACCTCTTGAGGTCATCTAGTCCAACCCTGACCCTGAGGCAGGATCATCTCTATCCAAACCAGCTCATACAAAACCTTGTCTAACATATTGCTAAAACTACAGAATCAACTCTGTTACGCAATTACAAAGCATAGCACCCTCACCTACCACAGGTAAAGCAGGGTGAAAATGGTGGCCAGTAGGACTGTGTGAAACACCATCATTTTGTTTTGACATCCATTTCACCATTTCAAAGGGACAATGTTTTGTTTCATCATTTCATTTCAAAGCACCGTCCCATTTCATTTTGTCAAAATTGTTTCCTGTTTCAACTCATTTCAACATTTTGCCCATAGGCTATAATGGGGAATAATAAAAATACCAAAAACATTGTAATTTCTTGCCTGATTCAGTTGCAAATTGCAGGGATGGTAGCCCCTTCTGAGGTCACAAATCCTGCCAAGTTTCAAGGAGATAGGCACAGAGGTTTCTTGGAAACTGCACCTCAAAGTTTTGAAAGCAAAACTTGCTGGCAGTGGCAGCTTTCTGTCATCCAGTGTGCAGGTTCAGGGGCTTGCATGCCCAGGAGGGCTGCAGGGCCATGCCAGACTCCACCTAGGGGTACAAGCCCCGGATCTGCACCCAGATGACAGGAGACTGCCGCTGCTGCCTGGGACCAGCGCTGGCCACAACCATGGAGCTGAGCTGAGCTCAGCTCAACTCGGCTCCTGCAACCATGGCTTCAGGGAGCTTAGCCCAGCAGTGGGAGGCAGGCTGCAGCCCTGGCCTCCCACCATCAGGCTGCCCTTGAAGCAGCTCCACAGCCCCATGGAGCTCAGCCCAGTGGTGGGAGGTGGAGTGTGGTGCTTGGGCTGTGCTCCAAGAGGTTCATAGCACCGTACAGCTCAGCCCAGTGACAGGAGGTGGAGTGCAGCAGTGCCTCTGCTCACCTCCTGCTACTGGGCTGAGCTCCATGGGGCTGGCAGAGCCGATCGGAGTGCAGCCTGGCAGTGGGAGGTAGGCAGAGCTGGCCCTGTGCTCTGATAGGCTCCGCCACCCCCACAGAGTATAGCCCAATGGTGGGAGGCAGGGAGAGCCAGGGCTGTGCTCCCCACCAGGCTGAGCTACATGGGGCTCCGGAGCCACTTGGAGCACAGCCCTGGCTCTTTCTTGCCTCCCACCAATGGGCTGCTTCAAAACTCGAAATATTTCAAAACTTTTGAAATGTTTTGAGCGCCCTCATTTTGTTTTGAAGTGGTTTTGATGCTTTTTATTTCATTTAGATTTTGCTGTTTCAAGCTCAAAACGTCAAAACAGCTTTGAAACGAAACATTTGGTGAAATTTTGCACAGCCCTAGTGGTCAGTGTCCTACTGATACAAGGATTGTTAAAATATGTCTGAGAGATCTAAGGAAAAGGGGCATACTTGCACATCCCATGCCAATCTGGCCACAGGAAAAATTCCCTCCTCCCCCCAAATGTGGTGATTGGTGTGACCCTGAGTGTAGGAGCAAGACTCTGTGGCTAGGATTCTCTGGATTTTAATTCCACCAGAAATTTTGGCACACCCAATCAGGATCCCCAGATTTAGCTGCAGCCAACACTCAGTGCTTCTGAGGAAAGTAAAAAACCCCCCAAAAAACAAACCATCCCCACCTGCCCCATGTAGCAAAAAGAGGGGGAAAAAAATTCCTCCCCAAGTGACAATGAGCAAAGCCCAAAGAATGGGAAATACCCATATCGTAGCACAAAATACTCCTAGATTGGGGCAGGTAATTATTTTGGCTCGAGGGCTGCTTAATGAGTTTTGGCAAGCTGTGGAGGGCTGCATGAGTAGCCCTGCCCCTTGACAGGCACCCCGCCCCCTGGTTACCATCTTGGGACTGTAAGTCCTGCTACCTAACTCCTGACCTTTGCCACCAGAAGTCCCTCCTTTTGCATCTACTACATACAACATTCATTAATTTGCTTCCAAAAATACCTTTGTCCTCATTTACATGTGGTTGTGTAGTGTACATAGATTCTATAATAGCATAAAATGAAGTCTTACTCTTGTATATTGTGTGGGGTTTGGAGGGGTATGGGTGGAAGAGTATAGTTTTGTGGCTAGCTGTGGGGGTGCGTGTGTGGTTATGTGTGTATGTAGGGTGTGGTGTTTATGTGACGTTTGTGGGGAGATGGATAGTTGTGGGGGTCGGGGTGGGTATGGAGTTGGGGGGTGGATGTGTGTGTATGTGGGGTATGGGTGGGTATGGGGTTTGTGGAGGACTGTAAGGGTAGGGTGGTTGGGGTGTTCATGGAATATAGGGACTCTGTGGAGGGGGAAGGTGGCTGGGGTGTGGGTGTGAGGTGTGCATGGGGGGTTGTGGGTGCATGTGTATGGTGGTGCAAAGGGGGGTATGGGTACATGTGTATAGTGGGGTGTGCATGTGTCCCCCTATGAATATGTTCCTTCCCTTGCCCACAGCCCCTACCACCAGTGGCAGTAGCAGTCAGTGAGGCCTCAAGGTGCTCGTGATGTGTGGCAGGCAGAGCCCCTGCCAGCCTGGGCTCTGCACTCCTGCTGGCCTGAGTTTCACGCTCCTGCTGCCCCTGGCCCCAGGGCACTGGAGTGGGCCCTGCATTCCTGCCTGCCCACTTCCTGCAACTTCCCCCCCACATGCCACTGCTGCCCTTCTCCTGCCACTTCCCTACCTTCCCACTCACAGCCACTGCTTTCCCCCACTCCCACCTGCCCAGAGAAGCATGAGACCCAGCTTTGGTTCTCTCTATATGAGTGGGTTCACCACATCTCCAAGTGGAAACTTGAAGAAACATCTAGGGAGAAATATAAGAGTTTTTCTCAGGCTGGGGACTGATTGGCTAAGCAGCAGCTCTGCAGAAAAGAACCTGGGGGTTACAGTGGACAATAAGTTGGATATGAGCCAACAATGCACCCTTATTGTGAAGACGGGTAACAGCATACTGGGCTGTATTAATAGAAGTGTTGATAGCAGATTGGGGGGAAGTAATTATTCCTCTCTATTCTGCACTGGTGAGATCACATCTGGAGTACTGTGTCCAGTTTTGGGCCACCCACTACAGAAAGGATGTGGACAAATTGGAGAAGTCTAGTGGAAGGCAATGAAAATGGTTAGGGGGCTGGAGCATATGACTTAGGGGAGGCTGAAGGACTAGGTTTAATTAGTCTGGAGAAGAGAAGACTGGGGGTGGTGGTTCATAATAGCCTTCAACTACCTGAAGGGTGATTCCAAGGAGGGTGGAGCTACACCAGTGGTCTCCAAACTTTTTATGGTAAAGATCACTTTTTGTAAGCAAAGGGCACCCCAGGATCTACTGTTGCTACCCCCCTGGTTCCTGCCCTGCCTTGCTGTCCCCCAACCCCCACCCAGGAGGCTGTGGCTTGGGGGTGAGGGATACTGGCAGGGGACTATGGGTTGGGCACTGGTAGGGCCAGGGGGTTTTGGCCAGGGGGTTTGCAAGCCATCAGTCTTGGCAGATGGGTCCTGATATGAAAAAGGTTGAGAACCACTGGCCTAGATGATCTTCTGAGGTCCCTTCCAACCCTAATTTTCTGTGATTTCTAATTCACTATTCAGTCTCTAGTCAACCTCTTTTAGATGTGTAGCATGAAGAAAACATTTGTAGGTTTCTGGGGGGTTTTTGGGGCTACTGAGAAGGGTACTAATGGCTTTCTAGTCCCAGACCCTTCGAAGGGCCTAGTGCTGCTATTAGCAAATGCTCTGTGGTGTTGGACAGCAAAGACTGGAGGCATAAGCCCAGAGCCCACAAAGGGCATGACTGGGGGCCAAAGGACCCAGAGCCCAGAAAGACCCAGCTAAAGTAAAGTAGGCCAAGGCCAGGGTGCCTCAGCCCAGAAAAGGCCCTAAGACCTGAAGCAAACCCCACCCTGCCTTCTAGGGGAAGCCTCTCTGTCCAATTATAACACCAAGATGTGGCAGGTAAGACAACAGGGTGGGACTCTGAGAGGCTAGAGGGGGTGAGCAAGGTGGGACCCAGGTAGCTACAAGGGGGTGAGTTGGCTGCTCCAGCACTGGATATACTATTGGTACCAACCTGCCCTATTTTCTGCCTTATTTTGGACTAACACAGCTAATTACCAGCCTAAGCATGTTGGAGTGGACATCCTCACTACAGATGCACTTGAAAGCAAGCTGTGCAGACAAACCCTAACTCTCCTGTCATATTGTACAAGAAGTTTGGGCTCCTTCCTCACTCAGGTTACTGGCTCTCATTCTACTAGTGCAGTACCTCTATGTTTTAGGCACCTATGTTATTTTTTGAGCCTAGCTCAAGGTCTAACATGAAAAATAAGTAAGAAGTGAAACACTGAACAAGGGTTCCACAGCCTTCTGTTAGCAGAGAGTGGCATTTAGACTACAGAACTCAGGAATACTAATACATGTTCAAGTATTTATTTTCACTGTATATGCTAACTTTTTATGCATGGTTCTGCTTTGAACACTTAAAGTAGGAGGCAGCTGGCAATATGGCACCTAGCACTGTTGTGGGCCATCAATCCTCTATTGCCCTAGCTCAGTGCAAACTAAATTCTCCATATAGACATGATATTTCTGTTGTTTACCTTCAGAACTGATTAATTGCACAGTTACGTTGAGACCAGCTACATGTGCAATATACCAATCACACCATAAAAAGCTCCAACCAGCTATAAATTTAGATCTAAAAAATGTGTACTAACTGTATAGTTAGTTGCTATTGAGCTTCAGTTTGCACATGTAGCAGGGTTTCCCCTGTGTCTGGGAGCTCCATCAGATGTGGGTTCCCAGCTGCAGGGGTGCACCTTACCTAGCCAGTGCTGTGAGTCCTTCAACTAAAGGGACTCTTAGCCCCAGAAGCTGCCAACTTTGGGTCCCAGCAAGACCCTGCAGCTACCAGGACCAAGAGTCCAAGACCTCTGTGTTAGGGTCACAGTATTTGGATCTTAGCGAGCATTGGATTTGCAGCTGAAGAAAAGGCTATAACCTGTGGCCTGGCACAGCTGCTAACCACAAGGCAGAATGGTAAGTTAAAAGTAACATTACAAGACACATGGGCAAGTGTTTTCCTAACAATATAGTAGTGTTGTAAGATATATAGCTCATTGTGTAAGAAGAACAGGATGCAGACTACCAGCTATCATTAGGAGATAAAGCAGAAGCAAGACCTTGGAGATGGTGAAGAAATCAGGAAGAAGCTGTAAGTGACCAAAAGAAGCTGGGGTCAGAGTGTTAGGCATGCACTTATAGCAAAAAGACATGTAAATAAGTAAAATGCATAGGTAATTCCAGCTAATGAAATAAACAGTAAACAGAGGCAGAGCTTAAGATGGGAAGGACTAAGGGTAGGACAAAGGTGGACTAAATGTTAATGAGCATGAACCAAGGTGTATACATATGGAAATAACTAATGTTCACTGTACCTCCCTGGTTTGTTGGAACATTGCCTGAAGCTGTCTCCATTTTGAATAAAGCTGTTGATGAGAAATGTGTACAGGTGATGCATCATGGTATTGACCTGTAGTCCCCCTAGTCATTGGGCATTGCATGAAGTCAAGGTCTAACACCATGGATATTGGGCCCCAGGAGATGCAGGGGCAGAGAAACTCCAGGGCAGGGAAATGGCTGCTGTGGTAATCTTTCTTTCCTGGATGTGCATGAAACCCCTGAGGTAGGGAGATCACTGAAGCAGCTGCTGCAATAAAGCATGATGAGATTCAATGTGCGATCCCACAATCATGCCTCTAGCCATGCATGTGACATGGCAGAAACACAATTGTGTGAATCATGTATTAGATCCCACTGTGTCTTTACCTGCATATGTAGAGCGGACCTACCTGTCTCTGTTACATCTTCCTTCCATGTGTTGCCCAGTTCCATAGTAACTGTTCCTTTGGTCATTCCTAGGAAATGATGGTTGTTACGTAGGCTAGCAACAGACATTCAAAAAGTCTGAGTCTGAATTGATTCAATCATTGCAGGTTAATTTAACCTGCGTAGATTGAACTGATTTGCAAGTGAATAGACATTCACTTTTGATTCTGGAAATGCAGGCACGTGCCTGCAGTGGCTCAGTCTAGAAGCTAGGGAGTGCTAGAGTGAGCCCTCCCTTCCCTTCCACAGTAGTCTCAAGGCTGGAGGGAAGCAGACCTGGGGGGCATAACGAGGCCCCATGGCAGGCTGCAAAGTATGACTGGGGAGGGGTTTAAACCCCCACCATGGCCTGCAGAGACCCCAGCCGGAGTGTGCCTGCACAAGGAGAGGGGAATCAGCTATTGCCAGCCTAGTCCTGAGGGGAGAGGGTGTGTGTAGCCAGACATCAGCCTGGGCAGTACCTCAGGGGAAGGGAAACAGGGTTAGGGTTAGGGGATTAAAATCCCGTCTCCCCTCTCAGGCATGGGCATGGGGAGCCCATCTAGGGTATTCCCAGCTTTCCTTATTGCTCACACAGTGGGGGGCCTGGCCAGAGCTGGCTGGCATGGCCTCACCATCTGCCTGGGGCTGTGGCTGTGGCTGCAGGACTGAGCAGGCCTAGTCTATGGATGCTGCTGTGGGTGGGCATGGAGGGGCTGGCTCAGGCTGAGCTGTGGGGGCTGGGCCCTTCTCAGTGGGCTGTGGCTCAGGCTGGGGCCATGGGATTTGTGTGCCCAGATTCCCCATTCCCAGGTTGGGTGAGGCTGTCATGGGGTCACAGCCAGCTGGGAAGGGCCTAGAGGGGTAGTCCCAGGCCAGGCTACAGAGGCAGGGCTCTTCCCAATTGGCTGTAGCTACATAACAGCCTGACTTGGTGTGCACAGACGGTGGCTGGCTAGGAAGTGGCACAGAAGCAATGCCACTGCAGCTGAAGAAAGGTGCCTTGATAGCCAGATTGGCCACGTGGGATGTGTTAATCATGCCCATGGCTGCCCAGGCTGGCTCAGAGGCATTGGTGGGACTGGATCCCGGCAGTCGGCCACCACGGGGGCTCATATGGTCACAACCACCATTGCCACACCCCCTGTCCATCACTGTCCAGCATCCAGCTGGCTGTAGCCCCACCAGAAGCTGCATGCTGGCCAGGCCTTCGCCTCCCGCTGCTGCTGCCGCCCCTGCCCCTGCTGCACCGCTCTGGGTGAGTGAATGGGAAGCTTAAGCCTGGAGGCTTCTGCCAAGTGCATGGAGCTCTGGGTCCAGCTCCTGGCTCCCTTCCATCTGCTCCACCCATCTACCCACAGTTTCACCCATCTACCCACAGTTTCACAGCCTGCTGGAAAGGGCCCAGCCCCTCCATGCCCTCCCTCAACAGTATCCATGGCCTGGCTCAGCTCAGCCCTGCAGCCACAACCCCAGCTCTAGCCTCAGCCCTGCAGCCCCAGTCTCAGCCCCAGGTAGATGGCAGGGCCATGCTGACTGGCTCTTGTCCTGCCCCTGCCCCAGCTGCTAGAGCAGTGTGTGGCAGGGCGTGGGGGGCAGGGTCCTGACAGGGATTTCTCTGCCCAGGCCAAGCAGACCCCATCTGGAGTCCTTGTGGGAGAGTGGAGGAAGCGGGAATAAGCCCCTTCCCTCTCCCTTCACCTTAGAGGCCATGTCGGCTGGCATCTGGCCACACCCCTGTCCTTGCTCCAGTTACAGAGCAGAGGGGCGGGGCCACCCCGTTCTCTGGAGCAGGTAGCACAGCCAAGCCCAGGGCTGAAAAGTGTGCTGGGATGCTGCGGGACTCTGATTTAACTTAAACCAGGAAAGGGACTGGAACAGACGTTGCATAAACCATTTTGACCCAAATCTGTTAAGTCTGGTACTACATTTAACCAGGTATATCTTAAACCAGTTTTAGCCATTTTAAAAATGGTTTAAGTGCACTGAATTTCTATTCTGTTTCAGGTTTAAGCTGGTGATCACTTAAACCGGTTTATATGTAACTTCTGTCCCTAGCTGTAGAGTTTTTTACTTGTAGTATGGTAGTGGTCTTAGAAGGCAGCTTCATAACAACAGGATGCAGGGCACTTTGGCTAGGAAGGTCCGAAGTTAGTGAAGTTGACCAGTGACTTGGGGAAGTGGTGTACCTTGCAACAAAGATTGAATTTTAGTGAAGGGACAGGGAGAAAGTTCAAAGGATCCTGCTACTGTAGGAAAGGAGCAAAGGAACTCCATTTTGCAGAGCAGAATGCTAAGCACTTCAGAGCAAGAGGCTGTAAGGGGAGCCTGGCAGGGCTCTTTTAAGGTAAGGGACAGAGGGAAGGAGAGAAAAAGCAAGGGCCACCTGTAAAAGTGCCCTGCCAACCATGGAATTTTATAGAAACACTTCCAAATAAGTCTCAGGGCTCCCTCAGGCTGGTAATTTCTCTATACTGTGCTCTACTCCTAAGTAGTAAAGTGGCCTCACCTGATTTTTGTTCCTCCTTGTTACTGTTTCCTAACTTAATTTTTTCCCCAAACTGTCATTACTTTGAGAATACACTCATTTTCCCCAAATTGTTTCACAGAGGAGTCTTTATAAAAAATCATTAGTCTACTAAGATTTTTTTTTTTTTCAATTAAAACAAATTGTTGGATTGAAATTCTTAAACATGAGATTTTCCAGCATATGGAGCATTTAAAAATGAAGCCAGGGCTTCTTCCTCCCTTCAGCTCTCTACCTCTCTGCCCCCCCCCTTCATTAATGGCTTAAAGGTATAGTATTTATTAGTGATACCATGAAGTTCTATAACATATTTTGTGCACAAAAGCCCGTGTTCAGCAAATTGCTTTGACTAATACCATATCCAGTTACCTGAATGTTGGAGGTATATTTTGTTGCATTGCCAACAAAAGCAAGTAATAATACTTCTAAGAATTTTAACTGCAGGATATAAAATGTGTGGTGTGCGTCTGTTCTTGGCAATAACTTTAGAGTGAGAACCAGATATAAAGAAAATAGATATAATTTATTCTGTGTATATGGCTGTTGTTTTTCACCACAGGTTTGTGGTGGTTTCACTGCAGTTAAATTTGAAAAGTAGTATTATTAAGCAGCTTGCTGTAGTATAATCACTCTAGCAATGTTTACTAAGATATAATGGAAATTCTAATATCATGAATTTCTGACTTGTTGCAAGTTGAACTGTGACACTTTAATGTATAAAATGTACTTCTAAGCATGTTTGGACAAAACAGAATCATAGAAAATGAGGGTTGGAAGGGATCTCAGGAGGTCATCATTCTAGTCCAACCTCTGCTCAAAGCAGGACCATTCCCAACTAGATCATTTCAGTCTGGGCTTTGCTGAGCTGGAACTTAAAAACCTCCAAGGATGAAGATTCACCACCTCTCTAGATAACCTGTTCCAGTGCTTCACAACCTACCTAGTGAGAGAGTTTTTCCTAATAGCCAACCTAAACTTCCCATGCAGCGGCTTGAAACCATTGCTCCTTGTTCTGTCATCTGTCACCACTGAGAACAATCTAGTTCCATCTTCTTTGGATCCACTCTTCGGGTAGTTAAAGGCTGCTGTCAAATCTTCCCTCAGCATGAATGACATGGGCCCCCAGCAGCTGGTGGGGCATGGCGGCAGCAGGAGCACGGCAGTGGTAAGTGGCGGAGTTCCTGCAGACGCTGCCAGTGCTGTCGGCAGTGGGGGGGAGGGGGTTGGTGACCACACGCTGCCAGCGGTGTCAGTGGTGGGGTGAAAAGTGGCAACTGCACACAGGCACTGTCTACAAAGTCAGCAGTGCCTTTTTGTAGGGGATGCACTGCCATGCTCAGGGAGTGCACGTGCAGCTGCATGCACCCCCTACACATCACTGCTGACCCTCAGTCTCTTTTCTACAGACTAAATAAGCCCAGTTCCCTCAGCCTCTCTTCAGATGTCATGAGTCCCAGTCCCCTAAACATTTTTGTTGCCCTCTGCTGGACTCTCTCCAACTTGTCCATATCCTTTCTATAGTGGGGGTCCAAAACTGCACACAGTACTCTAGGTATGGCCTCACTAGTGCAGAATACAGGGAAATAATTAGTTCCCTCGGTCTACGGGCAACACTTCTACTAATGCAGCCCAGTAAGCTGTTAGCCTTCTTGGGAACAAGGGTGCACTGATGACTCATATCCATCTTGCTGTCCATTGTAACCCCCAGGTCCTTTTCTGCAGAGCTACTGCTTAGCCAGGTGGTCCTAAGCCTGTACTGGTGTATGGGATTTTTCCATCCTAAGTGCAGGACTTTGCATTTCCCCTTATTGAACTTCATGAAATTTCTTTTGGCCCAACCCTCCAATTAGTCCAGGTCACTCTAAATCCTAGCCCCACCCTCCAGTTATCTACTACTCCCCCCAGCTTGGTGTCATCTGCAGACTTGCTTAGGGTGCAATCAGGGGCAGTACCATCCTCTTCCCGGTGGAGGGTGGGATGGGGCTGAGGTGGGCTAAACAGAAATTTGGGGTGGGGGTGCTGCACAGACAAAGGTAGGACATCTGCAACTTGGGCTGGGTAGGACTGGGAGTGCCACACCATTGCAGGCTGTGGGCAGGAGCAGAGTGGGCAATTTCCAAATCCAGTAGTGACACTTAACTTGATGCTCTAAATATTGTAACTAGAACATTGTCTTGGCACTGATTTGCAGCCAGTGGTCTTGGGAGTTTTGTCACTGACTTCCTTGGGGCCAGGATTTGACCCCAGCATTAGTTCCATTATTCATTTGTTTTAGTTACATATCAGGATAGAACTGATAATAATTGAAGCTGAGTAATAATTTGAATGAGTAGCAGGTTCTTCATATTTGCAATAGGAATGAGATATAACAACTTGGGTTGCTCCTTTTTAATATAGAATTATATAAAATTAGGGTGGGAAAATACCTCAAGAGGTTGAAGCAGGACCATCCTCAACTATATCAAGCCAGCCAAAGGGTCATATTTTCACTTGATTGGCCATTTTTAAGTTATTTGCTGCCATGTACTTGTCACAGCTATAAACTGCTGTTTGTGGCCAACTTGGGCAAAAATTGTCACTTCTGTTTGCACTCAAAGTTTTTCTAACCTAACCTAAACTTCCATTGTTGCAACTTGTGACCATTGCTCCTTATTCTGTCACCACTGAGAACAGTCGATCTTCATCCTCTTTGGAAACACCTTTCAGGTAGTTAAGGGCTACTATTAAATCCTTGTCTTCTCTTCTCCACACTAAATAAGCCCAGGCCCTCAGTCTTTCCTCATAAGCCATGTGCTCTAGCCCACTAACCATTTTTTTGCCTTTTGCTGGACTCTCTCCAATTTGTCTACATCCTCTCTATAGTGGGGGGCCCAAAACTGTACATATTACTTGAGAAATGGCCTCACCAGTGCTGAATAGAGGGGAATAACTACTTACCTTGATCTGCTGGCAATGCTTCAATAAATGCAGCCCAGTATGCCGTTAGCCTTCTTTGCAAGAAAGGCACACTGTTGGCTTATATTCAGTTTATTGTCCCTTGTAATATACACATAACAGTTATGTACCATGGTGTTTTGTATCTCATTACTAAGCAACTAGGGGCACTGACAGATGTAAGGGGAAAAAAACAAAACAGCCTTTTACCAGAAGAGGCATCATGAAAGTTTGACTTGGCTCCCCAGTGTCTGTATAGCTGGGGTACTGGGTCAAACTGACGCAATGCCTGTTCTGAGCATGTACTGCTTTTGGTGTGGGGGCACGCTGAGCTGAAAGTAAAGCTGAAAGTGAGGGGGGTTTTTCTACACATCTCTAAGTGGCCTAGGAATCTTATACAGTATTGCTGGACAAGCCCAAACTTGATATATTATGACATAGGCAGTGTACTAAGAAAAGTCCACAAATATTTTCTTCAGCCTTTGCACCTAATTGAGGTTGAATAGACTATTCCTGGATTCTATGGCACTTAACCTCCCAGGAGTGTCAGAGAGAAGCCCAGTCAAGTGCTCTTGACCCTAACTGGCAAAGACAAATGACTCATGTCAAGAATTAAGTGAATTAGCAACAAGCAGGCAGACAACACCCATAATATGCTAAAAGAAATGCAAATAACTAATCAGAGACAAAGCTCTTTAGCAAAGCTCTGGACCAACAGGAAGAGTCCAATCGCACAAACAGTTATTATGTATTTCTACACAGGAGATTCTTTCCTATTTCAAGGTGGAGAGAACAGGGGCAATTTTGCCATTCAGTATTGCTCCCTCTTAAACCCAAAACAGTACTAAAGGGGAGCATGAATACATAAGCCTTTTACTCCAGACCCAACTACTTTCCTTTTACAGAGCTGTGCTATAGAAAATGTGAATAATTTAGGCTGCAGGGGTATCGCAGCCTTTTTGAGAGTGTAAGTCCCTACCTTTAGGTGGGATGTGCTCTCATTAGTATTGGAAAACCAGTATTGTCTGATATTCAGCCCACTCAATATTGTTGATAGCTGGCAAATTCACTATTCAGTCTCTAGTCAACCTCTTTTAGATGTGTAGCATGAAGAAAACATTTGTAGGTTTTTGGGGTTTTTTTTAATGCACTAAAAAATATGCTCTTTGATGAATCAACTAGCCAATCTGTTCTTAATATTCTACCTTAGAACTGAACCATATCCTCTGTTATGACTACATTAAATCGAAGTTCAGAAATTTTATCACCCCTTTTAGAAGCAACATATTGAGTGGGGAAGGACTTATGGGAAGCAGCAGTCATGCAACATTTTGTATAATACAGACATTTTGCATTCAAAGTGCTAAAGCAGCTGGATTTGAGCATTTTCTACAATTGCTCTGCAATTCCCCCCAAGCTCTACAACTCTGATTATGATCTGTGGGCTAAATGCTGTTTCTCTGATCTACCTCCTCCAGATATTGAAGGCCCTAAATGTGGCACAGTTGCTGCAGCTTGATAATGCATAGAGACTGGCTGCAGATAGACTGCGGAGGGGTCAGGCATAGACTTGGAATGTTGTTGGATGAAAAGGCATCTGTCCCTCATCGCTCTGTAAGGAAGAAGCTGGAGAGGAACAGCAGGAGAAGCTGTGAGAATAGCTGGTGAACTGGATAATTGGTACTATACAAGTTTGCACCATTGGTACAGTTATAATAGCATAGGGCCTAGAGGTCTGTTCCATACTGAGAGTAGGACAACAGTTGACCTGCTTTATTGATAAATGTGAAGTTCATGGAAAGCAGGGGCAGCACTTTTTCCTTGTGTTGCCATGGAAAGCAGTGGGTTTATGTCATATCTCAGATTGTGATGGAAGAAAGGGAAGCTGCCACAGATACAACTGCAGCTGTAAATAGACCTTGTATTTGTCCCAGGAGAAAGCTTTTTGTCCTGGAGAAAGCTTTTTGTCCTGGGATCCTACAGCTCTACAGCTGTACAGTCATTTGTCTATACATCCCTCTGAAGTTTGTGGGATAGCATATGCTAATACTTTCTTCTAGGACACAGTGTAGACTTCTGTGAAGTGATTGTGGGTTAGTCCCTGGACAAACTGGCCAGGTTGTGTCCTCTCACTGGCTACCTGCTAGTGGAGGGAGGAGCAGCAATTCAGTTTGGAAGAGCAACATGTAAATAACTGTGCCACTCTTTTGTAATCTGGATCAAACCCGGGGACAACCAGACCCGCCTCAAATAAGACACCTACAGTAAAACCCGGTTATCTGGTATTGTTCTAGCTGGAATTCTCTACTAACTGGAATTTCTGGCTGGCCGGCTGGACGTGGGGGAGTAGGAAGCTTGCATGTGGCCGTGGCCATAGCCGCAGCTGCAGCCACCAGCACCCACCACCCTGTGCCGCTGCCACCCCACGTGTGGCTGCTGCCACCCCTCCCCCCATGCCCGCCACTCTGCATCTGGCCAGACTCCCCAGTGCCTCAGGTAACCGGCATTTTTAGATTACCGGCACCCCCCATTCCCCACGCATGCCAGATACCAGAGCTTTTACTGTATTTACAGTCTGTGTTGATCGAACTGGCTCAAGGTTTGCTTCTTATGAAGATATTTGTTTTTTAAAAACATGAATAATAATTAGGGATCTCCGGAAATCACACTGGAAGTACCGCGCCCCCCCTTGCAACTTGCCCCCCTCCCCCAGCAGCTCATTTAATGTTTTTCATTTTGCTGCTTGCCTACCCCCCCTCCCGGCTAGCCAGCAGAGGGGCCCTGCCAGCCAGGCCATTTGCTGCTGATCACTGGAGAAGTAAAAACCATGGTTTTAAATATGCCATGGTTTTCACTTCCCTGGCAATGGCCCCTCTGCCAATTAGGGGTGAGGGGTGGAGCAAGCAGTAAAATTAAAAACATTTAAAGGAGCTGCTGCGGGGGGCACTTCTGCCGCAATTTACAGAGGTCCTTAATAATAATACATTTGAACTTAAGTACATTGTAAATGCGCCCATGGTGGCAAGCAGCCATGTAACAAGTAAAAAAAACCACCATGTGCTAGAAAAACTATTTTTTTAATTAAAACTTTTGCCTTCTGCATGTCTTTGAATGACACCATTCAAAAGATGAAACCTAATCTTTTGCTCTAAACATTTTCAGTGGTTTAGTGTTTCTCACAAAAATGAAATGACTTATTTTTGGTCTCAGCTGAAGAATACCAAATTTTACAAGACTTTCTGAGACACCATTTACCCTGACCTTTTCTTTCTACAACACATTTGGCATATCTTTTTCTCCCAAATATATTTGCAAGTGTTAACACTTACCTTTGTAATGTAATACATTAAATAGTGTTTTTCCCTGCAAATGACTGTTTAATTTGTTTAGTATAACTGTACATAGCTATAGGCTGTGGCCCAGAGAATATCGTATTGCCTGAATGTTATTTGTTGTACTTCCAACAAAAGCAAATGATAATCTGCTGCGTGAGTGAAACGACTTGAAATTAGCTCATATTGTTTATTTTTTCTATGTAATATTAGATATAAATGGGTAAAGAAGATATAATGTCTGAAAAACTGTATGTTTTAGGATGTAGCCTTTTGCTTTCCTGTTTAAAATACTTTTACTGCTGTGAAATGCATTCTTGCCTTCTGGCCTTCAAACATGCAGATTAACTATTGACTTTTACCCTACTACACATTATTAGACATTTTTTTTAAGGAAAAAAACTGATTTCAAAATTGAAATAATTGTCTCCTTGATAGCAGAAGTATTGAACAGAATTAATATATTGCTGAAAACTTTCATTGTATTTAGCAGGTTTTTAAATTATGAACTACAGATTTAACATTTTTAAATTTCAAAATATTGACAGTGACTATAAAAAGTTGTTCTTTATCAAACTCTTTCATTAAAGCCACAGAGAAAACCGAGTCATCTTGTTACAGTTAAAGTATTTAATAAAATGGCCACAGCACCTTGATGGCTATGATTTTATAGCAGTTTCTCTGTTGTGCCTTTCTAGTTTTATCTTTTCATCTTTAGAGTGTTTACTAGCACATTGTGGCTATGCCAACCTAAAAATTTCTTGGTAACTTATTTAGCCAGTGCGTGTGATATCCAGTATCAGAAGATAGCTACGTCTACATGAAGTTCTGTATCCTAGTCACATGTTAACACAATCTGAAACTATTCAGTTAGAATTTATAGATGTCTAATGAGTGTGGTATGAGGGAGACAGAGACACTTGCAGCCATAGTGTGGGTTGTAATTTGACTTTCTTCAGGGATTGTCCTGTCTTTATAACAGTCCCCCTAATACAGCCTGTCTAGTGAGTGCAGAGGGCCAGGACTCTGTGATCATTCCATGATGAGGACAAAGAATAACTGTCCTATTTATTTTTCTTGATTGAACTGAATCACTAAACTGAAGAAAATTATTACCTGCCTATTCCAGTTAGCACAGGTATTGGTAAGTGGCCTTTGTAAAATCCCTTACAAAAGTCCAACATCAGGTTAAAATTAACTTGGGTAAATCCCACAGTGGATTTTCCTCAGTCAATTATAATAAGAGTTCTGTCCCTTGCTATGATGTCCATGTGCCAAAAAGATGGGAAGCTCATTAAACAATGGAAAGCCCTGAAAAAATAATAGATTAGATTGCAGATGTGAGAAGAAAAAATAATACACTAGAGTTCCGTGTTTTATAGTTTCATTCTTAACAATCCTTAATCTTCAATTAAAGGACTGTTATGGGTTGCTATATTCACTATATAAGCTAGGGGGATTAGTTTATATGATCTTCATACAAGAATATTTGTAGTTTATCAGAGTTTTTAGCTAGTGAAAAAAATGAAGTGAAAACATACTTTTGACCCATTCTATTAATCACCACAGAAAAAGGAAAATAATTTGAGTCAACTAATTTAATTTTATGTTAAAGGCACATAATATGTTTCAAAACTAATGTATGACTTGAAAAATGAGTCTAAATATTGGATCATTTTTGCCTTTATTAAATTATTTATATCCTTTGATATTTATTTATTTGTAGCTAAAAAGAACTGGTTTTCAACTTGGGGAATATATACAGTGTTGTTTTTCATGCACTGGAGTTTATATAAACATCTATGCATTGATACGTGAAACTATTTTTAATAGTTAGATCCTGACCTATCAAAAATACTGTTCTCTCATGTGCAGTATGGTATCTGTTTTTGCTAGCAGATCAGGAAAGCTGCTTAGGGGAGAAAGGAAAAAAGAATATTTCATCTTTTTGAAACTACAAGGTGACATTAATTTGGAAATTACACAAATTATTCAAATCTTATTGGGATGTCATGAGAAAAAATGTTCTGTGATCTTTCATAATATATGATCAGCATCTTAGTATCTTGGGTCTACCTCTAGTAGTAGGCAACCGTTGATCCTTCTGGATCACAGTGTATGTGTGAAAGGTGACCGGGACCGTCCTTTGACGCATTCACCTAAGCAGAAGTATAGAGGAATGCAGGCTGCCCAGACCTTCCATCCCCGCTTTAAACCATTGAGACAGTAATCCAAAGGCCAGACCAAATCCAGACGTTTGGTGCCTCAATGGCTGTAGTTATATGTGTGTACAGAAATCGAATCCAGGTTTCCCTTGTGGCAGACAAGGTTTCTACTACTGAACCACAATGTAAGATAGAACTAAGTACGCCCTAATGCTACAAATGTAATTCACAGTTTCCAGGGTGTACTTCATAACTCCACGTGATATAGAAATGATGTAGGCTCACGTCAGAGCAGTTGCCAGAGTTCAGAATATGCTTCAGCAGTAGTTTATAGCTGTGTACACAGAATCATGATCGGAATTAAATTACTCATGTCAACACTCATATGGCTTGAATTTGTTCTCTGGATTCTATTGTAAGGCCAAGTGTACAGAATATTAAAATTACTTATAGTCAGTCTTTAATCCTCTTTTACATGTTATTTAATTTTGCTTACAAATGTACAATACAATACAACAAACATTAAATGTATATACTAAAACACATGAATTCAGAACCCCACTTATTTTATCAATTGCTTAAGCTCATTTGATCATAAGGGACCGGGAGACCAAACAGCTATAAAAGAGCTCCATTTTCTATCAACTGAACCAAATCCTCCTTTGATCTGTTAATCCCAAATTTATAAGGTTAGGAGATAAGCAAGCGTAACTAAATTCCTTTTTCTTTTTGTCCACCTAATAGTCTATGAAGCAAAGCAAACATAATAAGCTTCTTTGCTGCTTTTCAGCCTCCTCTTGCTGAATAATTCAAAAAGTACATTACAGGTTTTATGAGTACAACTGTACACACAAGCAGAGCTCCATGATTTTTTGCATGCCTTAAATTTGCATACATTATATTTTTATTTTGCATTTCTGACACACAAGCTGAGTGCCTACTCCTTCTTGGCTTTTTATAAGGTCTTTGATGCTTGCTGGAGGAGAAGGCCTCTTTTGTCTCTGATAGCCTTAAGGCAGATCTAGGTTAGCAAGAAAGCCAGAGGTTTCAGGCTTGTTAAATGTCACTGTAATGGCTGTCTTTACGTATTGAAATACCAGCCTTCTCCTTTATAGGAAAATGAATCACATTACCACCAAGGGAAGCAAAGTCTTTGTTGGAGGAGACTGCTAGTCTGCTACTTAAGAAGGGGATTTAATTTTCCCCTCCAGGCTTTCTGGCCAGCCCACTACTGTTGCCCTTGTAGAACTCTGATATCATAGCATGTGAAAGATAGCAAACAAGAAAGAGCAATTAGCCATTAGTCATAGTCATTTTGTCTTGGATGGACAGACCATTTAAAATACCATGTGTATTCAGCAAATGGACGACAAGAATGGTGTGTGTAGGCAAGGCATGAATGTGTGGAACTTAATTTTCGTATTTTACATCTCTTGGGTTCATAATAAATATTGCTTGGCTGGTATTACATGATGGCTACTCTTCTGTTAAACACTTTTCATTAACCCTACTTCACAGATCAGTATCACTGAGAATTCCATCTACCTGCCAGGACTCCTTTTTAAATTCCTTATATAATGAAACAACTTGGATTTATCTAAATACAAATGATTTAAATTGGAGTTTTACTTATTATTTAAAACAACAGGAGTTGTCCTTTTTAGTTATCTTCATAAAGAAAGGTTAATTCTCATCAGTTGTAGACCACTCAAACATGTTTATTTGTAACTTAATATAGTGTTTACACTATATTTCGCATTTTTTGCTAACAAAGAAAATTTGATATAACCCAATACATTTACAACAACACACTTATATAGGTACCATATAACATAAATCTATTCTAAATAATCCTGGATGATGCATTTCATTTTAATTTTTCATCTGTGTCGAGCTATATTTTAGTAGAAAGTGGAATTCAATTACTATGCAGAAAAAATATTTTTTCATTTATTTATTAGTTCAAAAACTACCTTTAATGTGCTACATAATTTAGGCAAAAATATTATTTATTGGAAAAAAAAAACATAGGAAGTATCTGAAGTTGGCAAACTGAACTGATTTTTTTTTCCAGGTATTGTTCTTCAGGATTTTAGAACTAGTAGAGCTCATATTCAACATTTGGTTTTTAGTCATAGATTAAAAGTGAACAGGCTTTCTGGATTTTTCAAATCTCAGTTGATTTCTTTGAATGACCTGTGATTATTTTGTGGTAGATGAATAAGTTAAATTAATAAAACAGAACAACACTTTATTTTATTGCATGAATAGATTTCTTAAGGTATTGAGCTGGATGGTTCCATTATAACAGTTGTTTTTCCTTTTAAGTGCACAAGAGTTATGATCTACCTCTATCTCTCATCTCTGATAAACAGGATAAAAGCTTATAAGTAACAAAATCTATTAGTATTTAAACATTTCTGTGTTGCATTCATCATCAGGGATCAACAGGGATTCAGGTTTTCTGGTTGCCATGGAAAACTGTGGATTTTCTCCTTTTACAGAGAAACATGGATTTTCCCTTTATATGGAGAAATACAGTAAACTCTCTGGTAACTGGCACCTTAAGAGCTGGCATGCTCTGTTAACCAGCCTGCCAGCTTGTAAGGAAAAGTAAAACCGGAAGTGCCCACTGTGGCACTTCCAGTTTCTCCGAGCTGCCATGGCCCCGGGCAAAGCGGCCTGCACTGCTGAGCCCTCATGGCCCACGGGCATAGCAGGCTGCTCTGGGCTGTGCGGTGCCTGCCTCCCTGTCCCGCGGTGGCTGCAGGGCCCATAGGAGGGATGGCAATGCTGCAGGAGGAGTGGTGGGATGCCTCAGATGTGGCGGGAGAAGCGGCAGCTGGGGCCACTTAATTAACCAGCATATTTTGTTATCCGACATCCCCCATTCCCAGGGGATGCTGGATAACAGAGCTTTTACTGTACATGGATTTTCTCCTTTAAAGAAGAACACCACAGATTTTATCCTTTAAAGGAGAAAAATGCGGGTTCCCCTTGCAGTCTGGCAGTGTTCCAGCCTGCAAAGGGATGCTTGGGGCTACGGGGAGCGGGAGGAGGGCAACTGGAGGCAAGGGGCACCACATGCGTGTGCATGTTCACATAGGCATGCAGGTGGCAGCCAGGCAGCATGGAAAGCAGCTCTCACAACTCCTTCCAGGTAAGTCTGGGGTGGGGGTGTAGATTGAGGCTCCTGTGGTGAGGGAGTAGGGCAGGACTGGGACTGGGAGTGTTGCCCAGTTGGGACAATGCATGGGAGCCAGGGTGGGAATACACAGCCATGGGGCCCAGCTGGGGAGCAGAAGGGAAGCCATAGGTGGCTTGTCTGGGAGGTGGCGGGGGGGGGGGGGGCAGCTCTCTGTTGCTGTGCACACTCCTGGGGAGGGAGGCATGCGAGTGCCTGTGCCCCCCAGATTTGTGCATAAGGCAGCGGTGGATGTGGGCTCCCTGCTGTGGGCTCATGGCCCCCCACCCTACTGACCTCCCAGCAGAGCAGGGTGGAGAGGTTCAGTGCTGCTGCCAGGAGCCCCACACTGGCCCTGCTTCCATGGAGAGGTGCCCCTTTCCCACCTGGCAGCAGAAGGGGGCACAACTCTGCACCACCATGGCTGCTGCTGGTCAAGTTGGAGGCACTTTGCCATGGCAACCAGGTGGAGGGCAACAGGGCAGGGAGCCCCAAGCCCGCTGTAGGCCAGCCTCATTTACACCCCTCCCCCCCCCCAGCTCCACTTTGGCTGTGCTGCCTGCAGGGAAAGGGGGAGCTGGGCTCCAGACTCTGCTCTGGCTGCAGTCACCACTGCCTCTCACGGGTGGCAGCTGGGACTCAGGTACTGCTGAAGGGGCTGGGGTCCCTGGTCCTTTAGCCCTGGCAGCTGGGGGTCCTCTCCAGAAGGGCTGGAAGGGCAGGCATTTCATATTATGATGTTTCATTTTAATTGTAGAAGAACACAGATTTTGGGGGTTTTAATGAGACAATTTGTGATTTTTAAACAGAGTAAACCAGAATCCCTGTTCATCACCCTGCATGGTTCAGCTTTTTAAGAGATCAGGTTCTTATGTGAAAAGTGTTTTGTAAAGTCAAACAAGCATCTAACCTTATCACCAGAAACCAACTTCTACAGCTCAAAACACAAAACCTGCCATCGTATCTTCAGTACCCCCCACAAACTGCATATCAGAATCTATCAAAGACAAGAATACCAACTACCTGTGGGGGCACATTTCTCACAAAAAAAGCACTCTGTCTCCAATCTCTCAGGCCTGATCCTGAAATGGAATTTGCAAATCACTTTTCACAGCGGGCCTATGAACTTCACTTCATCAGCCTCCTAGGTACAGAAAATAATGGACTCAATATAGACACTGGATTTATGACACAGTACAACTTGCTAGATATCTGACTCCCCAGATACCTCTCCACTTTTACCTGCTACATCTCCCTTCCCCCTACCCCAGCCTGTCTCTCTCACCCCTTGATGCCTTCATTTCCACTTTCACTGACTTACTTTCTTGCCTGCATTGCATGCCAGCCTCTGGCTTCTTTACTATTCCTTCCATCCAGGAACAGTACATATATACACATGCTAACTGCAGGTGCTTCCTCAGACTGACAGAGGGTTTTTCAACCTGAAATCTGGCATCCCAGGCAGCTAAGCTGAGCTCACTTGGCGCCTCACAACTCCACTGCAACCAGCAAGCCTTAGGCCTGTTGAAGACATGATGGGCTTGGGCTTTCCCTAGCCAGGACTGTATGTGTGTGTGGTAGCTGGAAGTTATGGCACCTCCTACCCACCTTTCACCAGGGGTATCCTTGGTCCTGGCATTTCCTGGGACTGCTGTGCCATCATCAGTCCCACCAGGCCTCCCAACCCTGGCAGAGTGCAGTCATGCCCAGAACCTAAGACCACCTCCTTCCCCATAGCCCTATACTATACCTCTGAGTTCATAGAAGGTCAGCAGGGGTATTTTCTTCCCCTGCTGGCTGGTGAAGCAGTGAGTGCCCCCTCCAGCTCTGAGAGCAGGGCATTAAATAGTTTTAAAAAATAAAATGGAAATAGGTGTGGATGGAGTGAGGAGCATGGCACTCACTCTGTCTGCAGGTGGAGCTTGGAAAACCCCAGCAGTGGGAGGTTCACCTTCAGGAGCACCGGCTGCTTTACCAAACCAGGATCCAAGCAGGTGTGATGGGGAGTCACAACATCCCCATCTATGCTGAACACCCTCTTGCTTGGAAGACTGGTCGGTGGACAGGACAGGTGTTCCCAGGCAACCATGGCCAGACCCTGCCACAGCTAGCTGTGGGTTGCCCAATAGGTCAAGGGGTCGCAGTCCAGTGGCTCCATATCCTCAGTGAGATAGGTAGCCACTGAAGCATCAGTGCTACCTGCCCGAGGCTGGGGTCTGGTGTGTCTGGACCCCAACTTTGAAGCCATGCCTTTGGTCCACATTGGCAATGGCTGGCGTGGAGGAGACTGGCTGGTGCTGGTGCTGGGAGTGCAGGCATGGGAAAGTGGATCCCCCTTTTCCACATCCCCTCACCTCTGCCCTTCTGCCTCCCTGACTCTGTTGACCAGCACCTCCATCAAGTGATCAAGAGTTTTGGAGCTGCCAGTGGACATACTCCCCTTCATCCTCAGGTTGCACATGCCTGGCAGCATGCGGACCATACTGGACCTCAAGGGATCCAACCTTTTCCTGATGCCCTCCTTCAGCCACCTCACCAGTGCCTGTACATCTGGTGACAGTGGCTTACCCCAGCCAGGTACATTGATCCCCTGGAACATATCCACTTGATTCTCAAGTTCCTTCACTATGGGGATCACCTGCTAAGGAGGGCATTGCTAGCAGTGAGAGTCTCGGCGGCCTCAAGGAATGGCATGAGGACCACCAAGATCTGGGAGATGGTATCCCACTCAGGTCTGTTCAGGTGGCCACTGATCCCAATCTCCCCAAGCAAAGCCATCTCATCGATGGCCTTCTGTTGCTGCACCAGATTTTCCAGCCTCAGGTATGTGGAATGTCCCAGGGGGATGAAGGTAAAGGGCCAGGGGATCCCTCCCACAGCGGGACCCAGGGCAGAGCCAACCTGCTGAAACAAGAAAGAGAAAAGCCCTGAAGACAGGGTGAACTTACCTTTTTCAGGGGGAGATGTACTGGATGAGACATGCTGGGATGGAATGCCTGCACGCTTCATCAGTAGCTTTTGTCTGCGGCTGGGATTGACATGGGCGGGTGACATCACAGAGAAGTGCCGCTTGGCTGAAATAAAAGCCGGCAGTGGGAAAATGGCCAGGGGAACACTGCAGGAGACAGGCTGCAGAACTGTTCCCTGAGCCGAGCTGTGCAGGCACGAGCTGTGCAGGTAGCAAGAAGAGGACCTAAGAAGGACCTCAGCAAGGTGGTGCTGTGTCCTGAGATGCAGCAGCATCACTGTGGTGGTGAAGTGTTTCACCTCCTTGCCTTGGCTGATCTGCATTCAACAGTTCTGGCAGATAGCATACTTGGGGTCATGTGTCACCTCAAAATGGTCCCACACTACACTATTCTCTTGCTTCTGGGTTGAAGGTGAAGATCCTGCCTTATCCCCCTCCTCAGCAGGCAGAGGCACAACAACAGGAGGAGCTGACTCAGCTGAGCCACTTGTCTCCACAACCTCCTCTGAGGTGCCTTCCTGACAAGGAGACTGGGGTCTAGGGGAACTTTGAGGGGTGTGGAGCACAAACTCAGGTTCCCCCTTGGTCCCCAGAATTTCTTTAGGTAGGGTGCTCATGTCCCCTGGTTCCAGATCTAGCTCTTCCTCTGGCATTGGTGGTTCATGCTGGGAGATGAAACTGGATGGAAAAGACTGCTGCTGCTGCTGGTGCCTATTTCCAGTGTTAGGGGAGGTGGTGCAGCTGAAGGGACAGGTACTGCTCCCACCACCTTGCTTCCAATGGCAGCAGAAGGCTCACAATTGCCAGGAAAGAGGATGTACCTATGTTTGCGGGGGGATGGGACTTGCAGATCTAGCTCTTCCCCATGCCCTCTAGCCCCTCTCCCTCCCCTGCCAGAAGACCTGGCACCTGCCTTTCCAGCACACTTCATATTCATCTTTCCTGTGCTGGAAAATGTATCTGTGTGTGTAGCTAACTAATAATATATGTTGTTGTCTTCTCTGATGTATGACTGTGTCTGACTTCTTCTGTGTTGTGTTTACAGCTAAAATAATATCTCTTTTTCTTCTATGACTGTCTGACTTCTGTGTTGTGTTTACAATATGATTCTCTATCTGACTTCTTCTGTGTTGTGTTTACTGTTGTGTGTATAACTAAAATAATATCTCTTCTTCTATGACTGTTTGACTTCTGTGTTGTGTTAATCTGAATCTCTGACTTCTTCTGTGTTATTTTTAGTCTGTATGTAAGTATAACTAATAATAACTATATATGATTATGACATCTGTAGGTATTATAGGGCTTGCTAGTACTGCCCTGTGCTTGTTGGCCTACAGGTGGTGACAGGATAGACTTTGGCTCTGGATCACCAGGTGTGCCAGGAAGTGGATCTTAGGTTTTTCTCACCTGCCACAACTTTGATGACCTTTATATTCCCGGGAGGCAATGCCCACAGTGATCCTGCCTGGTCTTGATCCCTGTGTCTTTGGTGGGGCTCCAAACCTTCCCTTTACCCCAGCCTAGGCTTTCCAGATGGTGTTTTATAATGTTCTTTCACAGCCAGGTTGCATCTTCTCTGCACCCCAGGGTGTCCTAGTGCCTCTTTTGGGTATACCCTTCCAGGGGCCAGTCTTGGCCTTTGCTCAAAACCAGAAAAAATAGACAGCAAAAGAAATCACCGAACCCCCTCCCCGGCTGCTTCTTAGCCTTCTTGCCAGGCTCTGGCAATGTCCCCAGAACAAATCCCTTTGTCCGTTGTCTATTGTATGAGCCTGCCCTGCACCCCTATGAATGTTCACAGTTTTTCAGGGTATCCTGCAGGAAGGCTCTACTTGTGACTGTAGATTTTTTCCCTTCAGGCCCTCCTCTGGATCCTCTGCTGGAAAAAATCCAGTTTGGAGATTCACTCTGGCCTTGTGAACTCTCTTGCTCTGGATCCTCAGCTGTGGCTCTGCTCTGGAGAGTCACATTAGCTGCTTGTTCGCAGGCCTCCGCCTGCCTCAGGGTCACTCCCACAGTGTTCTTCAGGCACGCTCTGCAGTTTCTGCATGCTGGGACACTCAGCCACTCATCTCTCCCTGCGACATGCAGGGAACTGACCCTTCTCTGCCCTTCTCTGGGACTGGAAATACCTTTGAGTGGCCTCCCTCTGCCAATCCTGAGTGAGATGCTGCTCCAGAAATTGGGTGGATATTTTCCTTCCTTTCCGTGCTGCAGCTGCAGCCCTGCCAGCCCTCCATGCTGTACGTTCAGTCTCACTCCTTCACAATGATCTTTTCTTCTTCTATGACTGTGTGACTTCTGTGTTGTTAAGAATCTGAATCTCTATCTGACTTCTGTGTTGTGCTTACTGTCATGTGTGTAACTAAAATAATATCTTTTTCTTCTATGACTGTCTGATTTCTGCATTGTGTTTAATACTCTGAATCTCTGACTTCTTCTGTGTTGTCTTTAGTCTGTATGTAACTATAACTAATAAAAAGTATATTTAATCTCTTCTTCTATGACTGTCTGACTTCTTCTGTGTTGTGTTCTGTTTAATAATATATGACTACTTCTTCTATGATGTATGTGTGTGAGTGTGTGTAATGTATGTGCTTCCCCACAGAGTGATGGATTACACTGCCAGGGAAAACACAACTTTCTTTTTAAAAAGTGTTGGAAAAAAAGCCCAAGAACAAATATAAATGGAAAGAAATGGATTGGATAGGGATAAGTAGAGGGTTTCTAGTTAGTAAGCTATATCCAATCCTTTCCAAGAACAGAAAGTAGCAGGAGACTGACTAGGTAGGAAGCCAAGTCAGTCTAGTACCTTTCAAATGCTGTTACTCAGGCAGAAACAGCTCACAAAAGGCACAGAAAGCCTGCAGACAGAGGCTCATATGTTGTTTTTACATCCCTCCCCCAGAAGCCATAACCCTGCAGAAGCCCCAATGGCTGCTGCAGCAGCTGGTGAGTGCGGGGCTTAAAAAAAATTTTTTTTTTAAGAGCCACGAGGCTGGAGATGGGCAGGGCAGCCATTGGTGGGACTGGGAGAGCAGGCGGGGAATGTGTCCTGTTTGATTAGGCTAAATTGATTTGGGATAGTGGACTGAATCATTGAATCAAATCACTGTCTCCTGAATTGGCTGAATCTGAATCCAAAGCGAATACTAGCCACTTTGCACAGGCCTAGTAGGAGGTGTCTCTAGCTGTTCAGTGGGTGCTTTCATCCACCTATTCACAGAATCTTTAATAATTTCTCTTCACCTTTGTGAACTGTGAGAGCAAGGTGGGAGTTTTCAGAAGTGACTTGGAGGTCATTACTATATTGGAATTTTTATGGGAAATTGAACTGGGAAATTTTCTTATGAGTAAGGTCTCCATGATAAGAAATGGAATGTGCTTGTGGAAGAAATAGAAAAGTGTACTGGGCACCAATGACAGAGCTTTGGTAGGTGTGAGATTTATTCATGGATATGATGGTGAATTTTTTTTTTTTTTATTCTTGTAAGACTCTAGTTTTACTGTACAGCTCAAGAGGAGTCCTAACAAACTATTTCATTCAATGCCCATTGAAATTAATGAAAAAACTGTCAGAGGCTTCCAAGGAGTGGTGGATCAGGCTCACAAACCAGAAAAAAGACAGAAAATGATAAAAAGATCTTGTACTTGGCAGGGAGCTGTAATAGTAAAATCAAATATTTGTGGATGGAGAAATAGTTCTCAAAGTATAAAAAATCCTCACTGATTATAAAACTTAAAGAATCTGAAATGTAAAACAGTTCCCTAAGTCTTGTTTTAAATTGCTCACACAACAAATTGCATGTAATTATAGGATATGGGTGTTGGGTTGCAAGCATTTTATTTATTTTGGCTGGAGAAAATGTAACATTGAAGAATTTAATTTGGAGTGTAAAGAATAAAATATATGTAAATGTTGTGAACAGTTATAAGAAAGGAAAGATATATAACATTTTGCAACTTCCAGATTTGACAGTGTCCCATTAATGATGTGTCCTGTATTTTTACACTGGAGAATAAGGAGATATACTTAAGGTAGCATTTAGTTGATCAATGCTTGTAATATGATATAAAACCAGTTTTCTATCTGCATACCTAATAATATCTGAAAACCAGTTTCAAATCTAGCCTGGATCAAAGTAACTGAAAACATTATTCCTGCAAAACATCCTCTTTAAAAACAGTAATACATTTCCCTAAGTTTTGCGTATTGCACAAATGCATTCTGATTGCTTTTGTACTTTAAAAATATACTTTCTACAGAGAGCATCTTGAAGATGATCTAATCATTGGGCTTAGATTTAAGCATAACTGTGCTGGTTTTTTACAAAGTATTTTTAAGTGTCACATAATATTATATGAAATGAAGTGTCACTAGTTCTCATTAAGGTTGACATTCACTCTAAGAAAATGAATTTTCAGGAGATTGGGCAGATATATGGGTGACTGGTGCCACCTTAGTTAGGGGGGGCACGTTCCCCCCCCCAGCAACCAGCCAGCAACTGTGGGGGAGTCTACCCTGCACCCAATCTCGCTGACCGGGAAGTGACCACAACACACATGGATTGTGCTCCCACTCCCCTGCTGGCACTCACAGGGGGGCACCGGTGATCCCGCCTGCCCCCCTGCCTGTCACCTAAGTAGGGAGCACGGCCTGTCAGAGGGTGCACCAGTCCTCTCAAGGGGTACATGTGTACCACTGGGCAAATAGAATTATTCCTGCTGCCAGAAGAAGGAAGGAAAAACATCCCATAAACTTTCTAGAGGAGCTATATTAGCTTCTGAGCTGGGACCCCTGCCTACCTTGTCTGTCTGCCTAACTGGCTGTTAATCGGCAAACTCTTATCAACCTTAACTATAGTGGTGTTACCACTCCACTATATCCTACTTCTAGGGCTCCCAGGACCTCACTAATAAATTTATCCTAACAATAGTCATATGAGGCAAGGTCTTGCTGTTTTATGCATATGGAATTAGGGCCTGGAGAGATTTTAGTGCCATGGTCAAAAAGGACATCAGTGACAGAGTGATGATGATGATGATGAAAATCCAGAATTTCCAAATCCAGTACCTTAACTAGCAGAGCATTCATCCCTTTTTCATATGAGAGATTGTGACTGCATCTGTGTAATTGCAGACTGAGTGACCATGTTCTTACATTCCTTTTTGAGAATGCTTTTATATTCCCTAATATTGTCATGGAGCCTAGCTGTATCCTGCTTGGAATACAGGTTTGCACCCCATCTATGGTGTAATCATCACAGTTTTATTGTAGTTGGGGTTTTCTGTGGTTCCTCATGCTACTGTAATACCATGAACATTTAAATGTATTGAGGTATATCACAATAACAATAAAACATCACGAAAACAATAGAGAAAACATTTAAATAATTTAGGAGTAGCTAGTGTTTTATAGTATAAAGTTACTGACTTTGCTAGCGAAGCTTTTTCACCCTGCCTCTCGACTAACACTGATTATTCTGGTAGTATGTGGACAGTGCTAAAAGGATATGTTATCTTTTAGTAAAATGTAAAGATACGTTCCAACAAGAACATGGCCTGTGTGAGTATGCCCTTCCCCTTTTTGTTGCAATATGCAAATCTTTTTTTCCCCTTTTCTCACACAGCTTGATATGTGATTGGTTCTCTCTTTCAACACAAATGATTGTGGATAGATTTTTCTATTTATATTCAATCTCTCTACCTTAATTCTCAAACAGAGAGAAAACAATATAGTTCCGCCTGTAGGAGGTTGAATTTGTAAATATATATTAGTTTGGAAATAGCATGAGAGATAATAAAATATTCAAAAAGCAGCCTGATCTTGTGGGATATTATTCTGCACAGCTAGGGAGCAGATTAATGACACTATACAGGGAAGAATAAAATATGCAACATAAAATATGGATTGGAGCACTAACATGGAAACATGCAATACCAAAATCCCAATCTTTTCAGGGTGTGAAATGCATGAACCTTTTTGCAAGGTTTACCAGCTTTAAATTACTGTGTAATGCAAACTGCATCCTGGACTAGCTGTGACAGAATAGAGACCTATGGCACCATATTTACTTAAATATAAGACAACCCTGAATGACCCCCAATAATTAGATTCTAAAAATGGAAAACATATAAATTGGTTATAATTTTCTAGGTAAAGAATCTAAGTATTGGAGGGTTGTCTTGAATTCTCCTTCTGCCCCTGCTGCTACAGTGGGAAAAGCAGGTGGCCCCCTTCCCCTCTGTTCTGCCCATTTCTTTTCTTGGCAGTCTTCCTGTGTCCTCCCCCCCCCCCGCACCACCCCACCTTCAGCTCCTACAGCCTCTGCCCCTACTTCCACTCCCCGCAGTGTCTGCGTCTTCCCCCACAACCCAGTTTTGGCCTCTTCACCTCTCCTCTCCTTACTGTTAGATGGTGCTCAAGCTGCTCCCATAGCATGTGGAAGCTCAGCCTGGCCATGCATCAGTGTCAGTGCTGCTGATTAGCTGGGCAGGGGAAAGAGCTTCCATGTGCTCCATGTGTGGGAGAGACCCCAGCCCAAGCTGAAGCTGAGCTGCATCTGACAGTCTGACATTAAATGGGAGGGAAAGGGGTAGGGGGAAGAAGTGACAGAGGGGAAGATAAACAGGGCCTGAGGCTTCTGTGGCTTTGACTCTGGCCTTGACCTGGGCTCAGGACCACAGTTACAGCCACAGCAGCCCCCAGCTCCTGCCTGTGCTTCGTATGTGAATATTTCCCAATGCTGATTGTTGAGGGGGTTGTCTTATATTTAAATAAATACAATATATTTCTCAGTGTGCTGGCCTGCTTTAGCAAGTGCAATGTCAATGATATTCCTTGTCCAAGGTGAGTACTGCTCTACTAGTGGTAGCATCCTTTAGTAACATTTTACGCAAGGCTTTTTGGCTTGTCCAGGTTGATGTTAAAAGAGCCTGTGATTCTTTTTTAAATGTGTCCTGGCAGACATTCTGATTGGCACTTTCAGGCTAAGTACAGGCAGTCAAAAAGCCTGAAGCTGAATCAATTCAATCTTCTCAGGTTAGTCTAAGCTGTGTAGATTGAACCAACATTCACTTTGATTGTGGAAATGCAGCAACATGCCTGTAGTGACCCAAACCAGAAGCAGGGGGCAGTAAAGCACCTCCCTGCTCAGCTGGCTAGTCTGCCCACCTGCGAGGGGGTCTTGCAGGGGAGATGCAAAGCATCCTGGGATACTGAAGGACTGTGATTTAACTTGAATTTGGAGGGGATCTGGGACAGAAGTTCAATAAACTGATTTAACCTAAATCAGTTATGTCTGATACTACCTTCATCCAGGTTTATCTTAAACTGGTTTTGGCCACTTTGAAAGTAGTTTATGTGCACTGAACTTCTGTTGTGTTACAGATTTGAACCTGTTTCTGATTGTTTATACTGGTTTATGTGTAATTTCTGTCACTAGCTAAAAGGGCACTACCATTGAAGGCTGCATCTGTATAAGGTGGCAGAATCTG
Organism: Crocodylus siamensis; assembly: GCF_052110815.1. Taxonomy (NCBI): domain Eukaryota; kingdom Metazoa; phylum Chordata; order Crocodylia; family Crocodylidae; genus Crocodylus; species Crocodylus siamensis. The sequence continues at coordinate 25,434,109 of NC_143403.1, forward strand.
TTGTAGTTTCCATCCCTGTTTTGTAGATAGCAAAACTGAGCTGGGCTAAAGAGAAAAGGAAAGAATATCTTCAATGGAGCTAGAATCCTAGTATTCCCATCTCTTAGTTATGTGTTCAGCACACTGAGCTTGCTTTTAAACTTGGAGTGTGGACTTCTTTTTTATTTTATTTTAGCAACTAATGGGTGGTCACTTTCCTCTGAACCATGTTTAGGATCTGGGACCCTGAGGCTGTAGGTTTTCCTGTGTTGGTTTTGGTGTGCTGTCTGGCCATCACCTTCTCTTGCTACTTGTCTTTTACCTAAGATTTATACAGAACATTTTTACTATGTTTAACAATTCCTAACTGCATGATCCCTCTAGGATCATTGGGTTTTTTATGTGAAAAAAGGTAACAAAGAAAAAATTGAAAAATAAAGATTCCTTTTTATTTTTTTATATACAGTAAAAGCTTTGTTATCCAGCACCCATAGGGAATGTGGGATGCTGGATAACAAAATATGGTGGTTAACTGATTGGCCCAAACAGGCGTCTTTGTGGGGGTTTGGCAAAACCAGAAGTGCCACAGTAGGCACTTTTGGTTTTGCTTTTCCCTTACAAGCTGGCTTGCTGGTTAATAGTGCATGCCAGCTTGTAAGGTGCTGTATAACGTATCTTTTACTGTATATATTTCAGTCAAATTCTGCATTTAGGCCCCACAAAGGGCCCATGTGGAAAAAACATTTGACAACTGTGTAAAATATTTGGTGTTTGCATGCATTTGTGTATACCATATGTAGAGATGATAAGTCCTGCCCACCATTAAGGTTGCCTGACATTTTCCACTAGAAGACCTTTTAATCAGTTGTTTCTGACATTATCAGTCTGAATCTTTAGGCTGAATTTTTCCCTTCAAGGTGTCTGCTTCAGGCTGAATTTATTTATTTATTTTTTTGCTCAGATAATTCATTCATATGTGTAAATTAGACTAGACAAATATAAGTCATTTTACACATAATTAAAAACCTCTCATAGGCTCCATTCTTCCAAGCAGGACATGTACCTTGGTAGGGAGTATTCTTTGTGGAGGAATAGGCCATTTGCTATCCCCACTGAAAACCAACTGAAATTTGGGAAAGGGATAAACCCTTGAAAAATCTCAGTTATAGTGCTGAGTAGAGACTATCTAGATTTTAGGAACTAAATTTCCCTATGATTCTGTCTACACTAGATCTTTGTGGATGCATATATATACAAATGGATTGAATTAAGTTTGCACAGACAACCTTTTACAAGTGCTTGACTTTGCATCCTTTTAGCATCAGAGGGGTTTTGGTTGTAATATTTGGGTGTAAATATGTCTGTCTATATATTCTAAGTTTAGCAGAAATCATGTTAAGTCAAAATTATAATGAAATGGAAAATACAGTCTTGGACCTGGAGAACAGGTTTTTTAAAAGCAATTTATTTTACCTGTAATTCCTGTAAACAAAGTTATGCCTTAAACAGTGTAACCACATAACATTTTATGTTTATTAAGGTCTACTACATGAATCACGTGGATTTTAGAAATTTAAAAATTAGCCGACATTTATTTTGGCATTTTTATAATTACAAATTGTGTTAGGTTTCACATTACCCTAATTTATTCTACATCTCATCAAAACATAATGGATATCAAATCATAGACCAGAATGTATTTCCTGATATGTTTATAATTGTTGGTCGTACTCTGAGGGTGATTTGTCTTCTCTTTCTGTCAACTGAATGCATTTTATCTGTGTTGCTATATCAAAGATTTTTTTTTCCTTTTGCTGATTGTTTAGGTATTTGTAGATATATAAAGAAGAAGACAGGACTATGTGTACATATAATTGGGTTAGAGATTATGTCCTGTGTATTTTAACTTCAGATCTACTTATCTACAGATAGGCATAAACTGTTTCCTCATGCTAAACAATAATGGGAAGATCAAAATGAAATTGGAGTGGTTACTAATAGATATAAACAGTTTACCTTAAATAAACAATAAACCTTGGATTGTCTAGTGAGTATCTCTTGGTAATCTCTCATGGTTTACAACCTGTATCCTTTTATTTTTAACTCTGCTTGAACATTCTACAGTCTTTTAAGATGTTGCTCCTAGTTGCAGGTAAGTCAGATATAGTGCTGAATCGTTTTGAACTACTTAAAAACAAAATGTTATGCAATATAGGACTGAGATTTTTTCCAAGGAGGTTTATGGAATTAGATCCATCATTCACTGAATTTCATCAGACTTCCTAAGTTCTTTTGAAAATCCAGCCAAGATGTGCAATGCCCAGAAGCAACAGTCAGCAAATACTGCCAGATTGTATAATAAATATAGATCAAACTATGACATTGTCCCCGGACGCAAAGATACTTACCGGCACCTCCCGAGCCGGAGAACAGAGGACGGGAGGCGAAATCCATGCGGCTCCTCAGCTGCTTGTTTATTCAGCTGCGGCTGACCGGTGACGCAAGCGTGGAGTGCCGGCCGGCACAAATAAAAATGGCGGCACATGCTGCGAGATGGGGGGAGAAGGAGGAGACACTGCTCCCAACGCCCTCGCCCCTTGGACAGGCAGGGGAACCTGAGCATGAGGGAAGAAGCACCCCGGACGGGGGTGAGAAGAGACAAGGACGCTGCGGGAGCAACGTTGCCGGCACGACTGGTAGGGAAACCCGGGATCACCCCTGCGTTAACACAGAGGATATCCCCGATGAAGGCAGCCTGAGGAGGAGAGCCTATGGGAAACCCAGAGAGAGGTGCCTCCGGAGGATACGCCGCCGGCGGACTGTGAGGTGCCAGGGAATGGGCAAAGACTGAATGCCTAGGCACGAAGCAGACAGGGCTACAGTAAGGCATGGGGGGGCAATTAAAGGGGCAGTACACCCAGTTTGTGTTGAGCTTTTCTTTTGTGTTTCGTGTTAGGTTTGTCTTTTCCCCGAGTTCTAGGGGAGACCAGAGGGCACTAGACCTGTAGTAGGCATAGTCTTGTGTTACAGGGAGGGAAGCTGGCACTCCATTTGGGGTAATAATCCAAGAGCAAGATGACCAACAGCTTAGAATCACCATAAGGAGGCGTGAGGCCGGGGTGTAGGGGTGGCGGAGCCCTGAGAGTGACCGCCAGGGGAACCCTGGGCCACGGGCATGCACGATTACTGACCCCAAACACTGGTAACATCAAGTCGTGGCAGGCGGGAACGGGGTCAGGGAGTTGGGTGAGAACATCCACTCAGCCAAAGGCGGGAACACCGGCAAGGGACAACACCAATCACCCGGGGAAGAGCGGCCCGAGAACAGCTAGTCGCGTCCCAGTGGCAACAGACATTAAAAACACAGGTCTAAATTTTCAAGGGTGAGTAGTCATTTGGGGGTGACTTGTTGGAAGCAAGTTACTTCAAAGGGGTTTGATTTTCAAAAAGAGCAGAGAATTTGCCCTCTAAAGCCCACAATCCTCTTAAGAAGGGGTCAGCAACATTTTCTGGTGAAGATACCAGAATGACCCAGCACGTGTGAGAAGGAGGGTGGGTATCAGGACCCAGCTACCACTACTGCTTCTCCATGTCACTCAGCTGGGGTACTGTCAGTGCAGCCAAAGCACCAGACTGCACCAAGCAGCTGAGCCTGAAGCCCCAAGCAGCTGACTGCAGTGTGGCTCAGGAAGAGCTCCCCTCTGCTGGAGCCCCCAGTGACATACTGCAGTACCACACAGGGAGAACCTCTTGCTGCTGAAGCTTCACCTCTGCAGGCCAGATACAAAGTCTTTGAAGGCTGGATCCATCTCATAGGCTATAATTGCTGATCCTGAGTTTGACCAGGAGTTCGCCTGGGAACTGACTGAGGCAGCTTGCTCCAGGACCTTGGTTGTCATGGGTGACTTCAATTACCCGGACATCTCTTGGGAAGATCACTCAGCAAAATCTGAGCGGTCGCAAAGCTTTCTCTCATGCGTGGATGACCTCGACCTGACTCAAGAAGTCTATGGGCCAACGAGAGGCAAAGCGCTGCTCGACCTGGTACTGGCTACGGGGGACGACCTAATCGGTGACCTAGTGATCAATGGGAAGCTGGGTGACAGCAACCATGAGCTGATCACCTTCACCATCCGCCGTAAAGCTGGCAAGTCAGTCAGCGACACAGAAGTCCTTGACTTCAGAAAAGCCGACTTTGACAAGCTCAAGAGGCTAGTCAGTCAGGCCCTCAGGGACCATGACCCCAGGGAGATGGGAGTTCAAGAAGAGTGGTTGCTTCTCAAGGAAGCGATCCTCAATGCACAAGCTAAATCTATTCCAACACAGAGGAAAGGCAGCAAGAAGGCACAGCAGCCCTCCTGGCTCTCCAGGGACCTAGCAGACCTCCTACAGCTAAAAAGGAAAGCCTGCAAAGGATGGAGGATGGGATTCACCTCCAAGGAGAATTATTCTGCACTGGTCCGGTCCTGCAGGGAGCAAACCACGAAAGCCAAGGCTGCAACTGAACTCCAATTAGCTTCAAGCATCAAGGACAACAAAAAGTCCTTTTTCAGATATGTGGGGAGCCGGAGGAAAAGCAAGGGCAATGTTGGACCCCTGCTAAACCAGATGGGGCAACTGACAACTGATGCCCAGGAAAAAGCCAACCTATTAAATAGGTACTTTGCGTCAGTCTTTCATCAGTCACATGGGATGCCCATGCCTGCTATGGGACAGGGAAATCTGGGTGATGGGGATCCCCTACCCTCCATAAATGCTGACCTTGTGAAGGAACACCTTGAGAAGCTGGATACCTTCAAGTCAGCCGGCCCTGACAACCTGCACCCCAGGGTACTCAAGGAGCTGGCGAGCGTCATAGCCCAGCCCCTGGCACGGATCTTTGAAAACTCCTGGTGCTCTGGTGTAGTGCCCAAAGACTGGAAGAAGGCCAATGTGGTGCCGATCTTCAAGAAAGGGAGGAGAGTGGATCCGGCTAACTACAGGCCCATTAGCCTGACTTCTATCCTGGGGAAGATCCTAGAAAAGTTTATTAAGGAGGCCATCCTTGAGGGACTGGCCCAGGCTAACATTCTAAGGGATAGCCAGCACGGGTTTGTTGTGGGTAGGTCTTGTTTGACCAATCTCATTTCCTTCTATGACCAGGTGAACTATCACCTGGACAAGGGAGAAGAGGTTGATGTCATATATTTTGACTTCAGAAAAGCTTTTGATCTGGTATCCCATGATCACCTTTTGGCCAAACTGCCCAGTTGTGGCCTTGGCTCCATCACAATCCGCTGGCTGGGAAATTGGCTCCATGGTCGAACCCAGAGGGTTGTTATTGATGGCAGTCACTCATCGTGGTGCCCTGTGACCAGTGGGGTCCCTCAAGGCTCTGTCCTGGGACCCATCCTGTTCAACATCTTCATTAACGATGTGGACATTGGAGTCAGGAGTGGACTGGCCAAGTTCGCCGATGACACCAAACTTTGGGGCAAAGCATTCACGCCAGAGGACAGGCGGGTGATCCAGGCTGACCTGGACAAGCTCAGCAAATGGGCAGATGAGAACCTCATGGTGTTTAACACCGAAAAATGCAAGGTTCTCCACCTTGGGAGGAAAAACCTGCAGCACCCTTATAGGCTCGGCAGTGCTACATTGGTTAGCACTACAGAAGAAAGAGACTTGGGGGTCATCATTGACCACAAGATGAACATGAGCCTGAAATGCGATGCTGCGGCTAGTAAAGCAACCAAAACGCTGGCTTGCATCCATAGATGCTTCTCGAGCAAATCCCGGGACATCATTCTCCCCTTGTACTCGGCCTTGGTGAGGCCGCAGCCGGAGTACTGCGTCCAGTTTTGGGCTCCACAATTCAAAAAGCATGTGGAGAAGCTTGAGAGAGTCCAGAGGAGAGCCACGCGCATGATCAGAGGTCAGGAAAACAGATCTTATGATGACAGGCTGAGAGCCATGGGACTCTTTGGCCTGGAAAAGCGTAGGCTCAGGGGTGGTCTGATGGCCACCTATAAGTTTATCAGGGTGACCACCAGGATCTGGGGGAACGTTTGTTCACCAGAGCGCCCCAAGGGATGACGAGGTCGAACGGTCACAAACTCCTGCAAGACCGTTTCAGGCTGGACATAAGGAAGAATTTCTTTACTGTCCGAGCCCCCAAGGTCTGGAACAGTCTGCCAGCGGAGGTGGTTCAAGCACCTACATTGAACACCTTCAAGAGTAAATTGGATGCTTATCTTGCTGGGATCCTATGACCCCAGCTGACTTCCTGCCCTTTGGGCAGGGGGCTGGACTCGATGATCTCCCAAGGTCCCTTCCAGCCCTAATGTCTATGAAATCTATGAAATCCCTGCTCTAAACTGTTAAAGCACCCCAAGGCTAGGGACAGACATTCAAAAAGCCTGAGCCTTCATTGATTCAATCTTTGCAGGTTAGTCTAACCTGCAGAGAGTTAATCAGTTTTCAAGTGGTAGACGTTCCCTTTCTATTCAGGAAATGCAGGCACATTCCAGCAGTGGCTCAAGCGAGAAGCCTGGGGATGCTAGAGCAGCCCTCCCTTCTAAAGGGAAGCTGATCTGGGGGTGGGTTGTGGCCAGGCCCTGGCAGGACTGCCCCAGCCAGGAGCAATCCAGGCACACAGGGCTGCCCGACCGCAGAGGGGAACTCTTCCCCCACCTCTCCCCCCCCACCACCGTGGGGTCAGGAGAGGGGGCCTGTTCTGTGCTGGGGGGACTCTTCTCTCTCCTCCTCCCTCCCATCCCACCATGCAGTGAGGCGGGGAGGTGAGCTCTGTGAGGCTGCCTGGTCCCAGAGGGGGACTCTTCCCCCATCTTCTTGCTGCTGCTGTGGGATGTGGGGGTCTATGGGATGCTGCCCAGCCCCAGAGGGGGACTCTTCCCCCTACTCTTCCTCCTGCAGGACAGGGAAAGTGTCTGTTCCATGCTGGTGGGAACTCTTCCTCCTCCTCCTCCCCACAGAGGGGCAGCGGGAGAGCGGAGCTCAGCTAAGCAGGGTGTAGGTGGGAGGGTGAGGGGTGTAGGGACTCCCACACACTTCCCCTATGGTGTGCAGCCCCCACTGCCTGGCAGCAGCAGCAGGCAGGGAGGTCAGGGCACTCATGCCTGGTGTTGTGCTGTGCAGGGGGAGGAAGCGGAGCCTGCCCCATAGCTGAGGCTCTGCTCCCCACAACTGCAGTTCCAGCACTCACAGCCAGGGAAGCCCTGCACTGAAGCCTTCTGCCTTCCCTGCTCCCTCCTATGCAAGTCCTTGCACTCTTCTGGGAGTGGAGGGAGTCCCGCCCCCTGCTTCCATGTGGAGTCCAGTGCGGGGCTTCCCCATGGCAAGTGTGGAGCTGCAGGCACAGCACAGCACGGAGCCTTGGTGATAGAAGCGGCTGGGCAGGCTGTGCGGGACTGCACTCCTTGCCCCTAGTGCAGCGCTGGCTGCCTCTATAATGATTCTGTGCTGCTCACCTGGAGCTCTGCACTTGCAGCAGGGAACCCTCAGGCTGGACTCCATGCAGAAGCAGGGGACAGGGCTCCCTCCACTCCCAGAAGAGCGCAGGGACCGGCCCAGTAGAGGGTGGAGGAGGCAGCCAGCTTCAGTGCAGGACTTGCCCCGCTGTGAGTGCTGGAGCTGCAGGCACAGGGAGCAGAGCCTCAGCAATGGGGCAGGCTCCACTCCCTCCCCCTGCACAGTGCAGTACTAGGCATGAGTGCCCTGACCTCCCTGCCTGCTGCTGCTGCCAGGCAGTGGGAGTGCACACCATGGGAGAAATGTGTGAGGGTCCCTACACCCTCCAGTCTCACACCCTGCCCAGCTGAGCTCAGCACTCCTGCTGCCCCTCTAGAGGGAGAAGGAGGAGGGGGAATAGTTCCCCCTCAGCATGGAATAGAGCCTCCCCCTGCCCCCATATACACCATTTTGAGCTAGATCAGTTAAATCTGGTACTACATTCAACCAGGTTTATCCCAACCCAGTTTTGGCTGTTTTGAAACTGGTTTATGTGCCCTGAATGTCTGTTCTGTTACAGGTTTAAACCAGTTTCAGACCAATTAAACTGGTCTATGTGTAATGTCTGTCCCTAGCCCAAATCACTAAACAGAGTTGAGAATATGGACAGACCAGAAATTCATATGCAGCAGAATAAAAGAAAGACAAAGCTGTCTGAATCAGTCATAGATGCCAAATGCAAGTAGTAAAAACCCCCAAACCCAAAGAAAACTAAACAGAAATCACAAGGGAGTAGTGCTGTATGAAATGTGGGCAACCAAACCTTAACTCCTCCCAACATCCAATTTTTTTCTTGCACTATTTCCAGGTTCCTTTGTGCTTAATAATGTGGATTCTTTGTACTGTCCAGAATATTTTAAAATAATTCAGACTAATTTGTTTGGTTAAATAGAAACAACCCTGGCTGAGGTGGAGCTGAAACAGAACTTTGGTCCAGCAAAAGGGCAGCACGTGAGTCATAAATTTATCTTTTTCAGGGCTAGAGCCATCACTAGTGTGTATCTGCATAGTTCCACTGTCATCAGCCCTTAGTGGAGGTACATTGATTTATACCAGTTGAGGATCCATTTTTAGTTTATTAACAGTCAATAGTACTTCTGCAGTGATGATACAGTACTGTTCAGAGGTGGAAAAATGTATCAAGCACTAAAAGATGTGTGTGGCAAAGCAAACTGGGGAATTATGGCCCATTTTAAATATCTTAATAAATCTTAATTAGTTCTTGCCTGTATCTCTGCTGAGTGATAATAAAGACAGATGTGTTGGTGTACTAGGAATACCAAGTTCTAATAAGCCCTTTAAATAAGAAATGGTAATTTCTGGCACCCTTAAAATAGCTAGAAGTATCTGGAAATACATGCATATTAAAATTTTATTATGTTGCTTTTAAGTTAAATATTAATGCCTCATTATAGACTCCTCCAAACCTGTAAATTGGTATATGGTGAGGTAGCCATGCATGTTCTAAAATTTGCCTATGCTAATGCTATCATTAATCTTTCTGGCACATGCAAAAGTTTCACATGAATATTGACAGTTCATAGTCAGATGATGATTGGTAGTAGTTTCAAGTGTGTTAAAGCGCTAGTCAAATGTTGCCCTCATTTATATACTTTTGCAAACCAGTTGTCTTTGCTTTATACCCTCAGAGGCAGCTGTGCAAACTTGTTATAAACAATAGGCTTGCAAGGGGGAAACTCAGTAAACAATCCCTGCATAAACAGGAACAGAACCCAGCTTAAGTCACTTTTTTCTGTGTGGTCTCTGCAAGCCTAACTAGTAAAAAGCAGTGAAAACAATTTTTGCATTAAAAATGCCTGTAGAATTTTGTCTAGTATATGGCAAATTTGTTGAATAAGATAGTAGAACTACACATTGATACAAGTTCCCCTTCCAATGAACTGCTTAAAACCATCCTTTAATTCTAGTCAAATCTGCTATGCTTGTAGCAAAAGAACACCTACCTATGGGACTTTTGTTCATGGAGTAGATTTCCATGGAATTACCTACTGTTTTGAAATGTTTAAAATATGTCCCAGTGCAGATGAAAAATACTCTGTATTTGACTAGTGAGAAGAATATTTTTTTATAGTTCGCACTACATTTTAGATGGGCAGGCCTGATTAATAATCATCACCTGATTTCAGCTTTTCTACAGAAAGCTGTCACCTACTTAGTAAAACCTGGATTTTACCTATTTATAGTATATGTTTAATTTCTTAAAAATTCTTGCAGAAGAGTTGAACAACCAGAACAATAGTTTCCAGTAGTGACACTATAGTCATAAAACAATCTCTGCATGTGGAAGAAGATCAGTTGTTTCATTTTAAATGTGGGTAAAATGCATGTGATGCTGGTAGATAGGAAGACATAGTGAAAGGAGCTACTCCTGTTGTCTACCGTGGAGACCATCTGTCTTCAGATTATCAAGCGGGTTCATAGCTTCTGGACTCTTCTGCATTTCTTAATGGTGCTTGATAATTAGGTAGCAACAGCTCTTTAGAATTGTTTTTAACAAAGTTTCCCCAAGAGGTTGGCCCCCTTCGTCCTGTCACATGCAGATCTGGCCACAGCAGTCCATGTATTTGTACCTTCTAGGCAGGAGTGGGTTTTGGACCCAAAAAACATGGGGCCCAAAGATGATTGCCTTGATCAGTATTAACCAAATATGAAAATGATACAGCAAATGAGTACACTGCATTTATTGTATTTCAATGACTGGCTTCTTAACATATAAGATAAAATACTCATAGCTTTGGCGCACCCACCCCACAAGTTTGTGAGTCTAGTACAATGGGCTAACCGCCTTCTTTCCCCTGCTCCCGTAGCACTGGGACCTAGGTAATCCAAAACCAGGAATTGGGTGATGCCGGTGTAATACAAATAATACACAGTAGTAATAACCTCCAAAAGGAACCAAGTCCCGATCAGGGCAGACACAAGGGGTAGGGGAAGTTGGCTAATGAGGCCTGTGAAAAAATATGCTAAGGATTATTTGAGCTGAGCAGGTAAGGGTATTTGCTGATTTTAGGGGGAAAAGAATCAAATCCATGCAATAGCTTAGAATTCATTAACTGAGTATATTTTCACTGTCACAAACTTAGAAAGCATTATTTTAATCTGTTTTTGTAAATGGTAACTCCAGCAAACCGTGTAGGAGCCAGTACTCAAGTTATGTACCCGTGCATTGGTAGGATGTGTTAGTGTGAGATAGTTCATCTACTTTTTGCCCCTTTTTTGAACTTGTGTGCTCTCTTTACATTCTGCTCCAGTATCAAAGGAAAACCACAGTGGCGAACACTGAACTCACACAAAATAAATGAAAGAGTTCTACCACTTCCGAAAGATGAGGAAATCGCAGTTCCATAGGGTGTAAGACTCACCAAAATAGGGACCCTGCTGAGTAACATATGCATTTTTATGGCTTTTCTTCTCTTTTATTCAATACGCAAATGGATGGAAAAAAGACAGGATTAAAAGATTAGATTTGTCAGTTCTTCTTGGTTCCACTATTTGGCTGCTGTTTTATTAAATCAAGCTACTGACCAAGTGGCTGCTTTCTTCTTCCTTTGACAAACAAGGGGATTCCTTCATGGCCACAATTGATTTTCACACTTTAATCAATGATTATGCAAATATTCCTGTGGAAATCTCAGGTATAGGCTTTAAAAAAGGTACAGCATAGTCATACAGCATGACAATCTTGTTGACTTTGCTAAATGGGTTTCTAGATGAAAAATGATTTTGGCATGTTGAGAAAAGACTGAAAAGTGGCAGCTCCCTTTCTTAGTAATAAAATGGCCACTGCTCTCAAATCTTTTTTTAAATAAATATACTGTACTTACTTGCCTACCACATGCACCCTTCCCCCCGCCCCCCCCCCCCCCCAAAAAAAAATCAACCCTCCAAAATTGGGGTGCATATCTTAAGCATGGAAGTGAGGAAGCTTTTTTTGCTGAAATAGAAACAGGGACATACAAGTATAGATGCCCAGATGTCTGCTGCTTTTCCTTCAGGATGAAAGAGCAGGGGTGGAGTCCAGTGTTAAACCTCTCATGGTCTGAGCATCTTGAGCTGGTGCAGAGGAAGTGAACAGTTGCATGTAGTCTGTAGTATCTTGATGAGGCTTGTGGTGTGGAAACAACATTTTATTACTTACCAGAACTTACTATATAAAGAATTATTTATAAGAAAGAAGTAACAGGCTGGTTGCTGCCCTTCCAAATGTTGGGGGCCCAGAGTTGTTGCTGTCCTGCCACATCAGGAAGTTCCTGCTGCCTCACACAGATTGTCTCTTGGGATGCTGCATTTCCTGGGCATTGTATTTTTTGGAGGACTTTTTCTGTGTCACACAGCCAGGCCGGACTCTTGAAACATCTTTTTTCCCCCTACTCTGCCTTCAGAAAAAGGTATGTATTTTATATATGGGTACATGGTATGTGAAAAAAAACAAAAACACACTATTTTAAAGGATTTTTTCACTTCTGTATTAGGAAGTGATGGAAAATGAGACTTCCAATAACTCATTAGAAGGTAGTCACCATTTTTGTGGCCACTTAAAATTCCTTTGGCATGCTTTAGCTACTGCTGTATGTGCACAGCTGGTTTATTAAAGAGAGCTTGCACATTTGGTATCTAAAGGGGAATATGCAATGATAAGGTATATAAGATGAGTTAAAAGAACAGAATGTGTTAAAACAATGTATATAAAATGTACTCTGCTAATTAGCAGCTGCTTATTATATTCATAATACATAATAGGACATGGGAGGCCATGCCCAAAAGTTTCAGATATGACAAGAATAGTTTTGCCTTTCTTTTGATGCAAACAAATTTTGAGTGTCTAACTGGAGAAACTTTAATAAGGCTTGGTATATTAAGATGAAGTAGTTTGGGTTACTTTCCTTACAGCTTCTCAGCAGGGACTCCTGAAAATTGGGAAATCCAGTATCACTAGTCACTTTGAAAATTTTGGCACATGTGGAACAAATGGGCCTCCAGCAAGCTTATCAATTCAGATGTACAAATGCTTCTACTTTTATGTGAAAACTGGGTAATTACAAATTATAATTACTTATTTTGCCTGATTAATCATAGTGGCTAAGTACAGAAGTTCAAAAAGCCTGAGGCAGAATTTATTCAATCGTCACAGTTTTTTCCAAGCTGTGTAGACCGAGCTGATAACAAACTGAAGTGATGTTCAGTGTTCAGGTGGCCAAGACAGGCAGAACCAGGGTTCGATATGTCCGGTTTTCCTGGACATGTCCTGTTTCCTGGACCCCTGTCCTCGTGTCCAGGCAGGTTTTTAAATGTGAGCAAACGTCCTGGTTTTTGCTTTGCCTCTGCTTTTCCGGGCTGACTGCTTGGGGCTGGAAGCAGCGGACAAGGTGATTGGCTGTTGAGGGTCATGTGGTCTGCACATAGGCAAACTGCTCCAAGGTAAGAGACACAGATTGTTTGTCTTTGTGTGTGTGTGTGTGTGTGTGTGCGCGCGCGTGCACGCGCGTGCACTGTGTGGACAGCAGGGCTGGGGGGACAGGGGCTGCAGGTCGGGAGTGAGGGGCAGCAGTGGGGCTGGGGGTTTCAGGTCAGGAGTGAGGGGCCCTGGCAGGGCTGGGAGGGCAGGGGGCTGCAGGTTGGGAGTGCAGGGCACCAGCAGCACTGGGGGTGCAGAGGCTTGGGAGCGAGGGGCAGAGACAGGATGCAGGCATATCACTGTCCCCTCTCCATCATATACCCCTCCCCACTCTCCTCACCTGCTGCTCCCCCCCTCCCCAAGTGTCCTCTTTTTTGGTACTGGAGATATAGTAACCCTAGGCAGAAGCTTGCACTGGCACTGGTCAGGAGCCTGGGGATGCTCACACACAGAAACCCTTAGATGACTCTGCCTAAGGCTGCTGAACTCAATGCAATGACAGCCCACACCTGATTGAGAGCTGTCATCTGGGGAAGTGTAACAGGTTGCCCTTCCCAGCACCATCTTCCTAGTAATCTGCGCCTTGCATGGGGTGCCCTTGGAGACTTCTTTGGGGTTCTTATGTCCCACCCGATACTCTTCTGCCACATCTTGATGGAAATTATACCAAGGGCTTTCCCCCTCCCATGCTTTGCAGACTCTGCTTGGAGGAGCCAGTGCCAGGCCAGGGGATGCATTCCCTCCCCGCCCCCCCACCTTTCAGAGGTGGGGGAGGGGTGGGGCTGAGGTGATCTTAGCTTAGCTCACCAGGCTGTGGAAGGGCTTTTCCCCCACTGCAAAATGCAGACCCCATCTGTGGGGGGCAGTTCCAGGCCAGGACTGGGGAGGGGACAGGGATGAGCTGACCCCATCCCAGATTGTCAGGCTGTGGAGTGGTGAAAAGCTCCTATAATTTAATATTTTAGACCTTTACTAAGTTACATCATGTGTTTTAAGTTTTGATCTTGTAAGCACTTGCACTGTGTATGGCAAGAGCATATGGGGGTTGTCAGTGAAGGTAAATGTGTGCAGTAGTTGGAACCAAACTCAAGTGAGTTTAACTATCAGCCATATGTTGATTGGGAATCTCAAGCCCTTTCATGCACACCCCCTTACTCATAAGGTAAAAAGTCCTGATAGGGTATGGACAAAGAATGGACAGTATATACATCTAAGAGACACAGTCATAAGTAAACTCTTCAGTTCTTGAACAAGGCACTTTGCTACCTACTCCTTCTTTTCCCTGAATCCTTTTACTAGGTAAGAGTGACATGGTAGGTGCATGCAGGTACATTTTTTAAATATTAAACTGTTTCCTACTATAGCAGGGGGCTTGGTATTCCTGCCACTTTAAGGAAAGGCAGGCTGCAGGAGAAAGAAGCTACTGGTGAGGGAGAGGGCAATCAAGGGAGCCACGTGATCCAAAAGGGGCTGCAGTTGCAGGATATCAGCCCAGGCCTGAGCTGGGCATATGATCTGGCATGGAAGCTGTGGAGAGAATAGCTCCTGAGTAGAAGGGCTGCAGCAAGGGGAAGGGCTGACACATGAGCTGGGGTAGGCAAGACTGATGATTTAGGATTGAGACTGTAGGAGTGGTGGAGGTCTCACCTGGACCAGGAATGGGGCCAGAGCCCAAAGGGTAGGGACCATGGCTAAGGAGCAGGGCTACAGACACAGTGATGGAAGAAGGCAGGATGAGGGACCTGCAGCCTGCAAGGGGTGAGATCTAAGGTACGGGATGCACAGCCCATGTGGGGTGAAATGAAGGAGGGCCAAGGGGCCTGTAGCCTGGAAGCAGGATGGAGACAGGTGCCAGAGAGGGCTTGGGCGTAGGGGCAGGGCAGAGAGGGATTTGAAAGAGGGTTCAGGCCCAGAAACAGAGCAGATTGAATGGTAACACACATGGGGTTTGGGCATGGTTACATGGGGAGTTGAGGGGGCCATGTAATCACCATGTAATCACCCTTAAGGTGATGAGAAATGACACCTGTGTTCATGGGTATGAGATCTGGTATGAGATCTGGTTCATGGGTATGAGATCAACTGGCTGGAGGGCCGCACCCAGAGGGTGGGAGTGGATGGGTCCTTCTCAGCTTGGAAGGACGTGGGCAGTGGGGTTCCGCAGGGCTCAGTCCTCGGGCCCGCACTGTTCAACATCTTCATCAGCGATTTGGATGAGGGGGTAAAAAGCACCCTGTTCAAATTTGCTGATGACACTAAGATGTGGGGGGATGTGGGCACACTAGAAGGAAGCATCAGGCTACAATCGGACCTAGACAGGTTACAAGGGTCGGCGGATGTGAATAGGATGGGATTCAACACAGACAAGTGCAAGGTGATGCACCTGGGGAGGAACAACCGGCACCATACCTACAGGTTGGGGAACTCCCCTCTTGTCAGCACGGAGGCGGAAAAGGATCTTGGAGTCATCACTGACTCCAAGATGACCATGGGCCAGCAGTGTGGGGAGGTAGTCAGGAAGGCCAACCGTACCTTGTCATGTATCCACAGATGCATCTCGAGCAGGTCCAAAGAGGTGATCCTCCCCCTCTATGCAGCACTGGTCAGGCTGCAGTTGGAGTAGTGTGTCCAGTTCTGGGGGCCGCACTTCAAGGGGGGTGTGGACAGCATGCAGAGGGTCCAGAGGAGGGCCACTCGCATGATCAGGGGACAGCAGGGCAGGCCCTATGAGGAGAGGCTACAGGACCTGAACCTGTTCAGCCTCCAAAAGAGAAGGCTGAGGGGGTATCTAGTGGCATGTTATAAACCAGTCAGGGGGGATCAGCAGCCATTGGGGGAGTCACTATTCCCCTGTGCACTGCCAGGAGTGACCAGAAATAACGGTCACAAGCTGGCAGAGGGCAGGTTTAGGTTAGATATCAGGAGGCGCTACTTCACAGTCAGGGCGGCTAGGATCTAGAACCAACTTCCAAGGGAAGTGGTGCTGGCTCCTACCTTGGGGGTTTTTAAGAGGACGTTAGATGAACATCTTGTTGGGGTCGTTTGACCCCAGTATTATTTCCTGCCATGGCAGGGGGTCGGACTAGATGATCTACTCAGGTCCGTTCCAACCCTAGAAACTATGAAACTATGTAACTATCTCACTTTGGTAGCACTCGGGCAGCCTCCCCTTTTCCTAAAAGTGTAATTACATCAAGATGTGGCAGACAAGTTGAAGGGAATTGGGGCCAAAGAAAGTGTAGGTGACAAGGGATGAGGGGGCTCCAGAGGCATCATGACCACCTTTGGGGCAGGACTCTGTTATACCTACAGTACAATTTTTTCTCATCATCCTTTATCTTTGCTAAGGACACAGTATTCTATACCTATATTCTACACTCAGACCTAAATTAGCAGAGTAATACACATTCACTACTGTTTGGACTGCAGTGTGATATTTTTTCCTTCTGTTTTGAAAATTAAAGTCTTCTTGGTAATACCACTTACTGTGCTATATCATTAAAAAAGATACAAAGCAGATACCATGTTTACTTTCATATCACACACCTCCAAATAAGACACAGACTAGGCCTGTGCAAAGCTGCAGTAGCCGATTCAATTTGGAGAAGTTTTGGTTCGATTCAGAGCCCATATCTCTGAATCTGAATTGAATTGGGAGACTCATTAAGAGCTCTAAATTGAATTGGAAGCCTCTGAATCAATCTGGAGAGATTTGGGGCCAATTCGGAGATTCAACCATATACGATACAGGATTTCCTTGTATAAAGCAAATCCACTTTATGATGTAACAAATAGGGATAGCTTCCCAAGGCAATGAGGGGGAGAGTGAGGCTGGGACTAGGTAAGGGGTGGGGGGATGGGTGCCATTCCTGGGGCTGCACTGTGCTCTACCTGTCCCCCCACGCCTGGGTTCTGCCTGTCCCCACTTGCCCAGCTTCTGGACTGCACCATGCCATGGTGCAGCCAGCTGGTGTTGGCTGTTCCCAGGGCCACTGAAAAAGGGGTTGGGGAGAGTGATAACAAATGGAGTCCCAAGTGGTGTGGGACACGGTGCAGCTTGTCTGCACTCACCCTAACCCCCGCGTCAGTGACCCTGGGAGCAACCAGTGCCAGCAGCAATGAGAACTGTTGGGGGGGAAGGCGGGGTACACCTCTTGCTGCTCCATGTCCTCCCTGGAGGGCTGTGGGGTGGGGGTCTGTGTCAGGCATTTCCTGTGGGCATGTTCCTCCAGAGCTGCATGTGGGATGACAGCAGGCTGCTGCTGCAGGTTGGGGCTGGTAGTGGCAGCAGGCTGATGCTACCATCATTTGGAGTAGGCACACCAAATGCCAGGAACAGCCTAGTGATGCCACCAACCCCAGCCTGCAGCAGTAGTCTGCTGTCATCCTTTGTCCAGATCCGGTGACACTGGGCTGTTCCCAGCACTCGGAGTGCCTGCCCTGAGCACTGGGAAGAATCAGCCTGGTGCCACTGCTGGCTCCAGCCTGCAGTGTTAGTCTGCAGAGCTGGGGGCATGTGCCCCTGGAAAGAGCTTGATGCAGCCATCTCAGGGCCTGTGGAGCAGCAAGAGGTGTGCCCTTCCCTTCCCCCCTGTACCCACTGACAATTCTCATTGCAGCTGGCCCTGGCTGGTCCCGGGGCCATTGCAGCAGAGGCTAGAGTGAGTACAGACAAGCTGCACTGCATCCTGTGCTGCCCAGAGCTTCACTTGCTGCCACTCCCCCCAGTCCCTGCTCCAGTGGCTCCAGGAGCAGCTGAAACCAGCTGCCTGTGCTACGTCACAGCGCAGCCCAGGAGCTGGGGTGAGTGGGGACAAGCGGAGCCCAGGCACAGGGGGACAGGCAGAGCCCAGTGCAGCCCTAGGAATGGCATCCCTTCCCCTGCCCCTTCCCTAGTCCCAGGCTTACTCCCCATATCCCTCACCACCTGGGAACGTATCCCTATCTGTTATGACTGCCCGAAGCTTCGGTAGTCAATTCGGCGGCCAAATCTCTGAATCTGAATTGGCTGAATTGAACTGGGACAGTGATTTGAATCACGGAATTGAATCACTCCCTCAAATCATCTGAATCTGAATCCAAATCCAAATCAAATACTTGCTGCTTTGTACAGACCTAACACGGACCTCATTTTTGGAAAGGCAGAATTAAGAAAAACGGTTTTTTCCCCAGAATTATGGCCATATAGAGCCTAACCTGCATTTCTCTTACCCTCCCTTTCCTGCTTAGGCAAAAACCTATAGTTTTAAACCTTTCACGGTTGAATTGTCAGCCAAAAGTCACAATTGTAGCTGCTGCTAAAGACTGGATTCCATGGGCAGATCTAGGAATTTTAAAAGAGCTAAAACTGTGTTCAGGCTGTGAAATAGGAGGAGGGAGACCAGGAGTAGCTAACAGACAGCAAAATGGTTGAAGAAAGGATAGCTTGATTAGTGGAATGTCAAGACCATTATTCAGGAGAGAGAGTCATTAATACCTGTGGAGTGAAGAGACATTAGCAGGAATTAGGAAGATTATAATGAGACACGGAGTCAACTGACTTCATCAGTAATGTCTGAATAAAAATGCCACTGTTGCTGCTGGTTATTTGGTTTTAAATTTTTTACATGAACCAGGAAAGAAGGTGTGGGGGGTGAATACACTAACGCACCCCCCTTTGATATGCACACGCATATACTGGAATCTGCTCCTCCCTCCATGCAGCTGCTCAAGGGAAGAGAAGGTAAAGAACAAGCAGCATATCGCTATTCTTCTGTTCTGGACAGAAAAATTGGCTCCCCTACTATTTTGGAAGGCTGTTTTTTGGAAAAAAGTGTGTGGTATGTAAGTGTATATGGTAATTTACAGAATGACTCAAATGCATATTGCATTTGGGGAAAGCTACTATAATTTGCAATCACTTCATTTATTGAAAGTACAAATTCAGATCTCAGCAAAACTGTATTGCAAACAGTTTTCATGGACCTTTACATTTAGCTTATTAAGAAATTTTAAACACTGTGTCTGTATTCAATGGACAAACTACTTTTTTGCAAATTCTGTAGCAGTACTTTGTCATCTTAAAGAAAATTACCCAAAGGAGAACAGTGTGATAGTCATTTATCAGCAATAGTACTGTATGGGATTGTCTTATATCTTTCTTCCACAGAAGTGACTACTTTGCTTTCTCATTATTTTACACTTTTTCTTGTAGGCCTGGTAGAAAATTAGGGTGTTTTACTTGGAGCAAGTGATGATTGTTTTTTATTCAGAAATAGGGAAGGGCCAGTAAGTTATTAAACTTATTCTCTGCAGTGAAAAAGATAAGCATCATTTCATCACTTTTCATGGCTGCTACTCCATTTGCTCCACAGAATTATTGTATTTAAAAATAGATTGTGGTTTGGGGCTTAAATTAGCACGACCATTAAAGAGATTCAGATCAACAGCTGCTGATATAGATATGATATGTATAATACTATTTTTATTCTTATGGTAATGAGTTATTTTTTTTTCTGTATAGTTCCCACATATAAGATAAACATAATTCCATACTGACATATGAATAGCTTGGTCGTTACTATAGTGTGTGAGGGAACAGGGTTCAGTCTTCTTGCAATGGAATAGCTGGTGGTTTTTAATATAAAACTACAGTTTTTAAATAGCTTGCATTAAATGAACTGTTCAGCTATTATTTGTACATTGTGAATTATTCCCAGGACGAATAGACGTACCATTACCACCAGTAGTCACCATTCTGCAAATGCTTTTGATATATTAGCATTCACATAATGTAATTGCATCAGCAAATTTGGTTTAGATAACCGTTAACTAACTAGACTTTAGCTGACATTGTGTTCTGGCTAGCTCCATACTACATCCCATTTAAAGGGATGAAAGATCATTTGTATGCCAACATGCCTTGTCTTGTAAAGTACCTAGTTAAATACTTCTGCCATTGATATTTAAATATTAAATAACTGCCTACATCAAGTCTTCAATAAATATAGTAGACCTTTCCACAAATTGTTTGGATGAACTTTAATTTCTCCTCTCACTAGTTTCCTGTCTTGAATTTGTGTAACTTTTCGAAAAAAGCAAAACAAAACCAAACACATTTTAATATATACAGCAGCCTCCTATTTCTTGTTAAGCTTTGCAGTAAAGACCTTAACTTTTGTTCCTCTTCCCTCATTTGAATCTCTTGTAGCTTATTACATTTTTCAGTCTTAAAGCATTGTGTTTTTTCTTTCTTTTTCTTTATCTGTTTTATTCACACAGTGTGTTTCCTGATGCAAGCCAGTTTTTTACTTTTCTTTTGCTTGCCTTTCTAAGGCTTTCTTTTACTGTGGCACAACATATAATGAAGAAAACTGATACCATCTTGGAAGTAAAATACATATTCAGAAGACAATGCAAAGAATAAAACAAGTTATGGCACCTCACAGAAAAGAAATCTGGTGGGAAGTAAATTTAGGGCCCAATTATACAGCTCTTGTTCAATGAGTTTACTCATGTGAGCAAATCCTCACCAGCATGAATAAGACGAGCAAAATTAGACTATGAATATGTTGTGATTAAAGTGTTGTATAGAGCTCTTCAATGACTGATGTATAAAAATGGAAACTAAAATACAGTAATCAAAATAACCTGTTGAACAAAAATAGGCCAGAGGTCTCTATTATGCAGTACGCATGTTAAAAGTACAGTGTCTTTGCTTTGAAGGCCTTTATGAGCAGGAATTGGTGGAGCTGGAAATAGCAAAGGGATACAGAGGCAGTGATAGCCTGAGGTACTTCAAAGAACTGCATACAATACTAAACAAAATAAATTACCTTACAAAAGCAGGAAATCATGAGAACTTGGGTTTATTTTTACATATTGAGAAATATAATTGGTTTCAGTGTTCTTATAAACTTTCTCTGTATCTAAAGGTTTTGTATTAGTGCCCATGGCTCAGAGTATTAGTTTAGAGAACTTACATTTAATGACTAATTCTTATGCCTTTTAAAAGATATTTTGCATGCCTCAGACTTTTGCAAGTCAGGACTTTTATTTCTTTTATGCCAAACAAAACACCAATAAATCTGTATCTAAGCGTTATTTGTCCAGAGACCATATCCAACATTTGCCAAACAAACCACCAGATAGACAAAACATTCTAGCATTCCAATGATCCATTTCAATGTTTACTAGGCATATTTACTTCTTCCAAAAAGTACCTTGTGGTGGATTAAAACAAAACTTTTATCCATGGATTTATTTCAGTCCAAAAAAAATCATCTTCAATTTGCTCTTTGGGAATTCCGTTTAGTAAAGGAATCAACATTGTATAGATTCCTTTAATTCTTCCCTTTTGAGCAAGAACTTTTTAATGGTATTATGATGATCAGAGACATTTAGGCTGTTAATTTCTTGAGACTGCTGACTCATAAAGCAACCAGTTCCTCCTTTATAATTACACATTTTTAATCATCCTAGAGAAGGCAATTGCTGGAGCTGAACTTTGTAGGTTTTGTTCATTTGCCAAAGGATGTGTTGCATATAGGAAATCTGTAATTATTGCTTACAATCCTATAACCAGGGAACCTTAATTTGGTACACACAAAGTTTTATCTTTATAGGGATGTTACATTGGATTAATTTGCTTGCATTAAACACAGAAAATAAATTATGTTGCACTGAAGTGCATCCAGGCTGCTTTGCTCTGTTGGCATTAAGGTACTTTCCCTGGTAATTGTTGCATCTACATAGCTATGTTCTTGTTTGATTTAATTAAGCAACATTCTAGTCAGAAGTTTCATGCTGCAGTGTCCATTGCTCCCTGGAGGCCCTGACATCTCAAGCTTCCATAGCGGCAAAGTAATCAACTTTTCAAGCTAGATTGCAAGTTTTTAGAGGTATGGACTGTGTCTCTGTACTGTGACATACTGAATTAGGGTTACCATATGTCTGGGTTTTCCTGGACATGCCCTCTTCTTTGGATCCCTGTGCTGCATCTGGGTTGGTTTTTGAAATAAGAGCAAATGTCTGGGTTTTCTGCTCTCCTGGGCTGGGTGATTGGGTCTGGGAGCAGCAGGCAAAGTGATTGGCTGCTGGGGGTCATGTGCTCCCCATGTGGGCTCTGGCAACCACAGAGAGAGACAGACAGACAGATGGTGCTCGTGCAATGCAAGAGCTGCTTGGGCAGCAGGACTATGGGGGCATGGGTCTGCGGGTTGGGAGTGAGGGGCAGTGGCAGGGCTGGGACGGGACGGGGGTAGGGGGCTGCAGGTTGGGAGTGAGGGGCACGGGGAATGGGATGGGTGACTGTGGGTTGGGTGTGCAGGGCACTGGCAGCACCAGGGGGGTTGTGGGTCGGAAGTGAGGGACCCCAGCAAAGGGTGGGGGACAGGGTACTGTAGTTTGGGAATGAAGGGCACTGGCAGGGCTGGGGAGAGTGGGTTCAGAGTGAGGGGCACCAGCAGGGCTGGGGGGCCTGTGGCTTGCTGGTGAGGGGAAACAGAATGGGGAGGGGCAGGGCACTGGCATGTCACTGCCTCTTCCACCATCATATTCCCCCTGCCCTCCCCCCCACCGGTGACAGGTGTCTTATTTTCTGGACCTGGAAATATGGTAACGCTATGAATGGGCCCCTGCCCCATTACTGAGGGAGCCCAGGGTCAGCTGAGCAGCCCCAGCCCCTCAGACAGACTCAGAATAGGAAAAGGACCTTAAATAAAATGGCTGCTCTCCCCAGGTGCAGGCCTGGGGCAGAAGCAGAGGGTCAGGTGACTCTGGGAGAGGTTCATAAGCCCAGGGCCTGACCCGGAGGAAGCAGTGTGGCAGTGTGGGAGCTGCAGGATGCTGAGCTCCAAGGAAAAGCTCCAAGGAAAAGCCAGTGCAAGCTGCTCACAGAGGAAGGAGTCTGAGCTGTAGAGGAGCTGGACAAGACCCTGCACCATCAGGAGCAACAGACAAGTGCTATGGGGGGGGCGCTTTTTGTTTTGAGAGCAGACACTTGTGGTTTTGGTTTGCATTTAAACCAGAGAATTGGAAAGGGGAAGTTTGGAGGGGTGGTAAGGGGGTCAGAGGATTGGTAAGGGGGGACCAGAGGATTACCCCTTACCAATCCTCTGATTAGACCATTACCACCACTCACATCAGAGGGGTGGTAAGGGGACCAGACGATTGGTAAGAGGAAGTTTGGAGGGGTGCTGCAGGGATCACAATACAAAGTGTTTCTAGGGCCTGAAGCCCTGTGGGCTGCATGGGGTCAGAAACTCAAACATGTCAGAAGGAGGCCTGTTGCTTGTTGGAGGACTGAGTACCTGGCAGCAAAGACTGAGGGGCACAAACCCAGAGCCCATAAAGGGTGAGACTATGGGTCCAAATGGCCCAGAGTCCATGAAGGCAAGCGGGGCACCGGGAGTCTGGGGTCCTGGTACAGTAGACCTCAGGTGGAAAAACCCAGCTAGACCAAGTGCCAAACTTGTTACACATACCAAGCATCCTATGCATTGTGGCGATACAAGTAAATCAGATTATGCACCAAAGCTGTATCTTGTGTTTTCCCCCTTATTTTTCTTGCAGTTTATTTAATTTCTTTCTGAGTTTTCTCTTCACAGGAGTCAAGTTACATAAAAAACTGAATCCTGTACTACTAAAAAAAAAAGAAAAAAAAAAAGAACTCGGCTCAAGTGAGGAAAAGTCAGTCCAGTCCAGGGTATCACTTGCCTTCTTTCATCCATCCGTACGCTAGAACCTTGACATAATCCATATGATGAGATGGTGATCTTAGGTGAGATGGGCACTATAAAATAAATCTGACTGTTCTTAAACTAAAGCCAAGTTTATGCTGTTCTGCCAAATTCACTCCGTCTTAGTCACAGAGTACTTGAAGCCAACCGTGTGAAGCATCTGGACTTGAAGTATTATGGAACATGCAGTTTGAATTCTGAGCTTTAAATAGTAAAGCAGACTTCAAATCTTAAGGGCATTGTCGTAGTTTTAGTTAGGACTGAAATGAACCAGTTGCCCAAGGAAGAAGTTTTAGTAAAAAATAATTGAGGTAGGCAAAAGCCATATTTAAATTTTACTAGAAAACTGGGATTTTGTGTAAGTTCTCTGAAAATATAGCACATGAAACCACAGAAAATCTGTCCAAACAATATCAGGAGGTGTGACATAGTGGGTATTTACTAGTGCTTGTGATGAGTGCCAGACTGAAGATATTGGCTGCAAGTTCTCTTGGCATGTGGTGAGGCTAGGTGAGTTTCTGCACACCTATCTACCACTGCTCTGGAGGGACCACTTCTAGGAAGAAGAGTAGTGCATTGAAAATGTCTTCATAACCTATATTATTTTAGTTGCTATTTGGTTTCTTTGCTGAGATTGCCAACCACAGTGTTTACCTAGACGTGAATATGATTCTCATTTCTACTGTAAGCTAAAAACCTTCATTTAACTTCATGAAGGCTGTTAAACTGCTGTCAGATGTTACTGAATTTTAGTTAATATCACCCCAGACCAAAATCAGACTAATGGTTTACAGAGAAAGAACTTGATCTCCCAATTAGTCCCTCTATATTGCTGGCAGCCATTTGGCTCATCATTAGTAAGGAAAGAATAATGATAGGCTAGATTATCACTATTTTGATCCCATTTCAGTCACTGTAGAAGGAGGCATCTCTCTATTGAGGACATCATCCCTGGGTATGGCCTGATCTAGCTCATTTGTAACACAAAAGGACAAATTCAGATTAAAGGAAGTGATGAGTGCAGTGCCAAAAAGTCAATTGGAACGTATACAATGTTTGTTCTGCTTGGCTATGAACAAGTCAGTTGCTGCTGAATGGTCTGATATGCCTGAGAGATGGTCAGTGCTGTGGGAGCATAGTGAGGCCTTTCCCTTTCAGAGGACTTAATATTTCCTAACATGCAACAGATTTCCTTTTCTGATGATTAAGCGGTTTATAGTCAAATAAAAAGGTGATTTGAGCAGCAGTTCTGTGTAGGAATGCACTGATTTTTTTTTTGGCCGATACCCATGGCTGATTGTTAACCAGGCATATCAGCTAATACTGATCTGATTGCTGATATGCAGCCTGGCAGCTTGAAAAGCAGCATCCAGCTGGTAAATCTATTGCGGGGAAGGGGTATGGGGGGCAGATTGAGGCCCCCATGATGAAGGAGGGAATGGAGCTGGGGCTGAAGCAGGGGCAGGCGCTGCCCAGCCAAAGCAGGGCATGGGATGGAGCCATGGGTGGCTCATCTAAGGGGTAGGAGGCCAGATCTCACTGCTGCATGCTTCCTGGGGGAGGCACGGGCAAGGGCAGGCTGCCTGCTGTGGGCTTGGGGCTGGGGGCTGGGGGCTGTGTTGGCCTCTTTCTAATGGAGGGGCTGGGCTGGGACAGCAATCAGAGTGGGTAAGGGTGAGGTGGGGGGGCTATGGGGTGGGATATGCCCCCCCTCTAATTCTCTGTAGCCCCCATGGCCTCCATCTCCCAGTGCTGCCACCACCTTCCCTGCCCCCACCTGTCCTGAGCACAGCCCCGGCCCGGCCTGGCCCCCCCCTCCTGGGAAGAGGCCGGAACAACCCCTTATCTCAAGTGGGTATCCTGCCCTTGCCCCAAGCACAAATCCAGGGGATGCATTCACCCCATGCCTCCCTTGGGGCTGCACGCAGCAGCAGGAGCCACTCCCCTCAACCCCCAGGGGATCGGCTGGGGTGGGGCAGGGGAGAGAGTGCTGCTGCGAGCCTAAGCTGCTCGTGTGTGTGTGGGGGGGCGGGGGGCACCTTCCATGCATCCCACCTTCCTGACCATGGTGCCCTGGGCACTCGCCCCCCATAAGGCCAGCCCTGAGCATAGGCTGTTTGAAATTTTGATGAGTGTTATGTTTCAAAGCTGTTTTGATGTGTTTTGGGCTTGAAACAGCAAAATCAAAATGAAACAAAAGGCTTCAAAACAGCTTTGAAAGGAAATGAGGGCACTCAAAATGTTTCAAAAGTTTTGAAATGTTTTGAGTTTTGAAGCAGCTCAGTGGCAGGAGGTAGGGGAGAGCGAGGACTGTGCTCCAAGCAGCTCTGCCATCCCCATGGAGCTCAGCCTGGCAGCAGGAGGTGGAGCACAGCCCTGACTCTCCCTGCCTCCTGTTGCCAGGCTGAGCTCTGTGGGGCTGGCAGAGCTGCTCAGAGCGCAGACCTCTCTTACCCCCACCTCCCACCACTGGGCTGTGCTCCAAGAAGCTCTGCCAGCCCCATGGAGCTCAGCCTGGTGATGGGAGGTGTGGGGAGAGCCAGTGGTGGAGCCACTCGGAGCGCAGCCATGGCCAGTGGCTCTCCCCACACCTCCTGCCACCAGGCTCAGTTCTGTGGGGCTGGCAGAGCCACTTGGAGTGCAGCCTGATGGTGGGAGGCAGGGGAGAGCCAGGGCTATGCTACGAATGGCTCTGCCAGCCCCAAGGAGGTCATCCCAGTGGTGGGAGACAGAGTGCATCCTTGGTTCTCCCCCACATCCTGCTGCCGAACTGAGCTCTGTGGGGCTGGTGGAGCTGCTTGGAGCACAACCCTGACTCTCCCCCACCTCAGCACCAGGGTGAGCTCTGTGGGGCTTGTGGAGCCAGCCGGAGCACAGACCTGGCTTTCCCCTGCCTCCCACCACTGGGCTATGCTCTAAGTGGCTCTGCCATCCCCAGGGAGCTGAGCCTGGTGGTAGGAGGTGGGGAGATCTGTGCACAGGATGACAGGAAGCTGCTGCTGCCGGCAAATGATACAAGTTTTGCTTGTCAGCACCTTGAGATGCGGTTTCCAAGAATCCCCTGCACCTATCTCCTTGAAACTTGGTAGGCTTCATGCCCTCAAAAGGGGCTACCATCCCTGCATTTTCAATGACAAAGTTATAGACATTTTCATGATTCCCCATTATAGCCTATGTGCAAAACATCGAAATGTGTCAAAACAGCAAAACAATTTTGACAAAACAAAATGGAACAGTGCTTCAAAACGAAACAAAATGATGAAACGAAATACTGTCCCTTTGAAACAGCAACATAGAAGTTGAAATGAAATGGTGCTGTTTCACACAGCCTGACAGCCCAGTGCATTGTGATCTAGTGTGGCAGCTGCCTGGGTGTTTAGCTAAGTAGGCCTTATGAAAAAGTTGAGTTTGGACCAAATCCTTTACATGTTCTACAGAGCTGAAAATTATACCTCCCCCTTCTGTACTAGGATTCTAGCATATTCCTCACTAGTGAAGCCCACTGCCTCAAGGAGGAAGTAGCAACAGTTGGACATCAGCGTAAGTTCATTTCTGCAAAACCTTCTTAGGCAGCTGTTGAATCACTGGGTATTTTGACTGCTATGATCCTGCCACTTTGGCTGTTTTTCACTTCCTGAGCACATAGCACATCACTAAGGAATGTTCACAACTATTCATGCCAGTGTAAAAGGTTCTGCCAGCATTTTGCTGCTGGTGATTTCAGTAATGAGTGTCCTTCAGTGCTTTCTTGCAGTAGTTTCACTGTGCACAAAAACAGGTTACTTTTTAATAAGGGGTCTCTATACAAAATTCATTGGCCCTATCAAAACTTATGATACCATGCACATTTTTATGAAGATGATCTTTAATTCTCTGTTCAATAAAGTCTCAGGTGAACTACTAGTGTAAGAAACTAGATGCTTAGAAGATGTTTTGCTTCAGACATTTGTGTTTTACAGGCAGATGAATGGGAGAATGCATCAAAGGATTCCAGTTGTTTCATGGTTCAGTGTTCAGGTGGAGTATGAGTGCAACCGAAGCAACTGCTGTCAGCCTTGCATTCATCTTGGGAACCTTTCCTTCCCTTCCCTTGAGAGAGAGAGGAGAGAGAGTAAGCTAGAAAGGAAGTTAGAGAACTGCATCTAAAACTCCTTAATTAGATCTGGTAATATTTCTCATTGGAATTGGAGGCTAGGAAGATAAAGGTGACAGATTTTCTTCCAGCTCGTACTGCCTTTGTGATGTGCACATAGCACAAAGGTAGCACAGACCAGCACTGCCCTCCTGTCTGGGGATTCCTCAGTGGGGGAAGGACTGCAGAGGACCCAGGGCTCATATAATAGGCTTGTCTACCACCTTTCCTGCAGCCTCCAATGCAGGGTGTGTGTTAGGATATGAAAAAAGCAGTGGAGCAATTTAAGATATCATGCTCAGACTTGTGCTGAAGGCTGCCCCCAGTCAGCCCAACCAGTCCATGGGAACCTAGTCATTCAAACTAGGGAGTCATGTGAGCCACATCACTCTTCTGCTGTTGGCTGCAAACATTAGCACATGTTCCCCAGGCAGACACTGTGTCACTCAAGCTCAGAAATGGCCCTTTGAAATTACCTCCATCATGATATGACTAAAAAGTGCCATTCCCTTAGTGATTCAATGATGCTGCAGCATTCAGGGATGCCCCGAGAGTTTTTAAGCAGGGCAAAATGCGGCCTATGGGCCAGATGCGGCCCACCAAGCCATTTTATCTGGCCTGCAGAGCCCCTAAACAATTTAGAAAATTAATATTAATCTGCCCTGGGCTGCCTGCCAGGTGGCCCTCAATGCCTTGCCAAAACTCAGTAAGCGGCCCTCCATCCAAAATAATTGCCTGCCCCTGCTTTAAAGGGTGCTGCATAACATTAGCATGGTTAAGGGTGCAAACGCCTACACCTGATTCACAAGCTGAATCTAGAGATTCCATATAGGAATCCATAGCATCAAAAAAATCCTGACCTGTTGTGGTCTTTCTGAGTTCTTTGCAAATGAAGAAGGCTGGCATATCCATCTAATAAATAAATAATATTATTTTTCCATAGTCAAAAAAACAAGTGAAAGCTAATTCTCATTTTCTAAGGGGGGCTTGCACCTAAAGGTTGAGAATCACTATTCTAATGGTGAATTAAGCTGCTGTAATCCTCCACTGAGAATACATAACTTTAAAAACAGTATGAGGTTAATGTTGTTTTCTTCTCCCCTTTTATATAATAGCCTAGCAGTTAGCGCACTTATTCAGGATATGGGATGTCTTGGTTAGGATCCCTGCTCTGTCTGAAGGGATGCATCTTCAAGGTGTTTTAGTTTGCTACCTTACAGCTGTGGAGGGAAGTACTGGAGCTCAGGGGCTGTGCAGGCAGCCCTGTGGCAGCCCATGCAAGCAGGCTTCACTGAAGAAAAACACAAAGTGGCGAACCTGATTTAAAAAAAAAAAAAAATTCCTCCCCAGAGCCTGCCTGCCTGTTTGAGGTGTGCAGGGTCCTGGTGCTTCCCTCCACAGCTGTAAGGGGGCCAGTGCTTCCCTCCATGGCTGCTGGGCTCCCTGGGACCACCCAGGCCAGGTGCTGCCATGGAGGGAAGCACTGGCCCCACCATAGCTCAGGGACTGCTTGGCTCGCCAGCAGCTCTCCCTCCCCACCCCCAGCTGCCAGAGAGGCAGGTAAGGATCAGGCCCGACCCTTGTGTACGTGCTACGGGAGGTTACTCTGGTTTGATTCTCCCTAAATTGAAGTGGTGTTTTTAAAAACCCACTGCTTCTATTTAGGGAGAATTAAGCTGAAGTAAATCCCCATGGTGTGTACACGCAGCCCTTTTGGGCATGTACAGAAGCAGAATTTAAGGTGTCTGGGGAACTTTAAGATAAAAAATAGCAAGTAATGGAATTTTGGTGCTTTCAGGATTAGGTAGCATCTGAAAAGAGGTTTTCAGGGTTACAGTTTTGGATTTAAGTACCAAAATTCTGCTTGAGTTTTACTTTAAATCCTTTCTGGACTGGACCCTAGGTCTATAGTCTTTGGTTTGCCTAACCTACTTCAGTAAGAGGTATGCCCAAAAGAAAGAATTGTGACCCTAATCTTTTCTAATTATAGTTGAGCAATTTAGGACTTGACTATTTAATGTTAATTTTTGGAAATGAATAGTCAGCTCTGAGTTTTTTGTTTTATTAAGTACTTATTGTAAAAACAGTCAAACACATTTCTTTCCCATTCTTCCTGCTACTCTCTATCATTGTCCCTGTTTTGATTTGAGCTTCCTTTATTAGAATTGTAAAAATGGCATCTCTGATGTAGCATGTTTTTCAATAGGTGCTTTATGAACAAGGTGGCTATAATCACATGCTCTTACGTATCAAAGGAGTAGCAGTGTAACCCACAACTTCTAAGGTTTAAGCTCTAATTATTGTTCATGATAACCACATTCCAATTCCCTTTTTGTCATTATGAAATCAAAGCTTTGTTATGGAGAAGCTGTGTATTTTCATGCAAAGAGGATGATGATGTTAACAGTTGAAAATACCAGAATAGCGGTATCTTTTTTGAAATGTGGTTCATAATAGATTAATATACCTCTTTGCGATGTCTGGTACTCAATCAGAAAAATCCATCAGTTCACGCAATTTTATTAGGAGAGTTACATTTATAATTTCTGCAATTGACATTTTTATTCTATTATTTTTTTAATTCTCCCTTATTGATGTCCTCAAGTAAAGAGCTCATTTCAGAGTTGTTACCAGCCTAGGGTTTGGCCTTTATCCTCATCCCTTAACATTAGCCTGAAGGTTTAATTCAAGTTGAATTTAGCGGAATACTTTTGTAGTCCTTCATTTACATGTATGCCAACAAGCTTAAATGCACTGCAACCTTGGAAGACTTTCAAAGGAAGTAATAATTCCTCTGAAATAGGTCTTTTGAAAGCTTTATCTTGTTCTTTCTCTTTTTGTTAATCTTGGAGCCCCTTAGCATGTCAAAGCAATTTTTCTAATGTCACATCTTCTAGACATTAGCATGAAAGAGCTTTAAAAGATGATTTGAGAAAGAATAAATGTTGAATGAGCATTTATTATAGAGCCGTTTATGCTACATTTGCATTTTGACTATATTTTTGACGTGAAATGTTTGAAAAGCAGGCTAATTTGAAAGTCAATAGTCTCTAAACAATGTACACTACAAGTCTGTTTACACTGAACTATTTCCTTTGTGCATTAATTTACAAAAATAAGATTTCATTAGGATTAAGCTGATTCGTTTATAGGGATGAGATTAAACTAGTCTCATTAGTCTTAACAGTGAAATGGTATTCCCTTTAGAAATTTAGTAGTCATCAAATGCTCCTCTTTAAGTTACTTTCAAGATAATATGAGGACAAACTGATCTGTCATCTGGTGTTGATCTTGAGTTCTGATTTCTCCCAGTTCAGCTATTAAGAAAATTAATTACTGGAGAATACCCAAGACTCTGAGATGTGAAAAATAATATTTATTTATTACAGTGGCAATTTAAACACTGTTTTCCTACTTAGAAAATCTGAAAGCCTGGATTCTTTTGTGTATATGTTAGTTAACAGATAGAGACTGTGAATAATTAGAAAGGTTTTGCTTATCATTGTGTATAGAGACTAATGGTCTCATAGGTAAAATTTTGAGTGTTGATATTACTAGTTATAGGCTTCTAAAATAACAAATGTAGTGTGCTTTGGATATGAGTGTGTTTTCCTAAATATTCTGCAGAAAGTAGCTACAAAATTATTTTATTTTTCAGGCATGGCAGTGTCCTATATGGGATGTGCTGAGAGTCTTGCTATCACAGAGTTTCCAGTTAGGGCACTCAGAAGCCAGAAACAAAGGCAGGTGAGAGAACAGAAACTCTTCTAGGTAAAGGAAAGTTTCCACTTTTAGTAGATTTACCAAGAAGATTAAAACATTATATAAAAAGTAGGAGATGAGAGGTGAGAAACGCATGGCATCAATTGAGAAATATTGGTTAATGAAGCTGTCCCCATGCTTAAACTTAAGATAAATCCAGGGCTTAACTTGAAAGTTTTAAAAGATATTTGTTGTTGTTTATCATATCAGATTTTCTGAAAGAGCCTCTTCTGTTTTAGCAACAATTTTAAGAGAAGAAATAAGAAATGTGTTGTTTATCACACCAGATAGCCCTTTAATGCAGGGGTGGGCAATTATTTGGGCCAGAGAGCCACTGAGAGAGTGCTGGTGAGCTGTCATGGGCTGGGTCAGCACCCTCTGCTCCCTCCTGCTTCCCCGCAACAGCTCACCAGAACTCCCTAAATGGCTCTGCTCTGCGCTTGGGCAGGTGGAGAGTGGCATCCAGGAGCAGGATGGGTGAGTGGGTCTGGGGACAGGGCTGGGGCTGGGATCAGGATCATGAGGGGATGGGTCCCAGGGCAGAGTTGCAATCTGCTCCCTGTATGCCCCTGCAATGGGTGATGGTTCCATGTGCAGGGAGTGATCATGGTTCTGCCCTGGCCCCTAACCCTGCACTGTCACCACCCAGCAAGCCTAGGGTCTCCATGGAGGCCAGCCAGGACTTGCATGTGCAGGGTACGCAGCTAGGTGGATGGGATGGGGATGTGGGTGGGTGGGGAGTGAGGTCCAGGAGTGGGATGGTGGGTGCGACCAGGGCTGGGGCTGGGACCTGGGGCACAGCTACAATCTGCTCCCAGCATGCTTCTTTCCATGGAGCCAGTACCCCTCAGAGGTATGTGAGGGCAGTGGATCATGGCTCTGCCTAATCCACCCACCCGTTGTGGATGTCACCACCCTATGATCCCAATCCCAGCCCAGGCCCTGGCCCTGGCCCTGCCCACCCATCCTGTTTCTGTATACTGCTCCCCACCTGCCCATGGCCCCATCCCACCTGCCTGGCCATGTGTCCTGCCCATGTAGGTCCCAGGCCAGTCTCTAGAGAGACCCTGCCCACCTGCTCCATCCAGCGCCCCTGATGGTGGGTGTGGGGTAGATGGGCTGGGGTGCCTGGGGTGCCAGGAAGTGTCTGGCTGCCACCCCACCCCAGCCCCACTGCACACTTGAGGGCAGCAGAGCTAGTCACAAGTGCCTGGGTTGCCCCCTGTGCCTGAACCGGGCAGGGCTGAGGGACCTACCCTGGGCCAGTTAAAATCCCTTGGCAGGCCAGATCCAGCTCATGGGCCATATTTTGCCTACCCTGGTCTAAGGACTCTGTGGTCTATAGCAATG
Source organism: Crocodylus siamensis (assembly GCF_052110815.1). Classification (NCBI taxonomy): domain Eukaryota; kingdom Metazoa; phylum Chordata; order Crocodylia; family Crocodylidae; genus Crocodylus; species Crocodylus siamensis. The sequence continues at coordinate 25,466,975 of NC_143403.1, forward strand.
TCTAACAGCTTTTGTACATTTCATGCCCTCTATTATTAGACTCTTAGGGTGCATCCCCATGAGCAGAAATGTGCGTTTCCTGGGGATACCTAGCACGTATTTGTGGGTGGGGTAGGAGAGACTGGGGCTATCACCTGGGCTGGCCCCAGCAGTCTTAACTGGGGCCCTGGGGCCCTCCTGTGACTCCAGGAGTAGCAATCTGGGTGCTAGCAGCCTGGCTGGCAGCAGGAGGATGGTTCTAGCCGGCCAGGCTCTGGTCATGTTGCTGCCACATGTGCTGCCCTCCTTTTTTCTGGCACAGCAAATCAGCAGCATGGTGAATGCCTGCAAGTACAGAGTATGTGGTTTGCAGAGCTTGGTCTGTGGTGTAGATCTATGGTGCTACAAACAGCACATGTGCACTAGTGCTCTTAACATTTATACTACAATAATTGTGAGACAGAAAATGACAGGCAAAAGAAATGTAAATGGGGATGGGCAGATAGATAATGGGGATGGAGGAAGAAATATGTGGGGAATAGAAGAAAGCATAGATAAAATACTGTTCAGTACTACAGTTTCTTCCATATAACACTCCTGCAAACTGTTGTGGCATGCACAAAACATATGTGATGGAAAAATCTTATTGGCTTTCATTTGAGATGAGCTGCATAACTCATTTAACTTTTTCATTCTGGATTGTATCACCTATTCCAACTCTTGCCAAGAAAACTTTTGTGCTATCATATATGCCTTGAAGCTTCATTACCCAATGAGGAGATTGTAGAGCCAGAAAAACTTAGGAAAAACAACAAAACATGCACTCCCATGATAGCTGGAGTCATCTGAGTGAAGGGGTGGGCAGAAAGACAAGGATTATGATAAATAAGGATTATGAAAGTTTGTCCCTATGCTGTGATACTTTGTCAGATCCTTTCTAACTGTTGACTTCCTCTTGAACAAAAGTTCTTATTGAACTTGACTGAGTTCCTCTTGAACACATTTGCTCTGTGCAGTCATGGTTTTCAGAAAGGACCTCTGCCTCTTGTAGCAACAATTTTCATAACACAAAGGTGAATATAACTGCTGTAATTTGTTGTGCTTGAGATTCAGATATGTAGTTGTCTATCTGACATCAACTGGACCTGCAAAATGTGGGTATAAAAAATGTCCATTCCAAAATTTGGGGTGAAATTCTGGCTCAGTGGAAATTAATGGAAAGCACTTCGAAAGGGTACATCTTCACCCAGACATTTAACCATTTGAATAAATGAGTTTCAAAATGATCTTAGAAATGACCTAAACACTAAATCCATTGTCGTCCTATGTCACATTCACAAAGAGACTACTTGGAAGAAAGCTTGGTTTTGTTTGTAAGCAACAGCAGCTTCTAGGCTTTCCTACTCTGGAAAAACAGTTTAAATGAGTCAGTTTGCAGTACAATTTGACAATTATATATAAACTGGTTTAAGTGATCAGAAACTGGTTTAAACCTGTAACAGAACAGATCTTCAGTGCACATAAACCAGTTTGAAAATGGCTGAAACCGGCTTGAGATAAACCTGGTTGAATGTCGTATCAGACTTAACTGAATTGGGACAAATCGGTTTATGCAATGTCTGTCCATGACCCCTTCCTGGTTTAAGTTAAACCAGACTCCTGCACCATCCCAGCATGCTCTCTGGGCTGGGTGGGGCTCTCTGCTCCACAGCAGAGCAGGCCCCTCCCCTCTGCTCTCTGGCTGGAGCTCCAACAGAGACTGTAGGCATCTGCCTGGCTTCCACCCCTGCTGCCCCCTCCCCTCATCACTCTCTGTTCAAGCAGAGATTCCCCTCTGCCTTACACAGACACCTCTCAGCATTAGCTAGCATAACACATGGTGGCTATGGTCCCTGCTGTGGTAGACAGGACAAAGGCAGACAGGACTGTGTCCACTTAAGGCTCTTTGGAGCTAATCAACACATAGTTGGTAATATCCCTCCATTCCTTCTTTGGAACAAGTTGTTTGAGAAGAACTAATGAGAGAGGATTTGTTTTCTGATAGAGAGATAAATGCTGATAACAGAGCTGATAAAGACTCTGTTATCAAGGTGTGGGGGGGAACCCCTCCCTAATCAGAGCATCCTGCCGGGGCCTGGCCACACCCCTCCACAGCTCAGCACTATGGAAGGAAAGGGAGGGTTGCTTTAGTGCCCCTTGGCTTCTAGCCTGAGCCACTGCAGGGATGTGCCTGTATTTCTGAGATGTCTGTGGGGTTACAAGCCAGTCTAGCTTAACCAGGTTAGACTAACCTTCAAAGATTGAATCAGTTCAGGCTCAGGCTTTTTGAATGCCAACTGTTCAGATCTGCTGGATGCAGCAATGGTGGGAAGCTGTGGCAAAGAGAGAGTCTATGCATTTTCTGTCTATGCAAAAGATACAAGACATAGGTTGGGTTTAGGCAACACCATTTTGCCATCTATAACACTGCTTGAACTATTGCTACCACTGAATGAGAATGATAGGTCCAAATTTTCTCAGTGTAGAAACCCTAAAATACACCTAATAACCCATCATTCTGATGCCAAAAGCCATAATTATTCTAAGTATGGTTCAAGGTCCAATTATACAGGCACTACCCTTCTTAAACACTCATTTTTAGAGTCTCATAGCAGACAGAGGGCAAATCTTGTGGCAGCAAGTTGTAGAAATCAAAGAGCACTACTAGTAGGAAGGATCCTAGTATAAAATAAAAATGTCAATAATTTCCAAAAAAAGGGAACCCACCAAAATGAATGGCAGCATGATGGGTATTCCTGGAAGGTTTGTTTTCCATTCCTTTTTTAAGATGCCTGGTTTTCTTCTCTCCGTAAACTCTGATGAAGTATGTGTTCCAATTGCAACAACTCACTGAAAGGACATAGAGTCCACAGACCACTAAACATAATTTGTTTTAAGATTTACTGACCACTTCTCAAATATTTGGCCAGGTGTTTACATGGCTCCATCACCAATACTATCTGAGTATCTGGGTAATAACAGCTGTTGGAATGCCTGAAGCAACAGCTTGATTAAAAGGGTTTTAAAATTTAGATCATAACTAAATTCACTTGACCCTATCAAACTTTTCAAACTCAGTTTGTTCCAAGTAGAATACATACAGAACAAATGGAAGATTTTTACTCACAAAAAAGAAATCTTTTATTTGTGGACTTTTGAATAAAGCAGGAGTCTGCTGATAAAAGAGGATTTTGAAAAGGGAATTGTTAAAGATGGCTATGAATAAAACTTTTGAACAGTACCTTTTTTTCATGGTAGGTATAAAAGGTCTAGCCTTTAACCTTTTTCTGGTATTCCCATTCATTTTCTGAACATATTTACATGACAGTTGTTCTTCTTTTCTGTTTGAATTGTTTGATAAGTGTGATGTACATGTAAGTGCAAAAGCTTCTCTTTCCAAGGGTCTTAGACCTTGCAACTTAGCTAAAAGCTTGCTCTCGGTGGTAGATAGCAAATATTATACATTCTGTCCTCTTTGACATGTTCTTTCCCTAGAAGTTTTAGTGTATCAAATTTAATGCTATACTTCAACTTTTCTTATGTTTTCTTGGGACTACACCCTTTGCATCATGACTACTGGAAGCTGTATGGTACTCTGCGAAGTACTAAGAAGAGATCAGTATTTAAGAAGTGGTTGCTTGTGATAGCAGAGTACTGTACTTACTAACTTAAAAAGTCTCTTCGCAGTGCTTTAGGATTGTGCATTTCCCCAGTATGTGAATCACTTTGTTAGAAGTACTGGTACTGTATTTTGGGGTGAGATTCTGCTCACTCCTAGGCATTAAGCATTACTTGCTTGCTGTTTTTTTCATTTTAAGTGAACCCAGGCAAGGTTGGGTAAATCTTTTCAGTTCTACCTACTATATATCTTGAAAATTAATTCTCTTGATCTTTTAGAGCTGTCTGTTTTTTCTTGGTGGCATCCCACTGGTTTTCTGGCTTAGTTTTATAGGGTTCCTTTTATGCTATAAAGCTTGTTCACTTATTTTACAAAGGTACCCTTCAATACCTTTGTGTTTTCAGTAATGAAATTCATGGTTTCATTCTATAAATAATTTACTTTCTTCATGCCACTCAGTGATGCCCTTTTATTTGTAGTATTGCTTCCAATACATTTACACAAGGCTTTATACATAAAATATGAAGAAATAACAATAAATACTGACACTTTAATTCCTTGGTTATGAACACAAGAGTGATAAGAATAGACATTGCAATTGTCCCTATAAAGAAACAAATGTTCTATCAATCCAAAACTGATACTTTAATATTCTGAATATTATATCTTTGCAAAGAACAACAATCATTAGGTTATAAAAGCATTAACTCTGTACCTTATATACTAATTGTCTTTTAAAAATTTTATTTTACACTAACTTTTCTTGCTGTAAACACATTCAAGCTTCTAATCATTAAACAGTTTTGTGTGCAACTAGAATTGGGACACAGTTGCTTCTATAAGTAATTACTTTCTGATTGTTCAGTAGCATGTGGCACTATCAGGTGTTTATTTTATAATGAAACACAGATTGACTCAACTTCAGCACTACATATTACTAAATCACCACTGTTTGATATTTCACTACACACCTGTGCTTTTGGAAGGCAAGATGATGTTAAATCATCCATTGTAAAGCTGGCAAGTCAAACAGCAATGCAGTAGTTCTCAACTTTAGGAAAGCTGACTTTCATAAGCTCAGGAGGCTTGTTCTTGAGGCTCTGGGAGGCTGTGATTCCACAGGCAGGGGAGTTCATGATAAGTGGTTGCTCCTTAAAGAAGTTATCCTAGAAGCACAAGTGGAGTCCATCCCAACCCATAGGAAAGGTGGTAAAAGGGCTCAACAACCTCCTCAACAGGGACCTCCTACTTCTAAAAAGAGAAGCTTATAAAGGATGGAAGACAGGAAACACCACTAAGGAGGAGTATTCTGTACTGGTCCACACCTGCAGGGAGTGAACCAGGAAAGCCAAGGCTGCAACTGAACTTCAGCTGGCTACATGAATCAAGGACAATAAAAACTCCTTCTTCATGTATGTGGGGAGTTGAAAGAAAACAAGGGCAACGTTGGACCCGTGCTAAACCAGTTGGGGCAGCTGACTACCAACACCCAGGAAAAAGCCAATCTGCTTAATGTTTATTTTGCATCAGTTTTTCATCAGCCCAAAGGGACCACCTTGCTTAACAATATGCGGGATGACCAGGGTGAGGATGAAGATATGCCCACCATTGGAGTAGATCTTGTGAGGGAGCATTTAGAGAGGCTGGATGTACAAAAATCAGTTAGTCTGGATCGATTGTACCCAAGAGTGCTAAAGGAACTGGCAGACATCATAGCACTGTCACTGGCAAGGATATTCAAGAACTTGTGGCATTCGGGCAAAGTACCTGAAGATTGGAAGAGGGCCAATGTGGTGCCTATTTTCAAGAAAGGGAGGAAAGAAAATCCAGGAAACTAAAGGCCAATCAGTTTGACCTCAATCCCTGGGAAGGTTGTGGAAAAAATTATCAAAGAAACCATTCCTGACAGGCTAACAGAAGGCAACATTCTGAGGCATAGCCAGCATGGGTTTGTTGTGGGTAGGTCTTGGCTGACCAATCTCATTGGTGACGTATCACTTGGACAAAAGGGAAGGGGTTTTCATTATATATTTGGATTTTAAAAAAGCTTTTGACTTGGTGTCCCATAATGTCCTGATAGAAAAATTGGGCAACTATAGCCTTGGCTACTTCACAGTTCGATGGCTGGGGAACTGGCTCTGAGGTCAGAACCAGAGAGTGGTAGTTGATGGAACTGAATCATCATGGAATGCAGTGACTAGTGATGTCCCCCAAGGCTCCATTCTTGGACCTGTACTCTTTAATGTCTTTATAAATGATCTGGACACTGGTGTCAGAAGCGGACTGGCTAAATTTGCTGATGAAAACAAACTTTGGGGAAGAGTATCCATACTTGACGATAGGCTGGTGATCCAGGTCAACCTTGATAGTTTTGCAAGGTGGGCAGATGAAAACCATGATGGCATTCAATACAGTGAAATGCAATGTGCTCCACTTTGGGGGGAAAAAAGCCCTGCATCACACCTATAGGCCCGGCAATGTTACACTCACTAGCACCATGATCGAAAGAGACTTGGGGGTCATGATTGACCACAAGATGAACATGAGCCACAAATGTGATACAGCAGCTACAACTCTGGCTTGCATCTACTGATGCATCTTGAGCAAGACCCAGGATGTCATCCTCCCACTGTACTCGGCTTTGGTGAGGCCACAACTGGAGTATGGCATCCAAGTCTGGACTCCACAATTCAGGAAGGACATGGAGAAGCTCCTTTTTGATCCTTGGATGGCTCCACTCTTCTAACGGACAATGTGTCCATCAAGCAACACTAGAAGGAGCACTTCAAGACTCTATTCAACTGTGAATCTGAAGTCTCAGCTGCCACCATCAAGCCCATCCTTCAACATCCAGTAATAAAACCACTTGCTGATTCCCCATCCTCCAAGGAAGTCTGGTGTGCCATCACTCAGACCAAGAACAATAAGGTGCCAGGCCCAGATGGCATCCCCTCAGAGGTATTCAAAGCTAGTGAAACAGCACTAGCACAAAAATTTCACCAACTTCTCATCAAAATATGGGTTAATGAGGAAGTTCCATCTGACTTAAAAGTGCCAACATTGTGACAATCTTCAAGAAAGGGGACAGAAAAGTCAGTAAGTGGGAACTACCAAAGACATTGCCCTCCTCTCCATTGCCAGGAAGATTCTTGTTTGAATCCTGGGGGTGGAAAAAATCAAGCTTCTCCCACACCTCAACCTCCCCCAGTCAGTCAGTCTTGATGTAGAAATTGAACATAGGATTGGCTGTGCCAACATATCTTTTGGAAAGCTGCTTTGCCGTGTCTTTGCTGACCAAGATCTGCAGTTGGGAACTAAGATCCTGGTCTAAATGTAGTGGTTATTTCCACACTCTTCTATGGATGTGAGATGTGGATGATATATCAAGGTCATCTTAAGTGTCTGGAAATGGTTTCATCAGTGCTGCCTCAGGAAGATCCTTTGCATTAGATGGGAAGACCACTGCACCAATGCCAGCATCTGTGGTGGGCCAGTACAGGGTGCTCCTGTGCTGAGCCACCCACCTCACTGCACCTGACCACCTTCCAGGCTCCAAGTGCCTCCCTGGGGGTGCCTCACGTCTGGCTGACCCCCTTCCTGGAGCACACCTGCTAGCCTGGGGGTAACGCCACCACTACCCAGGGTCTAGAGTGATCCTGGCACTGTGCCCCCTGGGAAACACAGGCCTAGTAGCCCTTGTGTGTACTCGACCCAAGAACTTGGGGTGCTTCCCTCAGTCTGAAGCACAAATAGTGGTCTCCCTTAGTCGGCTGAACCAAGGGGACTCCAAAGCATAATCTAGACCCACTCCCTATAAGTCTCCCATGCTAGTTACAAAGGAGAACTTTATTGGCTACAAGGAGTAGGGTTGGAATAGGGTATAGGGTAGAGCATATCAGAGAAATCTCATAGATAAAACAGGGTAGCTGGGTAGCCTTTGATCACACATCTGAATTACTGTGGGCTATATATCTAGTTAGATCTCAGGTAGCTTATTCACAAGTATCATCCAGAGGCAGGTGAAGATTCCCTCTGGAGGCAGGCAGTTCACTGATCATGAGTTTCAAGAGAGAGAGCAAGTTTCAGATAGTCCAGCTTCTCTTTCTGAGTTTTTTCATCATGGCTTCTGCCCCTCCACCTGAGCAGTCCTTAACTTGTATAGACCTTATGACCTCATTTACCTGGTCCAATGGAGTCCAGCACCTGTTGGCTGCCAGTCAACCAATTTGAAATACATCCCTGGTTGCCAGGAAGACTGGCAGGGTCTCTAGCCCCCTCCCAGTCAGGTTGGTATTGCTTAGAACAATAGCGTGCGTAAGCCCCTCACCCCGGTATGTGATGCCAGTCATGTAGGCAGAGGGAGCAGGTTCCCCACCTCCCTCGGAAATGTATCCAGCTCAGGTACAGCTCAGGGTCACCTGAGAGAGGGGCAGAGAAGTCTGCCCTTTGCAGTGACCATGTTAACCAAATTGTCACATAGCAGAGTTTTTGGGGAGCGACAGAGGTGGCATTCTGCCACACTCGTTTCCCAAAGCAAATCCTCTTTTCTCAACTTAGGCATGGTAAGAGAAGGACAGAGTAAATGCTACAAGGGCACCCTGAAAGCATACCTTAAGAAGGGTGGCATTAACCCTACAAATTGGGGTTTGCTGGCTGGTAACAGGTCTCAACTGTGCTGCACAATACTTCAAGTTACAGCCTACTTCAAAGAGTACTGTCTTGCTCAGGGAGCAGAGAAATGGCAGAGGAGGAAGGAAAGTGCACAACACCCTGGCCAACAGTTGTGCCCCACCCCTCAGGCACCACTTGTCATATCTGTGGAAAAACTTGCACAGCATGGATTCAAATCCTCAGCCACCTTAAAACTCACCAGTAATCCCTCCACCTAGCAAATTGTTCCTCATATCAAGGGATAGCCAATATGTGCATGCGCACACGCACACTATTTCCATTTCCTCTCCTACTAGGCAGGTATTGTCTGTATACACAAATAACTGGTACAGTCCATTCTGCTGCAGACCTTTTTCCTTTTTTTTTTCTTTCCTTGAAGGATCAAGAAGTTATGTGAGAGCTGAGGAAATGTTATCAGACCCAATGGAAATCAATAGCAGGCTCAAACAAGGGGACACGCTGTCAGCAATCCTTTTCAGTGTGATGCTTGAGAAGATCATACGAGCCATTGAAGACGAAGGAAACTGGGATGTGCTCACATCATTTTTTTGATGAATGTTTCCTTGGGAAGGACTGTTTAGGAGTGTGTGGAGCAGGCGGGAGGCACAGGATATAGGAAAAGAAGCCCCTCAAGTGTATATCCTCTCACTGGTACCATCTAAAGTTCTGCTCTGACCTGTTAGCATGGCACCTTAAGAACAGGGTTGTCATGCCTGGCTCTGCTCTGACTGCACAGTAATTTCAATCTTTAAGGGGAGGACAGAGAGAGAGACTTAAGACAGCACTAATGCTGGATTATGTGGTCTCCTGGTCAGTACTTCATTTTGGTTCCTAGAGCCTTTCTGATTAAGTAGGAAGAAAAAAGGACTCTTGTAGATTCTCAAAGAGGAGGAAGGAGTATATATTTCCATCTTCCTGTGTTTCCCTAATATGTGTTGGTAGAGAGCATTTTTCTAAACATGAGTAGCATGTCCAGATGAGTGCACACGTGTTTTCCCAGGGACAAATAACAGCAGCACATAGTTGTGTTGCTATTAGTTGTCCCTGGGGAACGCTTGTGCGTGTACATTCTGGCATGCAGCAAGTTAACTCAGGTGGAGTAGGGGTCCTGTTGCTTATGATGTATGGATGCAGAACACTGAGGGGGGGATAAGAACGGGGGGGATAAGAACTAGTTTCCATGGAATGAAGTGGTTTTGCACCAGCTGACTGGCTGGCTGTTATTCTCTTGGGGCCCCCTCAGCACTTGTTACTCAAGCAAAACTCCAACAGACTTCAATAAGAGTTTGGCCTAAGTACCGACTGCTGTAATAGGGCTCTTTAAGGTGTTCAAAAGTTTCACAAAACATGTGAGGGTTTAAAAAGGATGTTTTATTAACATTGGAACAAACTGGTGAACTGTTGCCAGGCTACTCAGGTCAAAGGTCCACTATAGTTATATACCTCCCAACATGAGTATAACTTAGATCTTAGAGGAACATCATTCTACAATAACAGCTGGTTAAGACTGTCCCTATTTATCAATTAAAAATGCTAACTAACTATAAAAGTTAGTGGCTGTTACAAATCCTGTTACTGAAGCATTGAATATTTTGTAAAATAAGAGCATTAAGCCAAACTTTGCTAAAGCATTTGAAATTAGGACCTGTTTAAAAAAAATACATCAGTTTAAAAAAAAAAATCTTCAAAGCCACTTTTTTCCCCGTTGGAAACCTGCTGGTGTTAGGATAAAATGAATAGAGAAAAGAGAAAGGTTTGCCTTCTAATAAAGCATCTGTTGCCCACTTTGAACATTTCTTACTTCTTTGTGAGTGTGTCTCTTCAGTTATGGCTACTACTGACAATGAAGAACAGAGGTATAGAAAAAGACAATACCTGTTATATAGCCAATATTTCTGATTTCATGTTACTTTGAACAGGATCTTCATTTGACCACATGCTGTGTCCAAAAGGAATTTCTTTGTTGGCTGATCCAAAGATGCCATAAGATGCTCAAAAAAGTAAACTGCAGGAATCTGTTCAATAAGAAAAGATAAAAACAAATCTTACAATTCATTCAGTGCACCACTATCACTTTTAACTTTAGCCTATTTTGGTGCCACGTAAGAACTGAATTCAAATGACTTGCACCTTTTCCTTTATTGTTATTAATTCTAGTGATGGATGTAGCCTATTTTCAAAGTAAAATAAAATAAACAGCTACAGGAAGACACAAAAACTGTGAGAAGGGAGAAGAGATGCACATGCATTGCTGGATTGTTTAGACCTCCTGCTTTGGAAAAACCATCAGGGCAATTCTTACTGCCATTGAACTTCAGCTTTTCTAGCTAAGCTTTGTGAGACCTATTCTCCACAAAAGATTTGTGGGTTTTCACAGTAGGGGGTTCTCAGATTTGGCTACTGTACCTAGCTGAGTGATTCAGCAAAATTTTGGCTGGTACTCAAAAGCTTTATTTTTCTGTGTTCTGTGAAAGCTTGTGACTCATGGCCAAGAGGGTGGAGATTTCATTCTAAAGGATATCTTCATCTCTGTCCAGTCAGCTCTTGTTCTGATTGAGAAGGCATAAGCCTGGCCCACGACTGATCATTGAAGCATTAAAAATACAAAGTAATCCAAATCAAAGGAGAGTTAAAGCTCGACCTAATTCTACTGAGTTGAGTGGAAATACTCCCTTTGATTTAAATTGGCATAGGATAATACAGAAGATATGACTAGATTAATATAGCAGAACTGGAAAACTCAGATTATTCAAATTCATCTGAATTCTCTACAGTTCTTGCAGATAGGAACTGCAGTGCAGAAAAATATAGGGCATGGCCCTGTGCAGTTCTTGAGTACTCTCGACTCCCATTGATCTGACTGGGAATTGAGGTCGCACAACACCACAATGGGTTGGGGCAGCCGTGATATTAATTCATGGTAAATTGTTATGGGCTAGGTTACAGATGTCAACCTGTGAAGAAGTTTTGTAGGCATTCTGATCATTTATCTTGAAAACATTTTGGAGGACAAGCTTTAATCATGGGTATAAATGTACATATAGTCTTCCAAGCAGAAAAATCTAAAGCATTTTGCAAACTGATTTATGAACATATTTGGTTGTTATGACTATACTGGTATAATCAGCCTGTCTACCAGCACTGAATGAATACGGTGGTAGATAAGAGTGCAAGATGACTTTCATTATGGACCTTTCTTTTCACTAGTAGGGGCCTCCAAAACATCTCTTCCTTTGAACTTTTTCCCATCATTGTTGGTCTCAGGATAGGAGTAATATATATATATATATTTAAGTATTGTAGAAGAACCTTTTGTGGATTTTTATTATTAAAATATGCATCTTCATATATGAATCAATTTACTTGCTTGTAAAATGCTGACATCTGGGAGACTGAGCATGGCAGGTAACAACTAACACCAGTGCTACTAAACAGAAGAAGGCAAGAAATAAAAAAAGTAATGAAAGAAACTTGTCTCCACTGAAACAGCAGGGGGATTTACATTTCTTATGTTTAGTTAAAATCATATAGTATGAGTAAGGGTCGCTCACAGTGGTTAGGGCATTAATCTGGGATTTAGGAATTGACTGTAAGTTTCCCAGCACTGCCATGGACTACCTTTTTGGCTGTAAGCAAGGTGATAGGATTGTGGTGAAAATGACTATTTTAAAACATTATGATGTGCTTAGCAGCTACAGCAGTGATGGCCATGTAAGGTCCTTAAGACAGATAGAACACCCAATGTAATTTCTATACTGGTTCATTGAAATTTTAAGTTTTCAGGATCAACTTTTAATATCTCAGCTGAAACACGTTATTTCCAGCACAAAATCCCTAACTTAACATATTGCATAGTTTTTTAAAGGGATTAAGATTATTTGTATATCATAAGTATCTGTGAAGCCTTTCAGTTGATGTAATTTGTTGAAAGGCACCTGTTATTCAAGCATCCTGCGTAGTTGGTGATGCAGTTATGAAAACTGATGTTCTCCACAGCATCCTTGTCTGTATGATCATACAGCATAAAAATGGTGATACAAAATGAGAAACATGGTCTCTTAAATCCAGTATCCAATAGCAGTTGTCAGAGGCTTCAGAGGAATGAGTAAGAAGCTCTGTTATTTCTAATTAGGGCCAGATTCTAATTTCTTTTTTTAACTCTTTGGAAAAATTCCCATTAATGTTAATATATTAGGATCAAGTCCTTAAAGTGTAACTTGCTCATAGTAAAAATTTCTTTCTAACTCTTATTAGGTATAGATTAGCTTATGATCTGAAGCATGAGGAGTTGTAGCCCTTCAAAAATGTTTTAATTCCAGTTATTGCAACTATGGATATTCTTATTATTTATGTATATGATTAATCCCTTTCTGAATCTTGCTATGCTCCTGGATTCAGTATCTTCTTGCAGGGGAATTTCATAGGCCTATTGTCGGACAAGGCTTTTTGGGTAGATGATACCTTTTATTATAGCAATTAAATAGTTGGAAACATTGTTCTTTGCAAGCTTTCAGGCAGAAACACCTTCTTCAGGCATAGGGAGAGTCTACTGGTGTTTTGCATTCTCCACGGTGGAATAGAAGCCAATATGCAAAATACAGGTTTGTGAAAATGCAAATGTATGGCAGTGAGGATCAGAGGCCATGGGAGACAATAGGTGTGAGACAGGTAGGTGGGGAGGGGAAAAGGGGGAATGTTGACCTAATGATAGAATGTAGCTGGCAAAATGTAGAGCATTTACCTGCCGTTATTGAAAGGCAAGAAGGTTATAATGTGCCATGTATCCAATGTCTATATTTAATATATATTTAGTCCACAATTATTTGTGTCCAGCAGATATATGAAGTGGAATTCATAGACTCATCTACGAAAGGTGTTTTGTATGGGTATTTATGCCTGAAAGCTTGCAAAGAACAATTTTTCCAACTATTTAGTTGGTCTAATAAAAGATATCACATTTACCCAAAGAACCTTGTCTGTCTACATCCTTAGACCAACATGGCTACAACCAACACCCCCAAGACAGGCTTATTATGTATCATGATAAAATATATTTTTGCTAATTTAAATTTAAATTTAAATTTCCTTAAATTTACTGCCATTCATTTTTTATTCCCTTTCTTCCTTGATCTGGAAAACTAGAATACCCAATATACTTTTTGTCTACCATCCACTAACTTTTTTATCTTTATCATGTCTCCTTCAGTTCATCTCCTCTGTAAAACAGACCACTTGTATGTCTTTGGCCATATTTTAGGTGATGTAGCTAGTTCTGCAATATAAATATGTTCCTGAGAGGGAAGAAGAGAAAGCCATGCCAGGTTTCCAGAACTCCTTCCTTTAAAGGTGCTTGCTGTTTCTGGTGTGTATTACAGGAATGTCTTAAGAATACTCAGCATAGTTCCTGGGGTTCGTAGGAACAATAAAACTTGTGTATTGCAAAAGGCTTATGAACAGTGGAGTCCTATTTTGATTCAGCACTCTTTTGGAAGAAATGCCAATCCTGTCTCATCTACTTAAGTTCATTTTATTTTTCTCTAATGATCAGCAGCACTTTCAGCTGAAGCTGTCTGGAGAGGGATGGCATTATGCATTTGTCTGGTAGTGTTGATACAATGGGTGAAGACTGATCAGTGAGGCAGACAAGAAACAGTTTTTGCAACACAGTCTGTTTACTTGATTTGATTCAGCCATTTCCTATTTATTTTTTTTAAGTCCAAATCCCATATCTGGGAGTTTGAGAGGTGCAAAGTAGCATTACAGATGCTAGAGGTGGGTTAGGAGCAAAAGTTCAGGATGCTGTTGGACTTCCGGGCAACTTTAATCCAGATCCAAAACCAACCTCTTAGCACGTTTTTGAACCCATGGAGAAACCACAGTTGCGTGCCTGGCATATAGGAAGTGAAGACTGCTTTAGCAACTCTGTGTTGCCCAGGACCTGTCCCCACTCAGGAAATTAGTCTGGTTCTGCTGTTGAAATCTATAGGCCTGCATGGAAGATGAAAAAGGCTGGCAGGATTTGGGAGGCAGGCTCAAGAATGATTACATGGGTGCCCATTTAGGAATCTCACTGTCTGAATTTGAAAACTAGAGCTGTTTTTTGAATGGCTACTTCAAAACTGTTCTGCCTGAATACACAGCAGATGCTCTGATCTAATCATTTGCTACTTGTTTCTTGGTCAGCCACCCTCTATCCCTCTTGAATTCTTGCGTCCCAAGCCACCTGCCAGATTTCCCTGTGGATTTACTCTTTGTAGTATACATTCTTTCTATCAAGTCATCAATAACATTATTCAGAGCAGATGTCTGTTCTGTAATTGATTAGGTGTCTTTTTCATGGATAAATAGCAGAGTTTGTGATTGAATAAAAGCAGTTGGTAGATTCCCTTGATCAAAACATCAGAATCTGATTATGTCTTCTGTCAAGAGACCCTTTGAAGTGGATCGGCACTCCAGTAATTTAGTTATCTATTTTCTGGAAAATTCAGCTTGAAAGGCAGGCATTTGCCTAGATGCATAGTGGTAGAAGATATTGTTTTCATTATGACCCATCTGTAATTTCAAAGATCATTTCAGGCTTGAAATGGAAAAGCAAGGCAGAGACTGATTTACATTCTTAGAGAGATTATAAAACCCAGCTCACCTCTATTTCTAATAGTATCTAGCTAGATTACACTAGGTAATGTATCTAATATAAAATGGATCCTTTACTGTGTTAATCTGTGTAGTACCTGCTAACTGCCTTTATCCAAGGTGCTGTAGGAGGACTCTTCTCAAGTACACGATTAGGCTGTGACAGGACTTTGCAGCTTCTTAGATCCATGCAGAACTCTGCCTGTGTGTGCTTGCCAGCCCATTCTGTCAGCTCTGAGTCTTTTCCCAACTCCCCAGGGAGGGCCAGCTTTCATCCTAACTGCTGCCTTTCACTTTCTTTCTCACCATCTTACCAAATGCAAAGTTTCCATGCTTGTTCTTTAACTGGTGGGAATTGGGTTTTTTGTTGGTTTTGTTGTTGTTTTTTTTTTTACTTTTCTTCATCTGTATTTTAAAAACAATCAGCATTTTCCCAGTAAGCTCAAAGGAAAATTAAATACAAGGGGACACATATAAATGCAGAATTGCACACTAAAGTTGGTTCTCCCAAATTAAGAAATATCAAGAGGCAAAGGAATCCAAAGATTACTTCACAAAGTACATTTGTATGTTCGTAAAGATAATATTGTATATATACCTATTCAAGTCCTTGTCAAATGTAAACTTAATATTATGTTTATGTATCATTATATATCATGGTGTGTGTGTGTGTGTGTGTATATCAGGTCAGCTTCCAGACTACTCTATCAGGCAGCAGAGTTTTAGGAGAAGATGAGCAGACTCAGTGCTTAAAATATAATATAAAATTAAATTAAATAAAAGGGTTAGAGACTATTTAGAAAAGCTGGACATGTACAAGTCCATGGGGTAGATGCAATACATCCCAGGGTGCTGAGGGAGTTGGCTGATGTGATTGCAGGGCTGCTGGCTACTACCTTTGAAAACTCATGGCAATGGGGGGAGGTCCCAGACAATTAGAAAAAGCAAATATAGTGCCCATCTTTAAGAAAGGGAAGAAGGAGGATCTAGGGAACTGCAGACCAGTCAATCTTAACTCCATCCCTGGAGAAGGTCCTCAGAGAATCCATTGCTAAGCACTTGGAGGAGAAGAAGGTGATCAGGAACAGTCAACTTGGATTCACCAAGGGCAGGTTATGCCTGACCAACCTGATTGGCTTCTATGATGAGATGATTGGCTCTGTGGATGTGGGAAAAGCAGTGGGTGTGATATAACTTGCTTGGAGATTCCTAAATGGGCCTTTAGCAAGGCTTTTGATATGGTCTCCCACAGCTTTCTTGCGGGCAAGCTGAGGAAGTATGGGTTGGATGAATGGACTGTAAGGTGGATAAAAAGCTGGCTGAATCATCAGGCTCAACGGGTAGTGATCAATGGCTCGAGGTCTAGTTAGCAGCTGATGTCAAGTGCAGTACCTCAGGAGTTGGTGCTGGGGCCAATTTTATTCAATATCTTCATTAACAATCTGGAAGATGGGATGGATTGCACCCTTAGCAAGTTTGCAAATGACACCAAGCTGTGGGGGTTTAGTAGATATACTAGAGGGTAGGGCTAGAATTCAGAGTGGCCTGGACAAAATGGAGGGTTTGCCCAAAAGAAATCTTAGGAGGTTCAATAAGGATATGTGCAAAGTCCTGCATTTAGGACAGAAGAATCCCATGTACCGCTACAGCCGGGGGACTAACTTGCTAAGCAACAGCTCTGAACAAAAGGACCTAGGGGTTACAGTAGCCAGCAAGCTGACATATGAGTCAACAGTGTGCCTTTGTTGCCAAGATGGCTAATAGCATAATAGACTGCATTAGTAGGAGCAATGCCTGCAGATCAAATGAAGTAATTATTCCAGTCTGTTCTGCACTGGTGAGGCCAGATCTGAAGTACTGTGTTCAGTTTTGGCTACCCCACGGCAGAAAGGATGTGGACAAATTGGAGAAAGCTCAATAGAGGGGAACAAAAATGACTAGAGGGCTGGGGTACATGACTTCTGAGGAGAGGCTGAGGGAACTGGGGTTATTTAAACTGCAGAAGAGAAGACTGAGGCAGGATTTGATAGGAGCCTTCAACTGCCTGAAGGGCAGTTCCAGTGAGGACGGAGCTAGACTGTTCTTGGTGGTGGTGGATGACAGAACAAGGAACAATGGTCCCAAGCTGCAGCAAGGCAAGTTAGGTTGGATATTAGGAAAAAAATTCTCACCAGGTGGTATTGGCTCTGGATTTAGGAACCAGAGACCTTGTTTTGGGGATGGGGAGTGTGTCTGACCCACACTCAGACTAGCCATGCCCCTCCATTCGATAATAAGCAAGTTTATAACAGAAAAGAAGTAATACAAACCATCATACAATTCTATATATCTACCAAATCCTAGGGCTGTCATCAGAGTCGAAGTACATTGGGCCAGGATGCAGGCTCCACTCTGAGGTTGTCTTTTAGGTGTCAGATGTCACATGTCAGCAGTCTGGAGGAGGGATGCCAAGGCCTATACCCCCCCCCCCTTCAGTGGGGTTGATGAGATGGGTTGGTGATATGCCCTCTGTCCATGGTGACCTTGGGGACCCCTCTCAGGGGACGGGAATGAGGATCCCTCTCTGGAACCCTCTCAGAGAGAAGGAGGAAGGACAAGGAGGGACAATGAGGAGGGATGGGACAAGGGGAGGGACCCTTTGTTACTCTCAAGTCTCTGCTTTTGTATTCTACTTCCCTCCTGATGACTCTTTATCTGTGGTTATCTCTGGTTGGTTCCTCTGTGTGGTTGACATAGTTCACATACTGCATTGTCAACACATTCCAAGCCCATCACATGCATATATACTAATTTGGTCTTTCTGGGCCTTCTCCTAATTTGGTCTGTTCTCCCAAAACCAGGACTCAGCCCCCCCCCCCCCCCCCCCCCCCCCCCCCCCCCCCCGCTCTGGGGCCTTGTTAGTTGCTTCCACTTATTTTGTGTTATGGGCAGTATAATACATACTCCCAGTTCCCAGACTGTTCTGGACTGTGTCTCCATCCATTGGCCTTGTTATGTTAGACAGCCTGTCTGCTTCCAGGGCTGTGAACTTCCACACACTGTGTGTGTGAGGCCCAAGCTTCTTAGAAATCAGTTAACCCCTGCTACCCATCCTGAACCATACTAATGCATATACATATACCTATAAGCCAATTCCCAAAAAGCAAACCTTTAAATACCATTTCTAAGCCAACAGGAGGGTGATGAAGAACTGGAACTGGATTCCTTGAGAACTACTAGAATCTCCATCCTTGGAGATTTTTTAAGGCCCAGCTCAACAAAGCCCTGGCTGAAATGATCTGGTCGGGGCTGGTTCTGCTTTGAGTAGGGGGTTGGACTAAGTGATCTCCTGAGGTCCCTTTCAATCCTAATTTTCTATGATTCTATTACATAGAATCATCTAATACATATATACACACAATCTTGTTCCAGCGAAGTGTGCCTCGTAGAAATATCAAAATTGAGAATGAAATTCATCTGGGTTCAGGCCCTGCAGAAGGTGCTGCTACTACTGAAATCCTACTTCTCTTCTCAATTAAGGCTGAAATGGTGTACTGAATGGGAATATATTTCACTCTGACAGCATAAGGAAGGCTGCTGAAATGGAAGTAATAGGTACAGACCATTTCCCAGCATTAACAGGCAAAGCATTAAATAAATGTTAGGAAAACATAATTTAATTAGTTATTTATTTTATTTATTTTATTTATTTTCTTCTGCTCCATGATGCCATCTTGTAATCTTTCTCTTCTTCTTTCACATGTGTAACTCAGATGCCAGAAAGGTATATTTTTCCAAATGCAAGTTGTTGGCTGCAGTATTTGACAAATGTTGCAGGGTTAAAAGCTAACATGAAGGCTGAGTTGAGGGGGGAGGGAAGGGACAGAATAAGGAGATGGAAGAAGTCAGCCTTTGAAAACAGCAATAAAAGGGAGCCCAAGTGGGGAGCCTCTTCAGTCTGTGGCATGTGAAATATTTGAAACAAGAAAAAAGGTTGAAACTTTTTTTTTTCTTTTTCCCTTTTGGGGGTTTGCATGGATGGACTTCATTGCCAGAAAGATGCTTTTCTTCAAATTTATGTCTTTGTTCACCTTCATCAGCCATCAAATGGCAGGGAACAAAATCTGAAAGAATGCAGCAGAGAGTATTCAGGAAGGGGCTGTTGTTCTCTGCAACAGTTTCCTTTCTCTTTTCTGCTAAAGACACCCATCTTTCCTGAGGTTTCAGGATTAAAGTCTCATGTTTCAGAACAGCATATACGCAGGTAGGTAGGCCACTCTCATAGTTTCATAGTTTGTAGGGTCGGAAGGATCATCTAGTCCGACCCCCTGCCATGGCAGGAAAGAATACTGGGGTCAAATGACCCCAGCAAGATGTTCATCTAACCTCCTCTTAAACACCCCCGGGGTAGGAGCCTGCACCACTTCTCTTGGAAGCTGGTTCCAGACCCTAGCCGCCCTGACTGTGAAGTAGCGCCTCCTGATATCTAACCTAAAGCTACCCTCTGCCAGCTTGTGACCGTTATTCCTGGTCACTCCTGGCAGTGCTCGGGGAAACAGTGACTTCCCCAATGCCTGCTGATCCCCCCTGACTAGTTTATAACAGGCCACAAGATCCCGATCCTGTCATATCTATTTGATCTTAAAGAGAATCCTTCTCTAACCATTTTCTTCTCCTGAGTGCATTTTTAGCACAGGGGACATTAGAAAAGCTGTGACATCATGACTTTCTGAAGTTTTTTTTTTTTGATGATGGCATTTGGAGATGGAGTTCTGCATCACATATGTAGATATGTGAGACATGCAGGATATTTTTGTGGATGGCAGCATGGCTGTAGTTCTCATTGCCTTGCTCCCCTGATAGACATTCTGAAAACTTAGAGTTTGGTAGCCCTATGTAGGTTTCTCTGTTGCAGGTGACAAGATAGCTTATCTAGTGGTTGTAGGGACTGACAAATCCTGCAGCATGCAAGTTTCTACCCAGAAGGTACCATGAAAAATATGGAGGTAGATGAAGGAAAATTGAAAATAGCCAGCCTTTGAGAGATATAAAAGGAACAGCCCCTTCAGGACTAGGTGCAATTTTTGAAGGAGTGTTTTAAACTTGCTATGAGGAAATTCCTTTTATGTGAAAAGTGAATCAGAGCCATAAAAGCGTAGGCAAGGATTTCATTTTTCCTGTGTCCTTTTTTCTTTTTTATATGGTATCACCTGCGTCCTCTCCAGCTCACTTCTCCTCCTTGCTCTTTAGACTCCCTTGGACTTGCTTGATTGCAGGTTATAAAATGCTCTCTGGGACAAGGCACATTTGTCTGTGCTCTTTTGATCAAGACCTCAAGTGGGGAGCACTTATTTTGGGTTTTTTTTCTCATTGTTCCTTGTGTGGCCTTGGCTACACTTGACACTGTTTAAGCCCTAGCCTGAAGGCACAATTATTCATGTCTTCATGGACTTTGTGGTGCTCATCAGTACAGCACCTAAGTGCTTCACAAATATTAATTTAGTGGTGAAGGGTAGTAGCAGTGGCATAACTGCTACATGACAGGGCAAGAGAGGCACCAACCTTGGGTGCCAATATAGTGGGGGTGCAGGTATGACCCCATCTCCTGAGGAATCTTTTTCTATTGCACGCAGAACTCTAAATAGCCTGGCCATAGGGAGCTGGGCAGGCTCAGCTGTGTATGGTGCTATCCCTGCCCAGTAGTATATTTGTGGGGGGAGGGGGTGGGAAGAGGAGGCATGAATGAAGCTCCTTCCCCCCAGGGGCTTTGCTTTGGGAGGGTCAGCTCTGTCCCCAGGGGGAGGAGGGTGAACAGGGCACATGCTTTTTGTGAGTCATGATTCCACAAAAAGCATCTTAAAATAGACAATCTGTTGTCATCAACGGGAAAAATTTCATATGAAATAACGTTAAAAAAGGAAACAAACAAAGTTCTGAGAATGAACAACCAATGAATTTTCATTCACAGAAAAGACTGGGATTTAACTATGCCAAATACTGATGACGACTTTTCAAGAGCACCACAAATAGCACTGCTATAATTTGATTGCTCTTGATTGAAAGAGAGGGTTGTAATGACTTTGTATAGTGGTTAGTATTGGCTAAGTGAGGTGCCCCATCATTTTTTCTAGGAATGGGCATTACTAATAATAACTTATGGAGATTTAGTTTAAGTTGTAAATATCTGTAAGGTAATAAAAAAAGATTATGGGCTGACTGAAGTCAAAGACAAATTCAAATTCACCTTTAGTGTCTATATGGCAGTTTCACCATATAAGGTGTTTGAAAGTCAGGAAATTTGGGGTTAGGTTTGGTACCTTAGCATACCATGCACCATAAATGTGAAACTCAGACCAGAGGATGGGTATAGGCCCTCTGTGTTTAAAATCTGTAAATCTAGGTCTGCATTATAACTACTTTTCAAAATATGTTTGCAAAGACAGAATAATGTAATCGAATGGGATAGTTAAAATTGTGACATGTTCTCCTCAGTCCCTTTATATGGAGCAGCCATTGAAGAAGTCCATCCTTTATGGAGGTTGAAGTTGTGCTCTAGTGGTCTGTGGCTGGCAGTACAGTGAATGAAAAGAGAAAAAATGTTTATGTGCAGATGAGGGTACTTTAGACTCATATTGGGAAAGCGTGCTGTAGTGGTATATCTGATCAGTACTCAGAGCTGCTGCACTCTTGAGTTTTGTGGCTTAAGGTAGCATGTGGGTCACGAGGTTTGTAAGGTGATTGTGGAGTGTGACCCACATCCCAGATCCACTGGTGTCAAGGGGAGTTTTATCATGTTGTCAGTTTTGGCCATATAGATGGAGGATAAATGTGAAGATGGGGTGGTTTCCTGGCTAGTGGTAAGCTAGAATGGGTGAGGAAGTGAGAGGTTTTTGAGCAGTGCATAAAGAGTAAAGACAAAATAGTAGGCATGACAGAGTCAAACAAAGATAAAATGGCAGTGTCTGTTTTCCTATATGGTGGGATGGTGGCTTGCACATTACTACATAGAATATTGATGGCATAGTGAAATAAGTCTGTTGAAAGCAGGTTTTTAAGCTAGCATTTTTTCCCTTCTGACAAATGCTATCTGGCCACTGGTACCTGCTAGTTCAAATTCTTTGAGCAAAATATTCTTACAGAGTGTACGTGAAATTACTTGATTCATCACTGCTGGGCTCAGCCATTCTTTCCACTGTCTACAAGTGCCCTAGCAATCTGCTCCAATGACCTGCAGCTGAGGCCTTCATTCACAAAGGAGGAATATCTAATAAACCTCTCTTTTTACCAATGGACCAGGCGTACACATCTTTGGGAGTCTGTCCCACTGAACACTGGAAGATATGGCTCTCAGAGCTTAAAAAATTCTTGTCCAAGGACACAGTAGATCTGACAAAACAAACTGCACAGTGATAATCTTGTTTGCCAGTCCGTGATCGGCTAACTGGACAGTGGTGTCTCAGAACACATGCTTGCAGTCCTTGGGTTAAGAGCCTCTAAGTATTCCACTTATATTTAATAGGATGCCTTAGCTTTCTGCACAAGAAAAAGAAGGCCAGAGCCATGGGAACCCCAACTAGAACTGATTTTGCATGAGTAATAAATTGCTCTCAAGCCTGAATGTTGCTGGCATATCTGATTTTCTTCTTGTGTGTGTGAGTTTTTCCATGACTGGGACCTCCCAGAACTTATTAAGCCTTTTATTTGTGGCTGGAAATTATAATGAATTCTGTTAACTTGTGAAGAAAGTCATGAGGCTGCCAGGCAGGTTGTGACTCTTACACGACCTAGCTGCAAGAGGGAATAACTGTCCTAGAATTACATAAAGAACAGTAACTAATTAACCCTTTTGCTGCTGGTGAATGAGAAAAATGTACCCAATATAATAACATTTCCATTTTTGCACAATGCATTACAGGATATGTGTGGCCAGGATGATGTTCCTTTGAAAGCAATGGGACATCACTAAAATTTAGAAGCACAGATGTTGTAGTGATGTCCTGGCAGTGAACAAGATAAAATGGAAATGATCAGATTGTTGGAACAATAATGGAAATCATTAAATGTGTCATGATTTGGAAGTCAGGCAATGACTTTAGGAATTTTTGCAACTGGTATTGAAAGGAAGAAAGAGAAATTGAAACTCGCTATTAAAAGTAAAAAGTTTTTAAAAAATTTTGCAGAAAAAAAAATATAAGCCATTCAAACAAATCACTGAAAGTATTCTTGCAGTTTCCACATGATACACTTTTTGAATAAAGGTGGTTTGTAGTGGCTTATGAATGGAGCCACGCATATCAAGACTGTCCAATCAGCAAATGCCTGGCTGAAATAATAGCGCTAGCCATAACTGTCAAAAGGAGTTTGATCACTAGGATTCCTGAACATTGTTTAATGGGCTAATGAAATGGACTGTTAATTCTGTTCTCTTCCCCGACCCCCCCGTCTCTCTGTCTCTTTCTGCATGTCTCATTCTATATCTTACACAAACTTTGAGTCATTAGTGGACTGCCTGCTGTAGAGATCTCTGGGCTTTATGCAGTCTAGCATTCTCTGTCACTGGAAAGGAGGTCTGCATCAAGTCACAACAGAAGAGAGAAAAAGAAATCTCCTGTGAGAGCTGTCACCTACCTTTTAAAGACAGCAAGGATAAGCAGAAACAAATGTAGAAGAGAATATATTTTCTACACTTCCTTGCATGCAGGGATGGAATTCTTTGTCTCTTTGGTCTTTGTGACCTGGCATGCAGTTTGCAGACTATAATACATTGGACCACAGTAAGTGAAAGCCATCGATCCCATAGAAACCAATGGCAGCAGTTCTCTGAAGTATGTTAGGCCAGGATCAGTTCTAAGTACTCCCAAGAAAAATAATTTCAAGCTAAACATTTGTGTTTTCCAAAATAAATGTGGATCTGTGGATTTGGAAGGAAAGACAAAGTAACTTTAGGAAATCTCTGCCTTCTCTTGGGTTTCACTGAAAAATAAAAATGATGACACCTAGCAGTCTTGAAGTCAGCAATGCTACTGACTCTAATCAAACATTTGAATTATGTTTATGCTGTGATAAAATTTGCTTATTTTCTGCCTAAGAAATATTGCCAGCATCGTATCTATAGCTGCCTTCTTGTGCCTTTGTTCCACCTCATTTAAACTGGTATTAGCTCTCTCTGCTTGTCTCCCAGTCTACAGCTGGTACCAAATTCTGTTGTTACGATTCTGTCCTGCACCAAGTGGAGAAAGCACCTAACTCAATTACTTGAACTTCTAGTCAGTCAGTTCTTATTGGTTAAAGGTATTTTTAAAGGCAAAGGTCTTTAAAAGCTTGCTTAGGATTTTGTCTTTCTCATTGATCTACTTACGCTGCATCCTAAGAGTAGCATTTGAAACTATCTGATTCTCACTTCCTTATCTTTCCAGTATTCTCATGTGTGCATATATGTGTATATGTACACATATACACCCATGGAGAGGGAGAGAGAACCCTGTTCATAAACTTCAAATGCTGTATACAATTGCAAGACACACAGATTCATGGATGCTAGGGTCAGAAGGGACCTCAATGGATCATTGAGTCTGACCCCCTGTCCATAGCAGGAAAAAGTGCTAGTGTCATGTGACCCTAACCAGGTGTTTGTCCAGTCTTTTCTTGAAGACCCCCAGAGCACCACCTCCTTTGGGAGCCTGTTCCAGATACAATCTATTTCAAGTTCTAGGTAAATTTGTTAAGGGACAATGTACGGACTGCATTATTTAGAAAGCCCAAGCTCTTAAAAGTAAGGAAATGAAAAATTAAGTACAATATAAATCGTACACAACTCGCACGATACACATAACACTTAGGGCTGGGTTCTCAGCTGTGCTGAGTTTGGCTACAGTGCAGCTGAAAGCAGAGCAGGAGGAAACTGTGGCAGTCAGCCACCTTTCCACTCCTTTGATCCTTGGCCAGCCAGGGGAAGAATTGCTGCCTGCATAATTTGCAGCAAACTTAGGGGTGCTTTAAACTATGCCAGTTGTAATGGTGCCACAGGGACTGCTGCACCAGACCAGAATCAATGACATAGTACATTCTCTCTTCCCCTCCATAACCTGACATGCCATCCTTTGAGTAGGAATCCTTGGCTGCACCTTCCTGGTAACTCTATAGCTACTTTGTACTTACTGCCAAGGAGTCCAAAGTAGCCATGGCTGGGGCTGGCCCATTATAGTTACCAAATATAAAGATACTTTTCAGCATCCATATTTCTGAGCCACAGATTTTTTTTATCACCTTGACTTTGGTATCTACATCTAATAAAATATTACTGCTAAGCTTGAATAAGCAGCTTATAACATTCTATTAATAATGATCAATTTGTCAATTTGTTGAAAAATCCATGCGTATATATAATTGGGAAAGTGTATACCTTATTTTCTCACATGCAAAACACCTTGAATAAGATAAGCTTTTGAAAGGCAGATAAGATAACTGTTTTTGAAAGGCAGAATGAAGAAGAAAAGATTTTTCCTTGAAAATATCGGTAAGTAGCAGTAAGTAATTGAGTAGCAACTTTTCTGGAAGTATTTCTGCTAGGGGGGCAAAGAGAAAGTATCCACAGTCAGCAGCTAGGGAGCCTCAAACATATCACTGTAGCTTATTTTTGTACCAGCAGAGGCAGAAAGTTCTCTTACTTTATTTCCTTGCTTATAATGCTCTACCCAATTTCCAGCTGATTTTTGGAGGAAAAAGGGGTGCATTGTATGCAGTAAAAAATATGGTTATAGTTGATCTGGAAGAAAAAGTATGTGTTTATTTGTGATTATAGTGTGTCACTTCTGTATACCTCTGAATTATGCTACTTTTTCAGAAGGATTTTATATTTTGATTAGGTTTGGAAATTCTTTATGGCTAAATTTGTTCATCATTACAATAATTGTGTGCAGGAAATGTACATTTCTTTGTATTGATTTAGAATGACATGTTTATGACAATATTGTCAGCATCTTATTTCTTCAATCTTTTTTCATTCTTTCTTTTTCAAAGGTTAAAGGTTTGCTTATTTAAGATGAAAGGCTTGCCATGTATAGGTTCCTGAGTTTTCCTTGAGAGGAGTAGGGTGGATCTTTCCAGCAATGGGAGGGGGAGGGGGGAGTGCACAGGGGAACCTGCAAGATTAAAGGACCTGCTGCGTAGCCCACTTCCACAGCGAATTTGGTAGGTTCATACTTATATGTATTCAGTACCCCTGCACTTTAAAATGGTGGTGGCGCTTTAACTAAAGCTTATCCTTTTTTTAGCCCTGGTCAAAAGAAAATGAGAAAAAACATAAACTTTGAAGAGGTGTTCTGCTTTTTTAATGTGAAACATCATTTATATTTCAAGTTTTAAAATATTTTGACAGTTGTACCTATTTAATATGCCATTTCCAAGATTTTTTTTGCAGGTTTATTTGTTTTTAAAGACAAAATGTGTTTATTTGTTTGGTTCGGTTTGACTGGACACCACCAGAACAACCTTTCTCAGATTCCTTGGAAGATTTTGTAAAGTGCCTATTGACTGGAAGCAGGTATTCTGTGGAACCTGTCTCATTTAATCCACACCCTACAAAATGTGCATGTTTATACCTAGATAATATATCCAAGCGTCTATGTGCAGCATGGCTTACCTTCATGCTGAATGATGGGAAAACCTTCAGTTTGAAAGCGAATGCTAGATCTTTTGGTTCTACAGCCAGTGCTAATCCACAATACACCGTTATCCTACTCAGCACATTCCACTTCTCTGTGCTTGAATTACTCCATTTGATAAACATGATTGTTGATGCACTCTCCTACTGCTTTTTCATCTACAAATCTCACATCAATTTTATACAAAGACCGATAAGTAATTTTAAAAATTCATTACAGTAATCCAGCCATTTCAGTGGATGAGATCAGAGAAAATGTGTTGCACATATTGATAAAAGTCCAGCACCTGTTTTGCTGAGAAGCTCTAGCACCTCCACTTTTTGAAGGCGAGGCATGACATTTGGCAGAATGGTGGCCTTTGTGTCAGGAATATGCAAGTTGCTGCCTAAAGTTGGCCAATGTATTCAGAAAAATAAATCTAATCTCAGTTTGTGGATGCTCAGTAGAGACTTTGTAAAGTTTGATAACTAAATTTTCTGCAGACTCATTTTTCATTCAAAATGTTCCAGCCCTTCACTGCTCCTTCCTTCACTGAGCAATTAAGTATACTTCCGCTTAGTGCTGCAGAGGCTTTCTCTTGCAATTACAGTTCCCAGCCACTGGAAGTGTGATCCCGAAGACTGCTTCTCCAGCACTCTCAATAACTCGCTTTCCTGGCTCCTGGGCAATACTGAAGAGGGGGCTGCCTGTGTTGAATGCAAAGGGGACAAGAAGCAGACCTGGGTTATGTGTGGTGGGACAAGGAATCTGGTGTGGAGAGGAGAAACTGATGGTGTCTGACCAAGGAAAGTAGGTCTGAGAGCTGTGGAGAGAAAGGGAGCAGGAGATTAAACCTTGAAGCTAAGATGGAAGAGTAAGAGGCCTATAACAGGATGGAGAACTTGACGAGATTGGCATTGGGAACGACACTGGGGGGAGACTGGAACTCAAATATGGAACCCTAAGAGAGAGAATGAAACTTGTTCGTCGTCACACAGGTCCTCTATGGCAGAGACGTGGATAGAATCCACTTCAACAGGGAATTGCCGAACTGCCTTAATCATGCCTTAATCACTGTTCTTTCTCTTCCTGTAGTTCCTGCTTTATTCTCTTCATGCTTTCCAGCTTCTGCAACAAGTGGGGTAAGGTCCCTATGAACAACAGCTTCCTTCACCATTCAAGCTGAGTTATTCTCTGAAGCCCCATCCACTGTATGAGGTATGGATCCTGTTGAAAAAACAGTAGTTGATCATATAATTAAAGATGGTATTGTTAAGTATCTGCACTGGGGCATATTATTACTTGCATTGCTGAAGGTCCCTTGATACTTTTGCTTTTCCTTCTGTCGTCTCTTAAATTATTCCTCTTTTGCAGTCCTTTGAGACTCTCATTGGCTTCATTGGGACTGGGATTGCATCCTCTGATTCTAGCAGCAGTGATGAGGGAAAAGCATAACAAGTCTGATCCTGATCCCATTGTGATAAGGACACTCAGCACTTAATGCATCAAGACTTAAAATTTCCTTCCCATGGACGCAGCAGAAACCAACCCAAAACATTTTAGAGAGAAAAGTCTTTTCAGTGAGAAACTAAAATAATAAGATGTGTTAAACTCACATCATGTATTGCAAGCCAGAGAGTTTAGAAATGGGAAACTCTAAATTCACAAGAAATTTGAAAACATAGGGGAACAGAAACAGAGTGGGAAGAACCAGGAGGCCCTTTTTCCTAATCCTGTGTGACCAAACCAGAAAGTAACATCCTATTAAACTGAAAGAAATGGCTGAAGAAATGGCTGCAGTTGCTTTAGTTGAGGGAGTAAGGCTAAAAAATGGGGATAATGAGAAGCCCATGATAAAGGTTTCCTAAATTTTCTAAGGGCTCTTAGTCTGTTGTGTACCATTCACCAGATCCTGTTGTCTGTTCACTTGGTATTTTTCTTATAAGCAGGTAATTAGTTTAATCTCTGAGGAAACTATTAAACCATTTGATTCTTACTCAGTAACATTATGTCACTTATATGTCATATGAGGTACCTTTGTTGCCACGCAGTAATCATTTGAGAAAATGTGGCCTGGGGAGGTATGGAGGTGTAGATGTACTGACGCTGTTTCCGTTTTGGAATTAGCCTGTGTATCTCTATAGCATGCCAGGAAGGAGGACGATGGGACATGTAGGCAGTACCTGGGACTTTGAGGTTAGCTGTGGGGTGACAGGTGGAGTTGGGAAAGATCGCAGAAGGAAGGCTCTTGGCTCTGTGAGGGGAGGTAACTGCAGGAGCTGGAAACTTAAGAAAATAAGAAGCATTGTGAGACTTGTAGTAATATTGTACGAGTTGGCAACACTGGGAGGTGAGGTCTGAAAATAAGCATTGCTTGGGTGAGCAGAAATAGGGAAGTTGCTGGGTGGTACTTGCCAGAAGACTGAGAGAGCCTGCTTGGTGATATGTTAAGTAGGAGGTAGTCTTGGTAATCATGAAGCAGTTGTAGTCTGGGACTGAGCCAAGGGGCAGTCCACAGTAAGACAATAAGGACAGTCCACAATAAGATTACTGTCCACAGATAAACCATCACTTCATTTCATATGTAGCAGAAAGAAGTATGTTTTCTCTCCTCCTCTTTGTGGACACCCCTTCACTGAATGGTAGGATGCATTTGGTTTGAAGTATCTATCTTGATGGTAAAATAGATGGTAAAAAGTAATGCTACATGTTAAAAAGTAATGAAGTTGAAGTGTTGTTTTAGCCACGATGGTCCAGGAAATATATGAAAGGCAGGGTTTTTTTTCCTTATGATATATTTTATTGGACCAACTGTATAGGCGTTCTATATGTGGGATCTCAGGTTTATGCAGGGAACTAACTGGAAAAAGTGTAGGATTAAGGATATGTTTATATGGAAGTCATTAGAGTATCAGTACAAAAAACTACCATTTGGATAAAGAATCTTTTCATGAAACGTTCCCGGCTTATTGCTAACGAGGATAGAATATCTCACTGTTTCTCTGAGTTCTGCTGCTTTTTGGGAATAAAGTATTAACAGGGCAAGCTTAGATAATGGACTTGCCTCTATGAGCTCAAGAGATAATAACTTAATTCTGGACTCCTTGAATGCAAGACAGCATGAAAAGCATGAGAGGAATCAGCACATCAGCTCATACTGTACAGACAAACTGTATTTGAAGCTTTAATGCCTCCTTCTTGGATTATCTTGTTAGTTGTGGTAAGACTTTATCTAAGGACTATGTTGATGCCAATTATCCCAGGACTATGTTGATGTCAGTGGAACTACTCCAATTTGAACCAACTGTGAATTCTTCTTCCTAAGACCCTTCTGAAAGTTCTAGGGATGTTAATTAGTCCAAACAAAATATAGAAGATAAACTCTGCTGCAAATGTAAATCTCTCCATATTCTCCAAAGAACAATATTAGTCATTAACCTGTGGTGCACATGTCTAAAGAGATTAAGTACAGCTGGGCACAAAAACCTATTTCATTTAAGCAATACTGTATTTACTCAAATCCAAGATGAGGTTCCCTTGTCCTTCCCCCCACAGTCAGCAAATAGGGGAAAAAAAGGCTCTTTGATTTTGAGTACACCCCAGGACTGGGCAGGCCCCAGACTCCAGATTGAAGCCAGAGCTGAGATGCTGTCTGCCTGGGCCAAAATGGGCTTATTTCTGGGCACATAGCCAGGGGAGCATGGGAGAGGGGGAAACAAATGCCCCATGACTAGAATCTAATTATTAGGAGGTCATCTTAAATTAAGGGTTATCTTGGATTCAGGTAAATAAAGTAGTTTAACTGTAATGAATGTTAATAATTCTATTACGGTACTTTTTTGCATTTGCATTTCAACAAGCAATAAGTGACTGTAACCAAAGTGAATAGGATCACAAAATGCTGCATTCTTAGTTTTTCCTTTGAATGTGAAACCTATAAAAAGGCTAAGGAAGCACTACAAAGAAAGTGCTGAAAGTGCTAGGTAACCTGTCACATGCAGCAATACCACAGCATTAACCTGCCAGGGCTCACCTAGAACATACCTTGCTTTTCCTGAGCAAAGAGAAATCCAAACTTTAAATAGTGCACTGTTTATATGGTAGGTAAATAAACTTCTAATACAGACTGTGCTAAAACCATGTAACCCAAATGTTTGCAGTCTGGTGCATGTTGCATACAGGCCCATTTTGCCATCAAATTATTTAGAACACTTGTTTAATGAGAAACACTGAGAGAGGTTTCCATCTCTTTTCAGGGTTTGGATAGCTCTTTAAACTAGGCTAATTTTTTACATGTGTCCAATTCAGTTGAAACCGTCAGGAAAACTGGCTACCTGGATTATTTTAAGCCGATCCTATAAACCACATACTTCTAATTCAAATTGGAGACTGAAATTCCACTGATGTTTCCGAAGCTTATCCTATTATCTACAGTGCATGGAGCAATACTATACTGAAGTCTGTAAGTCATCTCACTCAGTCCAAGACCCTATTAGGTTACTTAACTGTTCTTAAAGTAAACAACTTGCTAATGCATTTGTTAACTGAGTTATGATAATTATAGTTCCCCAAGGAAATGGCCTGCAAGCAGACAGTCAGCAATGACAATAAATGCTTATACTAGTGAAATAACATAATTTAGGACCTCTCAGAAGGCAATGCTCAGTGTCCTTTAAAGCATTTTGAAATGTAAAAGTAGGGGTTGGTAATAACAATTTTAGGTCATATATAGAATCTTAATATATGTTACATTATGTTACTTTGTAGTTGTTCATGCTAGCTGGTTGAGGTTAATCCCAAGGGTGAACCTACATTTACTTTGTTCTGCTAACTTATTCGAATTATGAATTAGCTTGTCAAATCTGTGGGTTTTTTTTTTACATGTGTTGGTCAATAGATCTTTAATTATTTACTTCAGTTTTAGGCTCTGAATAGTTATCTTTGTTATGTTGGTGATTCTGTCATGAAGACTTGCAGTTGCCATGTCATTCAATCTGTTCTTATTGTCATGTTATTGCCAACAATTTCCTTTTGTTATTAGTACTTACTAAGGGCTCCTCTATACAAGTGGGAAAGGTACAGATGGCAGGAGGCATGACTGTGGGATTGTGCATTAAATCCCTTCACAGATTGGGGAAGTGCATCTTATTCAGAAAAGTCTGAAAAGGAGCTTGCTCTACAGTAGTGGTGCAGCCACAGAGGTGGGCCATGAGGGTGAATAATTCCACCTTCATACCTTATCCCTTCACACCTTATTGCTGATGCAGGGAGAGCTCCATTCAGCTGATGGGGCTTTCAGATACAGGGGTGCTCCATGAAACCCTGCAGCTGGGATTTTGCAGCTGCTGTTGCTTTTTCATGTTGGCTTTTTTAAATAATTGCTTGTGGAATAATGCATGTAAAATGGAATTGTACAACTGAACAGGCAAATCCAGAGAAGTGAGAAACAATATGGCCAGTTAGGTAAACAAACTAAAGTATAAGATGTGCAGATACTCATCCCAGATTTGACAAAATAACTTGTAATTTTAAAAGGTTAGCTTATCATGGTAAATCTAGGCCCATCCCTGGGACTTCTGCATAGAGCTTATAATTATTCTTGCAATAATGTATGTTTCTATTTGCACTTTTGAAAATGCAACCTGCGACATACATACAGATAGGTATGATATGCATTGGAGCAGCGTGTAGAACCCTAGCAATGTGTTACAGTGTCCATTTAGTCGCTTGGAGTTCATCTTGCTTTTCTAGATACTGGTAAAATCTAGGCGCTAGTTAAGAGGGACATATATTTGTGGAGGGGGTGTGGTAGCACAGAGCTATGAGAGTGTCTGACATGCATTGCTGCAGTTATTTTTTTTAATGTAATTGCACGACATAGTTGTATGGTGCAAAGAAACTGCTGTAGAGGTGGAAGGTGCCTTGTAACCAGCATTCCTTTTTTTTCCCCAGTCAATGCCATAGTGCTTCAGGCAGCATCAAAGTACATCAAACTTCAACAGCACCCTCAAAGCACAGTGACAGACTGTCCTGGCCCACCTGGAAACACAAACATTACAAAGCCACTGCAACATCTTCCTTTGTATTTTTTGGTATCAGAGAACTGCAACAACAAGAGAAAGGAGCAGGCTAAACTGTGACAATGAACCTGGAATCCAAGGGCACCTACACACATGCCCAATACCTGCTCTGATGCATACGAATTAGCATGTGTCAGAGCAGACTTGCTTAATTTAGTCTGCTGGAGCGTGCTAATTAGCATGCTCCAGCATCATCATCATCACGTGTATTCAGTGTTCCTGCACTTTAAAATCATGGTCGGGGTGCTTTAACTAAAGCTCACTGAAAAGGTGGAGCTCATCCCACTGCCATTTTGACAACTAAAGCTTGTCCTGCTGCCATTTTGAGCAGCATCTTGTGTATTTAGTATCCCCTGGCATGGGATACTAATACACAGGACGCTGCAGGCAGTTTAATTAGAGTGGCTCCTGAGAGCCACTCTAATTAAAATGTCCCCACCCTGGACCATATGTAAAGATGCCCCAAGTTCCAGGATGATACCTTGTGTTAATTATAGCACTAGACATTGTGCAAATTTATATTTAATCAGTGGTAATACAACTATATGACAGTGTAACAGGGGGCCGATCCCTGGCCCCTGTTACAGCTGGGCTTGCCGCTTTTCAGGGCAGAGATCCACACCAAAACTCCATTCCTCCCCTGCAGGGAGACTTGCCATAGAGTGGAGGAGAACTAGTCCTTTTCCAGAGACAAGCGAGGGGACCCAGAAACCAAGTAAATCTGCTCCCTGCTTAGGAGGCTTTATGGCTGTGCCTGGCAGTTGCATCAGGTGGCTGGAAATAAACCTAGAAGTTCTGGAAGCTCCGGGACTGATGAATCCCTGGAGGTGAGGAGTCAGGTGGAAGAGGAAGCCAAAGATGATTGGACCTCATGGGAGTAGGTTAAGTCAAAAGAAAAAGGGCAAAGACCCACTGCTCCGGAGAGGGAACCGAGAGCACCACCTCCTAGTCAGGAGTGGTGCATATCTGTGTGGAGAAAGAGAGAGAGAGAGACAGCACAAAAGGGCAGTCATTGGCAAAATTGGGACTGCTGTGCTATATGGATTGGTGACTAAAGCCCACTGGAGCAGTATATTGGGCTGAAGAGGCATTGGATTTGAGATTCTGACTAACTGGTGGAGTACAACTGACATAAGAGACTTTGATTGCTAGAACTGGGTTCCAGACATCTGATTCCAGGTAAGTCTGTCTGTGGGACAATCCCTATAAAGGACTTTCCTAGGGCCATTAGGGAAAGAGAGAAGAGTTCTGACCAGAGGGATCACACCCCAGTGGTTTATCAGGAATAGTGACAGAAGGAAGAGATGTGAAGCCTAGGTGGGCATGAAGCCAGGAGGCCAGGACTTGCCTCAGGCCAATCACCTGGAGCAGGGGCAACAAGGAAGATCTTAGACTCGCTGCATGGGGTAGCAAATGCAGGGTGTAGGGCAGGTGGAGCCCTGTGAAGAGGAGCTATCTGTGAGAGGGGGCTATGATCTTTATCACTGGTACCAACAATCAGCTTCCTTTTTCTTTTTCCATCAAGGTTGTGGCAGGAAATATAAGGAAATGAACTGTGATCCTGACCCTGAGGTGTGGGACAAGAAGGCTTGTATACAGAAACCCATTAATATATTTTGGAGATGGCATAAGTGAATGGGCTCTTAACCTGATACATTGGGAATGTTTATATTAATATCAATCCTATCAGTGTAGGTAGCTCCCAAGAGGATTCCTACTGAAACAGACACAGTCCTTGCTGTACAGATAGATATACAGGACTGACACTGCATATAAGAAGGTGTTATTTCCTGTAGCTTCTTCTCAAGTTGCTTGTTGCTATGAGTAGCTTCTGGTTGTTCTTTGCTTTATCCCTTCTCCTGCAGCAAAAGTATGTTGCTGAACCTGCAGACTGTTCTTAATATAGTGATTTTTAACTGCCTGTGAAAAGCTGTAGGAAAGGGAACATGCAAGGAAGAGAGAATTGTGACTCAGGAGGGCCCACTGCTTCCTGGGATGCTGGAGGACTTCAACTTGGGCAGACAAGCTGTTGAGAGTGGCCACAAGTTAATAGAAGAGGGGCAAAATTAGGCAGATTAGAGATTATCCTTCCCTGGAATGTTGTAACGTTAAGCTGAATAACAAATGCTTTAATCTACTTGTGACAGGGATCCATCTCAGGACAGAGTCTTATTTTTGGCCCACCCACCTGTCTAGGGGCAGTCTGCCCAGTCTCTCCTGCCATGACTTGATGAATAAACTAGTGTAAAATATGGAAGGCTGCCCATTTTAGTACCCTGGTGATTAGGGCATTGTACATGGCCCTGACCTTCCATATACCATGCCTCACAATGGCAACATAAGTTGGTTATAGCACCAACCCAAGGCTGGGCCAAACTCTGCCCCTTGTATGGCCTCTAACATTCAGCTCAAACACTGTGCTCTTCACAGGGTCTCTTTCATACCACCCTCTCTCACAGGGCCACTCTCAACCTGCTTTACTCCACGACTATATGTGACTCTTCAGGCTTTCCTACTCACTGTCCGGCCAGACCACATGCATCCTTAGGGATACCCTGACACAGACCCTACTCTACATGTCTGCCAGTCTTATG
Source organism: Crocodylus siamensis (assembly GCF_052110815.1). Lineage (NCBI taxonomy): Eukaryota > Metazoa > Chordata > Crocodylia > Crocodylidae > Crocodylus > Crocodylus siamensis. The sequence continues at coordinate 25,502,211 of NC_143403.1, forward strand.
CCTCACACTGGGCTGAACTCAGCCACTAGCCTGGGCCACTTCACAAGTTCACCTTCTTATGGGGTTGGCCCATAAGCTGCCCTTCAGGCTGCTTCTATAGCCCTAGCCAACATGCCTCTGGTGCCGCCCTTCAGATTGTCTTTTCAACCCTACTCTACACCCCCATTGCAGCTTTTCAGACCACAGTAGTGCACCCTACTCTGTGTGGGCCACCACACAGACTTCTACCCCTACACTGGGGCCGCTGTATCTCTCTGCCCTCCTTGCTGAGGCCTCCAAGGTCTTACACCCCGTGGGGCTCCAGTGTCCATAGATATGCCTGGCCCACACGGCTGTCCCTAGATCTGGGTAATCCACCAGGATGTTGGCCTGGGGTTATAAAGTACCCCTACCTACCTTTCACTGGGGAGGCAATTGGTCTGTCATTTCTGGGGAACTACCCTGCCACGGGAGGTCCCACTAGACCATCCCTCCCCAAGCAGGGTGTAGTTTTACATCATGCCCCAGGACTAGGTGCCATCCCCATAGCTCCTCCCCTGGCCTCCAAGGATGTTCCATGAGCATCAGCTCAGCTGGGTGATCTTCCTCCAGCTGTCAGCAGCAGACTGCTGGCTCAGCCCTGAGGGCCTGAGTTAAAATGGAGGCTGTTCTGCCCCCTCCTCCGTCTGCAGTCATGTGACTGCCTCATCAGGGCTGGCCTGTCTCCTCTCAGCTCTTAAAGGTGCTCTGCCACACTACTTAAAAGGTGTTAACATGAAGCCAGTCCAGGGGTTAAGAGTTCCAGAAGCCATCTAAAGTTGTTGTGTAATAAGGCCTATTGTCAGGATCTTCCTGCTAGACGTAGAGCAGGACAAGGAACTAGGGGAAAGACAGGCTCCCTGCTCCCTCCAGGAAGAGCTAGTGCTGCAGCCCCAGCTTCTGGAAGCCATGGTGCCTCCCACGACCACCCTGACTAGCTCTTTTCCTGGTTCTGCACTCACAAGGAGCATAATCAGCTGGGTCCCAGTAGGAGGGAAACCATGTAGCTCCACTACATGGACCCAGCTCCACTACCCGTCAGGAACAGAGGCAGTTCTGTCTCAGTGGGGGAGGGATCTGCAATGCTCAAACCCAGCTCTACTCCTCACTGGGACCAGAGCCAGCTGGGTCCAAGCTGGGGAGCGAGGGAACTGTGTTACTTGGACCCGGCTGGCTGGGCAGAGCCGGGTCTGAGTGATGCAGTTCCATCTCCACTTCTTCCCCTGGTTCAGACCCAGCTGGTTTTGGGGAGTGGAGCCAGTTGGATCAAGAGAGGGAGGCACAGTGGGCCCACTGCCTCCTGAGATGCTGGAGGACTTCAACTTGGGTGGAAAAGCTGAGGCGAGTGGTCACAAGTTAATAAAACAGGAGCAAAATTAGGCAGATTCAAGATATTCCTGCCCTGGAGTGGGGTAATGTTAAGATGAATAAAGAGTGTTTTAAGCTACTTAAGTCCAGGAGTTAAGAGATCCAGAAGCCACTTAAAGTTATCATGTAACCAGGTCCTTATGTTCATCAAAAGCTGAATGTTTAGCAGCACTTCTTAGGCTTTGGGACTCAAAATGCCACCACTATTCAAACTACAGATTCATTTATTCCATGAGAGCCAGTGTGTGTGTGTGTGTGTGTAACTGGGAGGGTTGGCAGGTGGAGGAAGTGAAAATATGGACACCTTTAGAAGCATCCAGAGCCAATAGAATGATTTCATCCAGTGGTAAAGTTATTCCTTCTATTGTATTGTTATACTTTTCTCTTAGATAAAATGTTGTAGTCTTTTTGTGTCCCATTTGTAGCAATTTAAAGAATCAAGTTTAACCCCACCCCAAAATTAAACCCCAACCCTCCCACCCAAAAAACTCTGACTCTACAAAATGTCTTTGTATTCCACATTTACACACAAAAAACGAGTGTTTAAATGTGCAAAATCTGTATTGTATCTATTCTTCTAAATCTGAAGAAAAGCCAGCGATAACCCAATTCATGAATCCCATGAGTAATTGGGGTAGTTACAAACTCTGAATTGGAAGCACAAAAGAAAGCGTAACATTACATTTACTTTGAAAATACAGTTCAAAATATCAAAATTGAATGTTTTGCATAAGTCCTCCCTCTCCCATAATTCCAAGTATATACATAAAACATACAGGGCAGTATAAGTTCCAGAAATATAGAAAATGTAGCAAATTTTGGAGAAAATTACTACAGAATTCAAACACTGACACTTTTCCTTAAGAACAGAAAATGGTATCAATGTCAGCAAGAAATTTCAGCACAGTGAATATTTTTGAGTGAAAAGTGCTCAATTTAAAGACAAAATAACTTTAAAAAAACTATTCCCCAGATTGATGCAGAAAAACTGTAATTAAAAACAGTTCAGACTTCCATTTGAAAATATTTTCTAAAGTTTAAGCCAGAAGTCATCCAAGAGTGTTCTTTTTATCTGTTTTGCTCATGTATTACTTAGTTAGCATAAATGTTAATGGGGGAATGGCAATATGAATTCAGAATTGTTCATGTTGTTAAATGCTGAATAGTTTGCTCTTGCTGTAGTGTAGCAAAACTGAAAAACAAAATAAAACAAGCAACAGCAGCAAAAACCTGTCATCGCTACAACAAAAAACCCCTTCAAGTTCCAGAAGTTCTTTTGTTTTATTCTTTTTTCAAATAAAAAAATATGTTTTGAGTGCACAACTTCAGACTCCAAAATAGTGGTGTTTTCTTTTAAGGCCACATTAGGAACCTCTGGAAAATGGGATTTATAATGGAAACACCAGTGCAACCTGAGCTCCAGCAATGCTACAATTTAAATTATTTATGCGTAGCACTATGCACATACCATGCACACATTTGTCCTTGTCAGTCAACAAGTGATCTATTAATCAAACAGGAACCCTGGGGTGTTCATTACAAAAGTAAGAACATTGAATTTGGATGGTATTTTTAGTGCTTTTGACAGATGTAGATTATTAAGTTGTCACTCCCTTTTTTCTGCAAAACTCCCCCCATGCATTGAAATTTTATTATTAAGAGTGCACTAATAGTTAAATGACAGGAACCCTAAACCCCTTACTAGTTCACTGACATGACAGGTTATTTTTTTCCTCTATTCCCTGTCCAAGAACCCCTGCTGCTCTTCCCAGCATGCAGTGCTGTGTGACCCTTAACATCTGGCAGTGATTAATTGTCTTAGTGTCATAGCAATCACCTTGCTCTCTCTGATCCTCACTTACTTTGTTCTTCTTTTTAAAGCCAGTGTGCTGGAACCGTTTCTTCCCACTTTTAAATCTGTCCAGCATCCTAGATACTTTGTGTCTCTACTATGATACAACTTGAAAGAAACCGAAACAGTCAGTTATCTGGCCCTGAAAGTCTGGTCAGGGATTCAGAGGGCTTTCTGTTCACTGATGGGGTGTGCTTGAAAACCAGTGCTAACTAAAATGACATGGATCTTGTTGAACTTGATCTGGATCTCAGGTTCTGCTGCAAGCAAACAATGCAATTATGGGAAATATCACTTTCACCAGCAGCCTGCTATATTGCACAGAAAGCTGTTGGCAGAAACTTGAATATTACCATAGATTAAGAGTCTGACATCTACTGACAAAAGCTGGTAACTAAAGGCAGATGCTTTGTCCTTAGCTCACCCTACTGAATAAAACTGTTGCAGAGGTCTGAGAACAAAATAGGCTGTCAGTACACTTGCATAATCCCCATTGCCTTAGCCGGGCAAGGTATGAAAGGTCTTGTAATAAATGCAGGTAGGGAATAATCAGAACTGGAGTAGCACTTATAAATCTCACACTTTTTGATTCACAGTCCTAGAATTATGGAAAATATTTATACTCACTTTCTGTGCTTTTACAATTAAAATCAGACAATTTACAAAGAGAGAGGAGTCAGAAGTCCTAGGTTTTGATCTTAAATCTGCCACTGGCTCATTCTGCATCTTAGGCAAATCATTGAAATGATTTCCTAATATTGATTGAGTGATGATCCTAATATTAGATGCTCTGTGCCTCAGTTTACTCAACTGTAAAATTAAGGGAATATTTGCTTCCCACAGCTTAATTACTTGTGCACAGTGCTTTGCTAGGGTTGTGTGGAAATATGAGAGAGCTAAATATAACTTGTATTGGCATATATTAAAGACGAGCTAACTGCTAAACTTGTGGCAAGCTGTACAGGAGGGGGGAAGCCAAATAGATCAGTAGTTACTGTAGAGGACTTGGGTGGAGAATGCCATTGTTCATTGTCCCAGTTCTGCACTTACTAGGGCAGGTCACATGACCCAGCTGTATGATCCATTCCCACCTGGAGAATGGGGTAAGTCATCTTCATAAAGAAGGCTGAGAGCCTCAGATGAAAGCTAAAAATAAACAGTTGTTTTAGATCCTAGTTCAACAGCAGAATATACTCCCTGAACTTAAACTGCTACTACACATATTTTAAGGCAGAATATTTGAAGGCAGTTACCCCTTCATTTACCTGTTGAATCTTGAGTTCAGAGCTCTGTGTTTTTTTCCATGACAGATACTCCTTACAAAGAGATTTTTCCAGAGCTGTAGTCTATTCTAGTACTCCATTATTTCAAATAACTATCAGACCATTTATTTTCTCTTTTAAACTGAAATAATAAAATGGAGTGCATGGCCTATTCCAGTTGCTAAGCAACACTTTGTAACATGCATCCTGCATTTTGTTGTTCCATTTGGCGATTCATACACGGACTTGTTTGTTCGTTTTCAGTCTACTAACATCGGTTGCTGTATTTCAAGTGCCAGTGCGGATCAAAGTATTTCCTAGAAGGATAAACATGTTAACTGGCAGAGAGTGAATGAGTAACATCAAGCACATCCTTTTTGTATGCTGGATTTGGCATGTCATCCACTGGCAGAGGTATTCAAATGAATGCCATTTCCACCTAGCAGATGTGCCACTGAAGAGATACCAGCCCTTTTCCAAAGCACTGCTTGCTCTGCTGATGTGACTGAATAAGGATAGCAGCAGCTTCTTGGCTGTATAAATGACTGGGTTTCAGTCATATTAGTATATCTAAACACTTTCAAATTCCACTTGATTTACTTTGGCTTTGTGTTAGTATAAATAATAATAAACCTTGACCCAAGTGCAGATAGGCCTATTAGGAGGATATCAGCACTTTTTCTTCTCAGTAACTGCCACATTCCTTGCCTCCTCATATAATCTAGGTAATGAACTTCAAAGATGTATGAAGTAACAGGACGTAATGCTGTTCTGAATGCACCTATACATGTCATGGAGCTCTGCTCCAATGCATGCTAATTAGCACATGCTGGAGCAGACTTGATTAACTGAGTCTGCTGCAAGCCTGCTGGAGTGTGATAATTAGTGTGCTGCAGCTGTCTCTGCATCATGTGTATTCAGTATCCCTGCCTTTCAAAATGGCAGCGGGGCACTTTAACTAAAGCTCATTGAACAAGCTTTACCTAAAGTGCCTCCATCACCATTTTGAAGCATGGGATGCTGTATACACATGACAGTGCAGGTGCTTTAGAAAGCCACTCCAATTAAAGTGCACCCCTCCCCCCTCCACTCTGGAGTGCATGTATAGATGCTCAATGAAACCAATTTTAAGTCTGTTGGGCCAGATGAAAATGAATAAAACTGATGCTTGTTCATGATGGAATATTTCAGGTTTTAGTTTAAAATCACACTTTGTATTGAGGCTTGTCAGTAAAATAATTTTCCTTTACAAGATGTATTAACTTTTACCATAAAACAAAAGGCAAGAATTAGGTTAAAATAGGAATGTCATCTTTGAAAGGATTTTCTGTCCTGAAACTTTTTTGGTGGGGATCATACTTTGATTTTGTTTCTGGAAATAAGGTAGAAGACCTGGCTATTATAGAGAACGTTTCGTACTGTTGGAAAAAGCCTCAGTAAAACAGCAAAAAATCCATAGCTGTCTCTGTCTGGCATACAGCTTTTTGGTCAACTTGGACAAAACCCTTTTTTAAATAGGAAGCAGACAAATTTTCATCCTAAAATTATCACCTCTTTCTTCTTGTGTATCTAGCAAGCTTCTAGGTTCAAAATGGCTAGTATCATATGTTTCAAATGAGACTGATTTTGAATGCTTCAGTGAGATGGATGCACAGGAACAAATATGAGACACTGACAAATGTATTTGTAAGACTCACTCACTGCTAAATTAGGAAAGGTGCAGGGCACTAAGTAGCTTGATAAGGTTGACAGCAATCCTGACTCAACCCTAATGCTCCAAGCCCCATGGGACAGTCATAGGATATTTTATAGAACTCGGTGTCTCTGCTATACCATTCTTTTGAATGGTTCCATCTGCTATTGCACCCTATTCTTTTCTATAGGACCCTGTTGTTTTAATCAACAAATACTTTTTTATTATGGAAAGCTCTGTAAAATGTATTTGCCAGTAGAACTAGTAAATAAGTAAATACTAGAAGTGATTTGTTTGTAAAAGTAGTATGCTTGGTTTGCTGCTGTTTGCTGAATTAAATTACTCTTGAACTTCACTACATTTATGGGCTGTATATGCCTCCATGGGCTGTTCTAGCAGCCAAGAATTCCCAGGGTATAGTGATACTTTGAGTCTACCTTCTTTTCCCCTGGCAATATCCCTAGCTATAGATGGGGAAGGAAGGGAACAAATCAAGTGGGGAGGTGGGATAAGAGGTGCTGTAGCACATATCTCAGCAGTTCTACATCAGCAGAGGGCAGAGGCCAAGGGACCACCTGGGTCTTATATCCACTGTCATTGCATCTGTTTTAAACTACTGGAGATGTATGAAGCAGCCAGAGTGAGGCCCAGGGGTCACCTCTGACTCTGTGTGTAAATATTCAGTTTCAGGATTTCCATGACAGCTATAAATTTAGCGCAACCTTAACTATAGGTTCATTAGAGGTGCAGTGAAAGTGAACATTTTGTCTCTAAGATTCTGCAGTTGGATCGCTATTAACAGTTCTGACAGTAAGTATGAGCCACAACAGAGTGCTTAGGCTCCCTCTTCCAGACCTGAATTCGCTCTGCAGAGTTAACAGGATTTCAAAACTTACTTTTTTCACTAAACAAAACAACTTTGTCTAAACACTCAGAAGGAAGATACTGGAATCAAAAAGTAAAATTTTGGCACAGAAAAATATGGTTGTAGAGAGGGCAGATTTACTTTTCCCTAAAAAAGGAATCATTAGAATCTTAGTAATATACTTTTTAAATACAAATAGAATTGTTTGGTTATCAGAAGTCTTCTCCTTTCATCTTTATTAATTTAATTTCTATTGCTCTGGCTACATCTTTTTTCAGTAATTTGGCTTGGTTTATGTATCAGTTCAGAGAATGGTGTCTCAGTTACATGTGAAGCACCACATGCCTCTTAATTAAGTTATTTTCCAGACTGCCTTAATGTTGATTTGACAGTTTGTCGATTGTTTTTCAGGAAAGGAGTGTATTATATGTAGTGTATTGGTCTGGGTTAAGGTAATACAAGTAAATGTGATTATATTAAGGTAGAGCAAAGAATGTAAACTCTATGACAAGAATATTCTTCAACACTTCTAAAGTTTTTGACATCTACTGTGAGCATAAGGAAAACTGGCTTTGTATTTTTTACACATGACTTTTGGTACCATCTGACACTGCCTTTAAGGCAAATCCTCATTAACATTGTATCAGCTTTGCAGTTCAGTGTTTGCCTTTGAGATTATTTAGGGCTCCAGTTTAAACACTCAGTGTCAAATTATGGCTGCTCCAAGCAAATGTGCTTAGGGTGATGGAATAGCTGGAAATCAGTCACTATGTTTCCTGACTGGATGGTCCTGGAGTGCAATGAAGTACTGAATGAGGGGGGAGGTGTTACCTGGGAGGGATAAAACTATTAGCATACCACTCCTGATTCCAGAAGGCTGAAGCTAAGGGGGTCAGATCCCTGTCATATACCTATCTTATTCAAATGCACCTCTCTTAATGATTTAACAAGATGTTTTCTAGGAGGTAAATGGAGGTAAATGGGCTGGAAATAATTGATTCCTCACTACTCCACCACAGAAAGCTCAGAGATTTAGATACTGATGCAAAATTATTATGGTGGTTGTTGTTTTGCTGTTATTGCTATTGTTATTGTTATTATTATTGTTATTATTATTGAGACTGATAATTATAGTAATGATAAAACTATAAAGGACCAACCAATATGGCAACAGAATCAAAGGCCTTCGTTCCCAACAACTAAAAATCCCTTCTAGAATACAAACTGGGGTGCCTGTAGATGTGCAGGGACACTAGTCCAACACACTGCAATTACAGTGTGTCTGACCATCCTCCATTAATTGAGCCTGCTGGAGGGTGCTAATTAGCACGCTCCAGCAGCTTCCATGTCTTGTGTATTCAGCATTCCCAAACTTCAAAATGACAGCGGAGGCACTTTAACTAAAGCTTATCAAATGAGATTTAGAGTGCCCCTGCCGCCATTTTGAAGCACGAGATGATGAATCTACAAGACACTGTAGGCACTTTAATTAGAGTAACTCTTGAAGCCACTCTAATTAAAGTATTCCCCGCTCCCCGCACATATGCGTATGCCTTGGAACTTTGTTGGAAAACAGAATAAAGAGGTTAAAATAGTGAAAATATACACAGGATTAAAAGTTCCAAAATTTTGATCTGGAAATGTAAAAATGAAAATATTTTGATGTTTTCAAATGAAACAAAGTAGTTGGACAGTTTATTTGAAAAGAAGCATTTCATTTTTAATTCACCATTCAACTTAAAATATCATTGTAATATCCATGTTAACTTGAAATTAAACTTGATTTTTCTGAGATGAGATTAAAAAAATCCTGTAAAAATTTTGCAGAAAATTTGTAACAACTTCTAGCAAAATTTACCTTGACAAGTGAAGACTGCCAAGTTCCATGTTTGATCTATCCAAAAACCAACTTGGATTCATCACTGTTATAAGTAGAATGGGTGGACAATGTTTTCTCCACCCATGAGAATTAAGATTTCAAATTTTTATCCTTCCAAGTTGGGATGTAATGTCAGTCTCATATTTTTGCAAATTGAAAATTTTTGCAAACTGAAAAGCACTTAGGTAAAGTCAGTTACTGCTTTTTGTTTCAATTTCAAGCTTCAGTTTTTAAAATGTAAATTAGCTTATTTCAAAATACGAAGTAGTTTTGAACAAAAAAGGACCTTTTGATTTTGCCATTTTGCTTTTTGGACTAATATGCAACTTTTTTCCTTAAAAAAGTCCTTCGACTGGGGAGACTTTCTTGAAATCAACCCCTTCATGCAACCACTTTTGATTTAAACACATCAGCATGCTCAAGTGAAAGCACTTTAAAAAAAAATCCTGACTAGGAGTCATAAGTATATAATTATTAACACTTTGTATGCGTCTACAGTCAGATAGCAAGCCAGTACAGAACTCAAAGTGCAGTTAGTATCTGCCCCATTTTGAATGTCCCGTATTATAATGACCACGTTAGAAAAAACATTGAAGTGTATAAGGTAGAAACGTAAGAAAGAAAAATAATTGACAAAAAAGGCAGTTAACTTTTCCTCCACACACTTTAATTTGGCTGCTCTTTATTTAACAAATCTATAGTTTTGTTAACGGCCAGAAGGCAATCAACTGCCCAGTTAATTCCCAGGTTCAGAAAGTGGTTGAATGGTTGGAATTTCTTGTAACTGAAAATTGAAAAGATATATTAAATAGGGACAAGAGGACCCTTCTGTTTATAATCCACTCCATTGCAGGTTGTCAGGCTTACCTCAGAAAGCCAGATTCTGATTTCAGTTTTCATCATGTAAATCCAGAGTGATACTGTTAATTTTAAAGGAGTTCAGATTCTCTTTGATTAATTGACATTAGAATCCGGCCCTTAATTTTCTGCATTTATGTGTGCGCGTGCACACACACACACACGCGCGCGCGCGCGCGGAAGAATTTATATTAATGGTCTTGACTAAACACTGAAACTTCTATATTTGGTGCAGGTTGTAACCTACTTGCTGCAGATACCTATTTTGAGGCCAGAAGTTTACCAGTGGGATCATTTTATGTATATACTGCTCACAGGAAATTCTATAGACTAGAAAGGGATTTTACACCTTGAACACTTACTGGTGTGGCCCATAGTGCTTACAAACAAGATCAACAACATTAACAGATGACAAGTACAGTACAATATATCCTTTAACTTCTTTTTACATAGGCGGGACATCTCTGTGATATACTATCTAGGAAGCTGCGCTGTATCAAAGCTCAGGTATAGTGTTTCAGAATGTACCCAGCATATTAACTTCCTTAGATGCTGGCTCAGTTAGGATATGTGATCTCACTGGCCTTAGTGAGAAAAAGCCTATGATGTGACCTCCTCGGCATTCTTAGAAATCGTGATGATTCATGTGCAGACAAACACGGTTTATATTCTCTCCATAACTTTACCAGCAAGTGAAGAAAAACTTCTGTTCCTTGGCAGGAGTCCCTAATGTACTTGGAACTGTTGGCTGCATTCATGTGTTTATGCATTCTAGCAACTCCATCATGGACATTGTTACTGAATACCTGGATTAGTCACAATAACTACATTTCCAAATGTTTAAACGTGGTTCTCTTTTAAGAACAGTCCCATGCACGGTCCTGTGTGGTTGCTATAAGCAGTAAGTTGTCATGTGGGGTTTCTTCTGTTACTTACTCCCTACCCTTTCTTGTCAGGGATGAAATATGTAAGTATGAGGTTACTTCCAGCCTTTTTCTCATGGTTTCTATGTTTCAGTACTATATAGATGGCATCACTCCCCTTTTCTCAGGACATTTTTGTTGCCTTACATCCTTGCAGAGAGGCAAGATTTTTTTAGGGTGATATCTCTTACTGGACCAACTGTACAGTTGGGATGGAGTTAGATAAGCTTTCAAATGTAAGACATTTTCCATCAGGCCTGAGCAGTGCAAGCCAAGTAGAGCACACTGAAAAACAGTTATAGGAGCGAGCAGAGAGAAATACCCAGCATATTAACTTGGCTTGCCTGCCAAGGTAGCAGACAAGCAATTATCAGAAGAAAAGAAGCTGATTACTGGGTGATCAAAGTCTATCAAAAGGGAGGAGGGTCATTCTCACCTTTCATGTGTGGAAAGAATTCAGGAGTCAAGTAGATTATAATGTGCCATAAACCCAATATTAGCATTAAGTCTTTCATTCTTAGTGTCTAGCCATCTTATGAATTGTTGTTTCCTAAATTCAACTTTTAAAGGTGTTAGGTAGATTTCCCACAAGTATGAGGAAATACATGCACTGGAGGGTGGGGCTAGGATTCAGCAGACCTAGACTAATTAGAGGATTGGACCAAAAAAATGGTCAAACCATCATGAGGTTCAGTAAGAAGTTCAAAGTCCTGCACTTAGGATGGAACATTGGCAACACGTACGGGGTGCACGCAGGAGTACGTGCACTCCCTGAGATTGGCGGTGCATCCCTTGAAAGAAGTGCTGCTGATGCTGCTGGCAGCACCTGCGGGTGGTCACTACTCGCCACCCCACCCTCTCACCACCAGCACTGCTGGTGGCATCTGCGGGCAGTCTCTGATTGCTGCTGGCCACCACCGATGCAGCTGGTGGCATCTGCAAGTGGTTGCTGACTGGTGTTCAACACACGCCACTCCCCCCAACCCCCCGCTGCCGACACTGCTGTCGCCGCCTGCGGGAGCCCCCTGCTTAATGCCACCACACCCCCACTGCTGCTACCGCTGCCTGTGGGCAGTCACCATACCCCCCAGCCTCTAGGGGTATACATTGCTCATGGGATGAAACAATCCAATGCACCAGTACAGGCTGGGAACTGACTGGCTAAGCAGCAACTCTGCAGAAAAGGACCTGTGGGTTACAGTAGACAGGAAGCTCGGTATGAGCCAACAGTGTGCCCTTGTTGCAAAGATGGATAATTGTATACTGGGCTGCATTGGTAGGAGCATCATCAGCTGATCAAGGGAAGTGAGTATTCCCCTCTATTCAGCACTGGTAAGGCCACATCTGGAGTACTGTGTCCAGTTTTTGGCACCCCACTATAGATAGAATGTGGACAAATTGGAGGGAGTCCAGCGGAGGGCAACAAAAATGACTAGGGGGCTGGGGTACACGACTTCTGAGGAGAGGCTGAGGGAACTGGGTTTATTTAGTTTAGAAAAGAGGAGACTAAGAGGGGATTTAATAGCAAACTCCAATTACCTGAAGGGTGGATCCAAGGAGGATGGAGCTGGACTGTTCTCAGTGGTGGCAGATAACAGAACAAGGAGAAATGATCTCAAGTTGCAGCAAGGGAAGTTTAGGTCAGATATTAGAAAAATCTTTGTCATTAGAAGGATAATAAAACACTGGAACAGGGTACCTAGAGAGGTTGTAGAATTTCCATCCTTGGAAGTTTTTAGGAGCCGGCTAGACAAGGGCTTGGCTGGGATGATCTACTTGGGGCTGGTCCTGCTTGGAGCAGGTGGTTGGACTAAATGACCTTCTAAGGTTCCTCCCAACTATAGTTTTCTATGATTTTATTATATTGAGGGGACATCTTTGTGTCCATAGTTGTGCCCATGGTTTGGAGGAAGTAACAATTGTTAAAAGAGAAGTAGTTGGTTAGGATAAAGTGGATTTTTTTGCAACATGTTGTTGTAAATCTGAGTGTACTCCATGTTTTTGTAGGTATTTCAGGCAGGCAGCTAAACCTTAATGGTATAAGATGCTAGTATACAGGCAGGTGACATCCATTGTTGCAGGTATGGCCTTCTCAGAGATGTAGGTGATTTTCTGAATTCTGTTAAAGAATTCTGTAATATTTTGTAAAAAAGTTGCTCTTTGAGTAACAAGTGGTTTCAGGATAGTTTCTATGAATCCTGATACCTCTTCAGTGAGGGTGCCACAGTTGGATATCTTCTTTTTTCATATACTTCATTTCCCTTTCTACATATCATTAATGTGGCAGAGCTATACAACTGGTTTATCATTGCCAGGTCCTCATCCTGGGGCCACAAGTGTACTGCACACATGAGGAAGGTGGTCAACCACACTAATACTGGGCTGTGTTTTAAGCCAGACTTATAGAGTGTAGCATTAATGCATCCAGCTCTATAGCAAACCCTGTTTAGTTTAATCCATAAGTTGTGGGGGAGCTGATTCCTGGGTGGATAAGGTGTTGGGTTGCTTATGAAGTGCTTGAAATGAGAATCAGTCTCATCCCACTTTTTGTGGTGTTGTTCAAGTGCCCATAGGGCACTGTTCTTGTATATGATGGATATACAAGGGTTGTCTTGTTTGTGGATCTTTGGTGGGATCCACAACCAAAAGTTCCTGAAGTAAAACAGTGGGGGATAAGTGGAAGTAGTTTTTCCTGAAGATGGTGTGGGAAGGATTTGATTATGTTTTCCAGTTCTAAGAAGTAGCACAGCCAACACCACAATTGGGGATAGTATAGAATGTCCATCTGGCATTTTGAAAATGTTGTTTGGAGGCCTGGGGAGAACCTGTATAGCTTTTCATCTGGAAAGTATTCAAAGGCTGTTTGTTGGGAAGGAAATTTGTAGCTGTATAATATGATTATATAGGCCAAGTGTTTACAGAGTGCCATTGCTCAAGTAATTGAGTGGAGAGACAAGGTACAATGAAAAAATGTTGGTTCTTGTAAAAGGAACACAGTGTTAATGTCTTAGTATAATGTATATCTTGTATGAGACAGAACTCTGCTTTTCATTTAGAGAAAATATTCTACTCCACAGGGAATAATTTAGAGCCAAGCAGTGAGAATTGCATTTTACTTTTGTATAACACCTGAAGGATCCCAAAGAACTTGACTAACTATGGGTTCAATGCAAAGGCCATCAAAGTCACTAATAACACTGCTCTGATGTATAACCAACTGTAAAAAATGGAGATAATACTTACAGATTTATCCTGTATATAGGGCTGGATACAGTGCAGCTGAAGATTTCTCTCCCCATGAGATAAACTATAGGATCCCTGCACACCCCAAAAAATAGGGTGCAGCTCTTTGCGTGGGAGGATGAACTGAAAACTTGAGGAGTGTTTTGGGCAGGGTGGGAGCAGACCAAACATCAGCTAATCCAAATTTCATGTACAGAGATAGCTGACGGGGGTTAATAGGTGCTCCTACAGGCCAAAAGAACAGCTGCCCCAAAATATGCTGGGACACCACAAACTGGGAAGGGGAAAAGGAACCAGTTTTTCCTTAAGTCATGTGAAGGCTCCTTATGCAGAACTCATTAACTCTGCTTTTGCACACAAGACTAATTTTTAGCTTTTCAAGAGGGATGCAGAGAATCTAGAGAGGGTTCAGAGAAGGGCCACTCATATGGTTAGAGACCTGCAGGCAAGGCCCTACAAGGATAGACTGAGGGACCTAGATCCCTTCAGCCTTCTCAAGAGGAGGCCGAGAGGATATCTTGTGGCTGCCTATAAATTCATCAGGGGAGGGCAGCAGGCAATAAGAGATACTCTATTTACTAGGGCATCCCATGTAGTAAGTAGGAGCAATGGCTACAAAATGACAGAGAATAGATTTAGGTTGGACAGTAGATCTGTGCAGAGTGGCTCCTATTCATTTCAGATTGGGATTCAGCCAATTCAGAGGACAGTGATTCGAATCACTGTCCTGAATTGATTTGGCCGAATCTGATTCAGAGATTTGGCTGCTGCTGAATCAGCTGAATCTCCAAATCATGCAGGCCCCATCCCCTGCCCACTCTCCCACCCCTGTCCGGCCTCGGCTCCTGCCTTTTTGAAAAAAAAAGCCTGCACTCACCAGCTTGTGCCCGGGGGGGATGATCTCTGCTGCCCCCCTACTGCCCCATACTGTGTGGTGGGCTCTGCCATGAGCCCCGTGACCTCTGCTGCTTTCCTGGCCCTGCCCCCCATGGCTGCTCCACCCACCCCAGCTGCTGGCTCTTTAAAAAAATAACAACAAAAAAGCCCTGACTCACCAGGTGCTGCCAGGCTGGGGAGGGGCTATCCCCGCTGCCCCCCCCCACTGCCCTGTGCTGCATGGGGGGCTCTGCCATGAGCCCCCAGAAGTTTTGAGGCTGCTGCAGCAGCCAGTGAGTGCGGGGGTTTTTTTGGTTTTTTTTAAAGGGCTGGGAGCTGGGGTGAGTGGAGCAGCCATGGGAGTGGGGGCTGGGAGAGTGGACGGGAGTCAGGGGGATCATGAAAGAGCCCCCCATGCAGCATGGGGCAGTGGAGATTGCCCCCCTGCCTAGCAGCACCCAGTGAGTGGGGGCTTTTTTAAAAACAACTGGGAGCTGGTGCAGGTGGGGCAGCCATGGGGTGGGGTTGGGACAGCGGGTGGGGGCTGAGGGGTGCTCAGGAGGGCTGGGGGAGCAGGTAGGGGATGGGGCCTGGGAGGGGTCCCCCCATGGTCCCTTCCCTCCTTCTCCAGTCTCCCCTCCCCTGCCCCCTACTTACCAACATGGAGACCGGGTCCAGCTCCCTGCTGCAGCCAGCAGAGACTGCTTGAATCACCAAAGTTTTCCAAATCTTTTCCAAATTGATTTGGAGAGCTTCGAATCAATTCAGACCTTTTAACTGGTCCCCTGATTTAATTTGGATTCAGAGATTCAGCCACCAAATAGGGCCAAATCTCCTCTGAATTGAATAAGCACCCAAAGCTTCGCAAAACCCTATTGGACATTAGAATGACCTTCTTCACACTAAGGGTTGCCAGAATCTGAAATGGGCTTCCAAGGGAGGTGGTGCTCTCCCCTACCCTGGGGGTCTTCAAGAGTAGACTGGACAAGCACCTAGCTGGGGTCGTCTGACCCCAGCGCTCTTTCCAGCCCTGGGCAGGGGGTTGGACTCGATGATCTACTGAGGTCCTTTCTAACCCTAACGTCTATGAATCTATGAAGACTCTCTCTTAATAGAGGTGTATATAAAAATAAAAGAAAATACCAAACAGAATTAAAATGGGTACTAGAGAAACAAATGTGATCTGAAATCAGTATCTCACAAAAAAACCCAACCCGCAATGCCTTAAATGTTTTTCTCTTTCATCATATATCTATATTTCAAATTAAAATCTCTTTTGGAAATGCTTGACCGTCAAATCCTTCTTGGGACAGAGAGCTCCACCTGTGTAGCTTTGAGTTAGGGACAGCATTTATTTATATTACTTATAAATCCCATAGTACTGTAATATCTTGCAATTTTAATGCATTTTTCTACACATTATCCCTATGAGGCAGGGGGAAGACAAACCAGGAGAGTTATCCAGAGTCACATAAGACATTGAACCTTGGTTGCCCAAGTCTCAGCTCAGGACCATTTTTGACTAACAATAACTTTTGCTGCCTCTTATAAACTGGCTCCAAGTGAAGCTTTCCACATTACATTTCCCTCCCCATTTTTAAATGGTAATTGCTTTTCTGCATATTGCAGAATGTCTCTCTGTTTTCTATAAAGAAACATTTCCAAGTTTGCTAGACACAGGAAGGAGAGCTCAATTCCATTCAGATAAGATCAGCTGTTTGGCAGACATATGGTTTTCAGGCAAGAGACAGGAGAGTGAAAGGAAGAGCCCATTAGGAGTACAAGAGTTGTTCAAACAGCAGTTTCTTGTTAGAATGTGTAATTTTTGGACAAGTCCCTAGTCCAGGGTATGTGCAATACAGTAGCATTTCCAGCAATGAAGTGAAGGAGGTGTGTTGATCATTACATAGCATAATATAATGCAAAATTTGGTTTTTAAAATGTGAAAACCTTTGAATACATAAAAAGTATAAAGAAGTTTCTTGTTAAATTTTTTTTTGTTATTTTCTTACAAGTCATAGGAAAAACGTGAAGTTTTTTTTTTTCAGATTTGGAGGGGAAAATGTTGCTTCCAGGCTGAGATTTGGCATGCCAAGCTCCTGGCCAGAGAAAAATTTTAAAGCCGCATCATAAACTCCCATTTTCAGGGGTTTATAATGGAAATGCAGACATATAGTTAATTATATCGTCATGAATGGCGCCACTATAATTAGCTAACTATTATATGATGCCAAGTTTTAAAGTATTTTACTTTTATGGTCCTGGATGTCAAATACTATTTATGTTCATTTCTTCTATTTTTTTCTTTATTGTCTCATTGACCTGGCTTACCAGGTTAGGAAAATGGCTTGCAGATTTTTCTTCAGCTCTTAAGGACTCAGTGTGGCCTCACTGATTAGCAGACTTCCATATCCTAGAGTGTCAAATGGAAGAGGCTCTCCTCTGTAGGTTTGACATGAGGCTAAGAACTGAAGGGAACCAGCTGAATTACCTTGGACTCCTGCTTCCCCGGGAGGGCTTGTTTTTACATCAGTTGCAGTCTCTGGAGAGAAATCTGTAAATATTTGAATATCATAAATACTCCTGGAGTGAAGGCTTTCAAGGAAAGCTGATAAAATATGGATGGACAAAGAAACATGATATAGTTTATAAACATTATTTTTCTTACCAGTCTAAAAACATAGAGAGGAGCTAACGGTAGAATCAAAGAGTTATGGGAAGAGAAGGGTTCTTTCCTTAGGTTTCTATATCCAAATATGCATGTGCTGATTTATATAACCTCTTTCACATGCCTAGGATGCTTTATGAAACTACAGAATATGCACATGGGCATCTGTTTCACCCATCACTGAAGTTCAGCTGCCTTTAGAGTAGAATATAGTAAATATTACAAGAGGGTGACTAACAATAAAGTTTGGGAACCAAAGTAAAGATCAATTGCTTATCCACTTAAAGAAGTAGGAGGATAATGTATGTAGTTAGAAAATACATACTTGCAGGTCATGGTAAGTTGGTTGTTCAGGAGTGATCTGGGCCTGTGTTTTAAGTAACGCTTAAATAATTTGCCAAAAATCATTTGTTTTCAATAAGCTTAGCTTTTGTACCTGTTCACAGAATATCCAGCTATCTATCTATAGATGGTGCTGAAGCAAAATACATTTTTTGCCATATGTGTTCATTTTTTCCATTTTTAACTGTATCTACTGACCAAACATTTCTTTAGAAGTGCTTCGTGTTTGATATTCAAGCTCTTCCTGAGTTGTGAGTGGTCAGATGCATGTCACGGACAGGCTTTTGGGGCATGAGGGTTTCTGGCTATACTGATGACAAGGCTGGGCCTCAAGGCTGGAAGTCCAGCAGAAGATACAGTGAATACAGCTATGCCAGACATTTATTTTCCTACATAGAAGAAATCCCAGATGATCTGTTCGGGCGGCTTATTTCTCCTTTGTGCCCTGGAGCTGGTCAAACTGAACCTTTTAATAAGAATCTAGCTTATGTTTCTAAGATGGGTGCCAACCTTACATAACCTTATGTAGATAGCAGATTACTCTCTATGCCTAGAAAACCAGCCTTGATCAGCTATCATACAACCCTCTCTCCTCTTTCAACTCCCAACTCAGAATCCGTCTCTTTCTTACATTCCCTCAGACAATCTTTTTTCACTTAATTAATTTTTAAAATAACCCAATAAATAACAGAATAGGAATTAACCTGGTATGTGCTGTCTTCTCCAAGCAAGCACACTTTTTTTACATCTTCCTCTGTCTCTTATCCCATTATCTTCTCTGATATCCTAACTTGCAGTTCTTAGTTCAGACTAGACACTTTTTAGGATAGTAGCTATGTGTATTTTCTGTGTGAAGTTCCAGTCATACCATTAGAACTGATACTTCACTCATTCTTATTACTGAATAGTCCTTCCGGTTCCAGTGTACCTGCTCCCATGAGTAAACGCTGCAGGATTGGGCACTTAGTGGAAAATAGTTTCCATACCTCTCAGACATATACTTGTTAGATCAGTAGTTATGAGCCAGCTTGATTGAATTTATGAAGGGAAACAGTGGCCAACAGTAAAAAGTTAGGATAAACCTACTGAATTTCAATGCCACATTCAATTAGATAATTCCATTGTTGTTTCCTTGAGATGAAGACCATTTAAAAGCCTCCCTGGAATCTGGGAATAAAATCCCACTTTTCAAGAGAAAGTGTGTGGGAGAGTCTTGTTCTGAGTTCTTTAAAATAAATAAATAAATAATAAAATAATAAATATATATGTGTGTGTGTTTGTGTGTGTATATATATTATATATTTTATGATATTGATATATATATATAATAATAATTATTTATTATATATTACACACACACACACACACATATAACACAAAAAACTTGCTTCCCTCCCATCCCAGATGTTGCCATAGAACAAAACTTGTTGTCCAACCTGGCAAGAAGTTTGAAATAAATTGCTTTCAAATGAAAATGGAAATAAAAGCTAAGAAAACATTTTTGACCATGCTTCACTATATTTTTTTCTATTGGATGTGAAACTTTTACGTTTTGATCATAAAACACATTTTGAGCTCAGCTGCTTTTGTAAACCAAATTGGACTATCAAGATTCCTGAGACTGCTTTTAAAAAATCAATTCTAAGACATCTTTTTCCATTCCAAATAAGGGCATTTACTTGTGAAGGAACGATAGAATTAGTCTTAAGAGTGCAAAAACATTTTGAAGCCAACAATATTTTACTCCATGGAGTACTTCACTTAACCATAGATTCCAGCACATGCAAGCAAAATAACAGCCTGGAGGAATGCTTCATGTGGAATTATTTAATTCTGCTCAGCAGAGTGCTACTTTTAGCTGGGAAAAATGTTCTCATAGACTGGTAAACAGAATAGCCAGTACAAAGCCAAATGACATCATCAGTTTCTCTGTGTAACAAAAGACCAATGGATCCCCCCTAGCTGAGTGAAAATTAGCAACAGTTCTTTGCACAGTGAAAATACTTTGAGAGGGGAGAATTGTCATTGTTGTTTGCTACTTCCGCAAGTTGACACTTATCTTGTAAGCATATCAACTGTTTGCTTTAGCTCCAGAAGTCATTTCCTATGCATTATATCAGCTAGTCATGCTGTTCTTGTTCTGCACAGGGGAGACAAATCAAAGAAGAACCAGAGCTATCAAAATTGTTGCTTCAGTATAGGAACTGCTATCCATCTTTCAAAAAAATCACATTTTAGAAATACAGTCTCAAACTTTTGCTTCTAATAAATCTAAAGTATGGCGATAATAGTCTTGCAAAGATTAGGTAAATGAGATTAGCCCAAATTCTGCTGTGGCCAGATCAAATTCATGCCTCTTTCTCCTTTCCAAATCCAAGAAAGCGCACTGAACTGCTAATGGAAGAAATCCAGACTCAAGTATAGCTATGAATAGTACAAAGCTTTCGGCTTGTTTTCAAAATATTCCCATGTGAAAAGGGACCCATTTATGAACATTGGATCTTTGCAGAAATTCCACATTGTTATCAGTTAATGTTCATCGGATGAATTATTTCCTGGGAACAATGTTGTACACTTAGCAGCAGATTGTCTGTGCACTAGTGTTTTCCACTTCTGTCTCGCCACTTGAATTTCACACACACACACACACACACACACACACACACATATGCGTGTGTGTGTGTGTGTGTGTGTATCTATATCTATATAGATACACACACACACACACACGTGTGTGTGTGTGTGTGTGTGTGTGTGTGTATCCTTTTCTACATACCATGCATTATCGTTAAGTATTTAATCCAAATAGGTTTGATACTGTTAGCATTGTTAGACCTGTTTCCAATACCTTGAATAAAAGCTGTCTTTAAATCTCATTCTACCTTGTTCCTATGAAAATATTCTGTAGAATTAATTCACTTAATCCATGATTGAATGAAACTCATTGCTTGAGTTTTTTGCAGGCTATAGATTTTTGACATGAATGAGTTCAGTGTAAATGTTCCAGTGACACAGAATTCTCACTCTTCCTTCCCTGCTTTCCCAGTTCCATTTCTATATGAAAATTAGTATAATTTCTCTTTAATTTCCTATTATTGTTACTATAATGTAATATCACTGTAAAAGCACCTCTAGGCAGGGACATCTGATTTATAGCCCTAATCCGGCAAAGCACTTAAGCAAGTGCTTAATTTAAAGCATGTGAGTAGTCCATATTATGCCAATTGTTGCTTTCTGAAGTGGAGCTAATATATATGGAATGCATCCTCCAAGTTTTATGGTCTTATATAAATGATGGCAATTCTATTGTATGTGCATTCCATTGTTTGCTATTTTACTTTTCAGTTGCAGAAATGTATTGAAACTCAGTCTGAGAGTAGTCTGCAGTGGCATGATCTGGTGAGGTGAGCCACTTTAAAGGTACAAGGTATTTCAGTTTTTCATTTTTTTTTAAATAAAGGCATTTGAAGCAAGAATAAGGGTCTTTTCCCATTTGCAAAATAAAAAATGGTTTTCTTTTTCTTTTCTTCCTTTTTTATTTAGTTTAAACAGACCTATTGAAAAAGTCATTCAGCACTACAGAAACTCCCATTCTGCTGAGAATTGTGTAGTAGAAAGAGCCTCTTCTGCACTCAGCTTGCCACCAACATTTCCAAAATTCTGTCCAGGCAGAGCTCCATGGACCATAGCTAATGATCTTTCATTTGAGACATTCATCTGGTGTCAAAATCTGTTATTTCTGGAGTTCCTATATTGATTTCTTCCAGTCTGAAGAGTTAAGTGGTAGGAATAGGTAGTCTGAAGTTCCTACCCCTGCATATATTTTTTCTGAAACAATGAGAGAGATGACCTTAGACAGAATGACTTCAGAGCAATTCAGAGATACAGTATAGTTTAAACTACTCAGGCCACTGAGGGTGTCGACAAAAGTGACATTTTGTCATGTGATTGGCCCCTTGAAAGTACTCTACAGCTATCCCTTGACAGAAATGCAGGGCTGCAGATCACTTTTACAGTGCCTGATCGTGCAACAAATGAACCTTCGTTACATGAGGGTTCAGACAAAGGAGCTCTAAAATGGAACACCCCCATTAATTTCTTTCAGTGCCTGCCCGGGAGCAGGGCTGGGCTTATGCAACCCAGCTCCACCCCCAGTGCTGTCTTCCAGACCTAAAGGTGGGAGGGGGAGAAGGGAGGGGAGTGAGCTTGGTCTGGGGTTTATCTAGCCTGTGCTGTGGGGGCCAGGTGTTAGTGGATCCAATGCACTTGCTTTCACTCATGGCACAGCCTGAGCAAACCCCAGACTGAGCTCACTCCTCTCCCTTCCCCCACTCCCATCCTGAGCACTAGAGCTGGGAAGTTCAGGGCTGAAAACATTCAGCCAGTTCCAAAGTGGAGCTTGAGCCCCTACGGTCCTGGACCCAACAGAGAATGTCTGTGGGTTGGGGAGGTCATTGTGACTCATGGCACTTCAAAGGAAATGCCATGAGTTACAGTAGTACCATGAGTTACAGTAGTGGCATGAGCCACAATGGGGAGCTGCATGTCTGTCAGAGCCCTAAGGGCCCTTCTGTATATGCAGGTAAAGGCACAATGGGATCTAAGGTGCGATCGTGGCATTATATATTACATCCTGGGAAGACACAGAAGACCGAAAGGGACTTGGGGGTCATGACTGACCACAAGATAAACATGAGCCACCAATGTGATACTGCAGCTGGCAAAGTGAACAAAAACTCTGGCTTGCATCTACTGATGCATACCCAGGATGTCATCCTCCCACTGTACTCAGCCTTGGTGAGACCACAGCTGGAGTACTGCATCCAATTCTGGGCTCCACAATTCAAAAAGTATGTGGGAAAGCTTGAGAGAATCCAGAGGAGAGCCATACGCATGATCAGAGGGCAGGAGAACAGGTCTTATGATGAGAGGCTGAGAGCCGTGGGGCTCTTCAGCCTAGAAAAGTGCAGGCTCAGGGGTGACTTAGTGACTGCCTGTAAGTATATAAGGGGTGTACATCAGGATCTGGGGGAATGTCTGTCCACCAGAGTGCCCCAAAGGATGATAAGGTCAAACAGTCACAAACTCCTCTAAGACTGTTTCAGGTTGGACATAAGGAAAAACTTCTTTACTGTCCGAGCCCACAAGGCCTGTAATAGATTTCCTTCAGAGGTGGTGCAAGCACCTACTCTGGACTCTTTTAAGAAACATTTGGATGCCTATCTTGCTGGGATCCTTTGACCCTAGCTGACTTCCTGTCCCTGGGACAGGGGGCTGGACTCAATGATTTTCTGAGGTCCCTTCGAGCCCTTATGCCTATGAAACTATGAATCTCATCATGCTTTATCACTGGTGAAGTTGGAGCCTGGGATGTGTCCTTGTTGCAAAGAAGGCTAACAGCATACTGGGCTGCATCAGTAGGAGTGTTGCTAGCAGATCAAAAACAATGATTATTCCCCTGTATTCTGCAGTGGGGAGGCAGCTTCTGGAGTACTGTGTTTAGTTTTGGGACCCCCACTACAGAAAGGATGTAGACAAATTAGAGAGAATCCAGTGAAGGGCAACAAAAATTATTAGAGGGATAGAGCACATGACTTCTGAGGAGGGGCTGGGACAGCTGAGCTTATTTAGTCTGGCGAAAAGAAAACTGACAGGATTTAATAACAGCCTTCAACTACCTAAAGGATGATTTCAAAAGAGGATGGAGCTAGACTTTTCTCAGTGGTGGCAGATGACAGAACAAGGAGCAATGTTCTCAAGTTGCAGCAGTTAAAGTTTAGGTTGAATATTAGGCAACCTTTCTCAGTAGCAGGGCAGTGAAGCACTGAAACAGGTTACCCAGAGAGGTTGTGGAATCTCAGTCCTTGGAAGCTTTTAAGACCTGCCTATGCAAAGCCTTGGCTAGGATGATATAGTTGGGGCTGGTCCTGCTTTGAGCAGGGGGTTGGACTAGATGACCTCCTGAGGTTCCGTTCAACTCTAATTTTCTATGATTAAAATCCTAGTCTTCCCCAGCACTGGCTTCTGTGGCTGGGAGCCCCACAGCTGACATGGCCCATTGCAGTGGGCAACATTCCCTGCACTGCCCCCTCTGCGCGCCCCACAGCCAACGCTGGCTACAGAATTCTCTGTGGGGACAGCACTAGGAATGCTGCCCAGACTGCAAGCATCCTCAGCTGTGGGGCTCACAGCGGGGACAGCGGAAAGGATGCTACCACTGGGCAGGCAGCGTTCTCCCTGCCACAAGCTGCAAGTGCCGCTACTGACAACTCCAGTTGTGGGGCTGGTAGTGGATCGTGCACCCCTGTGGCTGGCAGCCCCTCAGTTGATGGGGCTCCCAGCTACAGGGGAGCACTTGGCCACTCATTCAATTAATGGTGAGATTAGAAACAGCTCCAAAATTATTACACTATTTTTGTGGAATAACTTTGTGGCTTATTGCTTGTTTTATCATGCCGTTAATTAGTTGAATGTGTAGTCGGGTCACAACTTAAGGCTTGACTATCTCATTAATCACGCTTTAAGTGTAACATGTAATAGAAATAGGTGGTGTACAGCTCATACAATACCTACCCTATCCAGAGAGAAAAGGTTACTCTTTTAAATGGTTATGCTATCCTCCTCACAGGAGGCACAATCATTGTCAGAGCACCTTATTGAGATGTCGTTGTCCATTGTGCTGTGCCATGACTCTTCAGAGTACTTGCCGATAAAATCCATTCTTTCCCACCAACAGGAAGGAACAATGTTCTTTTATTATTTTTATACACATCTGTGTGAGTCTTTCAAAAACATTGTTGAAGTCGAAGGGATTTGTACATAGCCAGGGAGATCCTGTGAAATGTTTGATGTGCTGCTGTAGGAAACAGAAATTTCCTTCAGTTTCCTTGGATGGAAACTTTAGGCCCTTTGTTCCTTGGTACCCTGATTCATGGGCTACTCTCTTCAAAAGAAATTTGTACTTTGTGTTATTTTTAAATCAGGAAGAAGTAGCTTTGCTTTGTTCTTAACTTTAATTCACTGGTAGTTACTGAGAGAAAAACTTTGAAGAACCTTTGTTGCATAATATATGTAAAAACATCCAGTGTCTGTCTTCCTATCACTGGTAGAGGGTTGCTCAAACACTGAAACACTGCAAAGGAAGTGGGGTCCACTGGGTAGAACAAATAACTGGATAGCAGCATGACTTGATTGCACTCACACCTCTGCCATAGACTTCTTATGTTATGTTGTACAATATCTCCTTGTTAGAACTGTGGATGCTCAGAGCCTTAGCTAGAAATCAGAGCCTTAGCTACTCTGCCGCTGTTTCTATTTGGGGGTATAATAGATATAAAATTCCCTTGCAGAAATGCTGCAATCAATCTCTGTTTATAAAGTCTTTTAAGTAGAGGACTTCAGATAAAAGCTTAAGTATTTTGGTTATTAGTAGTTATTTGTTTATAAGGACCAGTTTCAAATCAAGCTGTACGTAGATATCAGAAGAGATTCCACGTACATGCACTTACCCCTGTACATAGGATATGGCCAAATTCTGATGTTGAACTCTTGTATCCTTTTATGCCATTGGGCACTAGACTCCTGTAAATGACTTGAAGGGAGGCCTAGTAGGGATCAGCAGTGGTGGGTAGGGACCCCAGTATATACTACATTCTTGAAAAGTGAGGTGGCAGGCACTGGTATATACAGTTTGGGAGAGCCCAAGTGGCCAGAATTCTACCTAGAGATTCTGTCCAGTGACTGTCCTATCCCTATACCTGTCCAGTATTCCTGAGAAGACACAGTATCTTCCTAGGCTGAGTTCAAGTGACAAAATGCCTGGTAATTTCTAGTAATTACAGGAAGCAGGTGTCAGGTTAAGCCAATGCCAGCTGCCCATGTTGGGGCTGCCTAGTGGTCGCCGAGTGTATCCTCATGGTCGATTGGATGTATCGCACGCATCTGCCTCACCTGCCATGACTTTGATGTTAATGGAGTTGGTTCATATGTCTGAGGCGTGCCGTCCAATTATGAGCATCCTCTGTGTCCCATGGGTCCCGAGTTTCTGTGGGCTCCGCCACCCCTACACCCTTGCCTGTTCCACCGGGATGGTGGCTGCCAGCCTGGTTCGGCCACATGTCCGTACGTCGCCCGAGTAGTCCACAACAGAAAGATAAAAATCAACACAAGCACTAGGACCAAGGGGCTTCACCTGGTCAGATCGGCTGCCCCCCGCCGAACTGCACTCGTTCTCCAATAATAACTCACCCTCTGTGGGTCAAAGAGTCCCTTGGGAGGGCTTGATCGCGTTCTCCCTCCTTCTGTTAAAGCTCACTGTGAGCTGTGCCCCTATTACAGGAGCTACGGTACCCTGATTCAGATCAGGCCTTTCTAATACAGTCTTTACGGTACCCAGCTCCAGCCAGGTTCTCTCTGCTCCCTGCCAGTAAATCAACAGTCCTATACCTCTTCCGGGCCACTGTTTAGCCTCGAAACCCCGGCTGGGGCTTAGCCCTTTTCCAGAAGCTCCTACCGGCACTCAGCGTTGCTCGCATCCTCTGCAGCGTATGCCGGCCTGCTCCATCACCTCCACGTCCTTCTTCCGGTTCCTCTTTGCCCTCCTTGTCGGCACCAGGCTCTATTTTATGCCGGCGGAGGAAGTGTTGGCCCCTCCCTTCCCTGCACACCTGGGTAAGGGGGGTTTCTGCCTGTCTCCTTGGGGCTGTGAGCCTGGGGTCACTGGCCCTCCGTCCCAGATGGGAGCCAAGGAGCCCGCTGGCTCTTTCTCTCCCTCACAGGAAGCTATATTTGTATGGAGGCTTCGAAAAGGACAGAGAACAGTGTAAGACTGTATCTGTATTATTTTCATTTTCAGAACTAGTTGTACTTCATAGTAATATTAGCAAGTTGTCATCTTCCTATTTCTTCACGTATCTGATTTGATGAACATGGTGGAAAATGTCCCTCTCAATGCTGTTTCTTTCACTTTCATGTAAGGGTTACTGATCAACATATGCTGGTGTTCTGGGTAGGAGCATCAGAGGTTTTAAGCTGCATTTTTATCACTCACTTTCTAGCTTGAGCTACCTCTTCAGGTCCACTTAGAACAGCCCTGGAATGGTTGCAAGTTGACAGGCCCTCAGATGGTTTTATGGCAGTGCAGAATAGCTGAAACAAATTGTGTTTGTCTCTGTCTTCAACCATCTCTTGCGTCTTGAAGATAACTGACGTATTACTATTTCTTCTCCATGCCAGATCTGTGCTCATTCAGTAGGGCAATTCTAGGAAGGAGGGTATTTTTATATTCCTGTCTACATCTCCATATTGTAACATAACCATACTATATCACAAGTTGTAGAATCTGGTCCATGGTGAAAACCTCTTCATTTCTTCCTTTTTTTATTTACAGAGCCTGGCACCATGATCCCTTGTTGGGTCTCCAGTAATAATTTCTGAAAGGTATTGAACAGTGTGCAGGGAACTCTGGATTGTACATCTGAAGAACAATATCACTCACTTTATAAGAAGACTGGGTCCACACAGTACTGATGTGATTACTTCCGTTTTCAGTGTAAACTTTACTGCTATAATGATACTGATACAACTCCTACTGTAGATGCAGTTATGCTAGTTATAGCATATATTAATATAGCTTATTTCCCTGTCCGTACAGGAGTATTCTAGTTTAGTTACTTCTTTACTGTATAGTCACATCCATGTTCGCAAGAAGTGTGTACCATTTTAACCATATTGATATGGTTAAAATGATACCATTTTTTGTGGGTAGATAGAATGTAAGAGGGAAAATTGTTGTGTGTCACTTTCTGTAAATTTGCAAGAAAAGGAGAATGTCTTCAACTTTTAGGAAATTCTGGAAAATCAAAAAGTTTTTCCAGAGAGAAAAAAAATATTAATTTTAGGATCTGAAAACCAAGAATGTTTTCAGCTTCAAGGCATTGAATTTGTAGAGCTGGTCAGTTTAAGATTAAAAAAAGAGAAAACTGGAGGTAGCAAGTCAGGCCTTTCATGTTCCACCCAGCCACTAACTTGGTTATCCTGCAGCTGTAGTAGCTTTTCACTAAAGGTTCAAATGAAAAATTAATAGGTTGAAGACACATCTGCCTTTTTCCCCCCTCTAACCTTAGCTTCTCTCCCAGCCTCTAAAATAACATTTTTGATAAACTCCAAAGTATGTTGTGTATAAATGTATATTTTAATGTAAAGTTTCATATTTAAATAACTGCTTCCTTTAAAGGGCCATGTCTCTTATTTTATGTGTATGTGTGAATTCAGTGTGGGTGAAGGATGTTGAAATACCAGCCTGAAGCATGAATTTCTGGGTTTACTTAAAGAAGAGGTGTAGTACATCCTGGGAACAGATTAACTTATTTTAAATTAACAAGGTTCTTTGGGTTAATCTGATATCTTTTATTAGACTAACTCAAGTAACTGGAAAAAAATCTTCTTTGCAAGCTTTCGGGTATAAATACCCTTCGTCAGGCTGAGGAAGCATCTGCAGTTGGTGTATACTCTTCCTGGATGGAATGAATAGTAAAAAATCTAGAGATTGGTATGCATGCAAGAAAGCCAGTCAGTGTCAATGTAAATTAAGGAGTCAATGGATGAGAGACAGGTTGGGGTGGGTGGGGAGGGGAATGAATATATTTGATAAATAGTGGAGGGGTACCTGGGGAATCAGATGTTAGGCAGGTTATAATGCATCACAAATCCAATGTCCATATTTAGAATCAATGAGTTGGAAGGGACAGATCATCAAGTCCAACCCCCTGCCATGGGCAGGAAGGAGCACTGGTGGTGGGAGGGGTCATAAGACCCCAGCCAGGTGCCTATCCAGTCTCCTCTTGAAGATTTCCAGGGAAGGTGAGAGCACCACCTCTCTGGGAAGCCTATTCCAGGCTCTGGTCACCCTTACAGTGAAGTAGTTCTTCCTAATCTCTAACCTAAACCTATCCTCCCTCAGCTTGTGGCCATTGTTCCTAGTGACTCCAAGGGGGGCCCTGGTGAACAGACTTTCCCTGAGTCCCTGATGCTGGCCTCTGATAAGGTTGTAGGCAGCCACAAGATCCCCCTCAGTCTCCTCTTGTGGAGACTGAAGAGATTCAGGTCCCTCAGCCTTTTCTCATAGGGCTGGCCACAGAGGCCCTCAACCATACGAGTGGTCCTCCTCTGGACCCTCTCCAGGTTTATATCTAGTCCATGATTTTTTGTATCCAGTAGGTCGATAAAGTGAAGTTTGTAGGCTTGTCTGTGAAAGGTGTTTTGTAAATTCCCTTTGAGGATTAGAACTGAGAGATTGGAGAGAGAGTGGTTTTCTTGTGAGAAACATGCCCACACAGGTAACTGGGTATTTGTGTCTTTGATAGATTTCAGGTGTGCATTCATTCGGGTGCACAGTTGTTGTTTGGTCTCTCCTACATATTTTCCATCAGGGCATTTGGTGCACTGGATGACATATCTTACATTTCTGGAGGTACAGATGTAAAATCCAGGAATGCTGATGGCTCTGTTGTGGGGTGTAGTTATTGGGAGGGGGTAGGTAGAGATGTGTTGGCAAGTTTTACATTTCTTGTCATGGCATGGTCTGGATTCATTCGGTGTGTTTTGGGCCATAGGAAGTTTGCTTCTGGTGATGAGGTTAGTGAGGTTTGGTGCTTGTTTAAAGGCTACAATGGGTGGATCTGGGAAGATGTTATTAAGAATTGGGTCCTTGTCTAGTATGGATTACAGCTGTTTGAGGATTTTCCATATAGGGTCCAGTGAGGAAAATCCTCAAACAATTGCAACCCATACTAGAAGAAGACCTAATTCTTAAAGAAGAGCAGCAACCCCCAAAAATGCAAAGCTGGATTGAGACCACCTACTTGATTTACATATACCACTACATGCTCATCAGGGAGTGAATGCTTTTATTCACTCTGGACATCTTAGCAGTGAACAATTCTAGTCCAGTGTTTATCAGGTTTTCTCCACTGTATGATCTACTTTTGAAGGCAGAGACCTCCTCCCCTCCCAGCCTTGGTCCCATATATTGTTTGTGATAACCAGAGAGCTTCCTAACATAAATTTTTATTAACACAATATAAGGGGTTAAGGTAGAAAAATAATTCACTTTATGAATGTGACTTGCTTGCCACCAAGTTTGTGTTTTCCTATTAGTACCCCTTCTGTGTGCTTCCCTCCCCTGAGGGTAACTTGTTAGAGTTATTTGTACTGAATCCTCTTTTTTACTTTAGCCCTCTCTGCCCTCATCTTCTCAAGTCACTCTGAAGTCTGGTGCTGTTCTGCTTTCTGTTTTACTGCTTCTTCAGTTCTGGTGTCATCAGGATATGATGATTGGATTTAAATCAGTGGAAGACTCACAAAATATGCCTTATTATTACACTTTACTGTCTATGCAATTGAGCAAATAGGCAAAAGCTCTGCTTGAAGCTTGAGTAATGAAGAATTCATTTTTAGGGCAGCAAATACATGTTTTATCACAGTTATGGAACAGATCCTTGAGCTGCCTGGAAATATTCAATGGACCACTGTTTGGTTACCCATCAGTAACAAAATAAACACCATCAGCCCAATGGCTACAGCCTTTGAGATGTTCCATAAACTATTACTTTTAATGATCAATAAAAATGTCAAGTTGCACATTTATAATTTTGACAGATTATCAATTTAGTTTTGTAATGTTCATCCATTTTCCTCTTCTCTTTTCAATTGAGACATAGGCTTTAAAGAGAAAAGATTGTCAATATCCTATTTACCCTAATTATTGAATGGAAGGCATTGCTGAGTCTGTGCTCAGGTATGTTGAAATCTGAAAAAGCAGCCCTAATTAAAACTTTTCCCTTTCAGATTATGAATACTTAACCTGGTCTGCTCAGGTTCAAGAGCTACATTTTGAGATGTGAGAGTTAAGCTTCCATATATTTAACTACTTTAATACAGGAAAAACTAGTTTCCAAAATGAAAAAAATGCTACTTTTCAGAATGCAATTTGCCTTTTAATTGATATTGTAGTCTCTCTTGCTTGTTTATGCAGCAAGCATAGACATTTACAGTGAAAGTACAGAAAATCCCAAGGTTTCCTTGGAATAACTCAGTAGCTATTATGTTTCATGCAGTCATTATTTCTATAGATAATGCTGGTTTCTGATTATGAGCCAATATAATACTGAGTGAATGGCTGGGGCCTGGCCACCACATACTTTGCATGACATAGTGGATCTGTGAAAATTCACATCATTCGTCTTTCGTCTGTCATTCACTGTCCACATAGCTATTGTGGCTCATTTACAGGCAGTTCTTTGTTTCCTTGGGCTAAAGTGTTATCTGAAGGTAAACATTCTTCTGTGAATGTAAACCTTGTACTCATCCACTTTCAAACTGCAGGGTTATTGACATCTGAGGTTCCAGGAAGTATATCAGCATGAAAGGGTGGTGCCTGGCTAACTTGTTCCAATGCATTCTTGATCTTCCTAGTGAAGAATGGCATTTCTCAATGCATATTCCTTTGTGGCTTCCTTTAAAAGTTGCTTTTGAGCTGTTTTGAAGTATGCCTTTCTTTGAATGGGAAGTAGCTGAACACCTTGTGCTGTGAAGGATGAATATTTTGGTCTCCTGCTATCACTGCATGTCATCAGGAAGCTTTTATTCCCAAATATTTCAACAGTAATTCAAAAGGAGAAATGCATACCAAATAAACACTATGGAAATAGGAAAACCCATGATAAATTAGATAATGATTCATTATAATTGAATGTGGTAGGTAGGAAAAATGTGATTTGCAAGAATGTCATTCCTCATAATGAAACGTTAAAAAGAAGATTAGACCACTAATGTGACATTGTTTCAGTATAGATAAGATAATGATTTCCAAAGAATTTGGGTGCCGTCAAATAGGTGATAAAATGGAAAAATAGGTTACCCATCTAGGCTGAGAAAGACAGCCTCCAGTATCTTTCATATTTTTGTAACCCTGCTGTTGTCTCCTTTCAAAATGCAGGTTGTATTCTGTCTCTGTTGGGTGCATATGTAACTATCTCTGTAACGAAACTCTAGACTTCATATATGCAAGCCTGGTACCACTTGTGGTAGAATGGAGTAGGTATGTTAAAAATGGGACAGTGCAATGGAGTACAGGTTCTGTGGCACTGGGATTGATGATCAATTCCAAAGAGTTTATAATTGATCCATTTGTTGAGCCAGGCACATGCACTTGCAGCAGCTCAAATAGAAGCAGTGCAAATTTAAGCTGGGGCTTTTTGCCTGAGTGCACTTGCCTGGACATGCACTTTGGTGTGGGGCAAATTGTGCCACTCGGGGCAAAATAACCCTGCCTGGCTCCTTCTGGATCTGCAGCCAGGGGGAGCTAGAGCCTGGGTCCAGCACCTGTGTTGGCCCCAGCAGTATAAAAACCTGCACTGACAAACAGCTCAGGGCTACTCACTCTCAGGAGCTTCTGAGTCCTGGCCAATTGGTACCTGGGGACACTACCCTGTGTGCGAGCTGGACTGCTGAAGCAGCCCTGAGAGTTCCCTGCACCCTCTACCAACTGCAGCAGTCTGGCAGTGGGGGCTGCTGCCTGGCTATGACCTGCTGCCACCTGCGACAGCATGTGGTCCCAAGGCTACATGCCTGCCAGACCCGGATGGGGACTGCATGGCCATTAGAGGTATCTGCACTTCTGGGTCAGCCACCAGTGGGTTGTGGCAGCTCAGTTGGCCTTTGTGCAGCACTGCTGTCATGTGTGCCACTGCCTGGCCATCTGGGCAGCTATCACCTGGAAGATGTTCTCAGGGTGATGGCCTGCTTTGAACTGTCAAAGCATGTCCTCCTGGCCCCAAGTGGCCAGGTCAGCCACCTTCAGCTGGGTCCTGGGTGCCAGCTCTGAGCAGGCTTCTCTCCCTGGGTCCTGCCACTTGCCTCACTAGCAGGAATTCTGGTGTTACCTATTTAAAAACTGCAAAATCCCTGATAAAAATATCCCAAAGTCACTCTTTAAAATACCACCAAATCCATGTTCTTCCACAAGTAAAACAGAAGACAACTAGACATACAAATATATATATATATATAGAGAGAGAGAGATCAAATCAGTTGGGCAATGTTTTATTGATATATTTACAATTTTAAAGCAATTTGGAAGCCTACCAGTGCCTCATAAAATAAATTCTAAATAGCTATACAGTTGGCATTAACTATTGACTTTTGGCTATTTTGTCAGACCTGCCCCAACCCCCTTCACTCACCAGGAAGTACAGCATGGAGCAGCACTGATATGCCAGTGTCCTGCCCCTGTCTTTGCTCCTCACTCTCAACCCACAGCCTTCCCCCCACTCTGGTCCCCTCACTCCTGACCCACAGGGCCAGGTATGTGGGTGAAGGGCTTCAGGGGGTGGGTTGGGGGTGTGGGGTCTGCGGGTAGATTGTAGGGGGACTGTGGGTGTGGGAAGGGCATTTGGAAGGCGTGACCAGGAGGGGTGGGCCCCTGCCCCCACAGGACACAGCCCCACCACACAGCTCATGGACTGCTCCCCCCAACAGGGGCCCACAGCCCCTCAACATGCTATTTCCACCCCCCCCCGCATGCTCCACATGCTCCCTGCCCAGCCCCAGCCCCCACTTGCTCCCCATCATTTCCTTGCCCGGTCATAGCCCCTGATCCCTGCCCAGGCCCAGCATTCCCCCCCATCAAACTAAGGTGCCCACATTTAAGGTTCCCCCCATTTAACTAGCCCAGGCTTCATGTGGATACATGCTTTCAGACCCTAGGGGGAGGAACATGTGGGACAGGAAGCCCTGGTGATCTGGAGACTCAGGATTACAGGATTATACATGCAACTAGAGTGCAGCTGCGGACTTTGTCCCATATAGCTGGGACTCTGGGATGGTACCACAAGATAATATCTGGTTGGCGTGGGGGAGGGGCATAAAGGGAGGCAGAGCCCCAAGAACACCCATATCCACAAGGGTTGTTGCTGACACTCTAGAACCCTCCCTATAACCATAAAAGATCAAGGCATGGCAGGAAAGTTGAGGGGTACACCCTGTGAGTGGAATGCTCCAAAGACATCACTATATGGC
Source organism: Crocodylus siamensis (assembly GCF_052110815.1). Taxonomy (NCBI): domain Eukaryota; kingdom Metazoa; phylum Chordata; order Crocodylia; family Crocodylidae; genus Crocodylus; species Crocodylus siamensis. The sequence continues at coordinate 25,536,135 of NC_143403.1, forward strand.
CCTAGCTGGTGTTTGCACAGAGAGAAGTCCTCACAAGCCCTAACTTGTTTCATGTAAAGGCTTACACTTCCATGGCAAGATGCCTCCTGCCTACCTAGTATCAGTGGCAGCAGCGGTGAAGAGTTGTGCTCCATATTGGTGCTGGGCAGGCAGGGGGCACCTTGTCATGGCAGTGTGGCCATCATGGGGCTCCCAGCAGCAGCACTGAGCCTCCCCACCCCACTCTGATATGGAGGCCCGACGGGGAGAGGAGCAGGGCAGGGAGCCCAGAACTCACAATAGGCATCCTACATCTATCTCTGCCCTGCACACAAATCTGGGGGGCACAAGCCCCCCTATGCCTCTCTTCTCGTGAGTGTGCAACCCCATTTTTTATCATAATGACCCCAAATTGGGTCATGACCCCAAGGCTGGGAACTGCTGATCTAACACAGCCAGGGCCTCAAGCAAAACTCATTTTTAAGGTGCAGAGGAGAAGGAAATGGTTTTGCAGCTAATGATTTGAAACAGGTTTTTTGCATGTTATTTCTAATTCATTCTATGTGAAATTAACACAAAACTGAAGTGGATAAAAAGAATTACAAAAGTCCTAGATATTTTGATTCTGGGTTTATTGAAGTAAAGCTCATTAAGGAATTAAACACTGGCTTTGAGAACATTCACATGTATGTCTCCAAAGCAACCTCTGAAAGACAGTGAAAAAGAAGAGAAGATGTCCATAAATCATTGGAAGGGTAGATAAACCACAGACCATTAAGTCTGCAACAGAGCAAGACCTATTACAGATGCATGAGAAATAGAGGACAATCTGTTCTGAATTTCCGATTTCCAAGCATGTAATGGTTGCCCACCAATGAAATGTCTAAGGAAACCTCTTCAGTGTTCTGTAGGCATGTGACCCTGGGTGCATCCAAGGAGACTGTCTTGAAAATTATTCTTCAGTGTACAGGGTGTGTAAATGGAAGAGAAGGAGCCATAGAAAAAAGGCCTGATAACCCATGCAGCAGAAAATGAAGAGGACTCCTTTAACAAATGAATTATGCATGTGCTTAACATTGAACTAATGAATAATCCTATTGACTAGAGTTAATTAGAGTAACTAAAGTTAACACTAATTGAATTGTGCAAATGAATTGAGATTACAATGATGGCTTCTACATTTTGCTCTCAGATATAGACCAGTATTAAATAATAAAATATTGAGATAGTTATGAGTCATGTCAAATACTGTTATGTATGGAAATGATGAGGGAAAATCAGTTGCTGTGAAGTTTCTAGACCAGCCCCCTCTTTTCTTAGTATTAATGGGAGTTATGTGCTAATCTGCTATGGATGGTGCTAAAAATTCAGTTTTTTTCATGTCACCAAAATATGGAAGTATAAGAAATGATAGGACCAATGGTATTTTTTTCTTTTTTAATATCATGGTAGAATATGTCCTTTGTAAGTCCTTTGAGATCTGATGTATAATTGGTAGATATAGCCATTCTTATTCTATACATTGCTAATGAAGAAGTAAGTGGAAGTCCTGTAGATTATGCAGAAAAAGACAAGTATGGATATGTCATTGTCAGAATCCTTTTTACAACATGGAAGAATTTTGTGCACTAGATCACAAAGCTTCTAACCATGAAGTCAATAGAAGCACATATTACTGAAGTTCTGTCAAAGTTAATGGAAGCACCAACTTAATGTTAAGCCTATGTTTCTGTGCTTTGCTGACTTCAGCAATCATTTAGTATGGTATTTGCGATCTTGCCCCACAATTGAAGTCAAACGTACTTTGTAATACACAGGGCTTCACTTATTTTGAATTCTGCATTGCTTGTCATTGTATTAATATTTGGAAAGGTATTTGAGTTTGGTGGGTTTTGTATTAAAAATATATAGCTAATAATCTCTGTTAAGATTTTAAATTACAAACAAATTTATTTTGGGCGGCTTTTATTAACTCTTGACATGTGAAAATTGTATAGTAATGTGGCAGGCCCATGCTTATCGTGTTGCTACTGGCCTGCCCTTCCCACCTAAGCATGCTGCACCAGAGTTTACTAGCCTGCCATGACTTGCTGTTACTTGAGTTTCCACTGGAGGATGTTGTTTAGTGTTTTCCAAAACCCTTGGTGCTTTGGCTGGTGCTTCTTCCGTGGGGCTTCTTACCTCCCCTTCACCCCACCCCTTTCTACTCAGGTGTTATGTCTTGGGTCTTAGCAGGATCTGGGTGTGTTGCAGGCACTGCCTGTTCCTCCTGGGTAGTCTGTCTCTGCTTCACTTGCCCAGCTGGTGATCCAAGTGTCTCCAATTGGAAAATGGACAACTCAACAATGCCCGGACTGAAATTCTCCCTAGAGTACAAGCAAGCAGGGCAGTGATGCTCACCATGTCAGGTGCCTCTTCTTTGGCACTTCATCCCCTACATGTGAAGTGCACTTTGCGGCTCTCACACAACTCCTACATCGGGGTTGTGTCCCCAAGAGCACTGGGCTTTGGATCAGCTGGCACCCAGCCATGTCTTATAGTGCCCTGTGGGGCTACTTCCCACACCCTTGCTACCCCTAGGGACCTGGCACTGCTTAACCATAGGTCTTAGCCAGAAGGCATACCAGCATGGTGGGTTCTGTAGCCTGGCTCCTCAGTGGGCTTGTGCCCATGGAGGGATCTGCTGATGCTTCCTGATGTCCTGCCCCAGCTACTCCATCTGTACCTGCAGGCTGAATCTGGTGTGGGTGTGGTTTCAGTAGGTTCCAAGCCCCTGGCTCCATGGGCAACTGCCCCTCCGCTGGAGCCTGGGCTCCTTCCTTCCTCACTTTGATCTGCTTGGGCCACATCTGGCTTTTGTGGGCCCCGCAACTTCAACAAATGAGGGCTCAGATGCAGCAAGGAAAGTCCTGCTGCAGTCTGAGCTGCTGTGCTGCTTGGTGGTCTGCCTGCTTGCAGATATACCAGCCCATGCCTGCCATGAGGGAGGCTTCTGGAGGCACTGTGGGTGCTCCCTCCTTCTTGCTTCCCCCCGGGCACAACTGCTCAGTTTCTTTTGTCTCAGGAGCCTTGAGGGACTGTAGGGTGCCAAAGCAGCCACTTGCAGACTGGCCAGCTGGGACACAGTGGCGTGGTGAGTGCGGCATGGACCTACCACAAGTATATATCTACACAGTCTGCACAGAACATGGGAACAGCACAGTAATGCCTAGTATTTGAGATGGGAAGCATTCCGATACAAATTATTTCCATACTTACCTTTATATTTTGAAGGGTGCATTCCCCCCAGTTGCTGTAGTGGGTATATATGAGGGAATGCAGGGGTGGTTACTGTTAACAGAATGAGAATGATATAATTGTCTAATCCCTCTCCTCACATTCTTTCTACAGGAGGACTAGGGAGAGGGCTTGTGGCTTCCACAAGAATGCTTCAACGTTAGGGCTGTGAGACGCTTCAGTCCCTGATTCGATTTGGCAGAGATTTGGCCTGATTCAGTGCCCAAATCTCTGAATCCAAATTGAATCAGATGACCCTTGAATCTCTCCAAATTGAATTGGAACCTTCCGGATCAATTCAGAAAGATCCGGTGATTCAGACATAGACACGGCTTTAAGTGTTTTCTCTACATACCTCAAGGTAGCAGGCAGCTCATGAACACTGCAGGGCTGGGGCACAAGGAGTGTCCCACAGAAGCACGGGGAGCTCCCAAGCACGCTCAGCAGCAGACCTGGAAGTGGACTAGAAGCACTTCCAGTCCTCTTCCAGGTCCACTGGAGAGTGTGCTGGAGAGCACCCAAATGCCCCTCTGGCTTGGCACCTGGTGCCTCCTGGGTCTGGGGGGGCACCCAGGGTCCCCCCTGTGGCTAATCATCAGGTCGGGGGGGCAGGGGGGCCCCTCAGCACACTCCCTGGTAGACCCAGAAGTGGATCAGAAGTACACCGCCACTTTGTCCCGGGGCATGCTCCATCCCCACCCACATAATTGCCTGCACATACCCCCTACAGCCTTTCTAAGTACCCCAGGGGTATGCATACCCCCAATTAATGACCCCTAGATAAATGTTTGGGTGCCTGTACACATGCAAGGACACTGCTCCAATGTGTGCTCCAGCAGCCTTCTTGTCTCGTGTATTCAACATCTCCATGCTTCAAAATGGCAGCGGGGTGCTTTAACTAAAGCTTATTGAATGAGCTTTAGTTAAAGTGCCCCCACTAGGGGTGCACCGATAGAGATTTTTGGGGCTGATACTGATAGCCCCAAAGGAGGCATATTGACTGATACTGATCTGATATCTGATACAGCTGCCATCAGGTGGTAATTCCAGTGTGGTGGAAGGGGAGGAGGGAGGGAAGAGGTATGGGGAGGCAGATCAATGCCTGCCACGGTGAGGGAGTGGGCAGGGGCAGGGACTGCCCAGCCATGAATAGGGGAGGGGGAGGGAAGGAGCCATGGCTCATGGGGTGGGGATAGCTCCTGCTGCTGCTTGCACCCTGCAAGGGTAGGGGTGGGGGGGGCCTGTGCCCCCAGATCTGTGTGGCACAGGATGGTCTGCAACTGTGGGGTGGAGGCAGATCCGGCACTGCACGGGGCTTTTCTTGCTAGGAGCTGGGCTCAGAGCTGGCTCCAGTGGCACTGAGAGGAGGCTGCAGCCACTAGTGGTGTGCAAAGTGGGCCATATTCAATTCTGATTTGGATTCAGCCTGATTCGAGGGACAGTGATTCAATTAGTTGATTTAAATCACTGTCCTGATTTAATTTGGCTGAATACAAATCTGAAGATTCGATGCTGATTCAGAGAATCAGGAATTCAGCCATAGACACAGTTTTAAGTGTTTTTTCTACATGCTTCAAGCTACCAGGTGCGACTTGTAAATGCTGAGATGGTGGGGTGGATGGAGCATCCTGCAGGAGCACAGGGAGGGCCCCTTGCATGTTTGGTGACAGACCTGGAAGTGGATTGGAAATACTTCCAGTCCACATCTGGGTCTGCTGCTGAGAGTGTGGGGGACCCCCCCACCATATACCCTCAGCTCAGTGATCGGCAACAGGGGGGACCCCGGGTGCCCTGCCAGGCCCAGGAGGCACCAGTTTCCAAGCCAGAGGGGGTGGTGGGATGGTTCCTCGTGCACTCGGCTGTGGACCCAGAAGTGGATCAGAAGTGCTTCTGGTCCACTTCCCGGTCCATTGCTAAATGTGCTGGGGACTGCTCTTCCCCCAGCCCCGTGCTCCTGTGGGACATTCCATCTACCCCACCAACTCAGCATTCACGAGCCGCCTGGCACCTTGAGGTATGTAGAAAAAACATTTAAAGCCATGTCTATGTATGAATCATTGAATCTCTCTGAATCAAATCGGAGAGACTGAAGGGTCTCCTGTTTCGATTCAGATTTGGAGATTTGGCCGCCTAGTAGCCACCCCAAATTTGCATCTCTCAGAGCTGCCCTAACTAAAGCATCCACTTCCCCACCCGAGCAGGTAAGTCTACCAGGCCATAATCTATGCTCTTTTACACCCTGGATAAGCCCAGTGGAGTCAGTGTAGCAGGTGAGAGTGTGGATGTAGTGGGAATTTTGTAGTTAAACACAAAAGGTTCTGCTCCTGGATCATTGGTTATCCTGTAAGTGCACAGAGCCACTGGAGTTTTCTGTGTCAGTCTTTAAAGGCGGGGGTATTCTCTGAGTTCCATTTTCTAGGTCTCATAGATCTGGCACAGTGAAACAGCATGTGTGACAACATACGGGTTTTATCAGCCAGGAATGATCAACCAGTTTAGAATCCAGAGAGAGCAATGGGGAGCTCAGGCCATTTTAAATAAAACTGAGAGTTGTCATAATGTAGGGCAACTAAATTAAATTACCACAAATTGAAATTGAAGAGATTTGTGTTACACAATGTGCTGCAACAAGCCAAAGACTAAAAGTCAGTTTTAGTCTAAAGTTACATATTAGCAAATTTACAAGCAACGATTATGTAACAATATATATGCAGAGATGTAGCCTACACTTTAAAAAGTCCCTCTAATTGTAATGGATAATTTTTATTTCCCAGACCTTTTTATTTGCAGTGTTTACTTTGTAGGATATGTCATTTATTAAATCAATCTTATTGGATTTTTTGAAAACATGTAGATTGAAAAAAGTGTGCACCCAAAGCACACAATCTCTTGTGATCTCTCACCCGGCCAACTCAAAGAATACCAAAGGGTATGTGTGTGGGGGACATATGGCTAAGGTAGAAGACAACAACATATGTCTTTAGTATGCCTTTACCATGCCATGAGCTTAGGCAGCATCTGTTATTTGTTTAAACAGCATTTTTTCTTTTTTCAGGGGGAGGGGAGACTTAGTCTGTTTAAAATGAACCTGCAAATGGGGAGACAGAACAAGTCTGTGTCCCTTTTGGCTTCTTTATGTCTAACAAAGGATTGAGGGTATTTTTTGCTTGCTTTTTGCCTTAGAAATAACAGGAATGTGAAATGTTAATGTCCCTGTTTTGCTACCAGACTTTGGGTGATTGAGATATGCAAACTTAGGATACTTGCCAGCTTTGAATTGTAGGGATGGTGGGTATTGGACCTTTAACATAGAAAACATTTCTCCCAGTGTGAGGGAGTGGGGCCTAGGAGCAGCCGTGAACTCCCTAGCGCCCCCTACTCAGGCTGTATTCAACACCCTCAGAATTCTCGCCCGCCACGACTTTGATCTAAAATGAGTTTTGATGGGAGGCTGCCTTTATCCCCCAGCCCCTACCCCAAAATGAGGTACTTCTATGCGCCCCCGCCTTAAGGGGCTATGCGTGCCTCCAAACCTCCCCTTTAGCATGCCCCAAGCCTCGCAGCTGTTCCGTGGGATGTTGTACGGTCCCCTGCCCCCCTGGGCTCGTCACCCACCTGGCACCCCCTGGGCCGGGCTCCTACCCACCGGCCTGTTACCGGTGCCCCCAGGCCTGTCTCGCCGCTGTCCGGCTACTACCAGCGCCCCTGGGCCTGGCTCATAGCCGCCACCTCGTTACCAGCGCCCCTGGGCCTGGCACGCTCTTGTGCTACTCCTCAGCCTGTTGCCCCATTCTGGAGCCTATCGCCCACCTCTGGGCTTCCCCGCCCCTCTCGGGGTCTCTGCCATGCCTCTCAGCCCTCTCGGGGTCTCTGCCACGCCTCTCAGCCCTCTCGGGGTCTTTTGCCGTGCTCCCCGCAATTGCCACCCACTCTCGGGGTCTTGGCTGCGTTCACCGTGCCTGCCACCCACTCTGGGGCCTCGCCCCCTCTGGGACCTATACCGTGCTCCTCGCGCTTCGCCCCCTCTGGGGCCTCGCCCACTCTGGGGCCTATACCGTGCCTCTCGCACTGCGCTTTTCCCACGCTTGGGGCTCAGGTGGCCGAAGCCGTGCCTGGCCCCGTGACCCTTTCTTGGGCCATTTGCCCCACTGGGCAAAACACCACCCTTATGGGCTGGGGTCCGAACCCCGTACACTGCACTACTCTGGCGCAATCAGTTGTGCCCCACTGGCACTGTGCCCCTGCTGGGCACCGGGAACCCCCAACCTGCTGGGGAGCTCCCGTGAGGCCTCCTCACTCCCCTACAGCCTCACCTGGTCCTCCGGTGTAAACTGTAACCGAAACTCAAGCCACCTGGCTACAACGTAAACACAGAGCCTCCTTGCTTAAGGCAAACACCAAGCCCCTCTAGGGCTTGCAATCATACCTTCCCTTTAGGGTGTTCTCATCCCTGGCATCATCGCAGCCAGTCAGCGCAGCCAGGCTGCAACCACCAACTCAGGCTGCTCCTGTGGCATCCAGAAGGGAACTGCTACTGGGCCCAGGCCTGAGCTGTTATAAAGGGCCCTGGCCCCTTCCAGTCACCTGACTGGCTGGTTGCCCTAGCAACCCGCAGCTGCACTGCCCTGCTGATTGGCAGCTCTGTCAAACAGCACTTGAGCTGCCCTGGTGACTGACAGCTCACCTGCTCTCCTTCTCAGGCACGGAGCACCCCAGTGCCTCCGTGACACCCAGCTTTTTCAGTTAAATGTTGCTTTTATTTCTGTTTATGTTAGGGCACTTCTTGGATCCAAATGAGATTAGAGCCTGCAGGGCTGCGTCATGTCATAGGCCTCACTGACACTCTTGCATTCGGCAGCCTTGTTATACAATAGCACAGTTCAAACAGAATCACACATTTAGCTGAGAGTACTGATCTGCAGATTTGTCTTTTGCCCACGAGGAGTCACTATTGAGGTGCCTCATGTTCACCCTGGCCATTTTGGAAGAAGCCTTAAGGAGACCCAGTGAGGGTCAGGAAGGGAGAGGCCCATACTACTTCTTTCCTATCCTGTAGCTAGCTGCATCAGGCTTTCCTCATCCCTTTCCTACCTTAAGCAGATGCCTTCCCCTAATGTCTTGTTCCTTGGTACCCACATACTTCACAGGAGCCCTTGCCACTGAGGACCCTCCATAGCCCTCCTCCCAAGCTACCCCCTGACTTTTCACTGCAGTCTCCAGGCGCACTCAAGCACTCCATAACGTTTGCCCAGATTTGTGCAGCTCCTTGGCCTCTCTCCTCCACTGCTTAGAGCAGGGTGGGTCAACCAGATTTTGTGGTTATCTGCCAATATTTAAATGAACTGATTTAAAAATATCATACAGGAAGCAACACCATACATGCAGCTGTAGCCCAGGTTTACTAAGCAAGTAATAATACAGGAGTAGACTTGGTCTGTGAAAAAAAATTGCATCCTATCTGAGTTAATCAAGTTTCATTTGTAAGATTTCTCTGATGTCACAAATCTGCTATTTTTCTAGTTGACCAAATAGTTTTACAGGAAAACCAGAATAGACATGAATTTCTGACACCCTTATTGTTTCATTTTTATTTTTTATAATGCATCCAAGCTCAGAACCCTTTAAGAAACTTTTCAGACCTTTTTTAGGAATCGTAAGATGCATGTTAAGGTCACTTGAGCAGTATACTGGAGTTACTAATGAGCTTAAGTCACTTCCAAAATGCCCATTTCAAATACTTTTGGGGCATGATGTTAAATGTTACAAAAATTAGGATACAGCTCCAGATCTAAATTTTGGAGCTGATGCTCATGTCTTATATATTGGACAAAAATTACAGATCTGACCACTCCAAATTTTGGGAAGGTTTCGATCTGTATCTAACCCCAAACATCACTGCTCATCTCTAAGTTTGAATGTCCAGATTTATGAAAGAACTAAACTAGAGCTGGTAAAAAGTATAATTCATGGATTTTTTTTTAAGGAATTCAAATTTAAAATGTAATTTTTTTTCACGTTTTGGGTTTTTTTTTATTAATATATTTTAAAATTATGAATGCATTTGGAAATTTAAACCAGAATTACTTTTGTTGCAGAGGGAAAATCTCAAGTCATTTTTTAAAGTTTTTTCCTTTGGAAAACATATATAAAGTATATTGCCAATCTCAAGAATTCAAAAATCATGACTTTTTAAGCCAATAAAGGATGGGTTATTTTCCTTTACTATATAGTTTCTCTGCTTTAAGACATCCACATTTCCAGCTGTTTTCTGCATCTGTTAGACCTAGAATATTACTTCTTTTCTAAGGAAAGCCTAGATTTTCAGGTACTACTTGACTCCAAGAAAAATATACAGTATGGTAAGGGATTCAATAAAGTTGCATAAGGTTGAAATAATGAGGTGGGGGAAAGATTTTTTTTTTTCAGTGTTTTTTCCTCAGGGTACCAGTTTCTTCCAGTCTCTCCCTTCCACACATTCCCACCTTTTACTGTTTAAAAAAAAGTACTGAGAGAGGAGAGATTTTTAAAACATTTTTTGTTTTTTCTAAAATATTTTGTTTTGAAATTTAATAGAAATAAAATATATTGTTTAAACAATTATAATTCACCATTAAAATATTGCCATTAAAATTATTTTTCATCAAAAACTATACCATGGAATGCAGTCATTGAGAATGAGGGCCAGGGAAAGTGTTTGTTGCATGTGGCAGCAGACAGTTGCACAGAAAAGCCTACATAAAATAGAAAAACATTTATTAGTACTAAACTGTATTTAGTGGGTCCAGGAAGTCTATATTGATGCTTCCCATGTTCATCAGCCTAGCCATAATGGCACGGCTTTCAGATCCTTCCATCAGCTCTTTCTGTTGTTTCATCAAATCCAATCATTTATTTTAATGTACAGATAAAGAAAGGACTGTATTTATAAGCTACAGGTTAGGATAAGGTCCACTAAACTAGTGTAAGAAACAGGTAGCAAAGAGAAGGACTGATGTGACCAAAGAGAGGCCATCTATAACCAGTTTTACCTGTGTCCCTCTTCAAACATTTGCTGGTGGGTACAGGGGAAGTCATGTGACTTATTGAAAGGTGTTGAACTTCTCTAGTATTAGCTTTTTTACTGCAGCCAGACACATAAATAGAGTTAGAATAGGCTCAGACCATATCTCATTGGGTCAAGTTGCTTTGTTCCAGTACTCAGCTTAGTCTTGAAGACACATACAGTCAGTCCTGGAAAGCTTTGAACAGGACATTCATCCTTCTGTCTGCCGCACTTTGGGTCTAGTTTAAAAAATGGGCCTCCTAATAAATGCCCTCATTTTACATTTGGATGTTCAACTTGGAAATAAGGCAGACTAAATCTGACTAGCATTAGGTTGACTGTACCAAAACTGAAAATAAATATATTTAAAACATAGAATAAGTAGCTGTTGCTTTTGTGGAAGAGCTTTAAAAGGCTAGTATAAGAAATATAACTGGAAGTAGTAAATATATTTAAAAATCACAATAGCATGCGCATTTTTAAACTTCTGGTTCAGTGTAAGTCAGTATATTAAGTCCTATAGTTGGAGACATTTTTATTCCTGGCGATAAGAATGAATAAAGTACACAAGTAATAAGCATTATCTACCTGTACTCCTACATGGGTATGTATACATGGAAATTGACATTGTGATTAGAGCAGCCTCACAGGCATGCATCTAGAAGTTGATATTTGTCAATATTCATCCCATGCTCAGAAAACTTTCCAAAGCTGTTCCTTTCTTCATAGTGTGGCTGATGGGATCATCAGGATTTAACATATAAATCAAATTAACTTTAGGAGTATAACAGTTTCACTTCTCTAAGACCTTGGGTGCTTTATCATTAACAAGATCATGACTACAGGGGAACTAGAACAAGAAGAAGGTTAAACATGGACTTGGACGGAAGAAGGAGACTTGGACATTTTGCATGCTGAAATAATTAGGACTTCCCTTTAGCGTGTTTGTGATCTGAATAAGCTGTATGTAAATGGCAGTTATTACAAAGTGGCATCTATTCATAACAAAAGCTGAAAGACCCAGAATGGAGGCAGTCTGGCCTCAGTTGGCATAGCTGGATGAGTGGGAAAGTGCATTTCCACAGGAACAAATAGCAGTAGCACACAGATTAATAGATTCATAGATGCTAGGGTTGGAAAGGACCTCAACAGATCATTGAGTCCAACCCCTTGCCTAGGCAAGAAAGAGTGCTGGGGTCAGATGACCCCAGCCAGATGCCTTTCCAGCCTTCTCTTAAAGACCCCCAAGCTAGGGGAAAACACTACCTCCCTTGGAAGCCCATTCCAGATTTTGGCCACCCTTGCCGCGAAGATGTTTTTCCTGATATCTAGCCTAAATCTGCTCTCTGTCAGTGTTGGGGTAACAAGGAACAATGGTCACGGAGGTGCCCTGGTGAACAGAGCATCTCTACTCCCTTGCTGCGTACCCCTAAAGAATTTGTAGGCAGCCACAAGATCACCTCTCAGCCTTCTCTTGTGGAGGCTGAAGAGGTCTAGGTCCCCCAGTTTCTCCTCATGGCTTGTCCTGTAAGCCCCTAACCATATGAGCCACCCTCCTCTGGACCCTCTCAAATCTATCAACATCCTTCTTGAAGTACAGTGCCCAAAACTGGATGCAGTACTCCAACTACAGTCTGACCAATGCCGCATAGAGGGGAAGTATCACCTCCTTCAATCTTATTTGGCATGCATCTGCTGATGCATGACCCAAGTGCCATGAGTGCCACATAGTTGTGCTGCTGCTACTTGTCCCTGGGGAATACCCCTTCATGTGTGCTCTGGTGCATGGCAAATTGCCTTTGGTGGTGTATGGAATCCTGGGGCCAGCAGACTTACCTGGGGTCCTGGGGGCCCCCTGGGGCTACAGTGGTGGCTATCCGGGTGCATGGAGCCTGGCCAGCAGCTGTTGCCTGGCCAGCAGCATGGCTCTGGCCATCTCTGGTTTCAGGTGATGTATGCTGCAGCCACGTGCACTGTCCCACTTTCTTTTTAGGCTTTTTTTAGATACTGTGATTTCCTGGTATATAATTTTGGCTCCGTACTGCAAAAAGGCAGGATGGAGAATCTTGGGCATTTTATGGCACCTCAAAAGCCTTTGAGGCACCATGAAGCACATATTCCCAATTGTCTGGATGTGCCCAGTGTTTCTGGGTTTTTTTTAGAGAGGATTTTTGAGGGGTGGGTGTTGTGATGACAGAAGAACAAATTATTACAAAAAGTCTTAATCCATTATAAAAAGGATATGTAAAAGTCTATCCATCCAGCACTGCCCAAACTGAATTCCATCCTGGGTTATCAGATGCCTTTTTGCCATGCATTGCTGACCTGTGTGCAGGAAAGTTGTATATTTATTCTTATATTACCAACTAGTAATGACAAGGTCTAGTCTGAGGGGCTAGGGACAGACATTAAAAAAGCCTGACCCTGAATTGATTCAGTCTTTTCAGGGTAGTCTAACCTGGCTACGCTAACTTAGTTTTGTAACCAGACAGACATTCAGTGCACATAAATCAGTTTGAAAATGGCTAAAACTGGTTTGAGAAAAACCTGGTTGAATGTAGTATCAGGCTTAACTGATTTGGGTCAACCTGGTTTATACAATGTCCTTCTGTGTGACGGCTGTAGATGTTGTAGGGCTTGCTACCACTGCTCTGAGTTCATTTTCCTACAGGCGGTGACAGGGTGGACCTTGGCTTTGGATCACCTGGTCTGCCAGGAAGTTGATCTTGTGTTTCTCACCTGCCATGATTTTGATCAGTTTCTGATCACTTAAACCAATTTATGTGTAATGTCTGTCCCTAGCCTGGATGTTGTCTGTTAGTAATGACGGAGGGTGGTAATTGATGGAAGTCAATCGTCATGGTACCCTGTGACCAGTGGGGTCCCCCAAGGCTCTGTCCTTGGACCCATATTGTTCAACATGTTCATTAATGATGTGGGCATTGGAGTCAGGAGTGGACTGGCCAAGTTCGCCAATGACACCAAACTTTGGGGCAAAGCATTCACACCTGAAGACAGGAGGGCAATCCAGGCTGACCCGGACAGGCTCAGCAAATGGGCGGACAAGAACCTGATGCTGTTTAACAATAAAAAATGCACATTTCTCCACCTTGGGAGGAAAAACCTGCAGCATCCTTATAGGGTTGGCAGTGCTACACTGGCTAGTAGAAGAAAGAGACTTGGGGGTCATTATTGACCACAAGATGAACATAAGCCTGCAATGTGATGCTGCGGCTAGTAAAGCAACCAAAACACAGGCTTGCATCCATAGATGCTTTGCAAGCAAATCCCGGGATGTCATTCTCCCCTTGTACTCGGCTTTGGTGAGGCTGCAGCTGGAGTACTGCATACAGTTTTGGGCCCCACAATTCAAAAAGGATGTGGAGAAGCTTGAGAGACTCCAGAGAAGAGCCACATGCATGATCAGAGGTCAGGAAAACAGACTTAACGATGACAGGCTGAGAGCCATGGGACTCTTTATTTAGCCTGGAAAAGCGCAGGTTCAAGGGTGATCTGATTGCCACCTATAAGTTTATTGGGGTGACCACCAGTATCTGGGGGAACGTTTGTTCACCAGCGCGCCCCAAGGGATAGTTTCATGGTTTCACAGTTAGTAGGGTCGGAAGGGACCTGAGCAGACCATCAAGTCTGACCCCCTGCCATGGCAGGAAGGAGTACTGAGGTCAAACGACCCCAGCAAGGTGATTGTTAAGCCTTGTCTTAAAGACCCCCAGGTTAGGAGCCAGCACCACTTCCCTTGGAAGTTGGTTCCAGATCCTAGCTGCCCAACAGTGAAGTAGCGCCTCCTGATATCTAATCTGAATTTACCCTCTGCTTGCTTGTGACCGTTATTTCTAGTCACTCCTGGTAGTGCTCGGGGAAGCAGAGACTCCCCCAATGCCTGCTGATCCCCCCTGACTAGTTTATAACATGCCACTAGATCCCCCCTCAGTCTTCTCCTGTGGAGGCTGAACAGGTTCAGGTCCCGTAGCCTGTCCTCATAGGGCCTGCCCTGCTGCCCCCTGATCATGCGAGTGGCCCTCCTCTGGACCCTCTCCATGTTGTCCACATCCCTCCTGAAGTGTGGCGCCCAGAACTGGATGCAGTACTCCAACTGCGGCCTGACCAGTGCCGCATAGAGGGGGAGTATCACCTCCCTGGACCTGCTTGAGGTGCGGTTGGCCTTCCTGACTGCATCCCCACACTGCCTGCCCATATTCATCTTGGCATCAATAATGACTCCAAGATCCTTTTCTGACTCTGCATTGATGAGAAGGGAGTTCCCCAGCCTGTAGGTATGGTGCTGGTTCTTCCTCTCTAGGTGCATCACCTTGCACTTGTCAGTGCTAAATCCAATCCTATTCTTGTCTGCCAACCCCTGTAACCTGTCTAGGTTTGATTGTAGCCTATTCCTTCCTTCTAACCTGCCCACATCCCCCCACATCTTAGTGTCATCAGCAAATTTGAATGGGGTGCTTTTTACCCCCTTGTCCAAGTCACTGATGAAGATGTTGAACAGTGTGGGCCCGAGGACGGAGCTCTGGGGGACCCCACTGCCCACGTCCCTCCAGGTTGAAAATGACCCATCTGCTACCACTCTCTGGGTGCGGCCCTCCAGCCAGTTGGCGACTCATTTGACTGTGTAGGTGTCAACACCACAGTCCCCCAGTTTCTTAATGACAGTGTCGAAGGCCTTCCGAAAGTCCAGAAAGACTATGTCTACTGCTACCCCTGCATCTAAGGATTTGGTGACCTGGTCGTAGAAGGCCATCAGGTTGGTCTGACAGGACCTGCCTCTAATGAACCTGTGTTGGTTGCCCCTAAGCATAATCTCCCCCGCTGGCCCCTTGTGGACATGTGCCAGAATAATTCTCTCAAAAAGCTTCCCTAGGATTGAGGTAAGATTAACTGGCCTATAGTTCCCTGAATCCTCCTTCCTCCCTTTTTTGAAGATGGGAACCACATTGGCCCTCTTCCAGTCCTCCGGATGATGAGATCAAACGGTTATAAACTACTGCAAGATTGTTTCAGGCTGGACATAAGGAAGAATTTCTTTACTGTCTGAGCCCCCAAGGTCTGGAATAACCTGCCATCAGAGGTGGTTCAAGCATCTACATTGAACAACTTCAAGAGTAAATTGGATGCTTATCTTGCTGGAATCCTATGACCCCAACTGACTTCCTGCCCTTCGGGCAGGGGGCTGGACTCGATGATCTTCCAAGGTCCTTTCCAACCCTAATGTCTATGAAATCTATGACACGGTTTAGTCTGTGGATGTTATCTGCTATGTTCCTTTGAGGGAAGAAGTCTGGTTTAAACTAAGTGATTAGATTTGGATATAATCCTTTCAGTAAAACTTAGCAAATATTTATGGATCCCAGGTAACAGAAGAAACATGGCTGTTCAAAGAGATGGTAGATATCAAACTTTTAAAGAAATAAAATCAGTTGATATTAGGGAGGCAATCAGGCCATCTTTAATCAAGCAAAGCTCCCATGCAGTTCAAATGGGATTTTGTTTGTGTAAGCATTGCAAAAAAGAAGTTAATTTTCAGGTCACTAGATTTATTAGATAAGTGTTATTATACTCTTTATTGGTGAAATCTGAATCTTGGTCCATGCATACAAAACATATTAAATGAGTAAAACAAAAATATGTACAATAAATGAATAAATACTAATTGCAGTAGTTTAACATTTAAAGTACTTTGCCTGCTACCTTATGGGGATCTTATTGTAGTCAGGTGACTTCCAGGAGAAACAGGATCTTGTTACATGGTAAGTTTAGGTGGCTCCTGGAGCTCTTAACCCCAGGATTGTCTGCATATTAACACCTGAAACTAGTTTCAAGCATTCATTAGGTGGTTCAAACTTATGCCACTCAAGGGCAGAATTCTCTGACCATAAAATCATAGTATCATAGAACGTTAGGGTTGGAATGGACCTCAGGAGGTCTTTTAGTCCAACGCCTCGCTCAAATAAGGACCACCCCTAACTAGATCATTCCAGCCAGGGATAGGTTGACCCAGGCCTTAAAAACCTCCAGGGATGAAGATGCCACCACCTTTCTACATATCTTGTTCCAGTGCTTCACCCTTCTAGTGAGAGAATTTTTCCTAATATCCAACCTAAACTTCTTTGCTGCAACGTGAGACCATTGTTCTTTTTTTTGTCATCTGCCACCACTGAGAATAGTCTAGCTTCATCCTCTTTGGAACTACCCTTCAGGTAGGTAAAGGCTGCTATAATATCCCCTCTTGGTTTTCGCTTCTGCAAACTAAATAATCCTGGTTCCCTCAGCCTCTCCTAAGGAGTCATGTGCCCCAGCACCCTAACCATTTTTGTTCCCCCCCCAATGGATTCTCTCCAACTTGTCCAAATCCTTTCTGTAGTGGGGGGGCGGGGGAGGTGGGCAAAAACTGGACACAGTACTTCAGATTGTGGCCTCACCAGTGCAGAATAGAGGGGAATAATTACTTCCCTCCATCTGCTCACAACACTCCTACTAATGCAGCTCAGTATGCTGTTAGCCTTCTTGACAACAAGGGCACACTGTTGACTCATATTCAACTTATTGTCCACTGTAATCCCTAAGTCCTTTTCTGCAGAGTTCCTGCTTAGCCAGTTGGTCCAAAGCATGTAGTGGTACATGCGATTCTTCTGAACTAAGTGCAGGTCTTTGCATTTGTCCTTGTTGAGCCTAATGAGATTCCTTTTCGCCCAATCCTCCAATTTGTCCAGGTCGCTCTGAATCCTAGCCCTACCCTCCATCATATCTATTATACCCCTCCCCTCCCCGCAGCTTGGTGTCATTTGCAAACTTGCATAGGGTGGTACAGTCCATCTCATCTTCCAGATCATTAATAAAGATATTGAATAAAACAGGCCCCAGGACTGACCCTTGGGGCACTCCACTTGATATTAGCTGCCAACTAGACCTTGAGCCATTGTTCATTATCTGTTGAGTCCAATGATCCAGCCAACTTCCTATTCACCTTACAGTCTATTCATCCAACCCACACTTCCTCAGCTTACTTGCAAGAATACTGTGGAAGACCATATTTTGAGCTATCTCACCAAGTCTCTCTTATTCAAATTACATCATAGCTTCTTGACTGTGTGAGGACTTCCAGTTCTTCTGCTTGTTTTCCAGGCTTTGTGTGTTTATGTACAGACATCTGACGGAACTAGCCAATTGCCCTGCTTTCTCAGGAAGAATGAGGAGGCCTCCCCTGTTCCTTCCCCCTCCTAGTGCTTCCTCTAGGTCTCTCACTTCCCCATTTACCTCAGGGCTTTGGGCTTCATCCCCCGGTGAACCTAGTTTAAAGCCCTCCTCACTAGGTTAGCAAACCTGTCTGCAAAGATGCTCTTCCCTCTCTTCATCAGATGGATCCCATCTCTTCCTAGTAATCCTTCTTGGAAAAACACTCCATGGTCAAAGAAGCTGAATACCTGCTGGCAACACCACCTGCACAGCTATGCATTGATCTACAAGATGCATCTGCCCAATCTGCCCTTCCCTTTGGCTAGAAGGATTGAGGAGAACACTACCTATGCTCCTGTCCCCTTCATCCTTGCACCCAGATCCCTGTAGTCACACTTAATCTGTTCAGGGTCACCTCTGGCAGTATCATTGATTTCCACATGGATCAGTAGCGTGGGGGAGTAGTCAGAACATTGGATGAGTCTCAGTAATCCTTCCATGGGATCCAGGCAAGCAACAGATCTCCTGGGACAACAAGTCAGGCCAGCAGATGGATCCCTCTGTAACCTGTAGAAGGGATTCTCCAATCACCATTACCCAACTCTTTCTCTTCATGGCAGTGGTCTCTATCCCACCCAACCATGGGGATTCCTGGCCTGACTGCTTACCCTGCTTGTGTTACACTAAAGTATTTACACTAAGTTTACACTGAGGTAAATACTCCCATCCTCCTCCCCTACTGGCCCAGTTTGGGCCCACTTTCCCTCCCCCCCCAACACTGCAGATCCCCACTCACTGCCCACCCCCCTGCCTTTTCTCTGCTTATTTATGGCTGCTTGTGCTGTCTATCCCGGGGAGGAGATAGGAAAGGGTTAAATTGCCTGCCCAGCTGCTGCCACCACTGCTGCTCTTTGAGGCAAAAGAGCAGCAGTCCCTTGATAGCAGCAGTGGCTGGGCAGGCAGGTTAACCCTTTCCAGCTTCCTCCCCGGGACAGACAGTGGGGGCAGCCATAACTAAATAATGCCCTGGGGGCAGGAGGGGGCAGGAGGCAAGGGGGAAACCCATAAATGCAGGGGAGGAGCCCCAGGGACAGGGAAATAGCCTGGAATAGTTGGGGGGAATGTTATATTTCAATCCTTCAGGGCCCTGCTGGCCTGAAGTGCAACTGCTCCAAAGTCAACCAACACTAACACTGATTAACATTTGTGCCGCTCACAGTGTAAGCTGTAGCACAGCCCACAGTGTAAACTTCTACAGAGCTTTCATAAGACAGAACACCCATATCACATCAGGGTTACCATACGTCTGGGTTTTCCTGGACATGACCTCTTTTTTGGCCCCTTGTCTTTCATCTGGGTGGGTTTTTTAAAATGTAAGCAAATGTCCAGGTTTTTGCTTTGCCTCTGCTTTTGCTTGGGACTGGGTGCTGTTGGGAAGCTGATTGGCTGGCAAGAGATCACATGCTTTGTTGGAAGGGGTGTGTGTGTGCAAGCAAGCTGCTCGGGCAGCAGGGCTGGGAGAGAGCAGGGGCTGCATGTCAGAAGTGTGGGGCACCAGCAGTGCTGTGAGGAAACAGGGGACATCAGGTCAGGAGTGCAGGATACCAGCACGGCTAGGGGAGTAGAGGGCTGTGGGTTGGGAGTGAGGAGCACCAGAAGGGCTCAGGGGGCAAGGGGCATATCACTGCCCCCCCGCCACAACCATATATCGCTTCACCCCTACCCTCCTTCCCCCCACAGGTGTCCTCTTTTTTGAAATTGGAAATATAATAACTCTATGATGAATAATTATTGTTTGCTTACATCTCTTCAAGTAAGCCCTGACACTCTGGTAGGGCTGGCTTGGTTTTAATAATAACTAATTAACAGGCAGAAGCTTTGCTTGAATCAAATGGGACAATGCATACTGCTGCCTTTTGGCTTATTTGACTCAGGTACAGATATTACACTTTTACTGGTAAGTGATTGGAAACCAGGCTATACCAGTAATAGAACAGAAGTTCAATGCACATAGACTGGTTTAAAATGACAGAACCCAGTCTAAGATTTGCGCCCCTCCCCCCTGCCAACAAAAGGTGAATATGTGTTCTGTTTGCTACTGATCTAAATTACACCACTTACAGAAAAACATATAATTTCGATCCATTCTGCCTCTGGCTTTTTGAATGTCTGTACCTAGCCTTGAGGTAAAAACTATTTTATGAGCTGTGGGGAAAAAAGGAACTTAAATGAATTAAAATTAATCTTTATTTGAGAAACTTTAATATCATCTCCTAAATTATGCTGAGCTGTGGTCATGCTATTAATCAGTCAACCCCTTCACCAGGGAACACAGGAACAAAGAATACTTGGTTACCCCCACACCCCATGCCCCATCAAGGGGTAAAACTAGCATGTATTAGTATTTTAAAAGAAAGGAGGAAAACAGAAACATAGTGGGCATGACTGTACATGCACACTTACTGTGCAATAATGTAAAATACTGTGCAGTACAGGCACATGTCTATGCGTGCATGCCCATACTGCACAGTAGCTATGATGACTTACCCTGACTTGGGTATAAATTTGATACCTGCATAAGGCAGGTATCAAATTTATGCCAGATTAGGTACTACACAGTAACACATGTGTAGATGCCTTACAGCACAGTAACACTGTGTGTATGGACTAACTTGGGACTAACTTTAGTGCACTTTAATGCCTGCACGTATAGATGCCACCCTATTCCCACTTACTGTGCAGTAAATTTAAGCCGGAGTAAATGCACATGTAGACATACCTATTTTGTGACATCATCTGAGTTACTTATGCATGCAAGAGAGGAGTTTCCAGTGCAGAAATGAAGCTGAAAGTTGAAAGAGGTAAAAAGGGGTAAACAGATTAACAGTAGTTTGCTTGTTATGTCTGAGGTGGAGCAAGAGAGATTATTTTCCTCACAGCTAAGGTTAAGTCTGTGATTCCTAAGAAAGACAGATCTTTCTGTAAGACCTGTCCATTATAGGACAAACTAAGCAGTTCAAATCTGGGTGTTAAAACAGCTGATACTGCTATGATGGACAGAGGGTTATAGTCTGAGAAACATGTTATAAAACCATGTGTGGTGGAGTGAAAGGGCATTACCACATCCCTGTACATAGGGGATTAACTTCAGCTTTGCTTCTCCCTCCCCTTATGCTGGTGAAGGTATAGGAGAATGATGGCTTAGGAGCTGTGAGTGGGAGAGACTACCTTGAATACAAATATGCTCCAGGATTCATCAGATGGGATCATTCCATCAGATGTTAAACTTTGCTTGTTAGACTGAGCTATTTTATTATCCCTTGCTGTAAGACTCAAAAATGAATGTTGATCCAGACACTGGGCTGGGTTTTGAGTCTGACTGTAAAAGGTCCTTTACAGTTCTATTCACTGGCAGCAGTACATGTTTAACATTTGTGCAAATCAGATATTTAGTTCACAGATTAGGAACTACACACTTTTTTCTATGTTGGAAGCAATTTCCATTATTAATGCCTAAAAGACTAATCAACAGGTATCTTTATGTTCCCAAATACGTTATTTCCTAGCAAGTATATATCAAATTCTTAAATATGGTAAAGCTGGCAGATCACTTTAGGAAGAGCTGCCTTTAAAAAAGTAATACTGGTGGGAGGAGTTCATTTGGATTGGCTGATGGTATAGTATGTTCTCATAATAATTGACTATGGTGGTGTTTTCTATAATAATGTAACTCAACATGATCAAACACAACTGTGCATTCAGTTGCTGGACCTAGCTGTTCTTGCATATATAATTTAGATGTCACTTTAAACTCCACTTGTTTCCAGGTTGTCTTTTGCTCTTATAATTTTCCCAAGCTCAGCTTAATAGTCTCATGCTTAGCCATAGATGTGAGGAGAAACAGCAACTCTCTTTTGCTATTCTGGGATACAAGCACCCTGAATATTAAATGCCACGCATTGGCTTGGTCATCTTAGTAATATAACATAAAGCAGCTGTTTGAAAAAAAAAATTTAGCAAGTAATGTTTCAGATAAACAGTTAAAAGCACTCCTCCACATAGACTCTGGGAACTGTCATTACAGCATCTGTGGTATGAGTTTAATGCTAAGAAATGGAGAAAAACAAGGAAGTAAATATGAAACAATCCATGCCATTGTTCTAATGAAATCTGAAGTGCGAATCCAAGGAGCTAACATTCACCCACTGTGCAAAGAGATCTCTAGCCCTTGTATTGGTGAGACTACAGGGAAAATTGGGCTTTTGCTTTGCAGTTGGTATGTGGCTGGCTTTGCTGAAAACTGATCCTCTGTGTTAAAGATGGGAAAGCTGATGCACCTTCATCCTTAAACTACTGTGGGTGAGTCATTCTTTGGTGGAATTCTCTCTATTTCCTGCCTCTTTCATAATTAATCAAAGCAAGGAATTGTGCTAAAAGTTCAAAGGTTTTCCTTTTGTACCAGTTGCTGGATTCAGTAAGGAAGGAGGATTCACTTGTTCCTAACTTCCAAAGGCTGACATAGTTCGATTTTTTTGGTTTTGTTTTGTTTTGAATTTTCTATGAGACAACTGTGGCCAACACACACCTGGGAGTAGATGAAATAGAAAAGATCTGGTGTCAGGAGTTCCTTTAACTCAGAACTGTGAGCACCAGCTGCAGTGTGGAATATTGTCAGGCTTCTCTGCAAGTTAAATAAATTTGTCCTTCTTTTGCTTGTAGGACATAATGCATTCAGTTCAGTTAGCTGCCATAATAAGCCGTAAGAGACACATCTTCAGTTTGCTCAAGTCCAACTTGGTGGATCAAATTAAAATTACTAGCTGGCAGAGAATGCTGCTTGGAATCAGTCTCTCTCTCTCTGTGTTTTGCCATAGATGCACATCTCCTACTCTGTTCTTAAGAAATAACAATAGTTTGCACTCTTATGAGTGCTTTTCATCCAAAAATGTCAAAATATGCCAAAGCATATTATGGTTTACTTGGAAACAGAAACTTTGGAGGGATTCAGCTATAACATGTTGCTATTAGATATACACTGTAACTAATAATGGCCCCAGTTTTACAGGCTGATCCATATGCAAGCTATGGGTAAAACCCAGTACCCACACAGATCATCTTGTGGGACTGGGGCATGACTTTGGATGCCTTTCATGAAAGATGGGCAGATACCACGTGAACCAACTGACTGTATTTTAAGCAAATAGTTTTTTTTGGCTATGACAGCAATGAGCCCAGGAGGAATGGTCTACAGGTGCAGAAGAAAATTTTACCTCACAGCAGTGCAGAAAAATTGGATTAAACAGGATTAAAGCTCAATTGGAAAGAAAAAGATCTGTGGCACCTAAGGCTTGGTTTACACTGGGCAGACTTTTCAAGTGCTCCCAACTCATAACTAGGACCATATTTTCAATACAGCTTAGTCTCCCATCTGCCTAAATAAGTGTCAGGCTTTTGAAACAGATCCATAACAAATATACTGCATTCTTGAAAATCCAGCCACTTATTTTAGTTCCCATGTGGGACTTGAAATTTTTTGAAAATCTAACCTGAACAGTTTTTCAAATCCCTAACTCCCAATGATACAGTTCCACTGATGGTAGCATTAATAGCATTTGTAGCACAGACATTAGTCAGATAGACTTGGATTAGGTGGGATGGCAGTAGTACCTGATTATTTTCCCTTGGTATGGAACTGGATGAGTAGGAACTGTATTCCAAAAACCCCAAACTATCAGCCTCTTGGAAACTGGGGAGAGGTTGATCACTCCAGTTATTAAATATGTATGCCCTTGTTGCTGGGAGTTGGATAGGGTTCATTAGTAAGTAAAAAATAGAGTAATTATAAATGTTATTCAAAATCCTTTAAGTGTAAAGGTACCAAACAGCTTTTGTTCAGATTTTGAGAGGTTGGGAGTATTCTGATTTTACCAAAAGCAGGAATTCCCTGTAGCTATCTTAAGGAATCCTCCCATGTTTCTGAGTGTTGAGGTTTGGCAAGTATGGATACAATACGCCACAGCCAGCCCATCTTAAGGACAGCTAATGCTGGTCATGGAGCCCAGGCTGCTTGCAGTAATGCAACAGGGAGGCTGCAACCCTGCTTCAAGCAGCCTGGGATCCATGACTGGCACATGCACCCGCTGTGCATGGCGGTGCACCCCCTGCAAAAAGGCACCGCTGACACTGTTGGCCGTGCCTGCAGGTGGTTGCTGCTTGCCACGCTGCCGCCGGCACTGCCAGCGGCATCTGCAGGTGGGCCATGATCACCCCGGCCACTGCTGATGCTGCTGGCGGCACCTGTGGGTGGTTGCCGCCCTGTGGTCAGTACTCGCCCCCCCCACCCCCGCCAGTGCTGGCAGTGTCTGCAGGAGCTCCCCCACTTACTGCCACTGCACTCCCACCACACTCCCGCCACTGCTGGTGCAACCCAGCCACTGGGGACACATGCTGTTCACGGCCACCATGCAGCCTGGCTGGGGCCCCAGAGCCCAGTGCAGCCATTTGCAGCCTCCCAGCTGCCTGCCGGAGCCAGCCTGAGCTCTGGGCAATTGCAGTGGGCGGCAAGCAGGCTACAAACACTTGCCTCCAGCTCCGTGCTGGTGGCAACTGCACACATGTCTTGGGGTGCATGGTGGGGAAGGGGCTGGGGTTGTGCTGCCTCAGCCCCTTTCCCACTGGCCACTCAGAAGTGCGCATGCAGCCGCCACCAGCAACAAGAAACATATCCCTCATGGCTCTCCCGTGGTCTGCCCATGGCACACCAAGTCAAGACATGAGTCAGGGTAGGGGTGTTTTTGGCATTCTGGCCAAAAGTGTTGCCAACCACTGTTCTAGGTCTTTGTTCCACAATGTACCCAGCACCTTTAACTCTCTGGGCACTATATTTGCTTGGAACACATCACTAATTATCCAGATAGAACTGAACCCATTTAAGACATTCTTGGTGCTAACTCCTTTTAGCATGTGTCTTGGCAAACAGCTCAAGAACACTGATCCAAGACTATGTCTACCCTATAAGCTCCTGCCAGCATGGCTCTGTTGGTCAGGATGTCATAACTAACTTAGCTGTGTCAGCAGAAACTCTTAGTAGATGCAGTTCCATTAACAAAACTGCACTTTTACTGGTATCACGTACTTAGCATGTGAGGGTGGATATGATATGAAGCACCACTTTACTGGTATGCCAGATGAATCCATAGAAGTACTGCTTTTCCAATATTCCCAATATAGGCACCTTAGTGGGATGTTTTAACAGGACTGACAGGTTTCCACTGCTTGTGTGATTCTCCATAGGCTGTAAACCAGTTTATTTTTGAGTTTTGTTTCTGCTGAAAAGACTGTTAGTTAGAATTCCACTTTCAGGGACTTGGAAGTTTGGTTTTGTTTTTAAGATATAATGAGGGCTTTGCACTGGAAGCCTGCAGCAATCCTTTTACGCTGTGATTAATGTCACTGTATAATTCTGACAAGCTGAAGCCCTCCCAGGGTACTCATTCATCACGGAGTGCTCTATAGCTCTTATTTATTTATTGAACAACATGTTAGCACAGTTCCTTTTTTTGTTTAATGTATCAGCATTTCAGCAATGTGGACTTCAAGGTTTTGGTTTTGTTGACAATAATGAGATCATCCAGACAATTATCGTTTGATTTTTCACTTCACTAGTGAGGAAGATTAAAGAAAAGTTAAGGAGCTTTGTCTGTTTCCTGTTATCCATTTACTGAGGGGGAAGAAAAACTAACTGTTTAAAATGTATAAATTATGGGACTTTAGATCATACTCTAACAAACAATACATGAAGAGATTCCGTATACCATTCATTTGTTGGGAGTTTTGAAGGGGTTTTGATTAGAAGTGCACCAATACATTGATCCCATATTGGATCAGCATCGATATAGGGAAAATTGGCAGTACTGGAAATCTGATTTTTTTTGTAGCTTATAACGTAGCTGATAAATGCCTTGTGCATGCGTGCAGCCACAGCATGCATGCAGCCAGGAGCACAGCCTGGTGGCTTGGACAGCAGCATTGGCTGGTAAGTCTGTTGTGGTGGAAGGATAGGGAGAGGGAAGAGGCATGGCGGGGGGGCAGATTGAGGCCCCCATGGTGAGAGAGGGCATGAGGTAGGGGCAGGCACTGCTCAGCTGGGGTGGGACAGGTGCAGGATGGAGCCAGCTCATTCGGGTGGCATAGGGCGGTGGTTCCCACCATTGCGCACCCCAGGAGCCATGAGGGGGCAAGTGCTCCTGGATTTGTGTGTGGGGTGGGGTGAGCTGTCACTGCAGGCTGGGGTCAGAGGCTGTGCTAGGCTCTTCCCAGCAGGGGTGTTGGGCTGGGGTGACACTGGGGTCTTCCTGGCAGCGGGGAGGGGCTTGGGCTTGGGGTGTGCAATGGCGGTGGTGCTGGGAGTCGGTTACAGTGGGGCTACAATGAATTTTGGAGTGGTTGCAGCCCCTCTTGGAGTCCCCTCCCAGTGCCACTGCCACCCACCCCAAGCGCAGCCTGGCCCAGCCCCCTGCTGGGAAGAGCTTGGCCCCCCTCGGCTCCATCCCTCAATGGCAGCCTGCCCGTACCAGCTGCTTACGGCTCTGTACCGTGCCCCGCCCCAACCTGGCTGAGCAGTGCCTGCCCCAGCCTCACCCCCTCCCTCACTGCAGGGCCCTCGATCTTCCCCCAACATGCCCATTCCCTCCCCCCACCCCTTCTATCACACCAGACTTACCAATCCGGCACTGGTCTCCAAGCTGTCTGGCTGCATATTGGAATCAGATTGGTATTGGTCAGTATGGCTCTTTAAAAATCGACCATTGGTATCGGCCCCAAAAATTTATATCAGTCCCCCCCTAGTTATAATGGCTTGCTTACTTGTCTTAACCTACTTGTTAACCTTAAGCTACTTGTCTGTCTTAACCTGCTTGCATTAGCTTGTTTCTCCACATAAACAAAACAAGTGACTTGGGTTGGGTACGGACATTACACTTTTACTGGTATAAGTGATCAGAAACATATCTATACATGTAATAAAACAGAAGTTTGGCACACACAGACTGGTTTAAAAATGGTGGAATCAATCTAAGATTTGCTGTTCCTCCTGTTCCCCCCAAAGGGTGAATGTGTGTTCTGTTTGCTACTGACCTAAACTATGCTGCTTACAGAAAACTGTATAACTTAGATTGATTCTACCTTGGGTTTTTTGAATGTCTATACCTAGCCTTAGTTTACTAACTTGTGTCCTAGGTAGATATCACAGGGGGATTTTCTGGTTCACACAAGGTAAAATTCAGTGCAATGCAAAGAGCCTAAACAACAAAGT
Organism: Crocodylus siamensis; assembly: GCF_052110815.1. Classification (NCBI taxonomy): domain Eukaryota; kingdom Metazoa; phylum Chordata; order Crocodylia; family Crocodylidae; genus Crocodylus; species Crocodylus siamensis. The sequence goes on from NC_143403.1 coordinate 25,562,948, forward strand.
TCTATAGTTAACTTTAGCTTTTCATCAAGGGCATGCAGCCTTTGCAGGCTCTCTGCTCCGGTGCAAATATTGAAGTGTGAATAGTGACAGCAGGCTAAATCTGAGCTTGTAATGTGATATCATTAAAAAGGCCAGGCTGCATATGCAGAGGTGCAATGTCATGGAACGGGGGGGAATTATAATACAAGTCACACTACTTAACACATTTTTTGAAGGTGTTTAGATACCGGTAAGCAGACCTCGTGTAAGAACCTGCTTCTCCATACAGTATTGAGATTGCACAGACTAGCCAAATCATCCCTTCTGTTTATATGGGGAAACAAATTAAGGGACAGGAAACTGCTTGTGGAGTGAGATCCATTTTGCAACTACTTGGGCTGTCTTTAGGCTGTAGCCAGTCAGGCAAGCAAGCTAAGCAGGCAACCTGCTGAGCCTCAGTTGGGGTTGATGGGCTCATCAGGGGATCTAGAGCTGAGCTGATTGGTCTCCACACCTGTTGGAGAGAAGTAACCCTTACAGGCCTAGTGCTCTGGACACATTCAAATTAGAAAAAAAATGTCTGTAACTTGGAGAGAATTCAGAAAAGAACCACAGGCATAATTAAAGAGGGTGAGAGACCTATTTATGAGGAAAGATGAAAAGGACTAGATGTGCATAGCTATGGTTATACAGTGATTAAAAAGAACATAGCCATCTACGACTAATTGTAGGGTACAAATATAAAGGAAGAATAACTGTTTAGGGTGTTACAAGAGCTTGTAATGAGGAGTAGTTGGATGAAATTAATCAAACAAAAATTTAGGCTGGAATATTTCCAGACAGTGGGCCATATGTTCCCTTCTGGCATAAAAAAGTGTGAGGGGGAACAAAATAATCTAAAAGCCATGTGGCTTTTGAAGTGCAGCTGTTGTTCCACATTCTTTCCCCTGCCCTGTGAAGCTAGGAGCCAGGACTAGGTTTTTGAAGTGCATTTATTATCAGCACAAGCATTAGAAACACCAGGAAATGGCTAGTTAAGCCTTCATACACAACCCTTGAAATCATGGTTATAGGTTGCACCTTTGTCACATAACCTCACCCATATTTACTAGCCAGATGTCTCCTCCTTCCCCTTAAACCAAAAGTATTGCTATGTGGAGTGTTTAGAAATTGATTTTTTGGATTGTTGGGAATGTTGATTGGTGTTTTGAAGTAGGTGATTAATGTATGGTGCAGTTTTTGCCCTTGATGATGTTCGAGCTTGTTGGGTTAAATGATTGTTAATGAAGAGAACTGTGTGCGTGTTTGTTGTAAATGGGATTGGTTGGGATTAGTAATCATCATTCATTTGCTATGTTTGTTGTAGTATTATCTTAAATCATGCTAAAGAAGCATGGTGGCTTTCCTCCTATCCATAGCTGATGTTTGTGGTTGGAGTTAAGGTTGCCATTTTGTGTGTGAGTTGGTGGTAGTGATGGCGTGAAGAGAGATCAACATACACTCTGGTGAATGGTTGTGCAGGATATGGGAAAGGTAACATGGGTTTTTTTTCAGGTTGTTGGCCTAAGAATGTAATCAGGTGTTCTTGCTGCTCTGCCCTAGTTGATGGTGTAACTGTGTGAGCAACCTTAACTCTGCTAATAACCTCTGGGGGAATTCTCTAATTTTCTACGGAGACGTTATCACCATTAATAAACACATGTTGATTCCTCTGTCAAGTCTTGATGTCTTCCATGCTTCTGCTTCCTATACTAACTCTGTACACAGCTGTACTCCAAATTCTTCTTATGACAAACTATTATGCCTTTTTCACAGTAAATCAAATTATCTGAGTGTTAAAGCAGGATTGTAATCCATTTATTTAATTGCAAATGTTAACATAAGCTTAACTATGCAATCACCATTGTTTTTCCCTTAGTAAGCCAATATACTGGTTGTTTAGGATACTTCTTTTTTCTATTTGTATTACTGTAAGGGAGGCAGTTTGGCTAGCGTGGTTCTTATGTTTTTAAATCTTAAATAGGACACTGAAGAAATGTAGAGCAAAGAAGTCTGACTCTTGAAAAATATACACTATATTAAAAAAAAGATGGGGGAGGGGGAAGGACAGGTCTTCATCACTTTGCCTCTATATTAGCTCCTTTCTACCCAGATCATGTCTTAACTGGGTTCTTGATAAATTTGTCATTTTGTTGTCTATAGCTTAACCTGTTCCGGGCAGTTACAATCTTTGATGTCTCTATCTTGTACATAAAGGAATCCAGAACAAATGATTTTCATTTTCAAAAACCAAAATGCTTTTCTAAAAGTAGAAGGATCAAACATGCCTCTGTATTACAATGTGTTTTGTTTGTTTGTTTTGTTTTTCTGTGCTAGTATATGTAAGTAAATAGCAACAAATTAACTAAGAATTAGTGACTGGCCTTAACTTCGTCTATAAGGTACAAATCTACCCTGCCTTTGGCCTTAATTTAACATTAATTTTAGTAATATAAAAATCAAACTTACCCCCCACTAAAATGAGATTAAAATTACATCAAAAGTACAAAAGCAACTGAATTCAGAATTACCTCTGAATTTCTCCCTCCTGCTGTGTATCTAGATGTTGCAGGAGTCTTCTAACCTTGATTAATGTAGCCACCAAAGACCATATAGTTCTGTAGATCAACTCACACAATTACCAATGACATCAAAGCAAATTCCACATGCCGAGCAAGGGCGATAGATATATGGCTCTAAATGTGCTTCAATCCACAGGGTTAGTGCAGCATGACTGGAGGACTTCTAGCTGGAAGGGAGGTCTTGTCTACCTGGAAACACTCAGGAAAATTAAGATGAAATAAATAAAAGTGGGAAGTGAAAGTATATTAAAACAATATAAAAAGTGGCATTAATTCCTTGTGATTAAGCTATGACTGCAGGCATTTTTCTTCTAAGAACATCCACATAAGGGTTTCTAATTTCACAGACTTTCCTTATTTCCTCTTAACTTCCCTGAATGTTTTTTTGTATGCAAGTCCTGAGACTGCTTGCTTATGTGGCTTACGGTTGGATCCCTTAACACAGCGATTCCCAAATTCTGACATATTGCACACCACCAATTTAAAACGATACAAACTTAAGAACCACCAGCGATTTTTTTCGGTTCAATCTTAAGTATCACCAGCAAATTTTGTCATATATAGTAATTATAATAAATCTGTTAGCACCTACCACTGGCAGGTTGTCTGTGTGCCACTGGTGGTACACGTACCACAGACTGGGAACCACTGCCTTTAAAATTTCATTAATACGTAAAAGCAATAGTTTTGCCCCTAATCTTCTTTAAAAGTCAAAAACACCACCTCAAGGTCAGGGCAATAGGACATAAGCCTGTCAAAACCTGAATGATGCCAGAGTATTGGGTCTCAGTTCTGAGAATGCATACTTGAAAACTTAATTTTATTACCACAAGTTCTCTGATGGTAACTGACTATTCATGTTAGAAACGCTAAACCCATAAATAGATGTTTGCAGCATTGGGATTCTAGCGCTACAGGCAGTGCAGGTGTGGGGTGCAGCTTTGACTAACATTAAGTTTTAGCACACTGATTAATTTGGGTAAGTGTGATGAACAGAGCATTTTTGTGAAAAAAGTTTCTGGTTCTGATAAAATTAGTTGCAGCATTTTAAATTTTTCTTAAAACCATCAGCATTTTATTTTTTGGGAAACAGTATTGCACTCTTTTGTTTTCCTAAAATCATGTAGCTCATTCTGTTGCCACCCTTATTAGGTGTTTTTACTGACACCTTGGCTGAGAGAATTTGCAGACAAATACTTGATATGCTCACACCAACTGTGTTGGATACAATGACCCTTTTTGATGTTTGTAAAGTGTTTAGAAATCAAAACATTCTGAGTTGGAAACAGTTCATGAAGTGGAAAGTGGTTCTCATTTGAACACTTCAAAATAGGAACATTTTTACAATTTCAAAATTTTTCACAGAAAAAAAGTTTAAATATTGACCATCTCCAGCAACGAGTTTCTAACTACACATTTCACTTGGAACCTGAAACAGGCCAAAGAATAGATGGCTATAAAATTAACAGATACCAAAGGTTTTATTTTAACAACTTAGGCAGAACACTTCCCGCAAAATATTTTTTTTACTGTAGAGAACATCATTTTGCTAATTTAATGTAGGAAACATTAAAATAATCTCCATTATATTTAAAATTTAAGTGTTTTTCTAATATGGTGCTGGTCTTTGTTATAGATAAACTGAAATCTATCCCAATATTTGTTCATAAAATTACAATTACATGTCATACACAAACTAGGCTACAAAAATGATTCCAGGTCTGGAATATGCTCGTTATATTGATTTAAGCATTTCTGTCAACTTTGGTTTATTCAAAAAAGGTTAAAAGGTAACCTGATTTTGGTTTTGTGTATCTATATGGGGGGGAAAGATTTCTGAGAGCAAACGGCTCTGAAATCTAACATACGAGGCCATGTGTAGATGAAACGAGAAGCATGTGTACATGACACTTTAAAGTGGGCTAAATACTTCTGCACCACTTTAATGGTGTCGGTGTTTGCATGGCTTGGAAACTTATTGAGGATTAACTCCAGCTGTTGCAGGAAATTGGGTTGTGTAATGTGCCTTAAATGACTTGGGGGGCAGCAAACTAAAACTTCTCAAAGGAGTTTCTTTGAGAAGTTTTAGTTTGCTGCCCCTACAGCAGCTGAGTGAAGCACTGGGCTCCATGCAGCTCCACGGCCCTGCAGGAAGCCCTCAAGGCAGCCTGGCAGCAGCCTGGGAAAGGAGGCACCACCCAAGAAAAGCAGCAAGCCTGATCTTCCCTGCCCCGGAGTCTGCCTGCTTGAGTTGCGTGGGGTCCCGATGCTTTCCTCTGTGGTTGCAGTGCCCCCTGGGACCACCTGAGCTGGATACCTGCAAGTGGGTGCTGCCTGGTGGGGGTACTTGCCGCTGCCTTGGAGGGAAGCACCAGCTCTCCCCCTCCCCTCCCCCGCTGCCCAGGGACCACTCTGCCCACCAGCAGCTTGCCCTCCCCCCCGCCAGACAGGCACGTAAGTCAGTGGGGTATGTGCACGACACAGGGGTTTAATCAGCCCTAAACTGAAGCGGTGTTTTTTAAAACCCACCACTTCAATTTAGGGCCCCCACTTTCTCTACACACGCAGCAAAGGTATAACAAGATCTGGTGTTTTGATGCTGAAGCTAGACTAATTCAGACAAAAATAAGATGTACCTTTAAACAGTGGGGGATAACCTGCCACACACCAAAGCACGTGTGGTATGGGCATTCCTCAAGGGCAAGTAGCAGCAGTACAAGGTGTGCCACTGCTACTTGCCCCTGGGGAAATAAACATCTGTGCTCGTCTGGACATGCCTTCTTGGTTTATCTTGTGAATCATGTTTGCAAACCTAACTGTGCTGACATTGCATAGCCCCCTGTTGTACCCTTGAAAGGAGCTTAAGGCACCCCAGGGAGCTACGGCACTTTGGTTGAAAATCATAAGGCATGTCTACACATACTTTTATGCGCACCTAAACTTAATGCACATTAGCCTAATGTACATTAAGACAATTTAGGCATATGTCTACACATTCACATGCTAATACACATTAATGCAGGTATGCGGACTGACTTAGGACTAAAGTTAGTCCCAAGTCAATGGATACACACCATGTTAATGGGCATTAGCACGTCTACATGTTCGCTAATGTGACTTAAAATTAGCGTGCATAAATTTGGTACCTGCTTTATACTGGTATCAAATTTAGGCTTGAATAGCCTAAAATTGCAATTTTTAAGGCTCATTAAGGGCACACACTTGTAGGCATGCACCCTTAATGTGTCTTAAATTGGGCTAATGTGCATTAAATATGCATGTGTAGACACGCTCATTGACTTATGGATTGATAAATATGAGTAGAGTCAATATTTCACAGTTTAATGGAATCACCAGAAATCATCCCAATGTGTTAGTACTCTGCTAACCTTTGCACAATATTTCACCAAACAGAAGGAAGAAACTCTGTGTTATAACATTAACATTTTAAGATTTTTAAACTTGGTTAAATGCCTTAAGTAAAAAGCTGTGAAAAATATATGCATCCAAATAATAATAATTTTTCTTTGTGGAAGTTTTTTCCCCCTCTTCTAATGAATATTAATATTAACCATTCCTTTTTACTAAACATTCAAGTGTAAAATTTAGGAAATGGTGTGCATACTTTTTTTTTTTTCAGTACTGAAGACCGTGACTTAAGCCAATTCATTTAATGAAGCAAACTGGGTATTGGTGAATCATCTTAATAGATTTCAGAACTGGTGTTTTTAATTCAGTTCACTTACTAAACCATAGAAACTGGGGAATGAATAAATGATGTCCCCTAAAAACAATAACAACAAACTCATGTCTAATGATTGCACAAAGTGATTTCCAAGTAACATTGTCCCTGATGGAAAAATAGGAGCAGCCTGTGTTCCAAATGGGCTGCACCTGTGCAGTTCTCACAAAGGTTAAAAACATATCAAAGAGCCTCATCTGTGAGGGGCCTTTTGGGATGTACTAAATGGATTCAGAAGTTGGAGGAGGGTCAGCACTCCTGGCATCATGTGCTGTGTTACTGTTGGTCCTTGTTTCCTGTTAATTGTGAAACTGCCAAAAGAGGGGGGTGGGGTTTCCTCATAAAAAAACCCAAAAAGCCTCAGCCTGCAGGCATCGGATCTGATGCCTGTTCTTGCTGTGGAGATTCAGTCATCTGGTTTTAGCGCTCAACATCTAATAGCTGGCATATGTACAGCATGTAGCATTCTGTGCAGCTCCCCTGGCTTCTCATAATCTGCAGTTGAGCTCCATTATTCCAGCAGGTGTGCTAATATCTGCTGAGCATGGCTGCTGGCCCTGGGAAGCTAAAGATTTGTGGCTGTGGCCCCTTCACATAAAAATGTTAATAAAATTATTATTATACAGAAAAGTTTACGTTCCTCTTCGGCAAAATAGCTGATATCCTTAGGGTAATGTTTAGAGTAAGACTCTACTATGTAGCGCTGTAAAACTCATTGAAGAATGATCCAAAATTGAGTTAAGCGTTCCAGATGAATATACTCTTAAGGATCTATTTGTATACATCTTCGAGAACACTGTCATATGCTGAAAGCTGATGCTTTCATATATTCCATTGTAACAGAGATTTGTTTATTCTGTCCTTGTCTAATATGCTAAAAGTCTATATCCAGGGCGGGCCACATACTGTGAATATTAGCCTTAGTAGGGGGTTGCAGAATCCCCATGTGGCAAAACACATATCCACAAAAAACAACTGATATAGTATTATGATTACATATAAAGCTATTCCATAGGTTGTCTGCAAGGTTTGAATCGAGGGTTTTTGGCATCAAAGTATTGGAACTCAAAGCTGGCAGCAGTATTAGACTGGTAACACCCACTTAGAGGTGGCCTCTAAAGGAGTACACAGCTCTTTACATGTGTGTTAAAATTACAGTGTGAAATTTAAAAGAAGTCAGGTAGTTTTGGTAGTAAACGCTGCCATCTGGGGCGTTTTAATAAGAAGAACAGAAATAGATATGTTTAGTTCTATATATTTCTGTTAATATTTTTGTTACATACCATATAATAGACAGGAAATCTAAGGTAAAAGTGCTTATAGAAACCTTACTGTCTGTACTACTTACAATTTCTGTAGTTGGATAAAAAAAATGCAGTAATTCAATATTAATTGTATTTCCTTTTCTTATTTTAAAAGAGAGAAATTCCTGCTGCCAGTTTACAAGGGAACTACAGGTATTTTTTTTATGACAACGTTGATTATTTAAAAGTTCCAACTAATCTTAATCTTGAAAGTCTTTATTCCCTGGAATATAGGGACTTCTCATGTAAATAAGTGTTTTCAGGATCAGGCTGTACGCTTTTGATGTTTAATGAGGAGTTGTTGTAACTTTGCTGATCCTACTGTTTGGAGGGAGACTAGTTTCTATGAAGCTTGACTATCAGGACAGTCACTTGTCTGCTAACGTTGCAATGGTTGTGTTTTACAACTCAGAAGGATAGATGTTTCAGACCCAATCCAGCAAAGCACTTGCTTAACTTCCTTTGAAGTCAATGAAAATGAAATGTTTTACTGAATAGAGATGAACTTAAGCACATACTTTTATAGATCAAGGTCTTTAATGTTCCAATTAGAGCTTAGAACTAATGTTATAGAATGCAGCAAAAAATGGAGAAACCCAAACATTGCAGTCTGTATTTTACACCTGCAAGATTTTTTTCCATGACCTGTGCCCATTCAATATATGAGAGTTGTGCCCTGTGGTTCAGAGGCACTTACAATTTTCTTTAAGTCTGTTATGTGAGTGGCAGCCCCAGTCCCTGTGGAGTTGAGTAGTGAGACAATGCATCACAGGTTCTGATATCATGAAAGAAAGCCAAGAAACATATGACACCATCTTAGAAATAGTAAGATTTGGAAGTGGCATGTTCTTTTCTATCATGTCAACTTGGGTGTGGTGATTTCAGGTTGCTGGCCATCCTTTTATAGATATACTAATGGGTTTGTCCTGCCACTGACAGTTAGGGGTGAGAAAACTTAGCCTCTTCCTTTAGCACTTGTATTCCCCTCAGCTCCTCTTTCTATGAGATAATCAAACAAACATCTGTACTTTGGATCATAAAACTAGAAGTAAAATTGTGAAAACTGACAATTACTGGCGGGTACAAGGCCTCATTAGGATCTTAACAGGAACTTAGCATACCGGGCATGCTTAGGAGGTATTTTTCTCCATTGCATTATTTCCAGTGAACTCTCCCAAAATGGTAGAATGACTCAGTCAAAAAAACTGTTGTTGTCTGTAAGGTCTGTTTCCTAAAGGGACAGTACGCCTAAAAAGAAAGAAAAAAAGTCACAACAATCAGAAAATAAAGCGGAAGTTTTTCCCACTTGTGAATTCCACCTAGGCTTTGGAGTTTGCATAAATTGAGGCCCACTTAAAAAAACAAATCAACCCCCCCACAAGCCTTCCACCTAGTTTATATTTGGCAAAACCTGGCCAACAACATTTTCAAAGATTGTCAATTCCTGCCTATCCCTGCATGGTCTAAAATGTTGCAGAATATTCTGAGCAGATACCAGTATAATAAAACAAACACCATACAGTAGCTTCTTAAAATTAAAATATGCTTCAGTTCTTGAGTTTGAAATTCCACCTGTACTACAGGAGAGAAGTGTTGTGCAGCTGCTTGGTGGAATTCACACTGCAGGGCAGGAAATTTCTTATAGGACAGATGGAATTGTAAAGCTCCAGGACTGTATACATTGAAATATCACCATGTAGAACATCCTCCGTATAGGGGTTTGAGAGGAGGTGAGTCTCTGCCTTCTGCAAAGGGATTTTTGCCATATCTTAATTTACAGCACCCCATACAGACAGCCAATTAAGCAGCAGCCCTCCTGCTTAGCTGGATTAAAATAGACCTTCCTTCAGAAGCAGCTGCACTAGAATGTTGCTGTATTTGACAAAGCAGAACAGCACATCTTACTGTTTTCCAAATTTTACTCCTTGTAAGTTCAATTTGTGTACAGTTTATTGTGCATTTTAGATTTGTATTTTTATAAAATCTACTTTTAAAAGTTCTTATTTGTAGGGCAAACAATCTGACACAATGAGAAAAAATGTATGCATTTGTGCAACAGCAGACATTTCATTTTCATTGTTAGCAGTGAATATCAGCAACATGCATAAATCTTCTGTCTCCCTTCACTGTGTTTCACCTCTGTGTACATTTTAATTTATATCGGTAGCATAAAGCCAAGTAAAGCAGGGGCAAAGACTATTTCTAGTATTGACAGTAAAGCAGAGCCAGAGTAGCTTTAGAGAGTGTGCTTTTCCATATTCAAGCAGGGTTCCTTGTTCAGTGCTGGAAGCAAGTAACTTTCTGCAAGGCTTAAGCCTTACCATGTGACACTTGTGAGCTATGCCATGCTCCCTGACTATGCATTGCATTGCTGAGTCTAGACATCTATGTGTAAACAAGGTTGGATGTCACAAGATCTGACTCTCTTTTATCTACTGCTTTTGTCCTTGTTGTATGTATGCCACTGGAGGTGGGGCTAGAATAGCTACACTCTATCTGAGCACTGATTTTGGCATAAACCCCAGCTGCAGACATTACACTTTTATTGGTATAAGTGATTGGAAACTGGTGTATACCCAGAACAGAAGTTCAGCATACAAAACCAGTCTGTACCCGAAACCACAGAAGTTCAGCACACAAAACAGATGTATACCCATAACAACCAAAGTTTGGTGCACACAGACTGGTTTAAACATGGTGGAACCTGGTCTAAAATTCCACCCCCCAAAGGACAAATGGGGGGTTTGCTACCAATCTGTACTATGCTGCTTACAGAAAACCCATGTCACTTAGATCGATTCCACCTTGGGCTTTTTGAACGTCTGTACCTAGCCTTGGAGGCTGAATTAAGATTTGTTCTTCTCGCTCCTTACAGAACTTAAATTACAATATGTGATGTTTTAAATATAGTCCCTGAGCCAAGTTGTTTCCTCCCTAGAACATGCGTTAGGCATCAACTCTCGCCTGCCATTTGCTGGGATTGATAATATGCCAAGCCTTGAAGTCGATTCTCAGTTTCTACTCAGACAGAACTTCCATGGAAATCAATGGAAATTTTGCCTGAGTTAATACTTCAAGATTTTCCTCCAAATAAATGGCTTATTTATCAGGAACATATAGAAGAAATGTTTGGTAAAACAGAATGATTAAACTCACGTGTAATAGGCAAACATTTTAGAGGTAGAATACATATAGGTCTGCTGGTGGGAATGAAATTCTCTCTATGTAAAAAAAAAAACTAGGAGCAATACATCATCTATAAAGCCTCTAGTTGAACAGCTTTTATACTTAGCTGATAGAATCCACACATAGAAATCATGAGAGGACAGTGTCTGGTTCCATTGCAGTGTGATTGATGGTGACTTCTGTATTATTCAGAGCTATTTAAAAATAAACAAAAGGCTATGAGAAATTAAAAATATGTAAACATCTCCTTTTCTCTTTCTTTTCCTTTTTATGAAAATTACAATATGAAACATGACACAGACTTAAACAGAAAGATTTACTTCAGTTTAGCAATCAATTCATTACACAGTTCAAACAAATGGCATGCAAACATCAGGAGGAACATAACTGGAAATAAACTACACGTGCTTAAATGACTGACTCATTGAAAGAGTATCATCCAACTTAATTTATAAATGTGGACATATTTTCTTGAAACTTGGCTGACACTCTTGAAATCCTTCTGCAATGCTGTGCACTATGCAAAACATGTTGCTTTGAAAACAGTATGTCCCTGGCATCTGGAAAAAGAAGGCATTTTGGGGGCCTAAGCAGAAGTAATCTCTGCATTCTCTGTTGGCTCTTCTGTAGCAGTAAATCAACTCACACTATTTTGAGATCAAATAACTTATTTTAGTTTCTTAGTGTAAGCCAGGAAAATAAAATGTAGGAAGAGCAAAAAGAAACAAGCAAAAAAATAAGATCACATGAACAAAAGATAGCTGGAGTTGTTGAGATGGGTCCACCGTGTACCTTCAGACTCTGTGGCCCAAGATCAGATCTTAATCTTGATTCATGACATTGCTTAGGCTGCCAAAGTCTGTTCACTTTACTAGAAGGGGAGTAGCTAATATGAATTTCTTAATCCTTCCTTCAAGTGACTGAGGAGCATTGCTTACTCTCTCCAGAAGGTTCTTGCTCTATCCACCCATCCTCTGCACTCTGCTTCTGGAAATCCAAAACATACTGGGCCATGAAAAATAAGTAAAGATGTGAAATGCCATAAAGGTTTCTTCTATATGTATTTTAAAGGTTTTATTCTAAGTTTTGCTTGAAGCCAAAATTTCTTTCTCTTTCTCCATCTAACAGAGTGGTTCTAAACCTTTTTAGACTCAAGCTACTCCTTGTTAGACTTAAGGCACCCTCAGAAAATGCCAGTTGTTAGCTTTAACGTGTTTTTTTTTTCCTATGGAAAAATAATAGAGCAATTCTTCAGTTGCAAAGACCTCAGAAAGATCATAACTGGTTAGAATGCTTTTGATATAATGGATTCCTATTTGAAATCTCTGGGCGCGTCCAGATGAGCACAGACATGCCGTATGGGGTTGCCACGGACCCATCTGCGGCACCACATACCACACACGTCACATGCAGGCGTTCCTTGTGCTGCCACTTTGCAGCATGGGTTTTGGGTTTTTTGGTTTTCTGAGCCCTGGGTGATCCCGGGGTCAAAAAAACCCATGCCTTAAAAAGCGGGGTGGCGCAAAGTTGAAGCAGCAGCATGTGTGGCCCAAAACTGGAGCCTGGCTGGCCAGAGCCATGCTCTGGCTGCCAGCGAGGCTCCCTGTTGTACGAGCGCCATGGCTGCAGCTCTGGGAGGACCCCAGGTAAGGCTATTGGGGCCAGCACAGTGGCTGGCCCCAGCGTTTCCATGTCCACCCAGGGCAATAAATCTCTGGGTTTATCTCGTGAATTATAAGTAGGAATTTGCACATCTAACAGTTCTAATGTTGTGGATCACCCTTAAAAGGATCTTGTGGCATCCCAGGTTGAGAATCACTGACTTAATATCTCATTATTTCCTATTGCTTGTAAAGGCTTATAAATGTTAATTTCATATTAACACTACAGCAGTCTTTTAAAGTTCTATGATATCTCTATTCTGTGGATCTACTAGAATAAATCTGTTTCCATTGTCATTTAGATTATATTCTCTTTAGGGCTGGAGCTGCTGACCCAGTTCTGATGTCATTCACAGGAGAGTAAATCAGAAGCAAAGCAAGATCATGGTCAGGTCCTGTGTCTTGTGCTGGGATGAACAACTGTCAGAGCTTAGATAATAATGTAATGCTGCAAATTCCATTCTGAAACACAGCCAAAGGGAAACCGTAACCAGGTTAAGCTTCCACAAAGGTCAGTCTTCCGCTACAATGTGAGTCAAATGAATAGAATGATGGGAAGTTAAAAAATAATTGAGGTTAAAAAAAATCAGACAGTTTTAAGTCTGAAAGAAACTCATATGACAGCCTCTGGGAAGAAGAGAATGCTAAAATGAAAAGAGGAGGAGAGTCAGTGGGCTGTTCATGAATGACACGTGAAAAACTAGAATAGGCCCGTTCTTCTGGAAATTACAGATAGAATTGTTGCCCTGCCTTGATTGTTTGGCTGGCAAGACACAAAATATTTTAATAGAATTCTGATTTTAAAATTTGCTCTTGTGCCTTCATTTAAAATGATTAATAGTGGCTGTGATATCAGAGAGCCTGGATTGCCATATTGATGCTTGAGGAGCAAAATCTTTTTTTTTTAAATGAGTATTCCAATTTTAAATTGCCATGTTTTGTCCAGCAGTGATTAGGGGAAAAGTATAGAAAAAGTATGGTAGTTTGGTATGACTCAGGATAATCGTAGCACATTTAATTTTTACTTTTTTACCAACACAGGTACAGTACTTTTTGACAGCATCTCTTTGGATCTCCAAAGTGGGTGAGGAGTTGCCTTTAAGTGTTACCTGTTATTTTCAAAGTCTTTCCTTTCCTGTTTTTGAACTCAGAACTCATATATGCAGGGAAATTTAGCAGCAAAGCTATAGTCTACCACTATAGTTACACTGCTGCCAGAATAAGTGGCCACGTGGGGAGCTATGCCATTATAACTTCAGTGGTATAATTACACTTGTGTAGTCATGCCGGTCAGTTTTCTTGCATAGATAAACCCACAGTGGCTTTTGGCATCTACCATCCTGATAGTTTCTCTGTACAGAAGAGTTAGAAAATGTTCCTAAAATCCACTGGCAGTACGGTTTCACAAATTAGCTAACAAAGTCAGTCATTTTTTTGCTCTCTACCTCTCCCAGCAACACTGCCAGAACTGGGATTGTTTAGCTACTTTCAGGCTGAGTAAATCTCCTAGAAAATAATTCATTGGGACTTTGGAATATGGGCCTGGAAAGGGTTTGTGGGTTATCTAGTCCCCATTCTTACAGGTAACCAATAAATTAATCAAGAGCATATTAAAACTAGTCACATTTTTTTTCTCCTATGATTCCTTCTGAGAAGCTGCTCCAATTCCATGCACCCAGAAACACATCCATGCCTGTTAGCTTCTTCTGGTTGTTTAGGTCTTCCTCTTCATACAGGGCTAGGGACTAAATCATAAGTCATGATTACCCTGACAGTACCATAGTACCCTGACTCTTAGTGCCATAATGCCAGGATACCCTGTTGTGTGCCACCTGTTCCATTCTCTTATCTGCATAGAATCAAATGTGCCCACCCAGGGGTGTGATCATAACAGACTATAAGCTGATGACTTCCAATGTGGGGAATAGTCCCTAGGGAGTCTAGTCAAAGTAATTTAGAGCCTCTATGGTCTGGGAAGAGAGTATAATTAAAGGAAGCAGAAAGATGGCATGGAACTTGTTCTTAAGTTTACAACAGGCAACAGCTACCTGGAAGGAATCAAACACATTGAGATAGCACTTGTTCACACAGGATTCCAAAAATATTGTCTGATCTTTGTCTCATCAGATAGTGGCATATTCTGATAGGCTACAAATGTTCTGCAATGTGTACCATGGTCAAAAAAATACAAACAGGACCCCAGGTGAATGTTTTCATTGTTACACTGCATTGGCCTCAGTGGGCATGTCTACATGAAACATTAATTGTGCAGTAGACTAATTCTACTGCGCATTAGTATGGCAGGCAAAAATCGTGATAATTAGTCTACTGCACATTAGTGTCACATAAAAAGCATACACCAATGCTGTTGTGCTGTAGTGCCAATTACGGTGTATTAAGTTACAGGTACTAAACTTAATGCACCATAATTACGGTGCATTTACTAAACGTGTAGACACACCCAGTTTGGGCTATTTACAGTAACTCTGAAGTTGCACAGCTACATTTATGTAGAAGCATCTTCTAGATAAAATAATTTGAAATGCACTTGTAGTTTCATAGTGGTGATTTTGTACTGAAAGTCAGTTTGCCAGACTCAGACTTTAAGAAATCTACCAGGAGGAGGGGACTGGGGCTCTGTATTTCTCTCTGTCTCTCCCTCTCTCCCTCCCCTTGATGTGTCTTTTGATACAAGTTTGTACCTAAGTTCCTTTTCTTTCTGAGCAGCAGGTTGCCCTGTGTCCTCTGTTCCTAGACTACCAAAACCAGGAGCTAGTCCTGCATGCTGTTCCCCTTCTCAGCTCCCTAGTCCTAGCACTCTCTGTTAGCTCATTAAACAGATGGCTGGCTCAGAATCCGCTTAACTTCATCAACAAAAAGAAACCCTAAACTACTGATGACTCTGGAAAAAGTTTCTTAAGCATCAAAACCACTATTTTGCAAAGAGATGAAATCAAGAAAACAGTAATTTGTTTCACTCTTAGACATCAACCCTGCACTGGATTATTGGTTTACAGATGCAGACATGTTACACGGCAATGTCATATATATTCCTGCTTGCCACATCCTTCTTAAATGGAATTTAAACTACAAAGACCTGGAACATTAAAGTCTCCTAACTATAATGCACCCTATAGTACTGCACTTGTTATTCCAGCCTATAGAATACAGGATCATTATACAGATACCTGGCTTTAAAGGTACATGTAATTTAAATATAATCTAAAGTTTAGGGCCTGTTTTATTTTACCCTGGCTCATCACCTTATTTCAGTTCAGCTAAACATCTGAGACAGTTCATAGTGTTCTAGTTCATAAAGTTTTTATTTTGAAATGCAATTGATCTTGAAGTCTGTATTTCTTTGTGCCATAAACAGAGTACTATCAACCTTAACTTTTTACATCTGCTTGGTCCTCTTGCTGGTTTCTGGTTGATTTAATGCCCTTCCAGATGAGTGATTGATCCTTTTGTCTAGTCTCTCATTTCCCAAGTGAAAAGAATCAGCCCTAATAACTTCCACCCCCCTTCACCGGACAGACTTAAAGGACCTTCTAATGGCTGTTGCTTGCACCACTTCCCTGTTGCTTATTAGCAAGTGGCCTTCACAGGAAATCATTTCATAAACAAGTTTTAGCTGTGACTGGAATAGGCTGTAGGTTCATGTACTTATAGAGAACCACTGTTTTTGGTTTTGTATTTTATCAATGTTTCACATATTTGGCCTTGTGAAATATGTTTACTGCAGAGTAAGAAAAAAGAAGGCAACCAGATAATGACATGGAATTGCTCAGCTGCTGCCTATATTGCTCTTTATCTGAGTTGATTGGTTCAGATTCAGAGAGCTGAAGTCTGATATTCCAGCTTTTCACAGAGTGCGTAAGAGGCACAAGGCAAGCTTTTGATTTGAACTATGCGTTCTCCATATTTAATTATTTCTTTATGATATTCATCTTGAGGTTTCAAGAGGAAGGTTAAATTGCAGGCTTGTTTTATAGCTGTTTTTATAGTTGCTCCACTCATTCACCACTTGATGGACCTTTCTTGTGTTGCTATTCTGAGCTGTTACACTGTAATATTGCAGACGGCACAGACTGTAATTTTTACTTTTCTGATCTTACTGCCAAAATGTTCTTGCATTTCTACCTTTTTTACTCCTTTGAAATGTAAAACAAGAAAACCCAGAGTAGCTTGCCAGAGAAAGTAAGGGACACTGAAATGAACTAATACCTCTCTAGGAAACCATATTAGGTCACTTTCCCAGTGCTGAAATTCATTTAAGTAGCCAACCTTCTGTATGGACTAGGAGCCGGTGGGATTTGTATGTAGTATCACTTAGCCAGAGAGCCTTTTGATTTACTGTGTGGCTTTGTCTACTGCCCATAGCTGCCTCGCTGTGCGTTTGATATTATCTTTACAGTCCTAAGAACAGATTAGCAGTTCTGACCCTCAAGAGGATCATTAGAAAGATAGATCTTCTTAATAGCTATTAAGCTAATTTTTAAAATATAAAGTGTGCTTTCAATTTTACATTAATATTGGGATTATTTTTAGTGTACACTCTCTAAACTCTGAGGAGTATTAAGGGGCAATAGATGCCTGAAAGCGAAAATTATGATATGTATTAAATGCGAAAAAATAGTACTTCAAAGTATTTTATTTTTTATTAGGGAGGATAGATTATGCTTAGGGGCAACCAACACAGGTTCATTAGAGGCAGGTCCTGTCAGACCAACCTGGTGGCCTTCTATGACCAGGTCACAAAATCCAGATGCAGGTGTCATGGTGGACGTTGTCTTTCTGGATTTTAGGAAGGCCTTCGACACTGTCTCTCACCCCATTCTCATTAAAAAACTAGGAGACTGTGGCATCAACACCTACACAGTCAAATGGGTCACTAGTTTGTGGCGGTAGACGGGTCTTATTCGACCTGGAGGGACGTGGGCAGTGGGGCTCTACAGGACTCGGTCCTCGGGCCCGCACTGTTTAATATCTTCATCAGTGACTGGGATGAGGGGGTAAAAAGCACCATGTTCAAATTCATAGACGACACTAAGATGTGGGGAGAAGTGGGCATGCTAGAAGGGAGGTATAGGCTGCAGTTGGACCTAGACAGGTTACTGGGGTGGGCGGATGAGAACAGGATGGGTTTCAACACTGACAAGTGCAAGGTGATGCACCTGGGGAGGAACAACCAGCACCATACCTACAGGCTGGGGAACTCCCTTCTAGTCAGTACAGAGGCAGAAAAGGATCTTGGAGTCATTATTGATGCCAAAACAAACATGGGCCGACAGTGTGGGGACGCAGTCAGGAGGGCCAACCATACCTTGTCATGCATCCACAGATGCATCTCAAGCAGGTCCAAGGAGGTGATCCTCCCCATCTATGTGACACCGGTCAGGCCGCAGTTGGAGTACTGTGTCCAGTTCTGCATGCCGCGCTTCAGGAGGGATGTGGACAACATGGAGAGGGTCCAGAGGAGGGCCACCCACATGATCAGGGGACAACAGGGCAGGCCCTATGAGGAGAGGCTACGGGACGTGAACCTGTTCAGCCTCCACAAGAGAAGGCTGAGGAGGGATCTAGTGGCCTGTTACAAACTAGTCGGGGGGACCAGCAGGCATTGGGGAAGTCCCTGTTCCCCTGAGCACTGCTAGAAGTGACAAGAAATAATGGTCACAAGCTGGCAGATGGTAGATTCAGGCTAGACATCAGGGCGGCTAGGATCTAGAACCAACTTCCAAGAGAGGTGGTGCTGGCTCCTACCCTGGGGTCTTTAAGAGGAGGCTGGACGAACACCTTGCTGGGGTCGTTTGACCCCAGTACTCTTTCCTGCCATGGCAGGGGGTTGGACTAGATGATCTGCTCAGGGACCTTCCGACCCTACTAACTATGAACTATAGGCACTTGAATAACTAGAGACTCCTTGCTTTTCTTTTTTATCACTTTGATGCAAGCTTTTCTGCATGGATCTTCTGATTGTTCCTTATCTCTGTCGTTCATTCTCCAGTGTGGTCCAGGCACAAGTATAGTCTTTTTTTGTATAATGTGTGGATGCCAAGATTTGACATACTTGCTGAAACGTTTGAGAAGTTGGCAAGTATGTGGAAACAACAGCTGGGTGCTTTGGGGTTTTGTGAAAACATCCATATGGCCTATATGTAAGGCTCAGTTGCTCTTAGATATTGCCCAACTGCCTCTTCCCAAAGAACTGCTTGTAATGTTTGTCCTTTTTAAAGAAGCATCAAATAAACCTATGAATCTACTGTTTGCCATGAGATACATCTACCATCCCATCTGTACCAGATATTGTTTTTGTCTGTACTTCTTTCCATCTTTTTTGTATGCATATCTATTGATGCTGAGCCCATCTGAGATGAAGGCTATTACTAAATTAAGTTGATTCCACACATTATGTCCAGCTGCAATTTCATGGTTCCTAACTCCCACTGAATTCCAGTTGTAGTTGGGTTTCTAACTCCCTTAGGAAGCTTTGAAAATCCATGTGATTTCAAATCTTGTCTTGGCCCTCCTGTGATACTGTTTTTTCCATAACTCCCAGCATTTTAGGTTTCCTTTTCTCCTTGGTTTACAGGTGTCTTTGAGGGAGGCCTTTTTGCTACATCTTAAATTGGTAGCTCAGACTTCATGGAACAGCAGCCCAGATTTTCCTAGCAATTACAGATGCACACCTTGGCAGGGCATTGGCACTGGCACTGGCATCACAGGTTTGACCTATGGAGTATTATAGGGTATTGTTTGTGGTTTGGATATTATTGCTCGTAATTATGGCTGAGACTTGGAAGTGGTGCTTCCTTTGGTTAATGGTAGCCTGTAAACACAGGGGCATGGGCTTGGTGGCCCAGCAGTCCCATTCCTAAGAACAAATCCTAAAATCCATAAAGACATTTCAGACTTGAACCAGTTGATTCTTGCTAAGATAATAATTGAAAAGAAATTGCAATAAGCTGGTACAAAGGTTATAGATAGAGATATCTTCTATATCTAAGGTGAGTGGCCTGAGTCCTAGGCTATTGGCTATTTTGATGTGGGTCTCTCAGTTCTTCTTGGGTCTGTTTCATTTTGTGTAAGTAACTGCACACACATAACAAGGACAAGGACTTGAATTTAGGTCTTCCCCATTCCTGATGAGTATCTGATCATCAGAGTATAAACTGTTGGAGTAAGCTAGGGGATGAATGTCTGTCTTTCTCTTTGATCAATAATTCCATCCTGAACTCAAGGAACTTTTCCTGTGGCACCTTCAACCAAATGGGTACAGTATCTGTTCCTTATTAGAGTCTTGCTTAGTAGAATAAGCTGTGTATTAGCATCAAACCCCCAAAGCCAAATGCCAAAAGCATTGTACTAAGGGCATTTTCCGATGCTTATTAGCATCTCATTTAATAGGATCAGCTGCTTATTATCATCCAAATCTGAAATCACACTCTATTCATAAAAAGGTTCTTTCTCTGCTGGTTATTAGAATCGACTCCATGCATGTGTGAGTTCACTGCACAGTCAGGTTGCTATGCAATGCCCAGTGACTACCGAGCCTGTGTTGCTATATGACTCATAGATATCAGGGCTGGAAGGGACCTCGGAAGATCATCGAGTCCAGCCCCCTGCCCAATATAAGCATTCTCAGTGCTCTCTTTACTTTGTTTCCACTTAATAAAGTAGTTGGTTATTAGAATCAAAAGCCATCCTAATAACCACCAGACACTGTATATTGTATGAAAAGTTTCCATTGATGTGTGTGCCATCTTTTGGCATACATAAGATACAGTTTCTGCACAAACAAATTCATATACTCTTTATACCACACTTTAAAAGTTTGGGTAAAACTGCCCCAAAAAGCTATTGAAACAATGCTGCTAAAGTTTCTTCATCATATGTTCCCACAATGTTTTTATATAGACATGGTTCTACCCCATAGGACTGAAATTGTTATATAACAGACCAGTAAGAGACCTTCATTTTGATAGCATCAGGTACACAATATTTTTCTTAGACAGTCCCTGATCAGCAGTAGTCCAGCTAGGGGTGAGTGACTGGGGCACTAGCCCCCAGTGTCAGTTTTGAGGGATTGCATGTATGGCGATTGCTGCCAGCACTCGGGGAACAACAACTATGTTTTACACCTCTTTTGATCAGTCTGATGCTATAACAGTGTTTTGTAACCTGTCCAGACTGGTTACATACATAGTTTTCCCGGAGCTGAGATTCATTATAAATCCATGGGGTAAAGCTCATATTCACTAGGATCATGCATGTTCTCACATATTTGCAGAAGGTTGCATATGAATTGCATGGGGTTATTATCAAGGTGAAATCATTGTTACCCTTGGGTTATGTAAGACTGAAGGCAGTGCTGTGTTATAGATACATACTAGGTGCATCTACACGTCTTTGTTACTACTCTGCCATTTAGTACTTCCTTTCTTCCTGCAGTGTCATGGTTTATGTCCAGTTATTTTTAGCCCCTACATTGCTGTAGTGACATGCTATAGTGAGGGAGCACATCGCTATGGGGATGTATCTGTGGTTTCACGGTTTGTTCCTGCCAATGCTATGCCACCATAGTACCTTGCTACGGTGATGTAGCATCACATGTATATGTTTCCATTGCAATGATTTGTATCTCAATTCAGGTAACCACCAATATTACCAAAACTGAGACCTAAGCAAATATCTCCAATTCAGCTTCCATAATTCTATGCCAGGAATTCTTTGCTAGTTTTAGATAAAGATGCCATCATGCTCCAAGAGCCCTGAGGTGACCATTCTTAGTAATAAACAATCAACATTTCTTTGATCATTAAGACAGCAATTTTAATTAATAGATTACTCTGTAAATGAGGTGAAAGCAAGCTAACAGTAAAATAAAGGACTAAATTAATACAGAAAATGCAATAATAATGTTGTCACTTTGCATCCTGAAATTAATTATTACATGATATGGATAAAATATCTGGAAAAGTCTTGAAAATAAGAAATAGATTGTGGGCTAGATAGGAAGGTGTTAATGGAAAAGACAGAAATCTTGGTTTCTTAATAGGATGATAAAGGAAGTATTAGAGGAGAGCCCACAGTGTGTTGATGTATAATGTTTCTATATTCCTTCAGAATATTTAGGGCCTTTGAGTAAGTTTTAGAAATGTTTTTGAAAATGTTGGCTCCTGAATAGCATCGCCCTTGTAAAATATTTGTTTATTACAAATACCTAACTTGGAAGAAATTAAAAATGTTTTGACCACAAATGATACCTCACGCTCCTCTCACTGACTTCATCTTTACTATTCAAGCAGGTGAGGCTTACCAGATCCCAAATAAGATGGAAATAGTGAGGGACTAGAAACATCACTTCAGCTCCATGCAAGGCTGACTTGGAAGATACTTTTAAAGATGTTGAAAGGTCCTTCTCAGCCATCAAGAGGTTTTGAGGTTTGGGTGGAGCTCTCCAGTGTAAGGTGGAAAGTGCTCCAGACCTCCAAACTTCAACAAGGGCTTTGTGGGTAATCTAATTCTAGAGAAAAGTTTAGGTCTTTGAAAAGTATAAAGATGAAGTGACTGAAGCTTTGAAGAACCTTGTGATGGTGACTATTTTTGTCTGAGTCAAAAAAGGAAAGAATGCCTCCACACTTCTTTTTGTATTTAGATGAAATTCTGAACTGAGCCCCCTAGATTTGAAATGAGCCTGATACTAGTATAATAAACATTTTATTTTTCTAAGAATGTATATTTTTAAATAGACTACATCATTTGTTCTTCAGGAACTCCATAATGGTAGGCTTGCTTGTCTCCTTAGCTCATTCCCAAACTTGAGGAGTAGGGCTATGCGAATACATACATGGCCAAATGTGTCTTTTATTTACTTTAAAAGTGGAGGGAGGAGCTGTTGCTTTGGAGTGCACATCGGCCATTATCAGTTACATAGTTAGGCAAGTGACCTAAATCTGTAACTATAACCCTAAATGAAACAGGTTCAAGTTGCAATAGTTTTGCTACACCTACAGTGCTTCAGAAGTATACAGACATTATAATTAAATTTAGCAGCTTATTTTGGTATCATTTGATATTGATCCAGTGGTTATGTCTGTGATTTTTCTGGGTTCATTTTCAGTTTTAAAAAACTGCAAAAAATGACAATGAATTGAGAAGATGGAAAAAAAATTACATCATAGGAAACATTTAGTTTGCTACAAATGGAAATATTTTTAAAAATAAATAATTTAAGTAAAATTAAAATGTGTAAGTGCTTGACTATATAGTAACTCTTAGGAAAATTGATCCTCAATTAACTTTTAAAGGGGATTAGATAAACTGCATTAAAACTCTGTGTAAATATTCTCATTCAGAATTAATGTAGTTTTAATTCACATTATCTTAATTTATTGTGCAAATTAAATTGAGCTGAACCAGATTTAGGAATTCTAGAATTTAAAGAATCCTTAATCTAAACAGCTCCTGTGAAGATAGGGTTGGGTACTTGACAGGTCAAATAAAGTTTGGTCAATTATCAGTTGAATATTACAATATCAGTCAAAAATTGTAAAAAAAAAAATGCTGATGGGTTCAAATAATATACAGAAAAAGCAAAAAAATTCAATAAAATGTGTCAAGTAACAATAAAAAGCATATTTCTGTCAAGAAAGCTACACAAAAAAGGAAAGTGTTTTCCTTTTGCTTGACCTGGTACTGGCTACGGGGGATGACCTAATCGGCGACCTAGTGATTGATGGGAAGTTGGGTGACAGCGACCACGAGCTGATCACCTTCACCATCCGCCGTAAAGCTGGCAAGTCAGTCAGCAACACAGAAGTCCTTGACTTCAGAAAAGCCGACTTTGACAAGCTCAAGAGGCTTGTCGGTCAGGCCCTCAGGGACCATGACCCCAGGGAGATGGGAGTTCAAGAAGAGTGGTTGCTTCTCAAGGAAGCGATCCTCAGTGCACAAGCGAAATCTATTCCAACACGGAGGAAAGGCAGCAAGAAGGCACAGCAGCCGCCTTGGCTCTCCAGAGACCGAGCGGACCTACTGTGGCTAAAAAGGAAAGCCTACAAAGGATGGAGGACGGGATTCACCTCCAAGGAGGATTACTCCGCGCTGGTCTGGTCCTGCAGGGACCAAACCAGGAAAGCCAAGGCTGCAACTGAACTCCAACTAGCTTCAGGCATCAAGGACAACAAAAAGTCCTTTTTCAGGTATGTGGGGAGCCAGAGGAAAAGCAAGGGCAATGTTGGACCCCTGCTAAACCAGATGGGGCAACTGACAACTGATGCCCAGGAAAAAGCCAACCTATTAAATAGGTACTTTGCGTCAGTCTTTCATCAGTCACACGGGATGCCCATGCCTGCTATGGGACAGGGAAATCTGGGTGAGGGGGATCCCCTACCCTCCATCAATGCTGACCTCGTGAAGGAACACCTTGAGAAGCTGGATACCTTCAAGTCAGCTGGCCCTGACAATCTGCACCCCAGGGTACTCAAGGAGCTGGCGAGCGTCATAGCCCAGCCCCTGGCACGGATCTTTGAAAACTCCTGGCGCTCTGGTGTAGTGCCCAAAGACTGGAAGAAGGCCGATGTGGTGCCGATCTTCAAGAAAGGGAGGAGAGTGGATCCGGCTAACTACAGGCCCATTAGCCTGACTTCTATCCTGGGGAAGATCTTAGAAAAGTTTATTAAGGAGGCCATCCTTGAGGGACTGGCCCAGGCTAACATTCTAAGGGACAGCCAGCACGGGTTTGTTGCGGGTAGGTCTTGTTTGACCAATCTCATTTCCTTCTATGACCAGGTGACCTATCACCTGGACAAGGGAGAAGAGATTGATGTCATATATCTTGACTTCAAAAAAGCTTTTGATCTGGTATCCCATGATCACTTCTTGGCCAAACTGGCCAGTTGTGGCCTTGGCTCCACCACGATTCGCTGGCTGGGAAATTGGCTTCGTGGTCGGACCCAGAGGGTTGTGATTGATGGCAGTCACTCATCATGGTGCCCTGTAACCAGTGGGGTCCCTCAAGGCTCTGTCCTGGGACCCATACTGTTCAACATCTTCATTAATGATGTGGACATTGGAGTCAGGAGTGGACTGGCCAAGTTCGCCGATTGCCCCAAAGTTTGGTGTCAAGCAGCCACGCCAGAAGATAGGCGGGTGATCCAGGCTGACCTGGACAAGCTTAGCAAAAGGAAGAACCTGATGGTGTTTAACACTGAAAAATGCAAGGTTCTCCACCTTGGGAGGAAAAACCTGCAGCACCCTTATAGGCTCGGCAGTGCTACGTTGGTTAGCACTACAGAAGAAAAAGACTTGGGGGTCATCATTGACCACAAGATGAACATGAGCCTGCAATGCGATGCTGCGGCTAGTAAAGCGACCAAAATGCTGGCGTGCATCCATAGATGCTTCTTGAGCAAATCCCGGGACATCATTCTCCCCTTGTACTCGGCCTTGGTGAGGCTGCAGCTGGAGTACTGCATCCAGTTTTGGGCTCCACAATTCAAAAAGGATGTGGAGAAGCTTGAGAGAGTCCAGAGGAGAGCCACGCGCATGATCAGAGGTCAGGAAAACAGACCTTACGATGACAGGCTGAGAGCCACGGGACTCTTCAGCCTGGAAAAGCGCAGGCTCAGGGGTGATCTGATGGCCACCTATAAGTTTATCAGGGGTGACCACCAGGATCTGGGGGAATGTCTGTTCACCAGAGCGCCCCAAGGGATGACGAGGTCGAACGGTCACAAACTCCTGCAAGACCGTTTCAGGCTGGACATAAGGAAGAATTTCTTTACTGTCCAAGCCCCCAAGGTCTGGAACAGTCTGCCAGTGGAGGTGGTTCAAGCACCTACATTGAACACCTTCAAGAGTAAATTGGATGCTTATCTTGCTGGGATCCTATGACCCCAGCTGACTTCCTGCCCTTTGGGCAGGGGGCTGGACTCGATGATCTCCCGAGGTCCCTTCCAGCCCTAATGCCTATGAAATCTATGAAATCTTTTGGTTTTTTGTTGTATGGTTTGTTTGTTTTATTTGTAAAATTGCTATAATCTTTAACCAATCAAAAATGCATTCATTTGACCAGTCAGTTAACAGTATTTGACTGGTCAACTGACCAGCTTGTCAACCCTATAATAGGGCTGCTTGTGTTATCCCGGTCACAAAGTTTCTTCAACACAAAATAGTGGTGTAGATACTATAAACCTGTGGTCCCCAGCCTTCTATTATCTATGGGCAATAACCCCGAGTAAGTAACACACTGCAGGCAACATTAGTTTTCTCTGGCAACCTCAGTTTTAACTTTTTAATTTCCTGTGGCTATGAGCAATGCTGGAGGGTCCCATGGGCAACTTATTGCCTTCCAATCATGGGTTGAAGTTGCTTTTGGGTAGTGTAGTATTCACTCTCTGGAGAACTTAGACATTTTCTGCAATAAGCTATCACCATCTCAACTCCTCTGTGTTCTTGTCAGTTCAGCCCCCAAAGTATAAGCATTAGCATCTATGACCAATCTGAGACAGCTCTGAACACAGGCTAAGACAATCATGAAAGGGTTTTTGAACTCTAAAAATATTAAATCTTACTCTGCTGTCTACTGAAAGGTTTCCCTTTCTTACTCGAGCCATGAGGTGGTTTTGTAGTATTGCCAAAGCCACAAATAAACCTCCTATAACAGGTGCAGAATATTTAAAAACTCTGCTCATCTCTGAGTGTCTGAGGAATTGGTCAGTTCTCTTCTTTGTGGCCAGTTTCTTAGAACACCCTAGTGGTGGCATTATTGTGAGTTTCTTGTGTTTTACAAACTGAATCAATCACTTTTACTAATTCAAAATTATTGTGAACCAGAGCAGAATCCTCTTTGCATCAAATATATTAGAGATGGAGCTGTCCTTGCAGGGCTCATAGCATTGGCTGCCGTTCTTCTCACTACCATTTGATCTCCTCTTTTGGTAGGGTCCTGCATGAAAAGATTCAATTTTTGTGGCCAATTCCATAGCCTCTTGGAATGTTTTTGCCCTCTGTTTCCTGATCTTGATCTGCAAGTCCAAGTGCATCTGAGTATGTTCCTTGCCAATTTATTCTGGAAATCCTCATGGGAATTTGTGTGACAGAAATAAAGGTCTTCTCAGATCTTCTGCCAGTTCAAGTGGGGTCTCTTCTATCCCTCTTACTCTTAACTGTGCCCTGAACACTCATATTGGTAGCTGGCTCCAAACCACATATTTAGAACTTTTACGAGATCTAAATAATTCAGTATTTTCTGAGAGAAAGTTTTGTAATTCTATCAGAGCCGAGTCACTCCAGCTGGTTGCTAGAGACTCCCTCTTCTGTCTACCCTCCCAGCCATTCATGGAGCCATGACACTGAATTGAGCAAACGTTAGCTATAATTACACACACACACACACACACACACACACACACAAAATATGTGTGTGTATATGTATATGTGTGTGTATATCTATCTATCTATCTGTATCTATATATATAATTATAGCTAACATTTGCTCAGTTGATTTATACATATGTTAGCACCTATTTTTTGGTTCAACAAAAATACCATTATATAATTATTCTTCTTGGAAACTGGACTCCACCTTTAGCACCATTCCACCCCCCTCCCACCCCCCCACCCCACACCTTTGGACCTGTGAAGCCTATGTTCAGAGTTCTCAGGTTGAGATGAGAAATTGATGACAGGCAGGTATTTCCCTCATGCAGTCCTGTTTACTTAAAAGGAAGGTACACCAAGTCCTCTTTCCTTGAACACTGCAGGAATCAAACAGCAGGAGACTGTGCCTTTGCTCACAGTTCCAAGTCTCTTTCCAGTTCAGCCCTTTCCCCAGAGTCCTCACTGTTAGCTTTTCTCAAGTCATGTATGTTTCTCTGTTCATTTAGTGATTTCTTTCTATCTTGACTTTCAGCCTATCTGGTCTTTCTCTGCTTTGCTCCTATATACAGAAGGCTGTAACCTTATCAGATGCCCAAGAACCATTTGACTGCAAGGATTCACCACTGTCCAGGTTAGCATAAGGTACAGTTCTGGAGTGGTTTTCTGATTCTCCAAATACCACTAAACTAAAGGGGTATTAATGGTTTCCTCATTTGACTTTCATCTTCAGCAATTACCCATTCCATGCATAATAGTATTTGGGGTGTGCATTATTCAGGAACAAACCTAGCAGAAGCTGAAACACTGAGTGTATCTTTCCACTCTACTAAAGTGCAGAGAGATTCAGGGCTGGTCCAGGCAACTCCAGAAACTTACACAACCTCCCAAGCTAGGCAAAGATATCTTGTACTGAGAACGCATTCTCTACTGAGTTTACTCGTAGAAAATTAGATTTTTTTTTTTTTTTTAAGGATTACATCCATTTTGGTCTGCCCAAAGACTTTCTTGTCTGTCTTATCTATCCTCCTCCCATTTTCTGGACAAAGAATTCCCTCTTTATCATGTTTACCTTGACAAGTGGTTAACATATAGAGAGACATTCTTCATGGACATATCCCAAGAAAGGTAGTGAATGTTTGTAGAGTTTGACCTTCTGGAAAGTAATAATGATTTCAGACACTCGTTGTGGGGAAGTCATGGATGTGGAATTAGGGTAGAAGAGCACTCTTAATGACACCAGGGCAATCTGCAGCATGAATATTTGTATGCCTTTTGCAATGCTTTGTATGCCTTTTGCAAATGCTTTGTTTTGATTGATGATATTTATTTGAGTTCCAAAATTAGCTATATTCACACAATTTTGGAGTTTCCTTTCACTTATTTATGAAAAGCATTTACAGCAGAAGTGAAGAATCATGAAACTGAACTGACAGTGATCTCATGGAGTTTTATATTTCCTGCATGAATAATTATGTTTCAATGCAATTTGTGTCTTTTCACGAATTGTATCCTGCCCTTTGGCACTGGTGTTTTGACAGGTGTGGCTGGCCACTTAATTTTTGGTGGTCAACATATCTGGTCAGAAAATGCCCGCTGGTATGAAATGGAAGGGGAAAATGTAGTGAATGTATTATTTCATGTTCTTCTCGGGTACAGTGGATGGCAAAGAGAAAACATGTATTTCCTTTTTTAAAATATGATCTTTACAGTTGCCTGTGCTATGGAGCCTTTACTCTGTTTGCTTTTAATGATTATTTTAAAATACTTTTGATAGTATATGAAGCCAATCCCTAAGCAAAGCATAAGGTAATGACAGGACAAAACTGGAAAAGCAGAAGATTTTTCAACGGGCTGAAACAGAAAAGTAATAGATACTTTTTTGAAGAGTCCTATTGAGGAAGGGGTTTGGGCAGGAGACAAGCAGTGGAGAGACAACCAGGAAGGTTTTTTTTTTTTCAGTTCTGAAGAAACATGAACTTCTCACAGGATCATAGGAAAGTAGAGCTGGAAGGGCCCTCACAAGGTCATCTAGCCCAGGCCCCTGCTCACAGCAGGATCATCCCCATTCTTATTTAGTTTAACTCATTTTGACAAGCTGGGCTCCCTCTCTCTTTGCTACTGCTTCAGAACTTCGAGCATGTACTTATTCCCAGTATAGTGAAGACAGTTGTCTAATCTATTAATATTCTTTCAACTGCCCCCACAGAAAATGTCTCATTTTTAGAGATAAGGACCAGGCTTAAACTAAGCAGACTTGGGTGCCTGGGTGTAATCTGATTCCACCCTGCTCAAGTTCCTGCAAAACTGTTAATACAAAGGGTGGGTGGGTTTTCTTCCTCCTTCTTGCTGCTTTTTTGTGATTGTCTTAAGATGACAGTAAGTCAGACAGTATGTTACAAAAGTAGATGCATTCGTGGATTTTCAGAGATGTAAACAGGGTGGAACAGAATCATGTTTAGGTGCCTAAGCTACTTTAACACCCAGTGGCTATAAAGAAACTGACCCTTAACTTTTTAAGTGCTACTGCTGAACCACCAGAAAGTGGGCAGGTTCATTCCCTTATATTTATAAGACTTCTGACTGTGGAGTCAGAAGTTTGAAATAATTTAAAACAAATAAAAACTCTATTGAGAGAAGTAGCTCCCTGTGAATCAACATATTTTTTCATAGACAGGGACAGATTTAAATCTCATGCTGGCCAGGATGTTTTGTTCCTTCAAAAATGTCAGTGAAAACTGAAAAAGATTTTCCTTCTTATAATTATGATTTCTTGACAGGTTTTCAAATTTTCATAGGGAAAAATAAAAATATCTCAATCAGCCCCCCAAAGAACTATTTTTTTTGTAAAATTATTTTTGTTTTAATTTATTAAATGAAACCTGCCATTATTTTTCAAAAACAGGTATTTCCTGCAGAAATTTCTATTCTTATGAAAAAGACATTGTTTCATTAAAAAAAAAGGTTCAAACAGAAAATGTTGGACATGAGTTTGTCATGGTATGATAAACCAGTTCCACTGTTGTATATCTGAGCAAAATATCAGTTTTGATAGGGCTCCCCTCTTTACAGCAAAGACTTTTTATTACACTGAGCACTTCTTTCATTGAAGTATTTGTTCTTGGTAAACACAAAGCCAGTTTTACTTAGGATAGCAACATGCTTTGAACAAACATCTGCACTTCAAAAATGATCCACCTGCTTTAATCACTGAAATAAAAAACAAAACTTAGAGAAGTTCTTGGACCATCATGTGAAAAGTGGGACTATCTAGTTAAGTCCAAGATGCATATTAACTTTCCTCCAGAACATATACATCACTTTGGAAATGTTTTGAAAATATTCAAATTCTCCAATTTCATTTCAAGTAATAGGATTGATTAGATTATTATTTTTTACCTTAATAGCATGTTACTTGCATCTTTGCATGGGCAAACACAGAAAGCATGTTGCAAAGATGTTCAAAAACATGACTTCTACGGGAAACTCAAAATGATAATAGGAAAAAACTTATCACAAGGGTTTTTCCTTTGTAATGTGTTATTTCTTCCTGGGCTCATCTACATGAGACACTGCCTGCACAGTAGCCTGATACTACTGTGAGTAGTGTTGCATGGTGAAAACCACGCCGAGACGCTACTGTGCAGTAGTATTAGGCTACTAAGTAGTGTTGCTTAAAAGCAGTAGTACCAGCACTACTGCACAGTAACTCCAGATATTATGTATAAGCAAGTACTAAATAAATGAGCAGTAACCACACTGCAGTAGCGTCTTATGTAGATGCGTCCCCTGAGAACTGGTTCAGGCTGTAAAACTATCTTAGACTTCTGACAAAGAAGTCAACAATACAAGCACTTGGTTAAAAACACAGGTGTACATACATGCTTTGAAGTTCCCAGAGTTTAGGCAATGAAAAAAAATACCTGGAAAAATAAATTTTAACTTTAAGAGAATGGATCATATTTTGAGCAGGGAAGTGGTAGAATGGCTAGCCCCAGTTCAGTGTATGCAATGCTACATAAGATTGGCCAAATCACTTTAAGTACGACACATTACCTAATACCTGAATTCGTTTAATCTCATTCTCATTTGACATTAACTTTGTAGCTACTTGTACCCAACAGTGGTCAGCGGATAGGTATAGGAATGCCATGCCATCCTGAGACATGTCTGGGGAACTAGATTTCTCAGTTTGCTTCTCTGGCGTTTTCTTAATAAGCCTTTCCTATTTGTACCAAAAAATCTTCACTGAACATATCTCTGGGATTGAAAGTGAGAGTGGAAAACATTGTTACCCAGATCATTTGTAAATTTTCATGTGAGTTTTAGAGTGCAGCTGCATGATTAGAAAATGTGTGCTCTGCTAGTTGAATAAAAGCTCACGTCTGAACTGCCAGCACAAATACATTGCGCATGTAACAGGAAGGGTTTGTCAACTGCTCCCTTCTTTTAATTTGCACGGTTAGTACTGTGAGGTTTACGCAAGGCAGCTCTCAGGGGAGGGGACTAAAAGTTCTTTGAAGTCCTTTGTGGTGGCTGTCTAATCTGGAGAAGAGGATTACTTTCTT
The DNA here is from genome assembly GCF_052110815.1 of Crocodylus siamensis. Taxonomy (NCBI): domain Eukaryota; kingdom Metazoa; phylum Chordata; order Crocodylia; family Crocodylidae; genus Crocodylus; species Crocodylus siamensis. The sequence goes on from NC_143403.1 coordinate 25,594,394, forward strand.
TCTGCCAGGAGCACATGACAGTTTGGTAATTAATGAGCATCATAAAATTCTCTTTTTCTATTAGATACCCATTAGTAAACCTGGGATGGTTGTCATTTTGGACAAAACCATGCATATCCTCATTTTATCCCAACATCAAAGGGGATCTCCTACTGTCTTATGCTGAATACTCTAATTGTGTTTGCATTTGGTAGAGTTGGTGCAGAGTGCATCTGAAACGAGACTTGGCATGAAGTGTGGGTCCTCTGATTGGACACACAGCCTGAGCCTTCCCAGAGCTAACAGCTTAAATGAGTGGTGGGTTTCTCAATTATTTTAAACACACTGCTCTCTTCCTCTCCTGTCTGGCTGTTTATGCTATTTGTTTTCCTTTGAGAATACAGGAATTAACATACATTCCACATCCTATATCGCGTTGAAAAAGGAAGACATTATGTTGGGATATTTCCCTTTCCTCTTTTGATATTGTATTACAAACTTTCTTTCAGATTTAAGAGCGTTTCAGGTATTAAGGCCTCTTGGGTTGTCTTTTCCACATTATTCTGAAAGTACAGAATGGTTTCCTGCTCTTTATAGTTGGCTCTTTTATACAGAAACTGCTGAAAAGCCCTAGTCTTTGGACTTTTTCTTTTTGAGAAAATGTCACCCCTTCTTGCAAAGGGCCCAGTTTCTGAATCCAGTAGTTTTTCCTCAAGTACATTTAATCTCCTTTAGAAATAAGAAGAATGGCTAGGCAGCCTGTTTCCTATATTCTGAATGTAAGGGTTTTTTGTTTTTTTTTGAAGGTCAGACACTCATCCTAGACTTGAAATCTATCTTGAATGCAGAGAGGAAACACAAGGAAACACAAGCTCCTTTTCTGCAAGAAAGGCAGGTACCAGCAAACTCTGCTATAATGAAAATATGACGGCTTCAAAGTAATATGATATTCATAAAGTGAGACAAGGAATACACAGACTCAGCATTGCTTTTTACTTTGTGGGATGGTGTCTACATGATTTATGGTTGCTGATAGGGATACTAATTCTCATTCCGTGTTAGTTTTGATGCTGCACATATACTCAGTGTTAACACAGTATTAGCACACAGTCTTAATATTCACATGGCACGCAGAAAAAAGCCCATTGCATTCTAATGAAATAATCATAAACATCTCAAGCATCAGGGTGCAGGAGATGAAGTCAAATGATTTTAATTGGCTAAAATGTTCAGAGGCAGGCTATCATATGCTACCACCTAGGAAAAAAATAGAAAAAAATGAAATTATAGGAATGGGATGTGTAAAACTTCTCTGAAGTTAAAAAATGCTTTCTTCACTGACTGGAACAAAATGCTCTCTGAGGCAAAAGGAAAAACCAGTGAAAACAGGATTGGAAACTGATGAAAGAAAGTAAAGATCCGAGCAACAAAGGTAAAAAGCTTTTGATACTCTTGCCAAATTGGAGATTTCTGGTCCAGGATGAACATAAAGGGTCGGATACATCCCAGGTATAACTCCACTGATTTCAACACCTATAACATTGGACTCCAAGTCTCACCAGGGTTCAGAAATGTGACCTTGTGTAACCCTGGTCATTATTATGTGTCTGGGACAGAAAATAAAAGATCAGTCTCCAGGCAGCGCTCCTGTGATTCTTATGTTTATTACAGTTCCAGGGATGTTCTAAGGCAGAGTCTTTATCTGTGGTCTGTGAACATCTTGCTGGTTGGCTTTCTGGGATCTGGTTTATCACATAGTATTGATTTCTAGTTTTTATTTACAGCTACTAAATCACATGCACCTAAAAATGCATAAATAATCTTCTGTCATTATTTTCTATGCTAGCAAGGGCAGAGGGAAGGTAAGTGATGGCAAACAGGAGGGGAGGAACTGAACCCTTTATTAAAGTGCCATCTATACTATGAAAGAGAAAACCTATTCTCATGGTGCTATTGCCTGTCAGCCCATGAGTACTTATGTTGTTTCAACATTTCTGACTATATGACAGAAGGGTGTTTTGTCTAGAGCCATGTAGGTAAGTGTTGATTTGTGGTGGGTTTATTCTTCTAGAGTTTTGTGTGATGTTCTGAGTTTAAATGCAAAAAAAATCTCTAGGAAAAAGATTTTAAAACTTTATAAGAGAGTATTAAAAAACTGTGGTTAGCTATTTAGCCAAAAAGCTGAGAAGCAGTAACTTTGAAAAATGATACATTTTACTATGCTTTGATAAACTGTAAATGCTAGGGGTGTGTGAAATGGGCCATATTTGATTTGGATTTGGATTCAGCCTGAATCGGGGACAGTGATTTGATTAGTTGATTCGGATCACTATCCCTGATTCGATTGGGTTGAATCCGAATCTGAAGACTTGATGCTGATTCAGAGAATTAGCGATTTTTGGCCATAGACACAGCTTTACATGTTTTTTCTACATACCTTGAGGTACCAGGCATGGCTCATGAATGCTGCGATGCTGGGGTGGATGAAGCGTCCCACAGGAGTACTTCCGGTCCACTTCTGGGTTCACCACCGAGCACGCAGGGGGCTCTTCTATGACCCTTTGGCTTGGCAATTGGCTGGGGGGGAGCCAGGGTGCCCCCCCAGACCCAGGAGGCACCAGTCGCTGAGCCAGGATGGCTGTGGGGGGCTTCCACGCACTTCCCAGCAGACCCGGAAGTGGACTGGAAGTGCTTCTGGACCACTTCCAGGTCTGATCCCAACCACGCTGGGGAGCCCCGTACACTCCTGTGGGACGCTCCATCTGCCCCACCATTGCAGCATTTATGAGCTGCCTGGTACCTTGAGGTATGTAGAAAAAACATTTAAAGTTGTCTCTATGTCCGAATCTTTCCAAATCTCTCCAGATCAATTTGGGGAGTTCCAATTTGATTTGGAGAGATTAAAGAGTCTCCTGATTTGATTTGGATTTGTAGATTTGGCCACCGAATTGGCCTGAATCGAACCAGGGACTTTGAACAGCCTTGGTAAATAGCTCTAGTAAATATGCTTTGCACAGCCCTAGTAAAGACGTTTGGTGGACTCATTAACCCTGGCAAATCTTTTTGGATACTCCCAAAGTTCAGTTCCAGTGCTAGATCCAAACTTCCTAGAAATTGAGCTATTCTCTGATCCTGAATTTTTGAGTGGTGACATGGTCCTGATCATGACCTGTATCTGAACTTCATAGAGTTCATTGGTGTTTAGACTAAGATCTATTTCTATTTTGGTGAATTTTGCAAAACATGAAATTATGTGCATTTTGTTTGATCTTTGGTTTTAATAAAACCTTTTTTCACATCTCTAATTTCACTACTGCCATTGAAGGATAACTGATATGTAGGCCTGTGCAAAGCAGCTAGTATTCACTTCAGATTCAGCTGATTCGGAGGACAGTGATTTGATTCAGTGATTCAAGTCACTGTTCCAAATCAATTCAGCTGAATCTGATTTGGAGATTCGGCTGCTCCTGAATCAGCCGAATCTCTGAATCAGCCCCACCTGCCCAGCACTCTGAAAAAATAAAGCCCAGCACTCACTGGCTGCTGCCAGTATGGAATCTGGGTCCAGCTCCCTGTGGCAGCAAGCAGGGACAGCCTGAATCTCTGAATATCTCTGAATGTTTTCTGAATTGATTCAGACAGCTTTGAATCAATTCAGACCCTTTAATTGGTCTCCTGATTTGATTCAGATTCAGCTGCTGAATCCAGTTGAATCTCCTCCAAATCGAATCAGCACCCAAAGTTTTGCACAGCCCCACTGATTTAGTACTACTTCAATATTTTGAGTCTGTTTTACTCTTGCTAGTTACAGACATACCATTGCTCTCCCAAACACCTTAATGATTTTATTTTTAAATGCCAATGTTTATAGAGAGCCCAACCTTCTATGGTATGTATATAATGGAATGAAATGATTTAAAATTAACTTTAAAATTGTTTCATGATATATAAATAGTGAGGGTTAAGATGTTGGTATTCAAATAGAAAATAACATCTTTGAAATATTTTGAGTTACGGGCACATATTAAAATGTGATGTCATAGGTAGTTCTTATTAGAGAGCTCTGTTCTTATGGAAGCTGAAGAGATGAGCAACAACTTTGCTGTTAAGTTCATAGAAAATATTGACATGTAACTATGCAGATATTGATGGGTAGTGCTGCTACCCAGCTGTAAACAAAACCAATATTTGTTGGAAAGAGAGAGTCAGTCCAACTGGAAACAGATTTTTTTTTTTTTAGAAAGAAATTCCATAGTAACACTACTCAAAGTCCAGCCTAAATTTGATCTCTTACATTGGTCGTTCCTCGGATACTTTCCTCTAGATTTGTCAACCATAAACCCATGCTCTTGGTCTCAGCTGCCACGTCATTTAACACAAGGCAATGTCTAAGGTGGCTTATATGGCTGTGCATAGTCTACACCTTGGTGGACTTCCAGTAGGCTCCCACCCCTCTGTTCAAGTGGGATACAGATTTGGATAATGGACATATAGTGGGAGAACTGAGTCATTATCATGTGTATTGATCACATGCTCTAAAGCCTAAGTATGCATGCAACTCACAGCTTACTTCCTACTATCCCATGGGGAAGAGTGGGATTATTTCTCTATATTTGCACACATCATTAGCATCATGAAACATAATTTATGAAAGGCTGAATATTATTAATATTGCTGTTTCCAGAGTTTTTGACAAACACATCTGGACCCACATGGCTGGAGTAACTGCAGTAATCCATGTTTTGACAAACCTCTAAGCAGCAACATTAGAGGATTCCAAAGACTTAGAACTAGCAATAAAGATATCACTCATGAATTCATAAATATGTTGAGGTAAGTCATATTCAGGACTCTGACCACAGAAGAATCAGTATGGTTTCACTTTGCAACAATGGCATAAATTAGGGAGCCTGCTTCATTGAGTAGTACCTCTCCATAGCAGAGTAATGAGGCTGAAGATGGAGTAGTAGTGGAGGCTGATGAATTCACAGACTACTCCTTTCTTCTGTGGGTTCCTTGTTGGAATGGAAGTGTTTGCTGCTCTAGGGCAGTAGTACTTAGAGAATAGTTCTGTTGTTATTTCAGGATTACAGAGTGAGGATTTTCTTTTCCTAGGTACATCTAATAGGTTACCTACACATGAGTTTATCATTATTGCACATGCAGTTGTGGTGAATGCTACAGAACATAAGTGAGCAAATGCTCATAAGACTGCGCCCATAAAGATCTGAAAATGTTTGTGTTGCCTTGTATTTGGCAAGTGGGTTGCCCTTTTATTTCCAGCCACTTTGCAACACATAGGAATACACTAGAATGCAATTAACTGATTGCTTAATGACAAGAGATGAAGTGTGGCACTAAATGGAATCAGCAGTTGTCTGTCACATTTTCATTTAAGTCTTTCTTGCCACTTTTTAGTCCCTCAGCATGGCAGTTACTTTCATCTGTGAGACTGCATCTCAGATACTTGTTTGAAGAACATCATTGTTTTTGTATCTTAACCCCTTTTGTTAAAATATTAAAACCTTTAACTGTTCTCTTATCTGTCCTTGTCCATTTTTTTCTTTCCCATTTGTTAATGAGCTTCAGGAAACCATGGAAATTTTCTCTTTTAATCCATCTCCCTTGGCTCTAAATAGTCACTAATACCTCATCTTGGGAATATGCATATTCTCTTTCATGATAAATCTTGCACTGGTGGTTTGTTGTTATCATTTGCTAAAGATATTATAACATGCATCATCATAACTGTGAGGATACACATCTCTCACCTCTAACCTTGATCTAGAAAAGATCGCTATTGTTTAGCTCCCTGGGTGAATTTTTATGGATCTGACCTTTCTGTCACATTAATTTTACACTATTCTTCTCCATCCCAGAATTACTGCAGTTTCTGATTTATATCTCAAAAAAGACAATGCAAAAAAATTCAGACCATCAAGTAGGGATAACAATTCATAGAAAGTACCATAACAAATTGGTGTGGACAGTGTGAATTCACTACAGTTAAATCACTGCATCAAATGAACAGATTACAATGATGTAACGTAAGTTATAACAGAGTAGACAAGACTTCATTTATGATGCTAAAATCTAGTAGAGAAAGAAAACAAATGCACTTGCAGATCAAGTACATTGGGTCTGTTTCTACATAGATGCCTGCATATTTACTTGTTCATCTCATATCAGTTTTTCTAGGTCTTTTGCCTGGCAAGACTTGTTAAATTTCCTTTCATGGGTAGGGATGACGGCAGTCCTAAAGGAGCTTAGGGCTAGGGACAGAAGTTACACTTAAACATGTTTAAGTGATCAGAAACTGGTTTAAACCTGTAACAGAACAGAAGCTCAGTGCACATAAACCAGTTTCATAATGGCTGAAATCGGTTTGAAATAAACCTGGTTGAATGTAGTATCAGTGTGGCAGAGCACCAGTGGGGTGCTCTTCACTCTGGGGCTGTTATAAACTCTGTGGGAGCTTGCCTGCAGAGCAGCAGGGAAAAGCTTCTCCCAGGAACCAATTTAAGGGGGAAGCTGGGTGGCAGAACACCTCAGGTGTCTGCCATGTTAAGAGCTGGCGGCAGGTGTTGCCCCAGGTCTGATGAGCTGTCATTTTAGATCCGGGCCAGCAGAGTGGGGGTAGCAGTTTGCAGCCTCACACCGTGGAAGGAACATCTCCTGGTGGAGCTGCTGCTCCTGCAACAACTAAGACAGGGACGGGCAATTGTTTTGGGTGAAGGGCCACTTACTGAGCTTTGGCAAACCATTGAGGGCTGCATGACAGGCAGCCAGGGGCAGATAAATATTAATTTTCTAATTTTTTTAGGGGCCCTGCAGGCCAGATAGAATGGTCTGAAGGGCCGCATCCAGCCTGCAGGCTGCATTTTGCCCATCCCTGAACTAGGAGGTAAGAGTCAAAAGTGAGTGTGTATTAGACTAATCTGAAAGATTGCTTTTATTCAAGCTCAGGCTTTTTGAATGTCTGTACAGCTACTCCTTGCTTAATGTCATAGTCACATTCTTGAAAAATGTGACTTTAAGCAAAACAATATTAAGTGAATCCAATTACATCACAGTAGTTATCTACTAGCAGGTGATGGCCAAACAGCGTTACAACTGAACACTGTACGACTTTAAATGAGTATGTTCTGTAATAGATCACTGACATTATAACAGAACCACGTTAACCAGGACAGTGTTAAGTGAGAAGTACCTGTACTTAGTCTAGAAGTTGCAAGAGCCTAGAAGTTACAACGGATACATTTTATAAAGTTGCTATTTAAGAGCAATGTAGCCAGTTGAATGGCATAGAACAGGGGTGTCAAAGATCCAGCTTGTGGGCCAGGTCAGGCTCTTGGGGCCATCCCATCTGGCCTACCTGTCTACCAAAAGTTTGGGGGGTGAGGGTAGGGGTAAGGATTTGATGCAGAATTTGTGGTTCTTGGGCTCCAACAGGCATGGCTGTTGGTGGTAGGGGTCAAGTGACATATGTGCAGATAGAGCCCTTGCTTGCTCTGTACCTACTGGATCCCCATCACTGCATTGGGTACACGGCAGCTGCTGCTGGCCCTGCAGCTCTGATCTGAAAGGAGCCCTGCAGTCTGGATCTAGCCCAGAGCCCCTGGTGAGTGTGATGTTCCTGGTTTAAAGAATAAGGATTATCTGGTTCAGTTCTCTTTGCAGTGAATGCAGCACACTGGAGTAGTCCTGATTCAGCAATCAGTGGCCAGCAATTGATTTAGCTGCCCCAATATTGACCCCTAAGTACAGGCAAGGCCTGTTGTGTTTTTAAGCTGTGAAGAAGTTGTATTTGACAGTTAAACCATTTATAATAAATGTTACGTGACTAATTACCCAAAAACCTGCTGCAAGCTTCATTCAGCCACATTCTGTTTTATACCCAGCTGTGCACAATTCTTCTTTCAAAATGGAGAAAAACATTTGATCTTTGTGGCCACACCCCACATCTGTATATAGCCCCAGTACCTGTTGGCAAACAAATCTTGTATTGGGGCCATTCTGAAGTATAAACAAAGGCCCTTGCAATATCATCAATGATGACATACAGGCAAATTCAAAACTGGCTCCAACATTAATGTATCCATATTTTCAAGATTTACAAACTGGGACACTTACGTAGCAACATTTATTTCTGGATGACAAAATACCTGCTATTCAGCATGGCTATTGCCAGCTCCTTGGCTCAACAGTGACACTAGCATATTTGTCAGCATAGAGGCTTTTCCCCCCAGTAACGTAGCATTCTGAATGAATCTACCCTAAAGCTTCACAGTTATTATAATTCATATAATTCACTTAAAGAACAGCTTGATACATTTTAACAACTTTACTTTCCACTCCAAACACTTCCCCATTGTCCGGTTTACTCATTTCACTGGTCTATCTCTGCTTGGTGTAACAACTGGTCTTCAACAAACATTCTGCAGCTATCGTAAAGACAGATGAATATTGCCACCAAACTTCCTTCCATTTCGCTGAAGTGAGAAAAACAATGCAATTCAGATGGCATGAAAGGGTTTCCTAGAGAGAGATGATTCTGAACGCCAAGACTGGTGCTGTAAAACTGAGCCACAGAGTTATTTTATCTAAGCTGCACAATTTAAATCTACATACGGATTTTCCTCCCTTCCTATCTCCCACTCTATCTGGATGCCTTTCTCTGAGGTTTTGGTTCAGCTTCTTGCAGAGAAAGAGTTTGGATAAAAATTTGAAACACAATTATGAATCCTACATCTTCTTTTAAAAGTGCAGGAGCATTCATGGATTTGGCCCATCTCTGCTGTCTGGTGTGGGAGCATTTGTCACCCAGGTGTGCACAGTCGCATCTAAAACCAAAAGCATTTGTGTAAACAACAGGGCTTTGATCAAGTTGCTTGCTTTCTCTTTTCCCCCCAACTGCCTGCATAATTCCTGTCCTTGGTTGTATAAGGGAAGCTTTGCACAAGCAGTGTGCTCTACCTGCAACTGGAGTGTGTACAACTGGTGCTTTTTATTCCCAGATCCACTTCATCAAAAGAGCCCCTCCCTGAAAAAAAATCCAGGTTTGCTGTTTGAACCAGCTCTTAAAAACATTCAACAAGCAGCACGGTGAGGAGGAGCTCAGCGGCCTCATTCAACAACAGACATTTCCCTTAATGCAAGACACATTTCTTTTGTCCATGTGCAGTCAGTGTTCTCTAGAATGGATATGAAAAGTAATAAGAATCTCTGTGATTTAGTGATGACCCTCAATGTCCCTGCTTTGAACAGACCTATGTCTGCTGTCAGGAGCAGGGCTGTTTTCAGCCATCAAAGCGTTTAGCAGAGTTTACAATCTGTTGTGTACACTACTTTCCTGTACTTTTCTGAATACCATTTAACTATTACGCTGCCCCTGTGATGAGTGTTCTTTTCAGCTGGCAGCAGTAGCAGCCCTCTCGAGAAAAGCCTTGGAGCATTGTTTTTGGACACAACATACACAAGTTATTAGAACACAAGATCAAAGGAGGTGTCCCACTGTCTTCCTTTCAGTGCTCCCATTGTGTTTGTATGCTGAAGTCTGCTAGAGACTTAGAACTGGAGAAGGGGGAGAAGGAAAAAAAACCCAAAAACCTTTGTACAAAGGTACTTGTCACTGAGAGAAGCCCATAAAAGATGATGTGAGAAAAGACACCAGGTGGAGTATAAACCACCCTTATTGTTAAAAAATGCAAATAAAAATCCTCTCCTATATTAAAACTTTCTCACTTGTCATTTCTTAGATGTTAAAGGGAAAGGCTGTGATTATTGAAGTCATGGCACTACTTTTTATTTTTCCTTCTTTCTTTCTATGTGCAGCATACTGTACATGATGTCAGCTAAAGTTATTTTTCTCCTTTCTCAGCAGAATATAATGGTAGTTAGTACATTTCATTTCAGCAAAATACCCACAGGAAGAAAAACTTAAGGAAAAAACATTTTAGAACAATTCAAGAGTTGCCCTTTTACACAGCATGTCATATTCACAGGGTGACCTGCAAGTCCAAAATATTTAGGCTGGAGTTTTGCTTACACTGTAGGAACTTTTACAAGAGTTCCCACTTGCTCTGTTATGTCCCCTGAGTTATTTCCAATAGATCCTTGAGCCCTGCGCTCTGCTTCTAGGCTAGAGTAGCCACTGACCCATCCCCAGAATTGGTGGGGGGGAGACCACTGGCCCTCTCAGCCAATCAGTGGTGATGGGTGGGGTCACCTCCTCCTCAGCCAATTGGTAGTGAGGGGTGGGGCCACTGGGCCCCTTGATAATTAGCAGCAAGGGACAGGGCCACCACAAAAAGGCAACCTCCTCCCTTTCCTTCCTGGCTGCCCCCCTACTCGGACCCCTACTCCTCCTGGCTGTGCAGCACCCTACCTCTAGGCATAGCCAATAGGGGACACATGATTGTTGGTGGTATTTCCACCAATGAACTGAAAAACAGGACTTTTTGCAGTCCATTCTTCATTTAGAAATGGACAGGGGACAAAGGTTTTAAAAACAGGACAGTCCGGTATAAATCGGGACCATTGGCCCCTCTATTCTAGGCCCAGAGATATTTCTGAATTAATGTTTACAAAACCTACCAACAGGAAAATTGAACCATGATACACTAGATTCACTAGAGTGCTGCTTTTCTGAAGCAGAAATGTTTAGTATCATAGACTCTTGTAGCTTACCTGTTTTCAAAACTGCATCTATTGTCTTCCTTATCACCCTCAGGCTACTAATGGTGGTGAGCTCATGGAAGACCTGGAATACATCTACACCGATGTGCTAAGTCCTTAGTTCAAGAAGCACAGGATGATATCATTGTCAAAAGGCAGTGTCGTAGGGGAACTATCAAGCTGATCACCAGTCCATGAGCATTTATCTCTAACAAAGCATTTTACTTACAACAAGACCTTAAATTTTTTGTCTCAGGTGCACAAGGACAGACTTTGAACATCACCAGTCAACTTTCAGACCAGCCCTTGAGGGCAAGATAAACCTGGCAAGGTCACAGAAAACCCACCACTATGAACTGTGTTCTCTCCCTCAGCCTGAGTGGAATGGAGATCTTGAAGGTTTGGATGTGGTTTTAGCCTAAACTGAAGTATCTGATCGTGGCAGACAAGAGGGCACCCAACTGTCTCTTTGTGCTTCCTCCAAATGCTGCCTCTGGGCAAGCAGTGCCTCATCTGCTGAGCCAGACCTCATCACCCACAGTGTTTGAGCACTGAAATCCTGTAAAACAGAAAACATATAAAGCTAGGAGGTTTGAAGTTGAAAGGTCTCCACAGTGCAGGCTCAAGCAAAAGCTTTGAAGCAATAAGCCAAGGCTTCAAAATTGCTGAAGACAGAAGGTGTTGAAAGTCCAGAGTAAAACATACTAAGGCAAATGCGCTGGGCAAAAAGTGCCAACAGAGAACATTTACAAAGATTCGGAAAAAACCCAGTCCTAACTGGAAACCCAGAGGATACTGAAGGGATAAATGAGCTGGAGGAGTCGATGGAGAGACATAGTTGTTGTCAGGCTCTTTGCTGCTTGTGGTCAGGAAGACACTGACTGGAAGTTGGAGGGTAAGTTGTGTGGAACGTGTGATCACTTCTGAATGTGTACATCTCTTAGCAGACGAGCTCATACTGCCCTGGGAGACTCCCAGAATGATATGGGGCATAGAATTGGATGTGTCATGCTAGTTTTTTGACACCCAGAAGTGAATATACTACACTGATATTATCTGGAGATAAGTAATTTCTTTCTTCAATGGAATGCTACTTCTACTGCAGCTACTTTTTTTTTGGTTGCTGCTTACATTACACACGTGTGAATATGCCTGGGGGAAAAGAATGCAGATTATGCTTTCCTACATGGGTCAGGGGTGTAGGTTGTAGCTGTGTTGGTCTAAGGACATAGGCAGACAAGGTTCTTTGGGTAAATCTGATATCTTTTTTCAGACCAACACTAATAGCTGGAAAAATTTTCCTTAGCAAGCTTTTGGGCACAAATACCCTTCGTCAGGCCGAGGAACCATCTGAAGATGGGCTGTGCTCTTCCTGGATAGAGTGGTAAAGCAGCCAGAGGTCATGGACTAAATACAGACATTGGATTTATGACACATTATAACCTGCCTGATCTGAGTCCCCAGGTAAACCTTCACTTTTTACTAGCAATTCTCATTCCCTTCCCCCCCCACCCTCCTGTCTCTCATCCTTTGACTTTCTCATCCTATTTTCATTCCCCCTCTGCCCTCCTCCCCACTTGTCTCTCACCTGATGACCACCTCAATTTACATTTTAACTGACTGGCTTTCTTGCATAGGTACTGGCCTCTGGCTACATTACCGCTCCATGAGACAAATGAACTTTGTTGCAGAAGTTGAAAGGAGAATTTAAGAAAAAACCTAAAAGACCTGAATGAACATGGTGTGGAAATAAAAAAATTGTCCCTCACTAATTCAGGTACTTCTTAGAGCTTGTAAACAAAACAGTGCATAAAGGACACATTATTATTCTAATTTATTTGGATTTTTAGATTTTTAGGTATGTATGTGCCTGGTGCAGCCTGTGACTAAGTAGCTCACTTAAGTAGGGTGATAATAATAATTTGAGGGAAATGTGGGAGGGGGTTGGGCACCAGGTGTTGGGGCCAGGCAGGACAGCATGATGCATACGCGCGTGTGCACACACGCACGCGCGCACACCTTCCCCTGCATGGCTCCCAAGAGTGGGGCAGTGCAGGATACACATACATAGCTCTGACCCAGCAGCTGCCAGGAGTGGGGGGCTGGGCAACTAGATTTCATAGACATTAGGGCTGGAAAGGACCTCGGGAGATCATCGAGTCCAGCCCCCTGCCCAAAGGGCAGGAAGTCAGCTGGGGTCATAGGATCCCAGCAAGATAAGCATCCAATTTACTCTTGAAGGTGTTCAATGTAGGTACTTGAACCACCTCTGCTGGAAGACTGTTCCAGACCTTGGGGGCTCGGACAGTAAAGAAATTCTTTCTTATGTCCAGCCTGAAACGGTCTTGCAGGAGTTTGTGACCGTTCGACCTCGTCATCCCTCGGGGTGCTCTGGTGAACAGACGTTCCCCCAGATCCTGGTGGTCACCCCTGATAAACTTATAGGTGGCCATCAGATCACCCCTGAGCCTATGCTTTTCCAGGCTAAAGAGTCCCATGTCTCTCAGCCTGTCATTGTAAGATCTGTTTTCCTGACCTCTGATCATGCGCGTGGCTCTCCTCTGGACTCTCTCAAGCTTCTCCACATCCTTTTTGAATTGTGGAGCCCAAAACTGGATGCAGTACTCCAGCTGCAGCCTCACCAAGGCCTAGTACAAGGGGAGAATGACGTCCCGGGATTTGCTCGAGAAGCATCTATGGATGCACGCCAGCATTTTGGTCGCTTTACTAGCCGCAGCATCGCATTGCAGGCTCATGTTCATCTTGTGGTCAATGATGACCCCCAAGTCTCTTTCTTCTGTAGTGCTATCCAACGTAGCACTGCCGAGCCTATAAGGGTGCTGCAGGTTTTTCCTCCCAAGGTGGAGAACCTTGCATTTATCAGTGTTAAACACCATGAGGTTCTCGTCTGCCCATTTGCTGAGCTTGTCCAGGTCAGCCTGGATCACCTGCCTATCTTCTGGCGTGGATGCTTTGCCCCAAAGTTTGGTGTCATCGGCGAACTTGGCCAGTCCACTCCTGACTCCAGTGTCCACATCGTTAATGAAGATGTTGAACAGTATGGGTCCCAGGACAGAGCCTTGAGGGACCCCACTGGTCACAGGGCACCATGATGAGTGACTGCCATCAATCACAACCCTCTGGGTCCGACCACGAAGCCAATTTCCCAGCCAGCGGATCGTGGTGGAGCCAAGGCCACAACTGGGCAGTTTGGCCAAGCGGTGATCATGGGATACCAGATCAAAAGCTTTTTTGAAGTCAAGATATATGACATCAATCTCTTCTCCCTTGTCCAGGTGATAGGTCACCTGGTCATAGAAGGAAATGAGATTGGTCAAACAAGACCTACCCGCAACAAACCCGTGCTGGCTATCCCTTAGGATGTTAGCCTGGGCCAGTCTGTGGCTCCTCCTCCCTCCCCCCATTGTAATGGGTAAGTGACTCCTCTCGCAGCCGAGCAGAGTCCAGGCCAGGGGGCAGCCCATTGGCTGGGCTGCCTGAAGAAAACTGAAGGAAAAGTCCTGAATTAGTGGGAACCCACCTGCATGTGCCTGGCTCTTGACTGAGGAGCCAGGCAAGTGCAGGCATATTCCTACCAATTGAAAATTTTGTTTTAATTTTCTGTAATGGCTGGGCCACTGGGACAGACCTCTGAAATCTGGGACATATAGTTACCCTACACCTAAGGCAACTGTACTTCACCTCATCCGTAACCTCTGCTCCACTGCTTGCACTAGCACTGAATGGTCATGTTTCTATCCTGGCCTCTAGTAAAACTTGTATTGAGGACACCTGCTGTTCTGCTGATTATACTGTTTGAATGCTATTCAGGTGCATGTTAAGCCTGAACTCTTACTGTTGCCTTGTTTTGCACCACCATATGCATCCTGGCGATAAATGGGATTGGTTATGTTAGTCCTGTTTTTTTGGCCATATCCTGTAACTGGGGATCAAAAGAAACTGCCCAAATATCTGATCAAAATAGAATAGAATAGAAATAGAAACAGGTTGTATTTTGTCAGGCTGTTTGATATAAGTACTTTAAAACACTCTATTTCACTTTTTTGTGGGTCATTAAAATATTTTGCACAATTAGTTTCTTTTAGCGTAACATACGGCTTCCTCCCTTACATACACTGGCATTCATTTTTCTGTGCTACTGTAGGTTGAAAATGAATTCCCACTGTGATTGTATTCACTTGTCCCTTCATAAAGAAAAGTATTTCCCATCAACATATTTATATTATATCTAGATTCAAAGGGTTTTCTGTGCTGTCTGCAAGAGTATAGCAAAGTCAGCACTAACGAAAGGGCAGTGAAGAATACTTTACGTCATGGCTTTCAAACTTTAAAAATTCCAGTCGGGTCACAGGGTTAAATTAGAGACCCTTTAATCATTAGTACAGTTTTATGAATAGTGGACTTTGCTCTGATATTTAACTAGACGTCACTACTTAACACACTTCTGGCTCCACTGAAGAAAAAAACAAAAGTCTTTGTGTGCTTCAAAGTCTGTGTGGTTATGAGGATCATTGTAATTCTGCAGAGCCAAATCTTGAGGACCTGTATTCAATTTTTATAACAGGCTCAGTCCTACTGAAATCACCCTTAAAGAAGTACAACTTATATTCAATACGGTAAAAGAATAGTTGTTGTTAATTTAATTGAATATAATTATATTTTATTTTGTGCTTATTTTTATTGTGCTAGTGAGGCCCTGTTGTATTAGTGTATTAGCAGGGTGCATACGAACAGGTGGATGTGCTCTTCACATACACCTAACATATTTTTAATACTATGTAGGTATATTTTCAAGAGACCTCCCCATATTGATTTTATTGTTCAGGTTTTTAGATCCCCCGGAAAAGCTTTGGAATGATATGGCTTTCCACCACAACCCTATTCTTACAAAATACATTATGTGATTATTAGTGATCATGTTTAATTAGTGCGTCTGTTTTATATCTCATTGACAGGATGGTATCTCTTAGAGTTCAGGGCCTGCTAAAGCCATGCCAGATCATTCCTGTAGAAAGGATTCCAGAGCTTTTAATACCACATACCAAATCATCTTCACATTTCCCTGAAGCATGTACAATTTTCCTTAGAGATCTTCTCTTCATGTAGAGTGAGGACTGACTCCTGGTAAGGTTTATGAGTCTGATGAAATCACAATTCTGAGATGGAATGTATGCCAGCTGTATACGAACACCCTTTGATACATAATAAAATTCAGATACAGAATAAAAGAAATAAATGTGTTAGAATGTGGCCCAGGGAAAGAAGTTCACTATAGTCTAAATGTACTTCATGGAGTACAGGGTATACTCATGCTAGAAAAATCTCAAAGTATAAGTAAAAAAGGGTTCCAAACCAAAACCGAAGTTGTTTTAGAATTTCAAAAGGGTCATTTTATTGTATGATGTTACATGAAACTCCAAAAGCAAAGTTATTACAGCACAATACTCTAAGGCAGTGGTTTTCAACCTGTGGATTATGTCTAAGGAATCCACAAAAGATAACTATGATAAATCAAAATGTTGTGAATACCCACACTTATAACGAGAAGGGGTCCATACCTCCATTTAGATTTTTTTATGGGACCGCAAATGAAAGAAGGCTGAAAACCACTGCTGGTAAGCTGGACCTGCATTGTGTGGCAAACTCCCTAAACTCTGGCATTTATTGAATGTTCTGCAATCAGTGTAGTACTCTCCTGTACAATGTATTTAATAATAGAATTTATTTATTTATTTCTGTCTCCAAAAGTTTGGTTTTTGGTACATTACAGGCTGATATCTCTAAGGACAGAAGTTACACATAAATCAGTTTAAGTAATCAGAAACTGGTTTAAACCTGTAACAGAACACAAGGTCTCAGGGCACTCCGTGCACATGAACTAGTTTCAAAATGGCTGAAACTGGTTTAAGAAAAACCCGGTTGAATGTAGTATCAGACTGAACTGATTTGGGTCAAACCAGTTTATGAAACTTCTGTCCCAGACTCTCTTGCTGTTTCAAGTTAAATCACAGTCCCCCAGCATCCCAACATGTAGCCCTGGGTTCGGCTGTGTGCTCAAAAGAGCAGGGCTGGCCTCGCCCCTCTGCTCCCTAGCTGGCCCAGTGAGGGCTACTTGTTAAGGTGGTTGCAGGGGCAAGTCCGGCTGGGGATGCAGCCCAATCTACAGGGGGAGACTGCCCCCCGAAGACAAATCCTGGCTGGGGTATGTATGAGGCCAGGGAGGGGGTTAAACACCCCTTCCCCCGCTCAAAATTACTGCTGGCTGCAACTGTGGACTACAAATCCCAGAGGCACCTGGAAGAGGAAGTGATGAGCAAGCCTATGCTGTCTTGCTGTTGTACTTGTGGACTGCAAACCCCAGAGACCTTGGGATCATCAGGGGGAAGAAGTGAACACCCTGCCAGAGACCTGTGCTCTAGCACCCCCCAGGCTTCTGGCCTGAGCCACTGCAGGCATGTGGCTGCATTTCTTGAATTGAAGGTAAATGCCTGTTCGCTTCTGTTTCAGTTTAATCTGTGTAGGTAAGACTAACTTGCAAAGACTGAATCGATTCAACCTCAGGCTTTTTGACTGTCTGTACTTAGCCGGTTCAGACTTCAGAACGAGGTAGTTCATACCTTGCTAAGCTTTGAAGTTGGCTTCAAAACCAAGATGGTATCATGGCATTGAATTAGATCTGCTTCATACTATCCAAGCTTTTCTTCACAACAGGGTAGGTGTTTTGTTCTGGAGTGCACTTCTTCAGCAAATGAACTTTTTGCAACTTCCATGGTCCCAGAATTGTGGTATACAAAGGACTTCAGTGATAATGTTGATGCTGTTTATAAAGATGGTGATTGACTTAAATTCTGGTCCTCTTGAATGTGATAGCTAGCCCTGAGCATGATTATGGGGGGGAGGGGAAAGAGAGCCATCATCTGCCTCTCAAGCTGTTGCCATGGCTGAGAGGAACTTGACAAATGTATTGGAGAGAGTCCTTTTGGGGCACCACCTTGATTATGGTAACCACCTGTTCTTTATTTATTTTAAAGGGTGTCAGCCTGATAACAACAGATAATGCCTCCTATGAAGTGCTGAGTTCTGTAGGTTGCTCAGCACCACACAGACGTTGTTCAGGCACTTGAAGGATTAGATTGTTTTATCCCATATCGAATTACATGATGTTGCCTCACAGTCCAACAGTTATAATGCAAAGGTCATCTACTGTGTTACAACCATACAAAAAGCTCTGTTCCTGTCATGTTCTTTGCGCAGTCAGGCAGCCCCCATGCCCTTTTCTGAAGTAAATGGAGTTATACATGGATTCATTGGTTTAGCTGTGTTGTGCGTGTGGAACTGCCAAAGTCATGTGTCGTTCCAAGCATTAAACATTATGGGGTACAGTCCCTTTAAGGAATTTGGAGGACATGTAAAGTTGTCAGTACATCAGTATGATTTAGTATATTCTTTTAATAACATGAGATCCCGTAAGTCGAGGTGGGAGGGAAATGGGAATTTTCATTTCAAATTGCAAAAACTGACAGCTATTAGGGAGCTTTAGCCTAGGGGAGTCTCAAGCCCCAAGGAGTCTGCTTGATCTCCATTTCTTTTCACCCCTATTTTTCCTCCCCAAAACAAGAGACAACCTTCAAAGGAACAAACAAGTCACTTTAAATACCTGGCATAAAAAATAGGCCAGATACATTATTCAAATAAATTTTAAAAAAATTCAACAGAAGATGCAAGTTATGGGCTGTTTGACAGGAGTTAATGCCGTCGCAGTCACTTAACTTCACAATCCAAGAGTTTTCTTTGCTAGAAAGGCGCACAGTTGAAACTATACCATAAAGCAAATCCTCTCAATTTTCCAAAGAAGTATCGGGTGGTACAAGGGAGGCCAACCTATTGCACATGTGCCACAAGTGGCACAGGCAGCCTCTTTGTGTGACATGTGACAGATCCAGGAGGGGTCAGGGCAGGGAGCAAAAAAGAAATCAGCAGGCTTGGCAGGGAGCAGATCAGGCAAGGTGAGGGGATCAGAATGATACTTGCGGAGGGCACGGGGCTCTTTTCTGGCATACCTGCCAGAAAGGTTGGCCCCTACTGGGGTAGTAAATGTTTTATTTAATGGCTTTGCATTGACTGAGTCACTCAACACCAGAGTGTTATCATATATTTTTGTAAAAAGTTACACTGCTGCAATTTTGGAATCTCCATTACAGATTACTTCCAAGTCTGCCTCCGTCCCATATCTCCTTTGCCCCATCTCCCCCAAAATGTGAGGGGTTGAAAACACAGAGTTGGACCAAAACTTTTTGGAGTGGACCCTTTTACACCAATCCCTATGTGGTTTGAGTAGTGGTTTGTAGAGCAAATTTCTTAGAAATGCTCACTCTTCTTTTTCTAAACTTGAGCTACTAAGTACTCGTCTCTTTTTGTTCTCTTTTATCTTGCCCAGCTGAACTAAAATAATCCCGAGGGAGATGTGATTTTCATAGAGTAAAAAATAATGACCAGCAGAAGGAAGGAAACACGTTTTTAATGACTCTGAAAATTCTCTGTACAAAAATGCAAGGGTTTTTTTATTTATCCTGTCTGTAAGACAAAACTAATGTTCTAAAACCTGGAGAAGCCTGGCTTTTTTATTTTTTTATTTATATGGCTGATAGAAGATGTTGTCCATGACCATTCTAAGCCATTAACACCTCTGGCCTTGAAGGATGAATGTTTCTCATATTCATGGTGACTTGACTTGAGTTATTTGTATGAGAAAAGATTACTCACATGAGTAAGAGTTTGCTGATTCTTACGCTTCTAGGAAGACCAGGCTTTTTAAAACATGTTGTCTGTTGTGGCATTTTCTTTGAAGTTTTCTGATGCCTATAGCACCTGAGCAGTTACTTTGTATCTGGGATATAATTTGAAGTGACAAGGTATGTATTTGTATTAAATTTCCGGATACCAGTATATTTGGCATCCACAGAGGGAAGAGGAAGGACACTTCATTTGACTCTTATTTATATGAACATCATCAGTCTATTTAAAATACTGTATTTCTGAATATACACCAAAAGAGGGGTCCTGATGCAGGCAAGTTTTCAGAGGGGAAGGAGACCTTGACTTCTGAGGGAGCTTAGTAATGGAAATGTTTGACAACCTCATTTAGCGCCCAATACTGTAGTGCTTAACCCAAGCAAATGGCCTAAAATCCTAAGGGGCTGATCCTGGGAGATTCAGAACGCTGTCCCAGAGAAGTTGATGATCCTGATTTTGGGTTTCCCCAAGAGTGCTTTGAGTTGTATCAGCTGGTACCTGGGTGCTGCAAGGCTGCCAGGATGCTGCGGATTTCCACTTGGGAAGACTTCTGGCATAAGCTTGCTTCAACTGTGGGAAGGGCCAAGGAAGCTGCTCTGCACCACTGTCCTCTGGGAGCCCTCTGGCACTAGGCATGCCGGGAACTGGAAGCACAGCAGGCAGTGGTGGGGTGAATGGCTTTGACATACTGCATTCCAGTTCCCTGGGGCTTCTGGGTCAGCACGGGGCCAGCTGCAGCTGTATCTAAATTAAAGCAGCCTCCAGCACTGTTGCAATTTACACCAGTCCCTGGCAGGGCCAGACACAGGCATGGGTGAATTGGGTGTCTGCCCTGGGGTCCAGACAGAAAGGGGGCCTGAAAATGGTAAATTCTGGATTATTATTATCATTATGTGTGGCAAAGGGGGACTGATACTAAAAGTTTGCTGGGGGCTGACAGGAGTCTAGGTATGTTGCTGGTCCCAGAAACAAGGTGCTGCAAACTTGGCACAAAACCACTCTCACACCCCCCTCCCACCCTAGTCCTCAGACCAGTTAGTCTAGGAATGGAGCATGGGAGGAAAACATAAAAGCCAAAATCCAGTCCCCAGACACCCTCTTTCGAAGTGTATGAGGCTGGGGCTGGCATATTGTCCTCGTGCAGCACGAAGGAGCAGGGAGGTCTGGAAAGCTGCAGCTGGGTGTGGGGAAGGGGAAGGACCTGGCGCCTGGGGGGCATGCAGCTTGCCCCAAAGTCCCCCCCGGCATCAGCTCGAGCAAACACATTGCAGCTATCAGAAAGGGGCCTCCTCCTCTGCCTTCCCAGCGCTTCCTCCATGGCTCTGTGCTCTGCTGCCTGTGTCTGGCTGGAAGTGAAATGCACTAGAGCTGCCGCCGCCGCCGCTGCTGCTCCTTTTTTTTTCTTTTTTTTTTTTTTGGAGACTCCAAAAGGATCTTTATTCCCTTTCATGTGCCGCCTCAGTCCAATAGGAAGCCAGCGCCTGCCTGCAAGTGGTCTAATCTCAATGAGGTGTCAATCATGTTCCCTGGTGGGTGAAGTAAGGTCTTTTGTAACCGCCTCTGTCTTTGGGAAAAGAGGAGAGCGAGGAGCGCGGAGAGGGACCCGGACCCGGACCCGGACCGCGCTGCAGAGGGGACCCGAGCCGCGCTCTGGCTCCGGCTCTGGCTCTGGCAGGGGGGCGGCGCGGCACATGGATGTGTAGCCCCGCCGGGACTGTGCCCAGGGAGCCCCCGCAAACAGTCCAATGAGTCGCAACTGCAGATCCATGCAGAGAAATGGGGAAACTTCACTCCAAACATGGTTAGTTCCTTCCCCAGCCCCTTCCCCTTGCTCGGCTCGTTGCTGGGATTGTATGCCGGCCTCTAATCTTCTCCCTTTATTATTCCCCCCGCTGCCGCGGACGTGCCCAGCTGCCGTGTGTAAGCCCCGGGAAAGCCCCGAAGGTAGGCACGGCTCTTCGCGGCCACCCCGCCTCGGCCCCTCAAACTTTGCGCCGCCGCCCGCGCCCGGCTCGGGGCTGCCCCCGGGGCCCGGGCGCGGCGCGGGGGCAGGCGGGGGCACCGCTCCAGCGTGGCGTTGTCTCCTCTGCTTTCCTAGGTGATAGTTTCGCGGTGAACGCCTCCCTGGCTCGGAAGGGCATTGAGGACTGGATGGTGAAGCAGAAATACTGCGGGGGCAGCGGCTCGGGACTCCAGCAGGGCTGCCCGCACCGGGCGGGGTGCAGGCTCGCCGGCGCCAGGGTATGTCACCTCGGGCCGCGTCCCCCCCCCGCCCCTGCCCGCGCAACGTGCTCCGGGCCCGAGGGAGAGGGCGCAGCCCAGCACCTGCCCGGGGGCCCGCGGCGCGGCTGGGGCCGGGCACCGCGCTCCGCTCTTCGCGCCGGGAGCATTTTCTTCTCGGAGACTTTTTGAACTTGTCGCTTGTCACCTCTGCGGCACATGCCCGGGAGCGGGGGGGCTGCTTTCCCCTTCCCCGAGTGCCTCCCCGTGCGGTTGGGGCGGGGGGCGGGCTCTTGAAACGGAGGGGAAAGATGGGAGGCCGGAGGGGCTGCTCGCTGGAGTTCCCTGCAGGCTCTTGGGATCAAGCCCTCCGAGCTGAGCGAGTGGAAAAGTAACCTGATTGATGGGCAGACGGGAATCTGGGCTTCCCAGGGCAGGAATGCGGTGCCTGAACACACAGGCAGGGCAGTCATCCAACCTGGAAACTTCTCTGCTAGTCCCTTCATTGTCAGTGCTGCAATCCCGCTTCGTCTTCCCTCCTACTGAGACCCCAGACTCGCAAATGGATGAGAGGCTTTTGGGGGGCTCTTAAAAAAAACCTTCTCTCGGGAGATGCTATAGAAATGCAAGGTGGTAGCAGTTTGTTATCGATGGGCAAACTCTCTGTCATTGTTGGCTGAAGTGATTTAAATTTGGTTGTCCCCCCCCCAGCAGAAAATGTGTTAACAGAGCAGTCAGTGGGAGAAATTCATGTTTGCATGATGTATATATGAAAATCTAGTCTTCATTATTCACGTGTTTCCCCCCTCCCAGTCAGGATTTTGATGTGTGCATGTTCTGCCCCTCATACATATATCTCTGTAGGAAATAATTTCAACAAACTTAATAGATAAGAGTAACATGAGTTTAAAGTACAAGGAAAAAAGTTGAAGTTTTGTGAATCTCAGAGACTTATGGGATTCTTAAGGTTTTCTTATCTCTCTATATATTAGGAAAAAATAGTTTTTTCTTACTCACTGTAAGAGTCTAGCAGCTAATTAAATATTCCATCCATTTTACTTAATTCAAAGTGTACTTGAAAACCTTTGTTTCAAAAGAGGGTGTTGACTGTCCCTGTTAACATAATTTGGTGCAGAACAGTTCAAAATAATGGTGACTTAGTGCATTTATGGTCCTACTTCCTGTTAATTGATGCAGACTTATTAGCATTTTCCTTTTGTGAAGCTGTGATGGTATATTCAGGTTCCTCTAAAATATTAACTTTTTGTAATATGGAAAGATATATTTCTAATCCTACATTAGAAACAGATGTGCCATATGTAAGTCCTTATGACAAAGATTGTGGAGTCACAATTGTGACTGGACAACTAAGGTTGCAATACCATTTCTTTTCTAGGACCTCTCTTTTGATCCCGTAATATAATTGCATAAGAAATAAAGTGGATTGCATCTTAACATCTTAGCTATTCATTTACCAATAGATGTGGATGTGACTAATAGTCACTTGCGCCAAGAGTCAATCAAATGGAATGCCAAGTAATAATTGTCCTACACACTTGAATCAACCAATGCCTGTTTTCTCTTTGGTTTAAAATCCCTATAAACATGATTCAGTAAGCTTACAAGCCTCTATGGAATAGCACTATTTTATTGTGTCATTGTTGAAAGTTTGGTTTTTTTCTTAAAAGTTATTTTACTAAAAATTAGATCTCAATTGCCTTTCTGATTTATACTAGAAATAGATGAAATAAAGAATCTTATTTGAATTCAGGGAAAGGTCCAAATGAGTTTACCTCAGAAAAGTATTGACATTAGGAATATTTTGATGCACTATTGAGCTTTATCTCATGGAGTCCCCCTGCTGCTGATGCAGTCAGCATGAGGCCTAATTCTGTGAAAATCTGCCCACTCCTGAGAACTTTTGAAGGGAGGTGAATGTTCAGTAATATGAGACCTTTGTTCTTGCTCTCAAGTTTTGAATTGTCCTGGTTGGAACTTGTTTCTGATAGAGAAATGTGACTTACTGCTACATACAGATCTGGAATCAGCTGTTGTGCAGTTTGTTTTCTTCAGAACAGGACTACTAAAATGGTCTGCTTAACTTATGCCTCCCAAGGAAGTTGATACTGCGGTACATAGGGATTATTGCTGCTAGTTTGGAGTAACAAGGAATGAATGACTAACATATTAAAAAACATAGTTTAGTGTGTGCACTTAAAATATTATTGAATTTACACGGATGAGTCTTATAAACGAGTTGGGGGGAATATTTGTGTAAATTGATTCTTGGGAGTGTTTGACAGAAGCATGCTTAAAGAATGCAAGGGCTGTATTAGGACTGAACTATAAGTTTGAGTTTCCTGGTTGGAGCAAGCTTTGCTCAACTGATTTTCCCCAACATTCACAAGGAGAAAACTAACTAAATATTCAACTATTGTCAGATGCATCCATCATCTGAGGAGGATCTCATAGTAGCAAATTGTTGTTGGGTGACGGCACAAACCAGGGTAAAGGGAGTGTGTTTGAAATATACACTTTTGGTGTGTAAACAACCTTCTGTTCCGGGATAAGAGCTCTGATCTCATTAAACCATTGACACGGGCCCAGCAGGGGCTGCTGTGCTCTAAATGTTTTAATTACTGTGTAGGCTGGGGGTTGAATTGCAGCCCTCCTGTTCCACATGACTCTGAATTATAGAAAAAAAAAAGGAATTTTGTGGCATCCATGAAAAGTATGAGGGCCTGAATTATCTTCTATTTTTAATGCTAATTGAAGCCACTGGGGCTGTAAATCACAAAAGCCTCTTAGGGCAGGGGAATAGTTTTTATTGCTACTTTATGAATGAATTAACTTGTGGCTGGAAAAAAAAGAGGGAAGTTTCCTGTCATTGTGTGGATGAGCCTTCATTAGTTTTCATTTATTTAGCGTGTTTAGTTACAAAGTATTTCTGCAGACCAACTTTATTTTCAAAACATAAAAAATAATTAAATGAATGGAGAAGCAGCTCTGCACTAGAGGAGATGGTTTTAAGTACAGGATTTGCTTAATTCAATTTACTCTTATCTTCAGAGCTGTAACAGATGTTGCTAGTTTTTTGTTGTTGTTTGTTTTACTTGTGTGGCTCATTGATATTAGAGTTTGGAGTTGAAAATTGTCATTTTTAACTAAACAGCAACCGATTCACGCTGAACCAAGTTAAGAGAGATCACTTTGGAAAACTACAACTAGGTAGAACTTTAGTTTTCTTGCTACATTGTAACAGTCTTATACTGCTCATGATCCTAATATTCCATCCTTATTGACCTTCATGAGCTGCCCATCCTGACTGGGACGAGTAGAGTATTAAATAGTGAGCAACATTATTGGTTCTAAGTTTGGGACATGTTCTCCATGTTCTCTGCCTGTAACTTCCATTGACATTAATGGGCATTCCATACATTGTTTGAGAAGAGAATAGACTACAGAATGTCATCTTCCAAACTCTTAATTTCTGTTAAAAACAGTCCATTTAATGGTGTATTTATGGTTTAATAGCTATGTATCTTAGATGCAAAAGCATACATGTGAATAGTTTTAAGCTTCCTTGGATCCTAATATAATGAAAAAACCCAAAATTACCTGTTCATGTTTCATGGCTCAGTAAGTCTTGAAGGCCATTAAAATGGTATTTTTAATTAAAAAACTGAATTTTAAACATTGCTCTTTGTAATATTTTTTGGTCATCCCAGGCATAGAACTGTATTAAAAGGTTGCCCTTTTATAGTCACAGTAGCAGTAAGTTGAACAATTTGTATGGATGCCATATTGCTGTATAACTGCTTAAAATGATCTTCACTTTTATAACTTTCATCTTTTCAAGTATGTGCATAGTCTTAGCTCATGGATTGGCTTTTTTATAAAAAAAAAAATATTGCATTGACTTACTGATCCCTAGTTAAAGTGAAGAGTACATATGTATGTTCTAGATATTAGTAGGGTTTGAAAATTGTATTAAGTTTTTGTGCATCAGGTGTAGTAGAACAAAATAAAATCTTCCAAATGTTGCATTTAAAGAGGCAGAAGGGAAAAAGCACAAGTGCTTTTGAAATTTTGGTGCCCACAAACCAAAATAATTTAATTAGTGGTGCACTTAGTACATCTTGACAGCTCTGGTTTGGGAAAATTATGATATGAACATTAACAATCAAAGAGTCTCTGAAAGTATTAGTGCCATGGTGATGAGATTAGTCAATTGGCCAATACTGTAGCAGAATCCTGGATTCCAAGGGAATTATCCTTGAATGATACCAGTTGGTACAATTAAAAGCCACAACACAGTTGCCATATGGAAAGTGTTAGACGTCCTTACATGGTTTCAAAGCTATGTGCCGGAGGTTAAATTGACATATGAAGAAAAGCATAAATTAAATATTTTGTGTTATGAAATTAAAAAGTTGACTGCTCAAGCCATATGGAGGAGGTGGCTGGGAGATGATCTGCATTTCATCTGGGCTTGTTTCAAAGATACTTTAGATTTCATGTGGTGCGTTGTTAATTTGGGATGTTGATTGGAAAGCTGAATGGCCCATGAAGTCTCTGCAAATAAATCTTGTTAAAACAATTGACTTGATCACTTTAAACAAAAAAAATGAAAGATAGAATTACTGAAATTGATGCTTAGGATGATGAAACAGACTCCATATAGTAGTGGAGGGATTTCTAAATCTAAGAGACTAGGGGCACTTCCTGAGCCTGATGAAGGGTATTTGTACCCAAAAGCTTGCAAAGAAGGATTTTTCCAATTATTTGAGTTAGTCTAATAAAAGGTATTGGATTTATCAGAAAAAACCTTGTCTACCAAGGGACAGTTCTGTCATTTGGGCTTTCCAAATGCTGATAGCACCTCCTGACCTCCTACAGCCCTTGTTCTCATGAAAGAGAGAGGCTCTTTTACAGACTACATTCCCTTCTGCTGTAAATTAGGAAGAAATGTAACAATGATATGTGTTGTATTCTCTAATGACTTAAATATAAATAATTTCTTCCAGATTTGTACACTAAAGCCTTGCTTACAGCAAGGATGAGAACTTTGGTGCACATGATACTGGACATATGGAAATGTTCTTTACACTAGAGTTCATTAACAGAAGGTTCCTCTGTAGGTTTTTGTGAGATGTATAATAAGACCCAGGAGGAACAAAGTAAGTGGATATTTCTAGGCACCCCTCAGAAGATGATCTTGGTTGACTTTTATGGTTTCTTTTGAATTGGGTAAAGAACAGAGGAAGGAGCAGTCACTTGAGTATTGAAACTCTGTAAGGGCTTTTCTGAAGGAGGGGAAATATTGTTCAGTGATGATTTTTAAAACAAAATGGAATGCACACTCAGTGCACCTCCCATCGCTACAGCTGTTGGCCTTTATAGAAATTCTTGCGGATGGGTTATGCTTCCTGAATGTTAGCATCAAAATCTGGTAGAAAAGTAAATGGCAAATGTTGAAATGTTTGGAGTGGTTCTTTGTAATAAATAGCCTCCCCATCCCCCGTTTCATATGAAGCATACACATAACTTTGAAAATTCAGACTGAGAGTCTCAGACTTTGTGATATATGTTAAAAAACAGGTCTACTTTGAAGAGTGACTGTGTAAATAAAAACAGTATCTTCTAATTCCAATAAACCTTCTCTGTGTGTATCCAGTCGTAACTGCAAAACTCAGTACCAAAAATAAGTTCTTTATTGCTCTTTTAGTCCTGCAGAGCCAACATAGCTATGGGAGACTGAGTTGGATTCAGTTGTATTCCAGCATCTGCAGAACTATTAACCAAATTCCATTGGCAAAGTCTTCATTGTGCTTGTTTTTTGAGCCAGTGGGGGCTGTCAAACGAATGCAACTTCTCACACCATTTATTTATTATTGGTGGTGCTCCATTGTGTGCCAAACTGCTGAAAGGTCCAGTGTAGGTACAGGTACAACTAGCATTGTGTAATCTCAAGTTGAGTGCTTATCTAAACAGGGAATTGACCAGCATACATTCTAAACTAGCTGTACTGCTCTGTTTGCTGTTGTAGACAAACAGTCAATTGCTATCCCTGGTTGACTATACCAACACTAAAGTAATGGCACTGAAAAATTCTGGGTTAAAAATGCTTCAGGTACCAGGTTGAGTTTATAGGGGCTGCAGCTATAATAGGATCCATCTACTCTTTAATGGCGCAGGTTTGACTTGGGGTCATGGAGACGGAGTGTTCATAGAACTTCAGACTCGTTCCAAGGTAGAAATGGCATTTTTGATGGTATTAGTGCATCTTCCTCTTTCAGTATGGAAAGCTGGTAACTGTTGATCCTTTTTACATCTTTTTAGTAAAGTAAAAGCTGTATTAACTGGCATGAGTGGGGAATGTGGCATGCCGGTTATATAAAAATCCTGGGTACCTGAGGCAGGGGTTTTCAGCCAGACACAGAGCAAGGGAGAGACGGGGTGTCTGCAGTCGCCATGTGCAAGCTTCTTCTCCTCCCCCTGCCATGTCCAGCCAGCCAGCCGTAAATTTTTTCCCTCCTCATTTCCTATTCTGCTGATCAGTATAATTTTGAAGATGTCAACAAAGAGGCACCATCATGGCTTCTAATCAATGGCAGCAGGTCCCCATTACAGTCTTCCAATGAGTCCATAGATGACTGACGCCAGTCTGATATCTGCATGTTTGACTTCAGATGTAGCAAATGGTTCTGGGAAGAAGAAGTAGATTCTAGTGATGTCAGATCATAGATGGGAAAGACCTATCTGCCTCTATTGTAAGGCAAGTTTGCTCACAATGATTGATGCCTTGTTGTACATCATGATGCTGTTGGGGGCGCTTCAGTGCTTGAGTCTCTCAGGTTTTGATGTTAACATTTCATGTAGTTGGATTGGCCTTCAAGGTGTCCTTGCATCTCTTCTTGTGTTTACCTGTGGAGCAGAGACCATCAGTGAATTGGGGGTATAGGACCTATTTTGGAAGTAAGTTGTCAGACATCTTTCTGATGTGGTCTGTCTAACGGTACTGGTGCCATATAAACATGGCTTCAATGCTAGTAGGGTTTGTTTATGCCAGAACATTGGCATTTATTCTTCTGTCCTTCCAACTAATATGGAGAATTTTCTGATGGTTCTCTGATGGTACCCTTCAAGAGCTTTTGGGTGTTTCCGGTATGTCATCCAAGTTTCACACCCATATAGTAGGATGGAGATGACAACAGCCTGGTATATGAGAAGTTTGGTTTGGCTCCTGATGTCATGATCATTACATACACAATTTTGGAGATGTCCAAGTGCAGCACCGGTTGTCTATGTTTATATTTTTGGGAAAGGTGGCTAACCAGGTAGAGGAAATGCTCAACATTCTCCAAGGGATGCCCTCTAATTGTAGTATGTGGAGGAGCAGCTGGTTGGTTTGGGGTGGGCTGGTAAAGTATTTTGGTTTTCATAAAATTGACAGTCCAAGAATTTCATATGCTTCACAATGGCAGATTGGAATGACCTAGAACCCTTCAGTAGAATGGGCACACATGACACAATTGTCACTGTACTGAAGATCAGTATTGAAGGTGTGGGTTATCTTGAATTTGGAACATAATTTTGTAATGTTAAAGAGATTTCCATCCATGCAGTTCTGTATGCTGACTCCAGATGCAAGCCTATCAGCCCTGAGATGTGGACTAGCTGTGATATACGTGGCAAAGTGTTGATGCAGTTGCACAGATCTGCCTTGTCCAGGGTCCATCCTCATCTGTGTCTAATCCACGAGGCTTCAATAGAAGGTGGAAAAAACTTAAACAATAATAGAATAAATCTGGCCAGTTCTGTACTGATGGAAAAAAACCCCCTTCCTGACTCTTAGAGGCAGTTGGCTGAAGCCCTGAAAAGATTTAGTTCTTGTCATTGTCTTAATGCAGAGTGGCACGGACCATGAGCATGTTGAGGGTAGTGCAAAGTTAATCATCTTTGACAAGAAGAGGCAGCTTTCAGACCATTATGAACCAGGCCAGGATCTAGGAGTCTCACTTTCATGGGGAACCAATTTTATTATTTTATTATTTCATTGAGCCTATCAGACTTTTATTTGGTTGTAGCTGGCTTTGGCTTTAAACCCAGTCACTGAAGGCACTGACCTACTGTGTCACTTCAGTGAAAATACCTTCTGAACCTATGATTCTTCACTGGAGCATGGGGAGGGGATGATTTTATTCTGAGGAGAATTTAATCTGTAAGACTTCTAAAGTGCCTGGATTTTCTGCCAAGTAACCTTGGGCTTCAGTCTAGCAAATGTATGCAGCACATGTCATTTTGGATCAGAGCTGGGTTGGTATGTGGTCAGAACAGTCAGTCTGCTGTCCATCCCTGTGAAATACTTTGTGTTTTGTGATTATGGTGGAATTTAATGCATTTGGGGATATTGCAGTGGCAGCTTTAAAGGATTAAGTATATTGAGGTTCCCATTAAAATATAACTCTGTGATTCAAGATGTGTGGAAGAAAGTCATTCATGGGTGTTTGATCTTGGGGTACTGCCACACATGCTGTGAGGTATAAAATAAGGGGATAGGCTCAGTAGGGAAGTGACAGTACAAAGTGCTATCTTGCAGGAGGAATGGGATTTGGGAGCACACTTGGATCTTTTGATCCCCAGTCTGATGCGAATGATGTATGGTACTGAGGTGACAGATTTATCTTGGGGGAGGAAGACGGATGGAGGGGTGTGTTGCGGTGCCCTTGGAGGTACTTTGCTGTTTGATTCTCCACAGAGACGTTGGTGGAAGTCGGTTACTTTTTGTGCTGCCTAAAAATATTTTATAATTCCATAAGGGTTAATTACACAAGAGACAAGTAAAGAGGAAAGTGGTTGTAAAACTGTGTTTATGCAGAGGTACCATAGAACACAGTGCCTGATCCTGCAATCGTTGGCTTGGAAAATCTCTCACTAACTTCGGTGAGCAAAGTTCACTAACTTCTTTCCTGACCAAAGAAAGCAGTGTCCCAAGCTCACCAAATAAAAGGCAGTTGCTGGATTGGAAAAGATGTTGTGGTTAAGTTTGTGTCCATGTTTCCATATAAACCTCTTTCTTTTTTAAAACAATAAATAATCATGTTGTTTGTGAACTTTCCAAGTTTCTCTCCCTGTTCACCTAGTGTATGTGTGTGTAGACTCCAGGCACTCTTTTCCCCTAAAAGAGAGAACATCACAGTCTAGCAAATGGAATATCTATCATTCCAGCTGAGCAAGGTCTAAGGCAATAACCCAAAATATCCTGGAAGAAATTCTGAAAAGCATTGAAGAAATCAATCATGTAATCCTAGAGGAAGGTCTTTGATGTAATCCTGGTAAGTTTATACTGGGAGCCTGCCTATTTCTTTATGGTCAGCTTTAGACTTTCTATATGGAAAGAGGATCAAACAATTCTATGTGCTTGTGCTTTAAAAAAAGAAGTTTGATAGTTTTCTAAAATGTACACACCGTTTAAATGCAGACTGTGGCTTTTAGCTTACAACCAGGTGGGGACAAAACCCTTTTCAAAACAAGTATTTACAGAAAAATAAATAATACCTTGATATTTTTCCCATGGAAAACTGCCTTGTTTAGTCATGCTGAATATTTAATTTTATTTTGAGGGTAAACCTTACAGGTTATCTCAGTTTAAGCCATTTTTTATTTACGTAAAGGGTATGTCAGTGTTTTGTTTCTAATATGGATGTGTGTGTGTTAAAGGAGCCTTCATGATGCCTTAAACAAAATATCTTTATAGTTTTATTTTTAAATAACTCTTTGGGTAAGGCAAGTCTTATTTGCACAGTCTTGAACCCCCACCCCCTAATATTTTCCTAAACAGGATTTGATTGAAAAGCCACTGACACTAATGAGAAGCTTTCCATTGACTTCAGTGGAGGTAGGACCAGGCTGTTTGCAGCACCAGCTAGGGAAGTAGGGTGAACTACTAGACAAACTAAGAGCCTATTAAGCTAGTAGTGCACTGAAGGTAGCGGCAACATTTTTCCTCAGCAAGGGCGATTTCCTCAGTCACTCCATTCTGACAGTTCACTAAAGATTTTGACAGCTGTGTTGTTGCTTACATTCCTGGATATGTTCAGTAGTAGAGTTTTGCAGATGGGTTTTTGTAAATATGTTTTAGCAAAGGTACTCCTGACTGTGGTAGAAACAGCCTGTTAAAATAGTGCATGGTGGTTTCAAGTGGTTTGGGTGTGGAATTGGCTTTTTAAAAAAAGCCCATTGAGTGCAATTTGCTACAAGATTGCCTCATCCTCTGTTTCTAAAGGCTTCCTCATGGGCAGTTAAAGAGGCACCTTTGGCTGTAGACCAGCACGTGACAAACGACTAATGTACTATTGTACACAGCCTTTCACCTAGTATTGAAATGAAGCCCCTCCTAGAATGAAATGTGACAGCTGGGTAGTAGCAGATGGTAAACGGGGCAGTTTAGGAAGACTCAGGTATCCTGTTCAGGCTACATGTGGGATTTTAATAAGGCAGAACATAATTACTTGAATTGAAATTCGGTCAGACTTGGATTTTGTGTTGTTTCTGTGTCTTTTCATTTGCTTGAAAGTGATGCTTCTGAAATACAGGGTTAAAACCAGGTATTGGCAAATTTATGATACTGATTATCCTTTGAACTCAGGCCTGCCACATGCTCTTATCCAAAAGGTACTATTTAGCCTTTAATAAGGACAGGTGCAAGGCAGGTTTTGCCAACGCTTGGTCTATGTACACACAACACACAGTGCGTGGGCAAAGTACATCTCTGCCAGTACAGTTTATTTGTAACTTGTGGCATCTTCCAGTTCTTGGTGAGAATCAGAACGATGTGCAGCAGTAGTTGTTTTCCAGTCCTGTTCAGCATGCCATGCTTGTTTCTGATGACAGTTTAATAACACTGGCACCCAGGCAAGGGTGTAAAACACAAATTTCACCTCTCCTGGGATGAATGGGAAAGCAATGCTTGCCAAATGAAGACGAGCAAAATAGGCAAAAGAAATGTTGCTTTCATGTTTCTAAAAGTGCGCTATAAGAAATGAAGAAGACCCCTAGCATTTCTGTACAATCGGAGCTTCCGCTGACACAAGAGCTCTACACAAAGGTGGTAGTTGGCTTATGTCCAGAACAACTGGAAATGCAAGCAGTGTTGTCTTTCAAATGGTGATGTTCAGTATCAACCAGCCACCTGGTGAAGGCCAGATTTAATTCCTAGTTATAAATGCCCTGTTTAGAAGGGGACCTGCTTATACATGCTTAAGGACATATTTTGCGCCAAAAAGCTAAAGCTTTTGATGGGGGGGGGGGGTGTGTGTGTGTGTGTGTGTGTGTGTGTGTGTGTGTGTGTGTGTGTGTGTGTGTGTGTGTGTGTGTGTGTGTGTGTGTGTGTGTGGCATAGGAATGTACCACCATTCAAAAGGAACCACTGCTCCAGGGCCTCAGCCCTGCAAGTTGATCCATGTGGGCAAAACCTTACATCTGAGCACAGATCTGTGGTGAAACTTGTTGGGGTTTCCATATGTGCAAACACAGGCTCTGTACACTGCACTTGGTTTGCTGAATAAGGGCTTGGGAGAGGTTCTTCTGATCGTGGGTTGATGCTCTAGCTGCGAAGAGGAGTAAAGAAATATGTAGCTTGGATTCAAGCAAAGATTTGGTTGTGAGTATTTTTTGTTAAGGTAATGCCAAATCAAAATGTAATCATGATTGTCTAGGGGTTTAGCAGTATGAACTATATCAAAGGTTTTATGCAGCATGGATTTTTTTTGCCCCTGCTGCTGGGCTGCTGTTCTTCTGGATCACTGCCACCTTATCTAGATAAAGTGCTGTTTCTTTCATCCATTAATGAAGTTCTGTTTACAGCAAGGTTTACACAAACTTTGTATCACTTTTAGGATCTGCTGAAAACATGTTTTATTCAGAGTTTCATGAGCCTGGGGTCACTGGGCAATGCTTTTGACTGAATACTAGTGATATGATGCATTTTAGAGGGAGCAAGTTTTGTGGACTATAAAGGGTTATGCTGTTGAAGTTATACAGGCGCCAATCCACCGGCACACCACAGGTGATCTCGGAGTGAATGTTGTTTAAAGCGCCTGTCCCACGGTTTCACAAATGTGCTCTGACCAGAGGATGTTTTTCTAACTTCAAAGGGCTTCTCAGGCTGGCTCGGTGCCTCACAGACTGAGTCCACAATTCCTCTCTGCTCGTGGTGTGTTCTAACCATGTGTGATTTTTGGTATGTGATGTTTTCTTAAAGCGGCATTGACCTGTGTTCAAATGAAACTTGCTCTTAAGCATGTAAACACAAACATGTCATGTGGGCAGTTTTCATCTTAATCTGATGCATCTGTTTTGTTTTGTTTTTTAAGTGCAAGAATAGACATCAATAGGAAGTGTAATTTATAGCAAAAGAAAAGGGAAAATGGAAACAAACACCGCTTTCTTAGTTGCACTCTCCAGGGCTTTATTTTGAAGTTGAAGATCAAGGATTGGGTTCTTTAGTAATCCTCACTGTTTAGATCAGGGGTATCAAACTCATCTTGCCCTGTGGGATGGATGTGTGACACAGGCCCAATCTGCAGGCTGGATCAGACCCACAGACCAGCCCTGTATACCAGGTCCAGCATGTGGGTGAGCTGGTGCGTATGCCACCTGCAGTGCACTCCCCAAACCAGCCACATGTGCTACTTGCAGCAGGTACCCTAGACTGGTTCTGGTGTGCTGTTTACAGCACTTGTACTGGCCCCATGTGTTGCATGTAGTGCATGCCAGACTGGACTCACATACCACATGCAGCAGGTGGGATCTGAGCATGCCACATGTGGCATGCTGGTCCATTCCAGGATCCACGACAGCTCAGCAAGCCAGATTGAGCCCACGGGCCGTATCTTTGACACCCCTGGTTTCAGATGAATGGTGTAGGCTCAGCTGTTGTAATGAAGGGCATTGTGATCCAGGGGTGGGCAAAATGCGACCTGCAGGCCGGATGTGGCCTGCCAGGCCATTCTATCAAGCCCGTGGGGCCCCTAAAACATTTAGAAAATTAATATTTATCTGCCCCTGACTGTCTGTCACATGGCCCTAAATTGTTTGCCAAAATTCAGTAAGTGGCCCTCTGCCTGAAATAATTGCGCGCCCCTGGATTACTCACTGAAGTGACTACTTGTTTTACAACATTGATACAGCTCTTAAAACAGTTGATTCTGTTAAAAAGCTGATGGGTTAAAAAACATTCTGTAGTAATTTACTCTTATGGTTACTATGGAATTTATAGATGGCTTATAAAGAATATCTATCATTAAAGCAGAGTGGTCAGTACTGTTCTGCCATCCTATGGTTATCACTCTAAACACATTTATTTGAGTTCATTTTAAAGCAGGTGGCCAGGATAAATTCCTAGCACAAGTCACAGCTGCTGCTTTGATATTTTGTAGGAAGGTCTCTAGTCTCTTAGTTTCTTACCGCAAAATAGCTAAGCTGCTGTTTGGCATTAGAATATCTTTATTCTAGGAAATGCTCTCCTTATTTTAAAGATACTTTCTACATGGAAGTTAGGAGTTTTGTACTTCATGATCTAAGGCTGAGGAGCTGAAAGAGTTCCTTGTTTGATTGATGATTGTAGGCACTTAAGAATTCCTCAGTGATTTGAGTCAATGGAATTTAAAGGTAGTATTAAAAATTAATAGCAATATCAGAAATCAGCGTTATTACAGAAAGCTGGTACACATGTCTGCATTAAATCATTTGTATGAGTTTTTTCTCTTTTCCCTTGAAATGTATTTTACAGTTTTGCTTGTAATTGGCTGATGCTTATGGCAATCACCAATGAAAAGAAAATCATTCTGAAACCAAACCAATTAATAAGGCCAAGTGGACTTTATACCATCACTAATGATGCTATGATTTAAGAAGCAGGAAATATTCTGTTACAATTCCCTGTTTCCTCTCTTTCTATCTTTCTTTTAAAGAGGGTGATTTTTTTTCAATAGTGTCAGCAGAATAGTGAATTTTCTGTTGTTGAAAGTTTAAAGAGAATTTATAAAGGAGTTTTAGAGTTGAGCATGTTAGGAAAAAAAGAGGGTTTTTTTACTCATTGATTCTTTTTTCTCCGTATTCTTTACCACCTTATTATATTATACTTTTTCCTACTTTAAAAATGTCTTGTATATGTAATACTAAATCATCATATGGACCTTTTTAAACCAGGAGGGGAAAAATAGATTTTGGACGATTCTCACAGCATGGGGTGCACTCTCCCTTCAATCTCAGGCAGTCTCTGCCTGTGTTATAGTAAGTGCATCAAGCAGAAACGAACAAGCAGCAATCCCGTTACCTGGGTGAAGAAGCTAGGTTGGGGAAGAGAGGTAAGGACTATTGGTCGTAGCAAGGGTTGGAATGCTATGCCTGAAAAAAGACAGTGAACCGTTTAATTAGGTTGTGTAGTGAGGGCTGGTAAAGATCTGTAGAGCAGGATTAAGGTTACTGTGGAAATGGGGACATGATCAAATACATCAGTCTATGGGGCATATCCTTACATGAAGGTAGGGTGCTAGATCTCTGGTGTGTATAAAAACAGTGGCCCGTAATACAGTTGATCGGGGTGCTTTATCTAGGAATTGCTTTACTGCTTTGTGCTTCAATTTCCAACCTTAATGTTAGGTTTTTCTGTGGTAATAATACTGGATTTACTTGAATCCAAGAGGATTCATCCTGGATTCAAGTACAAGCTGGGAAGAGGGACAGGCAGATGCTGCAGTTCTAGCCCCAGCTCGGGTCAGAGCCACATTAGCCATATGCTTGCCACAGCCTCTGCACCCCTTTCCCCCCTTGCCATGATCAGTGTTTGTGGCAGTGACAGCTTTTGGGACCAGAGCTGCCACTACCGCCCCCTCTGCTGTGTGGCTGGGCAGGGGCCAGAATGCTCCATGCCCCTAGGTCAGAGCAAGGTTAGAGCTGCAGAGGGTAAATGGCAAGGGAGGTGGGGGCGATGTAAGCAATGAGGAAGGACCAGATATGGAGGCTGGGGGGAAAGGCAGCAGGGAAGAACAAGCAGCAGCAGGGGAGGCACAAGGAGGCCCAGGTGCTAGGGGGTAAGCATATGGTGGGAGGGGGGAGGCTGACATAGGGATACACAGGGACTGAGGGGACAGACTGGTGGGGTACATAAGGGTGGGGGGACAGGTGGGGGGAGCAGCTTGCCTCCTTGCTGCTGTTCGCCCAGCTGCAGCAGTTGGGGGGGAATTTGGTTATGTGGCAGGGGAAATACCATGACCGCTAAGGCAGTTTTCCTACTTGCAGGGGAAACCACTTTCTTGGTGGGGGTATTACCTTGACTGAGATAATGTATGCCTCCCACTTTTATTTTCAGTGGGAAAAACTTGGCTTTATGGAAATGGGAGACTCCTCCCTAGCTTGCTCCTGCTGTCATATGGCTGAGGGCAAGTGAAACTTGGAGGCATCTGAACCCCCAGCCTCCGGGCTTGGGTCTGCATGTAGGATGGCTGTCACATGATTTGGGAGCATCTGAAGCCCCAGGCGCGGGTTGGAGGATGCTTGCTGGTAGTAGGGCCACATAGGGTTCTTGGAAGAATCATGGATTTGGCTAATTTGATTTGGAACCTGAAAAGTTTTCCTTAAAGAATTAGATTCCGTACATGAAAAATTACAACAAATTTATACATTTTTCCATATATCAAATCTAATTATTTGTCTTAAACTCAGAGCTGTCTTGGATTTGGGTAAATATGGCATATACTACAGCACTTGTTTGTGGGAGGGCAAATGGTATAATGGATTAGGTGTGAACCTGCATTCTGCTACTTGCTTGTTGCAGGTCCTTTCACAAAGAAGTGAGACATGAAATGACAAAGGTCCAAGGGAGTTGGGCATCCATCTCTCACTGAAAGTCAGAGAACTGTGAAACTGCCAACTTTATTTATTTTGTCTCTACTTCCCAGTCTATAGAATGGGAAATACTCGCCTACTTTTTTTACTTTTTTGGACTGTAAACTGCTTTGAACACAGTCTGGACTGTGTCTTGATGTATTACTAAGCTAATGCCAATAAAATTACCACTGGAGGAGTGGAATCTTTCAGTCTTCATCAGAAGTGAGTCCTAGATCTGCCCAGTCTCTGTGGAGTATTGGTTGCATAGGGGCTTCATGAAATAAGGTCTGGTAGAGAGCTTATGAACCACATGCAGCTTCTGGGCAGTTTAAATGAGGCTTCTCAAGAAAGTCAGTTAATGACAAATTATTTGACCTGATGCTGGAGTATCTAACAAAAAATCTTATTTCCTGCATCTTCTGACCATCTCCAAATTGTGATTTGTGGCTAGAAAGGGTATAAAGTTTGGTCATCCCTGCTCTAGTATAACTCTTGGAAAAGGTCTCTAGCTTCTCCAGACTCCTTTTATCCAGTCCAAGACAGCAAAGATATCTTATTCTGAACCGTTTGCCATATATAATGATATACTTGCAGAAGTAAGCAGCAGAGCATTGTTGGCTCACTGAGCAGGGTTATCTTATTGCCCTGCTTTAAAATGAACTTGGATTAGTTTTAGGAATGGAAGGCAAGAATACAATGCCACATATGAGCTGACCCTCTCACCTTGTGGCCGCTGTTTGCTTTTGGGATGGGAATGCTACTATTAACTTTTAAAACATTCAGAGGCACAACTTTTGCTGAAGAAAGCATCAGTTGATATCCTTAATCTTATCCAACTGTTGCTAACTCCCCAACATTTTGGAACAGGTTATATAAAAAGGTATTAGTAGGCAAACTAAATGATTTATTTGTGTCCTAGATCCTTTCCAGTCAATTTTCAGGCCAGAAAATGGCAGCATGATAGATCTGGTGACACTGATAGAGAATTTTTTTATGCTTTTTGAATGGCAGTGTGAACAGAGTCAGGCCCTGTTACTATGGGTGCGGAGGAGCCCAAATGGCCCTGTACCCTGGGAACTTCTCCCTTCCCACTATCTACTGTGCTTGGTGGTGAGTCCCCATGCCACCCCACACCTAGAGTGACTTACCAGAGGCGGGGGATCCAGGTCTGGGGATGCAGTGAGCTGGGAAGTAGACAGTGGGGAGGGGAATGTTTCCAGGGTGTGGGGCCATTTGGTCTCCTCCATACCCATAGTAACGGGGCCCAGCCTTGTTTCATGGTGGCTTTGAGAGAGAACTTCTTATGCTTTTTGAATGCCATTACGTGTTTCTACTGTTTCCCTTACTGATTAAAAAGGTCTCTGCCCACTTCTCTCAAAAGATCCTAGAGAGTGATTACTTGCAGCTGCTTGTCCTCTTGAAGGACTCAGTCTGCATTCCTGTCAACAGTTTTATTCTACGTATGTTGTCATTATGGAGAATTATATGATGCTATGTTCTAAGGCAGGGGTTTTCAACCCTTTTGGGTCAGCGTACCCCTGGTCATGGACCGGGGGCATGCGGCCGGACACGGAGCGAGCAGCACGAGATCATGCGTGGTAGCGCTTCATCCTTGCCCACCCGCGCATACCCCCCAGGCCCTTCTCAGATACCCCTGGGGGTACGCATACTTCCAGTTGACAACCCATGTTCTAAGGTGCTGACAGTATCCCAATAAATATCTAAATTGTCCCTTTTCTGGTTGAGAGCACACAGTGGAGTCTCTTGAATGTCCCAAGTTTTGGAGAAAATAAGGATATGGATGGAAAGATGATAAATTGGAAGGTATTGACAAAAGTCTATTGTCTGATTGACAAAATGATGTTCTGCTGCCTTGGCTTCAGCAGCAGTTACCTAAGAATTTTTTGTTTTACAAAGCAGGGGATTGTGCTGGAACTGAACTGTGGTGATCCAGGCTGTCATTGCCTCTTGACTGGATGCAGTTATTAACAAACAGTTCAGTGTGGCCACAAGGGCTACCAGGAAAGACTGCTGAGGTGGTATTCTGTGACCTGTCTGCAAGGCAGAACAAAGCGGAGAGAAAATATCACCCCAGTGCTGTGCTTTGCCCTAGTTACCTATCCAATTGCACATCCATATGATGATGGTCTTGAGCTTCATCTACAAAGCCATTTTAGAATTTGATTCCCTTGGTCTAAAAAGGCCTGAATTTGTTGACCATCAGAGCGTGCAGCAAAACTTCCATCTTCTCTCCCTCAGGAGTTTTACAATAAGAGACGATTAGAAGAGAAGGAAATTGTAAGGGAAGTTTAAAGAGAAGGGTGGCTTGTTTGTAGGATTGATGTTGAATTGTACTGATCTACTTTAGTTGTTTTAGAATATTAATAGAGTTGCATATGTAAATTATGTCAAGGATGGCTGGATTGTGTGGGTAAGCATTCTCCCTGTTGTTTTAGATGTGTATAAATGTAAATAGATAATACATAAAGAAAGGAAAGCTAGTCTTTTGATGCTGTTAATACAAGGTAAGACATTTCTGATAGGGGCTCCACAGCCATAAGTAAAGGGAGAAGAAAATGTTCCATTAACTTTTTCATCTGTGATTTCAGAGCAGCTCAAGGTCAAATCTTAAGCTTAATGGGGAGATGAGCAAAATCTCATTGTGGTGTTCACTTAAAAACAAAGTGACCTTCTCTGTAAGGTTATTCTTGGAAGCAGTGAAGTTTGTGAAATGCATGTCAAAATGTTTACAATGAACTGAAGTGGAGTTGTGAGTCAAAGCAGTAGCCTTTTGTTTGGGTGGCTTTGTAATAGTGAGTCTTATAATGAGGGTGAACTATGCCTTCTGTGCTGGTGGGCTTTTGTATTATCCCAAGGGCAAAGTGGAGCAGGTTTACAGGTTAATTAGCACCTACTCCCTCTTCCTTGGAGCATTACACAGTGAAATGTCACTGCTGGGTCTGCTTGTGAATGGAGTGTGGCAGCAAGCGATGGATACTCCAAAGCTCTTTTGCACTTGTCACTTCATTTCCTTCTTGAAAAGGCATTTACTCCTTTAAATAACATGGGCCAAAATTATATTTATAGTGTTGAAGACACAGTACTTGTCCCATTTGATACCAGAAACCACTAAACTCTACTGTACATTTGTATGTCTTAATGATACTTTCATCTTGACTTGAGAGCTTGCTTTTTCCCCCCTCTCCCCTGCTTTATATAAAATAAAAAAATAAAACAAATTATTTCTATCTATAAAATAGCTAATATTGTCTTGAGGTAAATATGTTAATAAAGACCACTGTTCTGAATATTGAATTATGGGGATGATTTTAATCCAAGAGTGTGGTTTTGGAGACCACACTCTTGTATTAAACCAGGAGTGTGGCTGGATTGTAGTTGTTAGTTTATGTACCACACCTATTTTTTTTCTGTTTCTAAGAGGGGTGAGAGCATGAGAGAGCAAGCACTGACACATAGTACCAGCCAATTCTTTTTTCCTCAGCTGCAGGTTTATTTTTCTAATTGTTCAATATCTCAAAATGAGGTCTGTTAAACATTTCCATTTTAACAACTGTTCTCATGGTGTACAATTGCTTTTCATGCCATATCATTCAAGAACTGTTGTAGCATGGTGACACAAGCCAGCAAGGAGGTATGAATGTGGTTTTGACCTGGCTTATGAGTGGTAGAGAAAGAACAGGCTCTATAGAGATACTGCTTGCTTGCTTCTCTTCAGGCAAGGGTGGTATGGGAGCAGCCAAGCCCATCCTCTCATTTGCAGAAGCATAACTTTTTATTGGACAATGCATAATGTGATGGGTATTGGCTTTGTGTAGTGTACACTCATCCTGTGGCAGTGGAGAAACTAGAAGGGAGACTGGTACTCTCTAGGTCATGGTCCTTACCCCAGGCTACTCAAGGGTAGCACCAATCAGCTGCCATCTTGCCTAGGGGAGAGTATACAATCACAATGTAGCCAATAGCACTTACAGGGGAAATAAGTAATAAACTCATGCCATTTGGCAAAGTTGAATGTATCTTGTGAGACCCAGGTTTTTTCTCAATAAAAAATTCCTCTATATGCATGTCCGCGTATTGTCCAAACACCTGATTCTTATTCAGCAGTAGTAAATCCTTATTGCCCATTTCAAGTTTCTGAATAAAGAAAAGCCAAAGACTAGGCCTGTGTGAAGCTTCGGTCGCCGATTTGATTTGGAGGAGATTAGACCCGATTCAGCAGTTAAATCTTTGAATCTGAATCAAATCGGGAGATTAAGGTCTGAATTGAATCCGAAGCCTCTGAATCAATACGGAAAAGATTTGGAGATTTGGATCAGCCGGGGAGAGGCAGGCACAGCCAGGTGGCTGCAGGTTCTCCCGTGGCTCTTCCAGCTGTGCCTGCCTCTCCCCGGGTGGGGGGAGCCATGGGAGAAGCCCCCATGGCTGCCCTGCCCAGCCCAGCCCCATCCCTTGCCCAGTCCCAGCCTCCCGGCATTTAAAAAAGGCAAAAACCCCCCCTGCACTCGCAAGCTTCAGCAGGGGCTGTGGGACCTCTTGGCAGAGCCCTGCCACACAACCCCCACTCTCTGATCACCCCTGCCCGGCCCCAGCAGTTTGGGAATCAAAAAACCCCCAAAGAAACAAACAAAAAACCTGCACTCACCAGCCGTAGCAGTAGCCATGGGGGTTCTGGAGTCATGTGGCAAAGCCTCCCCTGCACAACCCCTGCTCCCTCACTTCTCTTCTCCACCACCCTCCTCCCCTGCTCAGCCCTGCCCCTGATGACTGCCCTGCCTGGCCCCAGCATCCTGGCAATTAAAAAAGAAAAAAGAAAAAAAGACATGCACTCACCAGGCGCAGCAGCGGGGATTGAGGCCTCTGGGTGCTCATGGCAGAGCTCTCCTGAACAGCTTGGGGCATTGGGGGGCAGCGGGGACCGCAACCCCCCCAGCCTAGCATCCGTGTGGCAGCTGCCCCATGGTGTGTTGTGCGGCATGGCTCGGCAGGGCACTGCGCACTTTCTGGGAGCTGGGGCTCCAGCACTCAGCTGGAGCCCAGCACCACTAAGCCCCGGTGGCTCCAGCTCCCAGGCAGTGTCCTGCCGAGCTGCATTGCAACCACTCCATGGTGCAGTTGCCACATGGGTGCCAGGGCAGGGGACAATGCCCTGTGCTGTCCTGCGGTGTGCTGTGCTGCGTGGTGGGGCTCTGCCACAAGCACCCAGAGGCCTGAATCCTTGCTGCTGCAGCCGGTGAGTGAGGGCCTTTTTAAAATTTTCTTATTGTTAAATTGCCAGGATGCTGGGGTGGGGCAGCCAGAGGGGGCAGGGCTGGGCGGGGGGGAGCAGAGATCAGGAAGCAGGGACCATGTTGGTGGGGGGAGGCACTGTCAGAAGACCCCAGAGCCCCTGCTGCATCTGGTGAATGCAGGGCTTTTTGTTTGTTTTTTAAGTGCTGGGAGGCTGGTGCAGGTTGGGGATGGGGCTGGACAGGGCAGCCATGAGAGCTTCTCCCGTGGCTCCCCCCACCCAGGGAGAGGCAATCACAGCTGGAGGAGCCTTGGGAGAACCTGCCTCTCCCTGGCTGAACCGAATCTCCGAATCAGCACCGATTCTGATTTGGCTGAATCGAATGGGGACAGTGATTTGAATCACCAAATTGAATCACTCTCCTATGAATTGGCCAAATCCGAATCGAATACTTCCCTATTCGTACAGGCCTACCAAAGACGTACGAAGTGATGACTGACTTTACAGCCAGTGACATGTGTGGTATAGTATTCAATAAAGTTAACAGGGATTAAGGTAAATGGCCTTGTGAGCAGGGAGACCTCAACTAAGGGGACACGTCTTTTATTTCTGTACTGCTGCTAAAGCAACACTGTCTATAGACTTTGAATCAAAGGCTTGCACAGTTAAACAGAACAGTTCCCAAGAGGCATAAAATTAAATGCGTTTCCTGCACATAGAACAAATTCTGTGGAAGTTTGAAAAGCATTTTCCAGCTATTAAAAATGGAGGTGGGTCATGAGCTATTTAAATTCTTACTAGATCCAAACTTTTTTTTCTTACTTGTGGTTTTGGTTGGAAATTATATCTAGGTAATATGATTATAGTTTTTTTTTTTAAAATTCATCCAGGTGGCATGAATTGCAGGGTGGTCGCTGCAGAGGTCTCGCTTTTCCAGAGCATCTTAACTTTGGAAAATACTCCTTGATTGCAGGATTATACCCTTGCAGACACTTGCTTCTGTTTGCCTGCTGATTGGGTGCTCTGGCAAGTAAAAATAGCAAGACTGGGCCCCAGTCCCAGAAAAGAAAAGTGTAAATGTTTATATCAACTTGTGCTGCTTCTGTCTTCAGATCCCGTGGAGGAAAACATAGACTGTGTCTGGTTGTAGATCATATAGAAAAAAAGATGCATGTTCTTCTGCCATTAAATATTTTAAGAAAGCTTTTTTGTGGTTACTTCAGTTTCTGTAGCTCATTATGCTCAAATGCTTATAGTCATTTTTATAAAAGACTCTTAAACTA
The DNA here is from genome assembly GCF_052110815.1 of Crocodylus siamensis. Classification (NCBI taxonomy): domain Eukaryota; kingdom Metazoa; phylum Chordata; order Crocodylia; family Crocodylidae; genus Crocodylus; species Crocodylus siamensis. The sequence continues at coordinate 25,638,509 of NC_143403.1, forward strand.
AAAAACAAATGCTTGATTTGAGCTAGTTAAGCTCAGTGTGCTAAGTAGTGACATTGAGATTTGATTCCTGAAGTCTGCATGACCTGACACATTCCCTTGTCTTGAGCCCTCTTCAGCTGAGTGGAACTTCCTGTGAAGTTTCAGTCCAGCCAGGAAGAGACACTAAGAAAATCCTAGTTTTTTTTTGTTCTGGGGAACATTTTACAGGGTTTGTGTTGGGAGTCTGGAACTTCATACTTTATGAATGAGTGACACAGGAATGTGCTGGTCTGAAACAGGGGTGTTGGTTGTAGTTGTGTTGGTCTAAGGACATAGGCAGACAAGATTCTTTAGGTAAATCTGTTATCTTTTATCAGACCAACTAAAATAGTTGGAAAATTTCTTCTTTTCAAGCTTTCGGGTATGCAACATGCTTTTTCAGGCAGAGAGAGTGTCTGTAGTTGTTTTGTGCTCTCCTGGATGGGTTAGAAGCCAGTATGCAAGAATACAGCTCAGTGAAAATGCAAATGTGTGGCCGTGAAGATCAGAAGCCATGAGAGACAGTGATTGAGAGACTGGTTGGGGCTGTGCGGGGAAGGGAAGTGGTGACCTAGTGATAGCTACTAAATTTTAGAGAGGTTACCTGGGGTATCAGATGGTAGGCAGGTTATAATGTGCCATAAATCCCATGTCTATATTTAGTCCATGAATTTTTCGATTCAGTAGATTGATGAAGTGAAGTTTGTAGGCTTGTCTGTGAAAGGTGTTTTGTAAATTCCCTTTGAGGATTAAAACTGAGATTGGGGACAGGGTGGTTGTCTTGTGAGAAGTGTGCAACCATAGGTAATTGGGTATTTGTGTTTTTGATAGATTTTTGGTGTGTTCATTCTGATACACGCTTGTTTGGTTTTTCCTACATATTTTCTATCAGGGCATTTAGTGCACTGGATGAGAGGTATTACATTTTTGGAGGTGCGAGTGTAAGATCCAGGAAGGGTGATGGTTCTGTTGTCGGGTGTAGTTAGTGTGGGAGTGGTGGAGATAAGTTGCCAGGTTTTATATTTCTTGTCTGGGTCTGAAACAGGAACATTTGGCCATATGTTAAGCAGCCTCCATCATGGGATATCCATTGTATCCATATTTGTGTAGTATTGGACTAGACTTGAGCAGAAACTGATAATGTGTGAACATGTGCTAGGGTTTTGTGATGATGGCAAATGCCATTGGCAGGCATTTGATGGTGTCTGTTTTCAAAAGGGGATTTTAGAACTGGCTTTTGCAGAGTTGGACATTGGCTTTCAATAATTGTGTAATGGTGAGCTTTACAGGATGGATCAATTGTAGAAACCAGTGTAAATGGGCTCTTTAATACTTGGCACTTAGTCATAAACTTAATCTGCTTACATAATTCCTGGACCACTGTGCAAACAAGCTAGTGGGCCAAGTCCTGAAACCCTGTCTCAGGCAAAGTTCCAGTTGACATCAAAGCCTTCAGGATTAAGCTGTATTGAAAATAATTGCTTGTTTAGACGTATTTGAATGTGACCTTTAAAGAAATCTTTGTTCTTCTTACTGACTTTCTGAAACCCTCGGTAGGGCTCTAGTTGAAAGTCAGTTGACGACTTCAGTGAATCTAGGATATGGTCCTTGTGAAGCTGTCACTTGCTGTTCTTTTTGGAGCATTGGAGAGAATCTGTTCTTCAGAAACTAGCCTGCATCTACAGCATGTATACGCTCTCTCTCTTTCCTGTTTTTCACTGGAATTAAAAGTGCCCTTGTCTTCTAGTTTTTTAGATTTGTGGAGAAAGGTGATTTTCAAATAATGGGCTTGTGTATGTTGAAAATGCTTGAGCTATTGAAAAGCAGCCGTGGGAGTGATGATATAAGGCAACAGATTAAATATGATATGTGGATGATTGTACAGGGATCGATCACATGATAAATCATGTTTTTAGTTGCATAGTCAGATCATGTCACAGAACAGGCATGCAGTTCCCTCTGCTGTACTGGAATATGGTGTCTGGTTCTGGAAAGTTTATTTTCAGAAGAATTACAGAAAAAGTAAAAGAAAAAATCAATAGAAACAATTAGGTGGCTGGCAGAATTAAGGAAAGAGGAAGAATTTTGGTAAAAGGAAAAATTGTTGTTATGGAGAAATCTATAGCAATAGTTATTCAAAAATAGCTTGCTTTCTGGATACCTTGCTCTGAAATAAAACCCCCTTTATTTCAGTACAGAATGTCCACATGGGTAGTTAATATCTGTTCCAAACAAAGTCTCTAGATGCTGCCTAAGCAGTGACTTGGGGAGGATGTAGTTTGTGGCTCTCTGAATATGGGAATAGGATTTTTTTTTGGCTACAGAGATGTGTATCTAGGAGCGATGGACCAAAATTGAGAAAGAATAGGTTGAATACATCAGGAGAAACTATTCAACTTTTCGGCTTTGAAATGGTCTTTCAAGAGAAGCTGAAGTGTTTGGAAGTTTTGTAAACAGAAGCAAACCCTACAAAACACACAGGACAGCAAATCTAATGGACAAAGTCTTTGCAGTAGTCCTATGCAGTTAAAGCGCCTTCTGAAAAGGTAAAATGTATGGATCTTTGGTCGAGGGAGTAAGACTAGCTCTTCGCTGCGTATCTTATATATTTTAAGATTCAGAGTGGAAATTCTGGTCCTTTTCAGGCATGTTACTTGCAAATGACACAAAGCAAAGAGTTGTGGTATGTGTTAGTAGTGGTATGTAGCTTTTTAAGGAGTAAAATACTGTCCTTGAAATAGTGAACCTCAATTCAATGTTTTTATCCCTGAAATACAACACATAAGTTCTTTTCAAATCATAAATAGAATTGTTGTGCACTGATGTATTCATTCTAACTCCTGTAATATATTAGGAAGAAAACACTGGATTATTAACATGCAAATTTCTGGAAGGGAACCATAATGCTGTTAATGAGAAGAGATAATTTTGTGGAGAAAATATGCATTAGGCAGGGCAAGAAAAGGGTGATGACAAGCTATCTTGCAGTATCACATTTGTGCATTGCTTATGGGTAGTGTTGCAAAGAGCTTGAAGCTGTTAACAGATTTGATCTTTGTTGACTTTTATTCTGGTTACCATCATTCATTAAACGGAACAGTTCAGCAGCCACGAAAGCTAATTTCTAGTGGGTGGACATTGTTTTAGTGTGAAAACAAATACATATATATATTTTTAAAGTTCATTATGGCGTAGAGCTAGCAGTAAATTTATCAGGACCTTGGGAGGCAAAGTAAGACATTACTTCATGAAGTTGTCATAAATTCTGCTCTTGCCATATTTTAATTTCCAAGGCCTCTGAATTTCAGAGAAGCTGCTGTAGATATAGTTATTGAATTCTACAGAAAAATTTTCATTGACTAGAATGTTGTGTGATGAATTGATGCAGCTGTGAAAGACAGATTGAGACATGCAAAACGCTATTTATCCAGTCATTTAAGAGGACAAATACAATTTTATCCCACTTACTGCTAATTGCCATAGTTGTTGTAAGATGGTTGGTAAATTAAAAATCTCTAAGCAGACAATCATACACACATATATGTTTAAGTTTGTACAACAATCGGACAAATTCACTTATTCAGAACCCTCTAAGAGTGACCTCAGAGAAGGGGGGAGTGGAAATTTTTGGCATCCTTCTAAACAGAATTGGGACTGTGTGATCTCTTCCTTAGGGTACAAAAAGATGTCATCTTTGTGATGCCATAAATTATTTTACGGTGGCACAGGTTGAGAGCAAACAGATGTTCTTAACTCCTTGTCATGCTCCAGGTGCCCCAAAATGTTGATGTGACCAAAGGTAGTCACAGTTTGTGATGCCTTAAATAGGAGGATGCCTGTTGGCTTGTTGCATTGCATAGGAATTCCCTCGAAGGGGATTCCCACCATGTATTTCACTGCAGCAACCTGAGTTGGGGTGTGGCACCCAGGGCCATTGTCCCACAAGATTGGGTCCCTGAAGCCCTGGGATTGGCAGGGGCCTGACCCTGCAGCACAGTGGCCCTGGTGACCTCTCTAGATGCCAGTGAAGTGGATTAACTGTGCCAGGACACATCCTGGCACAGCTGATCCCACTCTAAAGATGACTACTTATAGCCTCAGTGAGAGAGCTCCCAGGAAAGCACAATGGGAAACGTAACATTTCTAGAGGAAAATATGTATATCCACTTTAAATTTTAAAAAAATCCCATTTTCCTTACTCAGCAGAAAATTATTTCAGCTGTGTTTCAAACCTTGTGCCTCCATGGAGAGACTTAAGGATTCAGTACTTACTGAAAATACCTCAGAGGAAAAACTAAGCATAAGGCTTTAAAAATATGCAGCACTGTCTCAAACTGTGTTCCCTAAGCTTGATTTCATGGGGAGCAGAGTTAGGGTTTGAATGTTTTTGAGATCTCCCACCCCGTGTTTCTTTCCTTCCCCATGTATATTCCCCTTTGTGTGTGTGGGGAGGGATGGGGATGTTAAATGGGGGCTGCAAATTTTGACTTAAGCCTGTTAGGTGGGAGATAGGTGGGGCATAATCTTTTTGTGGATCTAATCTTAAGCACTTTGCTTGGGCTCCTCTAGTAAAATGTCCTAGTTCTTTAATTTTTTGTTCTGCAATCCATAGTCATGTCAGAGGGTAAAGTGATGTAGCTTTTCATCAGAAGCATGAAATAGGTTGGAAACTGTTTAAAAGTAATGTATTTATTTTATTATGATGTAATGATTTATGTAATGTAAGAACACCAGATGTATATGCTGTTGCTGAAGCTAATTAGTAACTAGTGCAAAAATATCCCTTCATCTTTACTTTAATTTCATGAGTTACTTGAAATGTAATTTTGTGTTTAACAAGGCTGAAGAGTACATTTCTTTAGTGATCCATAAAACAGGTGCAGTCTCCATCACGTTGCTCAGCTAGTACACCTCAGTCATGGTCTGGAATTGAAACTGCAATCTGTAAATGAAAGACTGTTTCCCTTACTAATCTTCTGAGCCATCTAATCCTCCAGAGCCATTTAAAAAAATTAAGTAGAGTAAAAATGCTAGTTACGCCTGTTTCTTTAAATGTATTTGTCTAGTCCCTTCCTGCCCCTCCTTCCTTCCCCCCCACATACTTCAAGCCAGGAAATTTAAGCCTTGCATTCTTAGATGGCATTTGGCTTCAATTTCCACATGAAAACCATGGAAACTAGAGATGATATGGAAAGGGATGAAGCCTTTGTCCTGCAAGACTCTTCTTAAAATTGGCAAAATGTGTTCTTTGTCATATGGAACAAGCAATCGTTTTGACCCTTTGAGATCCAGCCCTGTTTTCCTCCTCTCTCTACTGACATACAAGGGTTATAACATTCCTCTGCCAAAAGCTTTGTTTGTGCTTATTAGCGGAAATTTCCCCGATAAGAACAAGTCATTATTACAGTCTTGTTGTGATAAAAACCTTTAAAGTCTTTTGGATGAAGTCTGTTGATCTGTTTGGGGTTTTGTTGTTGTTTTTGTTATAAAAAATGTAAGTGAGTCAAAGTTTATCTTGTTCCTTGGAGATGTATAGCATTAGTTTTGGAATTGCTTCCAAGTTTACAAAATGAGCCTGCAGCTTAAACCTTTCTGGTAAACATTTTTTACAAAGTTGGATCTGATTTTTGTTGTCATAATGTTTGGTGCGTTTGGCAGCATGCTTTCTTAATAATTAAGAGAGAAAACTGGACTTTGTTTGAAATCCAGTATGTCTGGTATTTTCTTGTTTTACTTGGTGCTGTTTCTTTTTAATCCCTCTTTTTAACTTTGAAAGCTAATGTAATGCACTTAAAAACTGAGGACTAGTAAATTCTTTTTGTCATGTGGAAGGCAAGATCTAAGCCATTTTCTCTTGTGATACTTCAGCTTCTCCCTCCCAGGATACTTTGAGATAAATCAGTGTCACTATCAAAAGAAATAGGCTTTTTGTCGCAGTAACATCATGACATTTAATATTAATTGTAACTTGCAGAGCTGAGACAATTCCATTACAGTTCTCATTAAACTTTAGTTTGGATTCTGAAGCTATAAAAATCTGTCATTTTGTTCATTTCACATTCTAGCAGTCAGTGAGAGACTTTATCATTTGGATACGTTAGCCAGCTACATATTTTGGAGCAGTTGATGAAACTCTTCAAAAGACCTTGAGGGTCCACTAAGCACTGTGACAAAATGTGAGCCAGGTTGGTTCCGATTGGTTTTTCTCAGCAGATGGCATAACAGGGCGATGGTGACGGGGAAAAATGCAACCGCTCTTAAACACCAAATTTGCGACAATATAAAATCTTTTCTAGGTGAAATATATAGATATTTGTAAACACCCTGTGTAGAATTTATACCCTATGCCTCTGAAGAGAAAAATGCCTCTGCGCAGCACTGCTAAACAACCACTGCATTCCCCCTTAGAAGTGGCTGCATTTTAAATACTACCCCGCTGGTGCAGATTCTGCTCTGTTAAAAAGATATGAAGCTGGTGTAGTTCAATATAAATCAGTCATGTTATTCCAGATCCATATTTAGGTAGCATTTTGTAGAGCCATTTGGCCCAGGTTGTATCTTACACATTTGTGCCTGGGGAAAAATGGGATGTGTGAAAGGCAAGCAAGTCGAATGCCCCACTGTTTAATCGTGTACTTTCAGCAGAAAAGTGGACCAATGCCCAGACTTTGGCTTCACCTTGTTTTCTCAACACTTGCAGTCCCTCAAGAATAGGATGGGGGCACCTGCTAGGAAATGTGGGAGACAATATCCTTGTCATAACTACACCTGTGATGCTCAAAGTATGGCCCATGGGCTCAACCTATGGCCCATGGAGACGTGTCATCTGGCCCATGGGGCTCCCTATGGGTCCAGAAATTAGGCGGCAGGGCAGCAGTAGCAAGATCCTACTGCTTCCCTGCTGCCAAATTTACAGACTCATGGAGAGTCCTGTGGGCCAAATGATGTGGCCCCATGCACCAGATCACGGCGGTAGGCAGGGGAAGCTGTTGTGTGGGGTCTCTCTGTGACCGTATCCAGCGTGCTGACCGCACATCAGATCAAGCCCACGGCCTGACCCTGTCCACAGTATTCAGCCTACAGACAGGCCCTGTACCACTCATCTGGCCTGCAGGATAGCATCGGTTGAGCATCACTGGTCTACACCATTTGTCTTTTGTGGATAATTAGGATATTCATTTCCCCAGCCCCACAGTCTGCCTCCACACAGAGGTCTAAATTCACTTGATTCTGAGATGCTCTGTGTGTGTTTGGTTTTAGTTTTCTGTTTACTTGTAGATACTTGGCCTCCCAACTAGTCTTCTCTGAGACTTATAGGCAAAATGAGAGCATAGTTTTGTGCTGCTGGTGGCCTTATTTAATCTCGTCTGAGTTAATTAACTCATGTATGCATAGATACTGCTTTGGGAAGAGAATAACAGTGGAGTGGGTCAGCAGTGAAGGGCGGTTGCCCTGATGTGAATAAAACAGCATACCCTAGCTGATCGCCTCAAAGCAAGCGCATTCACATTTTAGAAAAGCTGTGAAGTTTTAGCACTCATTAAGCCACTGTCTATATATTTTTAAACTCTGTGAAAATACAAGTTAGAAAAGTACTAAAGTTTGAATAGTAAAAGTATATGCATAAAGCCAACCTATTTCCCTGTGGAGCATGACTTAAGAAACAGAACACCCAGGTTTTAAACTTCCTCTTCTAAGAATTTATGGAAGCCTCGGAAACATTTTCCTTTTTCTTTATGTCAGGTTCCATTTCAGAATTTTAAAATATATATCTATATTTTAAAAGTATAACCCCAATACTTTTCACAGCTTGCTTTAATGCAGCTCCATGTCTTAAATACAATAGTAACTTCTGAAACCAATATTTCTTTAGAGAGCAGTAAAGTTGTTTCTTCATGACACCAGTAAGTAGTTTTCTTGCCAAAAAGTATATTGTAAGATTTATTACACTCTTCATTGCCCTCCCCCAAGTAACCCAGATTTTAGCTTCAAGTAAAGCAAACATGTTCAGAAAGTACTCTTAACTTCGGGCTAGGCGGGTACAAAATAAAATCCTCCAGGGGTACATTACAACTAAAAGATTCACAAGCCCTCCAGGGGGTTTAACTTTTTAAGAAGGCATCTCACAAGTATTTGTTGCATAAACCATTATATGCTCCAGGCTGTGGTTCGTGGAGATTTTTTATATAAGACATGTATCAGTAAATATATTTTTGTGGAAAATAATATCTCATCCTTGCTAAGAAGGAACTTTTTTTTTCTTTATAGCATGTGTTTTCTTGGTTTAATATTTCATATCAAATTCCATGGACTGTCATTTTGTAGCCCGTTCAGTATTTTGCCTTTGGGTGTTGATGTGCTGATACTGAGAGTATGCATTCCAACAAGTATTGTTTACTTGCTTAAAGGAACCTGAATTTTGGCATGCAGAAGCCAGGCCTTGGAGGCCATAAAGACAAGGATGGGGGTGGGGCTATACACTGTTCTGGGGCAATCAAAAGAATAGTAATTACTTGGAAAGAATCATAATGACCTGTAAAACAAAGCAACATGAATGGTAGCAAGTATGGCCTTGTGGAAGATACTAGATTTGTTCCTCAGGAGACAGCTTTATTTCCCAGGTCTGTCATAGACTTCCTTTGTGGCATTGGACAAGTCACATCTCTGTGCCTCAGTTGTTCATCTGTTGCTCAGGTTTTCATACATCAATTGTCTCTTTACACTTTTAAGGTCTTCTTGGCAGCCACTACCTTTAATATGTGTTTTGAATGTGTGTGCTACACTGAATCATGATCTCAGTTGGAGCCTGCAGGTGCTATTGAAATGCAAATAACAATAATAATAAAAACAAGTAAGACTAATGGGAAAGGACTTTTACAATCATAGTAGTGAGTCCTTATAAATATTTTAACCTCACTCTGAACCTTTTTAACGGTTAGTAAGTCTCTTATATTAGCTACAAATTTTGGAAAAGCAAACCTGTGTGCATCTCAGGCTACTAGACATTAAGAAAATGTTGAAAAGAAACTTGAATGCCTTTCTAGAAAACTGGTTGGTGAAAATGCTGCATCTAAATAAGAAATGCAATCAGTCTTATGTAGGAAAAGTAAAAGAAACCATTACAAGAAGGAAAACGATGCATCTGGCAGAACAGTGATATTAAAATGATGAGATTTGAAGAAAAAGGCAAAATATTGAAAGCTGCAGAATAACAGGAAATTCCCAGCAAATTCCTTTCTTCTCAGATCTGAGCCCCTTTCCACAAGAAAGAGGAGAGCCATGGTACCATGGAGAAAAACTTTCTTAAAAGAAGGGTTTGAAGTCACAGTGGTCTGTGCAGCAAAGCTGAATGGCACATACTAGAAAGGCTGGGATGTCTGATAGACTGACATGAAGAGTTCTTAGTGGACAAAATCAATCATTCTGTGTCCAGAGATGTCTTGAAAACAGAGAGAGAGAGAGTGCACAAGTAACTCCTAGACATCTCTAAGGTAAAATAGTCTTTATTTTGAAGGGCCTTTTGTTTATGAAAGTAGTGGGCATTTTGGTTTTGAGGGCTATATACATACTGAGTGAGAGGCAATAAATGGTATCTTGAATCCTCTACATATCCCAGTTTAATTTCAGAGGAAGTAGATGTTTGAAGGAAATCAGATTGCTCCTGGCATTACTTTTTTTTCTGGTGTATGAATTGCTGGTCACTTGTCTGATGTAGATCGACTTTGGTGCAACTTCGTTGACTTCTGGATACATCTCATTTGCACAAAGGTAAAGGCAAAATCAGACCCATTTGTTTTATACCAGTGGTGCTCAAATTTTTTTCCCCGGTGGGCTGGATGGGTAGTGCCCAGTCTATTGGCGGGCTGGTGGTCCTAGTCTGGCACCCTGGTGAGCACAGTGAGCAGCATCCAGTCACACAGCAGGATGCAGGGTGCAGCCTGGCTCTGCAGAGGAAGGGGTTGTAGCTGGTGTGGGGGGTGGGGATGGCATGGCTTAGCCCCAACTTGGCCCTGCAGGGGAAGGGGGGTGTGGCCCAGCCTAGATTCAGATGTGGAGGGAATGGGAGCCTGGTCTCCGATCAAACTGGTCCTGGGGGGTGGGGGAGGGAAAGTGGTGTTGTGCCAACTGAACCCTGTGAGGGATGGGGGAGTTGTGCAGGGTTTGGGGTTTGAGAATTTGGCAGGGGGGAGGGTAGCTGTATCAATGGCCACCGCTCCCCCACCGCTAAATTTCCTGGCCTGTGGGGAGGACTGTGGGCCACATGTGATGGCTCCGCAGGCCGTGTTTGGCCCACGCACTGGAGGGTAAGAACCCTTGTTTTATTCAGCTATCATAGTTTTGTGTGTGCATGTGCGCATGTGGAATCCTGAAGTCAAGACTGGAAGCCTTTCTGAAGAGATATGCCTTAGTCCCACCATTATTGGTTTGGATTGTGTTCACGCAGACTTTTACCAAACAATAAGTACCGCACTGCAAGGTTACTGGGTGAAATTCTTTGTCCAGTGTCATCCCAGAGGAAAGAGTAGGTGGTTATAAAAGTTTGTTCCAGGCTCCAAATCCCCAAACAGATTAAGATGGAGAGAGTTTGTGTAAGTGTCACAAAAGTATTCTTGTTTGTCTTCTTGAGAATGGGTTTGCTTGAACTTCATTGTTTATGGGAAGGTCCTAGGTGGTACATGGGGGCAGGTGGGGACAGAGCGCCACCACCCTGGGCCACTGCCTCCCTGGAGCAGGGCGGGGACAGAGCTGCGGCTCCCCCCTGTGAGCCACACAGGTGCTGCCCGGGAGAGGGAGTAAGGGGGCAGAAGCTCTCAAGCGGCAGCTGGTACTGCCACCCACCACCACGTGCTGCTGCTGCTGCTGCTTCGCATGTGGCCACAGCGACCCCCCACTCGTGTTCCACATCTGGCTGTTCACACCCCCCAGCTCTGCCTCTGGCCGCTGCAGGTACACTTCAAAAAGGTTGAAAACCCCTGATTTGTTGTTTTAGTTTCAAGGTTGTGAACTTTATTTTAAAGTACTTCTAATTAATTACAGACAAATTTGAGTTTAGGAGGGTAAAGTTAGCTTGTTAGTCTCTGGCATGCTACCTTTAAGAAAATCTCAATGGAATGGAAAAGTCAGGCTGATGTTCACTTTCGTTCATTCTCCAGTTTGAGCATCTGCCTCCTTTTCACAAAAAAGACTCAATGGGCTGTCTAGTTCTGTCTGTTTCTGCAGTCATTTCATTATCACTGCTAGCTCCTATCCATCTCCCCAGTTGGAAGTCATGGGGCGGTGACTGGAAAATAATGATTCTATTGCATTTTCCAGCCATGTGTTTCATTACCCACTTTAAAACTTCCAATGGAAATTGTAAGGTGTGGTTCGGCATTATGTGCCAGTACCTCAGCTGTTTTAGTTGCATAAAGTTGAGTAGAGCACTCTCCTGAGAACCAGGAGAATGTTCTGGTTCCATTTTGCTTAACACAGCAATGAGGGCTGTTCACGAGAGTACAGATTTTCTCAATTACTGGTGTATTTCATATACCACAAGCTTTGTAAATCTCTTTATTTTGCATTAGAATGGTGGCATTCAGGCTGGTACCATCAAGGTAAAATCAGTGGTTAATGTAGCTGGCAAAGTAAGTTGCTGGATTTGTGCACATGATTAATTCTTTGCTCTGCAAAGCAGGAAATCTGTTCCTCTTACGGGCCTTTTGTAAAGGAGAGGGTATTTGTTAATTAGAAGGCACTTTGGCTCCATATGCGGGAAGATAATCCATGTAACAGATTACTTTTTAACTAATCATTTTTTGTACTGTATGTTACCCCTGCTTCACTGGCAGAGTTAATTATCTTAACAGGTTTATATTTCTCCATTACTTTTCTTCGAGGATTTTTTAAAATATAATTTCTGTAAACGTTTTGATGTTTATCACAGATACTCTTTGAAGTTGAAGCATTCTGGCTCTGTCATTTCCATTTGCTTTCTTGTGTTTGGACCTGACAAATTGTAGCCATTTGTGCTGTGGTTATAGTTGATTCTAATTTTCCATTTTATGGGCCAAATACTATCCTTAGATGCATGTGTATAGCTCATATCAATTTGAACAGTTTGTATGATTAAGATATAGTCCTCTTTTTCTGTGACACTTATCACTTTAGCCTATGAGCATGTCAGCATAGTAACCAAGCATTATTACCTCCTAATAGCCCTTTATGCCTGAAATAAAGTGGAATGGGGACAATTTTTTTTCATTTATGCCTACTCAGCCTTTTCTACTGGCTTGGATTACCATAAATGAAAGATTTGGTTCAATGTGCCAGATGTTTTTTATCCACCCAGCTCATGGGGTTTATACGTATTGTACATAATGTTAAGGAACATTTGAATACTTAGAAGAAATATTGTTAGTTGCATAACCCATGGAAGTAATACCTGGTGTCATTGCTATTTTCCCTATAAGCGTGTTCAGAATTAATAAAAGGCAACTGTAATTTCCATAAATAAATGGCTAGAATACCTGAAGGATCTGCTCTTAATTCATTCCGATTTAGAAAGACCTACTTGGCTTTGGGAGGATCTATGCATTGTACATGAGGCCATGAATGTGAAACACTTGTGGTCATCATGGCAGATGTGTCGGTGGTAGCAGGGAGAGTGACAGTGGGAAGCAATGGTGGAGGTTACTACAGCTGTCACTTACCCCTGACACTGACACTTTCCTGCCCCCACTCAACTCACCCCTGAATTTCTGTCCCCTCTACAAGTTCTATGGGGTAGATGACGTGGCTCTGCATTCCTTACATTTGACACCGCTGGTCTTGGCTATCCTAATCCACAGGTATACTCTGCTTTATGAATCACATGATTTTAGCCTGTGTTGTGGGAAGTTTTGCTGTGACATAAAAAGCTGCAGCTTTCATACAATTAGAGCATGAGTGGCCATTTATTTCGGCTGACAGGCAGCTTAATGAGTTTTGGTGACCTGTCAAGGATTGCAAGGGTAGCCCTGACCCTTGACAGATGCTCTGCCCCCTGACTGCCATCTTGGAACCAGAAGTCCCACCTCTTGTGGCTCAGACCAGGCAGGCTCTGTGCCTCCATGTGTGGCTCCCCATTAGAGGGCTGGAAGCCCATGTGCTGGCATTGAGCCATCCTGGTTTTGTTTGAAGGTGCGGGCCAGCAGGTTGGGTTGGCTCCACACCACCACCTGTAGCTCCTGAGATTCAGCTGGAGCTGTGCAGTGCTGGGGGGCTCTGCCTGCTGAGAGCCAGGAGTGCCCCAAGGGCCTACCACCTGCTGTGTGCCATGGTGGGGGGAGGAGGGGCCACAATGACCCACAAACCCCACCCTCATCCACCCCCTCCTCCTGAAGGGAGGAACTCTCCTCCCCACTCATCAGCTGTCCAGTTGCGTGCCCTCATACTTGGTGCCTCCACATGGGCTCCCAGATGGAGTGCTGGGAGCCCCACGGAGGTGGAAGCATGAAGCCCACCTGGTTCAATGCATACTACCTCTGAAAGCCCACCTGCCTCTGGCTTTCAGAAGGGCAGCTGTAGGCTGGTAATTTTTTTTTTTTTTGGAGGGTCCCCATGGGCCACATCCAGCCCATGGGGCCGTATTTTTCCCACCCCTGAATTAGAGAATGTCCTGTAACTTAGTCAAAGGTGCTTTAATTGGCAAGCCCGAGGTCCACGATTGTTTGTCCCAGCTCTTTCACTAACTGCTATTTATTCTTCTGTCATTCCCACCCCTTACTGACTACTAGGGCTGTATGAAGCTTCAGGTGCTGAGTTGATTTGGCGGCTGAATCTCTGAATCCGAATCATATAGGGAGACCAATAAAGCAGTCCAAATTGATTCAAAGCCTCCAGACTGATTCGGAGATTTGATTCGGGTAGTCCCCGCTTGCCACCGCAGGGAGCTGGACCTGGGTTCCATGCCAGTAAGTAAGGGGCGGGTGGAGGAGGGGGAGAGAGTATCATGGGGGGATCCCTGTCTGGCCCCATGCCCTGCCCGGCCCCAGCATCCTGGCTCTTTAAAAGGAAAAAAAACAAACAAACCCTGCACTCACCAGCTCCTGCCAGGCAGGGAGGCAATCCCTGCTGCCCCCCACTGCTCTGTGCTGCATGGAGGGCTCTTGCCATGAGTCCCCGATGGCCACTGCAGCAGCCAGTGAATGCAGGGCTCTTTTTTTAAAGAGCCAGGATGCTGGGGCTGGGCGGGGCAGCCATTGACAGGGCTGGGAGAATGGGCGGGGGATGGAGCCTGTTTGAGTCACAGATTCAGTGGTGGCTGAATCGAATCGGAACAGTGATTCGAATCACCAAATCGAATCAGTGTCCTCTGAGTTGGCCGAATCCAAAGCTGAAACGAATACTAGCCTCTTTGCACAGGCCTACTGACTAGAAAACTTTTATAATTTGTACCTCATTACTTTGCATCTCATTCATCTAAACTCCAGATCCGGAATGACTGAGAAAAATATGTGGATCTGTTTGTGAAACTTCCAAAGGGTCTGATGTTGAGTGAACAAAAGGAGACTATAAAACAGACTCTTTCTTAAGGTTGTAACATTGGTGCTTATGGGGCACTGGATGCCTCAGGAACTGCTAAGGAACTACAGAGCCTTTTAATTGTAGGTGTCCAGTTCAATCTGCCTAGAGAAGGGACTAAAAATGTAGAGGTTTGGAGAGGCCTGAGTTATTATTTCACAGTTCTTGGGGTTGGCAATGCTGCATGCATGGGTTCTACCACCCCCTATGGGTGCTCTCTCCTTTGCCATTCTTTCCAGGCTGTTTTGAAGCACCTCTCCTATGCCATGGAGTAGCCATTATTATTAAGGATGCAAGAGCAGGGATGATGCTATAGACATTACTAAGGCCTACTTCTGTGCAAAAGAGAACGGAAGGGAACTTCAAGAGAACCTCTGTGTAGTTCTTGCTGAAGAAAGAGATGATACTCCAGCCTGCTCTGGTGTAAGCTCTGTAGAAGGAATGCATCTTTTTGGATCATTTTTGTGAAAAGTTTAGGCCCCTTTTTATATGTGTTTTTTTTCTTTACTTTATTTTTTTTCATTTTCTACTTTTTTCCCCCTTTGATTCCTCCTTTTTTGAGACATTTGAAATAGGAAATGTAACTTGAAACTTGAAGCAAAAAATTGCTTTGAGAGATCAAGAGCCTTTTAAGCTGCTTATTGGATCAGCAGTTGCAAAGTTATCATTAGGTCTGAACTCTTTCTATGGGTTTAATGGAAGCAGCACTGTGCTAGGGCAAACATCACAACTCTATATCCTCGAGGGAAACTTACTACTTTACACATACAAGCAGAACTAAATATTGTACTTTGATGTACTTCAATTTTTTTTTTTATTACTTTCAACCTGTTGGGAGTCAGTTTTCTGCAATCCTGGTTAAGATTTCCCTTGATGTTGTGTGAATATCATGTACATTATAAAACTGGAATGAAGGACGCTTTTGATAGATGTTTAACCATCCTAATACACGTAAGTCTAAATTTGTACCAGTGTGGGTTTTGTATGGTTTCAAAGCAAATGGTTTAATGGTGTAGTATTTTTATCATGGTAATATAATTCTGCAAATTTGCCAAGTGCTAAAAAAAAATGCCCACATGGAGGTAACCAGTTGAAAGCAAAAGCTGATCCTGGACATGGTTGTGATGGAGTTGACCTTTTTATGCAAAGTGCCATTAAACCTCAAATGATTTTGAGCAAGTCATCATGTATTCTTTATGGGATATTTTCAAGTTATTGCTATGCTGCTGTGTCAGAACATGAGAGACTAGTACAATTTTTGCTTTTGGTTCTGTTTCATGTAACATTGGTGTGGGTTATAGAATATGGACTTCTCTTAAGTGCTGCTAAAATAGCTGGTTTTCACTTGGCCAGCTAAGGTTAGTCAGTACCCTTACTTTGAGGCAAACTACACAGGTTCAGTGCTGGATGTCTGTCTGATGTTACCTAGTTTATTTTATGAAAGCAGTAAACTGCATTGTCTCTATTGCATTTCTACCTCAGGATGGTTTTGTGGACTGGTAATGTAAGAGGTAGGGGTGGAAGGGAGTTCCTGGGTGCTGTCATCACAGTCTAGTCTGTCTGCTGTTGCATACAACCATGTCATATAATCCCATTCATAAACTTATCAAGCTCTTTCTTGAATCTAATTAGTTTTTTTGACC
Source organism: Crocodylus siamensis (assembly GCF_052110815.1). Classification (NCBI taxonomy): domain Eukaryota; kingdom Metazoa; phylum Chordata; order Crocodylia; family Crocodylidae; genus Crocodylus; species Crocodylus siamensis. The sequence continues at coordinate 25,654,711 of NC_143403.1, forward strand.
CCAGTATTGCTATTGGATGGCCATTCCAGAACTTTGTTCCTTTGTTGATTAGGCACTTTATTCTAATTTCCAGCCTTAATTAAGTATAAACGCATCTTTTTGTAGCTTTTAGAAATGGACTCCGAGTTGGAAAAACCTTACTTGAAGCATCAGGTTTCAATCAGTGATATGCCTTAGAAGTACAGGTCCAAGTTCAGTAAATGAAGTACTGTGGATTTCCCTATCTAGAGAGCTGTTACATGAAGATAACATTCTCTTTTCTCCATAGCCTTTTAAGATCCTCTGGTAGTCTTAGTACTTACTCTTGTCCAGATATCTTTGGTCAAAATGTTTTCCCCTCTCTCTTTTATTGTACAACATGCTGCACACCAATAGGTGATATCAGCCTGTGAAGTGAAAGTTCTGCAGTCTTCCAAATTGAGGTGAATGAAGTGCAAAAAATATTATTGCAATCAATGATAAAAGTATGTGTTTGCATGCATGTGCATTGTGCAGAATGTGGCATTCCCCATAGATGAGTATTTACATGTGGAGAAAGACTTGTGTGTGTACTGGAGTGTCAGATCCAAAGCCTGAAGTTCCTATACAAGCAAAACACCCAGAGTGCTGATTTGTTACAGTGAAACTTTGTGCTCTTGTTTTGATGAACTTTATCTTGAAACAATTTAGACAAGTTCAGGTTGAAACAGCTTTTTGCTTAGAAATGTAATGCATAGTAGCAAAATAAAAAAGGGAGGAAAGGGCAGTTTAATTAAAAATAAAATGTTTCAGAATTATCTAATAATATTCAGATTGCACACAAAATCAGATTTAATTCACAAATGTGATTTGTGACTTTTTTTTTTTTCCTCAATTTGGGGTGGAAAAATGTTTGAAATTCTGAACAATTTTCACAGGTTGGGAAAAAGATTTCCTATACCGCTACTAGATGTTTTGGACCACATGCTATATGGAATTGCATGCATGTCTTGCTTCACCTTACTTTGTAAATAAAACTATATACTATGTACACATTACAGTTTTTTGCTAAAAATAATTGGGGCATATAGTAATTGTATATCAAAGCTCCATTAGAGTGCAATAATACTGCATATTCATATGCAACACAAATGCTCCTTTAGATGTAAAAATGTACACCATATCCCTTCAAGAAAGTGAAAACTATGCTTGGCTATAAAGGGTGTCTTAGCTAATTAGTGTATTAGAGCTCATGGGCCACAGTTTGAGAGTTCAGAGCTTCTGCTAATTAAGTTTTTGAATGTAATTTTAGTTAAACTATTAAAGCTTTGTCCCAGGGCTGTTCTCATTAAGCAGAATTCTAGTTCTCCTGGATTTCCTTTGTGTGGTGTTTCCTTGCAATGTGCATGGAGATGAATCTGGCATTGGCCATGGGATACATTTGGGGTCTCAAATGCTGCTAAAAGAAGAACATAATGAAATTATCTTGGAAAACAGTGAAATTGCATCATCAATTCCCCTTGAAGAAAGCACGATTTTTACCTTGTGTTTATGGTTGGGCTTAGTACAAGTATCATCAAACCTGAGGGCACATAAAACCTAAAGGGTAGGAAATGGAATTATTTTTCTTTCCTAGAGAAGATGGGAGCAAGAACAGGAACACTGTCTCAAAATATCTCCAAGGAGGAGATAGCCTCTTCTCCTTCAGCTCTCCCCTAATATTATTATGTTTTGGGCTGTTTGTATTGTTGTAGTGCCAGAGGGTCCCAGTTAGGGGTTGTGGCCCCACAATGCAGAGCACTGTGCACATACAACAAGAAACTGGTCCTTGAAAGTCATGTGCTTTAAGTATAAGGCAACAATGGAAACCACAAAATGGGGGTCAGCCCAAGGTAATAATATTATCCAAGCTATGCTGAAACCATGTAACAGAATCTAATTGTTATATTATTGGTGTCATAGCATCACTTTGACAGCTCTGGGGCTTTTAATTACATTTTCCAGGACATTTATCCAGAATATGGATTAGACCCTTTTTGTTGTTGTTGTTGTTGTTTTTAATAGTAATTAACAAGCACAAGACTTTAACATTGGCAGTTGCTCAAATTTCTCTTTCCTTAAGACTTAATAGGCATGTCCAAATGAACATGGCCATTCCTTTAGAATAGAAATGAATACACTGCTTTGTTGTGTCCAAGTTCTGTGTAATAGACTGTGACAGCTCCTGCGGTGCTATCAGGTGAAAAACTTGTATTCAGAAAGGGCCAAATGACAAATGTACATGCTAGCATATAATGCATCCTTTGCAAGTCAGAAGATGTAGCCTGTGCAGGCCAGCACTCAAAGGATGAGAGCAAGATGGATGAAACCTCATATTAGTCTTGAAAGATAAAGCTGAAAGCAGAAAGGCTTCAAAGTGGATGCTTCAGGGAGGTGAACGGAAGCTGCTTGCTCTGCTCTGCTGGGGCAAATGTTGCCTTCTCGTTCCCTGTGACTTTGGAGAGTGTTCATGCAGCAAGGTCAGTTATGGTTCTGGGATTTTTTTAAGGACTGGGCTGTCCAACTTCAAAGCCACCAGAGGCCATATGCCCCAGGAGCTGCCTACCATGTAGGCTGTACCAGGTGTACCGCATGTATGCTCCCAGCTCCCTGCCTCTGCACTGCCCATGTGCTCAAGTGCAACCCCCCCATGCTACTACATCATACAGGCATGACTCCACCCTTCCTCCCCCCACACATGACCATGGACTCACTCTTGGCTTCCTGTACTGTTGCTCTGCTCTGCCCCCTGGGGTGAAAGCAGGAAGCTTCAGTAGAGGAGGGGACAGCCTTGAGACTCCAGCTGCTATTGCAACTGGAATAATATGGGGAGGGCAGCTGAAAGAGGGTCCCAGAAGCTGCACGCTAACCCCTTGTAGGCTGGATGCAGCCCATGGGCTGCCAGTTGGACAGTCCTGTTTTAGTAGGTGAAGAGCCTCTTGAAGCCTTTAAGGGAGTAAAAACATTTAATTAAGGGAGTACAAACATTTAAAACCCATCAATATGCTAATCCTGCATGAGCTCTCTAAACTGCTGCTGTTAAAATTCTGAAATATTTTCAACTTCAAGTTCAATATTTAGTGATTAAACAAGTTTTGTTGTCATTGTGATACAGGCATATTGTGAAACTATTTGTGTATTCTGAGTAGTACAGTGTTCTGGAGCCATTGGAAGTATGTCTGTCTGCTCTACAGATACCCAGATTGAGGGCTATATTTGTTAGATTTCAGTATTAGTGTGTGTGTCTACTTGTGTCGCTATAGTGATGTTGTTACTGTGCTGTGATTTAACTTCCAAAAGACAGTACTGAATCACAGCACAGTAACAGCATATACTGCACCATATGCACAGCGCCTTGTTATTTTTAGCAGCTCCTTTGCTGTAGGGTGCACTCTACTGGCGGGAGTGCGTCACTACAGCAAAGTAGTTGCTGGTCATGTGGAGATACCTATGGATGCTATGTTGCCATAGCACAGGGGTGGGCAGATATTTTGGGAGGAGGGCTGCTTACTGAGTTTTGGCAAGCCATCGGGGGCCACTTGATAGGCAGCCAGGGGCAGATAAATATTAATTTTCTAAATTCTTTAGGAGCTGTGGGGGCTGGATACAATGGCCTGGTGGGCCGCATTCGGCTCCCAGGCCACATTTTGCCCACCCCTGCTGTATTACATTGCCATTGTCATCAAGGCATGACAACTGGGGCCAACGCTTTCAGTGGGAATCATAGACACTATCTGAATTGAAACACTGTTAGGAAATCTCCAGGGAACTGTGGGGCAGAAATTCCCCCTTGGGACTTTCTCATTAATTTAGTTTCCCATAGCTTTGAAAGTCTTTTGAGCAGGGAGAGAAGAATGTTTACTTTTATGTTATGCCAGATGATCAAAATGCTTATTTTGGTAGCTTGCTTCTAAACTTGGACTTCTTGAATACATCTTACCAGAACAATAAAGTAGAATTCTGACTCTAAAACATGAGTTATCTCTGACCTTTCTAGGCAGCTCTGCTGTTTTCCACTCCTTCACTCATTCTTTTTCTCAATTTATTTAGTCTCCTTTTCTGTTTGTGGTAGTATAATTTTTCGTTTTTGCTGTTTTTCCCTTCTCTCTGCCCTATCTCTGCTTTTTTTTTTCTTCCTCTCTCTACCCCATCTTCTTTCTGTTCTGCTTCTCCTTTTCTTTATTTTCCTGTCTTGCAGAGTGAGCAGCACACTGAGTAATACATGACCCAAGAGCAGAAGCTTGTGGTGCTGAGCTACTGTAGTTGCTGTCGCTGCTTGTCCACGGCGGTTCAGCACTTAGAGGGAACTGGAGGCAGACAACTGGGAAGTGGAGGGGAGAGCCAAGATTGTATATTTGGTTTGTCACACATGAACACTTCGGAGCAAACAGTGCAACTGCTCTGCATGGAGGTCCTGTCCTGTTGAGTTGATGACAGATTATTACCTTTTCTCTATATAGCTGGAGGAGGGCACTAGGCTGCATTTTTGTGTGTGTGATGAAATGGGCAAGTTTTGTAGGATTTGTTGGGTTTGGCTTGGAGTACTAGGGTTGGGCCAGTTCTGAAATTCCAAGTGAACTTTAGAGGATACTCCCTGGGAAAACCAGATTTGCAGTCTTGGTTTGTCTAAATGATGGGAGTAGGAATACTCAGCCTCCAAGGAAGCTTTCAATGTGCAGCTCCTGTTTTTCTGCAGAATTTGCCTTTCCTCTCTGGAGAATTTGCCTTTGCTCTCTGTGCTGGTACCTTTTCCCTTGTTAGTCCCAATCATTGTGTCCTTCCTGATGGATATTCAGTTCCCAGCTGCTTCTCCAGCAGCAAGCACTTGTCCAGACTGTGGCATGTTTTACTCAGATTCTGGTTTTCTTTTCACCAAGAATAAACCACACTGTTCCCTCAATGGGCTTGGCATGTTGACATGGAGAACCAGTGGGTTAGCAGTCTGAAGCTCAGTGAGGTTGCTGCTTCTACTGATATTTGTAACCCTTTGTTCTCTGTCTGGGAAGAGGCAGGATAAAACTGTGGTTTGCCTGGTACTGTAGGATGATCTATTCAATTTTAGTTAGTTTTAGTTCCTGCATCCCCCCTTTCTAGGGCAGACAGTTGACTCATACATAACAAGTTGCAAGATGCATATTTTCTTTAAGGACAATGCAAAGAGCAGATTTGGAGCCTTGTTTATTACGCTGCTTTGTATGTGTTTCTTTCACAGACAGTACTAATTAGGCATCAGAGCAAGAGAGGACAAAGGGTCATTTCATTAGCTCACTCTGCCATAATTCTTATCTTTACTTATGCTGTTGTCCTGATTAAATCATTTTCTGGACAGTTTTAATAATAAACAAAAGTCAATAAATAAAAAAAAGTCAAACAGAAAGACAATGCTAGTCAGGGCAAAAGGGAAAAAATGTTGGGAGGGTTTTGCATAATGAATTAATTAGTGTGTTTATTAGATAATGCTTTGTGCTCAGACTACAGCAGTTTTAGGCAGCAGGCAATTAAATCTTCATTTCCTGTCAAAGCCTTTAGCAGCACATGGCTGATGGAAACAGTAAGGTTGACAAAACCTTCAGCTGGTCTCTGTCTATGGTTTATGTAAAATCTTATGCTCAGAACTGTTTCTAAGCTATGTGCTGTTTAGTTTGCTACAGCAAATTGTTTTGATTTAGTGATAAGATTACTATAGATGATATTAATAAAGCGTAAATGGCTAGGCAATCTGAAATAGCAAGTGAGGTAGTTTGGATGACTAGAAGGGATACAATATGGATACATTTTAAATGCAGGGACAACAGTAATCTTTGTAAATGTTAGCAATCACATTTGTGTATTTTGATTTGCTTTGTTTTTTTTCCCCAGGGAACAACTAGACTTGTAGCGGCTAGGGTGCATTGCTATCAAGTATTTATACACATACTTTTTCGCACTGCGACGTGCCAGAGATCGAATGCATTGGATGCAATGCAAGCTGATGCACACTGCACTCGGTTGCTTGCAGTTGTATAACCTCCTTCAGAACTGTATAACTCCTTGTAGGTTAGGGGCTGACCCTCTCGGCAGCACAGAGGCAGAGAGGGATCTTGGAGTCATGATTGACTCCAGGATGAATATGAGTCGCCAGTGCAATGAAGCAATAGGTAGAGCCAACCGCACCCTGTCATGCATCAACAGGGGCATCACTAACCAGAGGGGTCTTGCTCCCCCTCTATGCGGTGTTGGTCAGGCCGCAGCTGGAGTACTGTGTCCAGTTCTGGGCGACGCAGTTCAAGAGGGACGTGAAGAACCTGGAGAAGGTCCAGAGAAGGGCTACTCATATGGTAGAGGGCCTCCATGGCCAGCCCTATGAAGAGAGGCTGAGGGACCTGAGGGATCTCTTCAGTCTCCGCAAAAGGAGACTGAGAGGGGATATTGTGGCTGCCTACAACCTTATCAGAGGCCAGCATCAGGAACTCGGGGAAAGTCTGCTCACCAGGGCCCCCCTTGGAGTCACCAGGAACAATGGCCACAAGCTGAGGGAGGATAGGTTTAGGTTAGAGATTAGGAAGAACTACTTCACTGTAAGGGTGGCCAGAGCCTGGAATAGGCTTCCCAGAGAGGTGGTGCTCTCGCCTTCCCTGGAAATCTTCAAGTTGAGACGGCATAGGCACCTGGCTGGGGTCTTATGACCCCTGCCACCCCCAGTATCATTCCTGCCCATGGTAGGGGATTGGACTCGATGATCTGTCTAGGTCCCTTCCGACTCATTGATTCTGTAATATCTATAGTTTAGCATACATCGACTTACCTGCCCTCTGTTGACTCCCAAGTAACTTAATAGCCAAAACCACTGCCTTTGTCAAGTCCTTTACAAATGTTAACTTGGCCTTCTAAGGGAGATGGCAGGGCAGGGTGACACTTTATAGACTAATTCCGCCAGAGACCCTTGAGCTTTTGTTGAGCCTACTATGTCAGATGCTAATAATGAACTTTCAGAGAACATGGATACTAAATAGAAAGAAATAATGTCATTTGAATACAAAGGATAAGAAAAGGGGGAGGGAAGGGGGGAGCACTGCTGAGAGAGTTGAAGGTGGGTGAAAGAGATCAAAAGGGATAAACTGCTCATTTTGGATGAATTTAGCCTCATCCCAGCCAGATCAGATAGGGAAGTGCTGTTATCTGCAGACAGGGAAATTGAGGCACAGAGAGTAAAGCAACTTGCTGAAATTGACTTTGGCCAGCATTGTCCCAAAAGAGAGAGGGTCAGCTCAAACGAGTGGGCTGGCACATTTCATTGCAGCCATTAAGTGATTGAACCATTCAGTGCCTTCCTTACCCCCCCCCCAACCTATTTTGTCCCTTTTTCCCCAATCAATTTCTCTAGTAGCCCCTCTGGGATGCTCCTCTGGGTCCACATCTCTGTTCCTTTCCATCTTGGCTTATCAGCTTCCCCCTCTGCCTTTTCTCTTCTCATTAACTTGCTTTATTTACTATGTATTATTATTTGTATGATCCTAGTGCCTAGACAACCTGGTGCTGTCCATTCCTCTATTGCCTAGATACCCTACAGTTACAAAAGTGCTAGGAGAATTTTCTCCTTTCCCCAGCACTTGCTTTTCACAGGGTAGAACTGAGTCTGGCTTTTCCATCCCTCTACATCCATACAAACCGAACCTGTGCTATTCAGCCAATGGTAGAAAGCATTCCAGTTAATGAATGAAATATAACTTTCCCATTGAAGAAACACTAATACTGCCTAAAACTGAGCATGTTGTATACCCACTTGGTCAACAGGTAGTGAAGTAGAAAGTTCATGTAACATCTTGGTTATAATTTTGTAATTATAATTATATGTGACCTCTGGGATCATTGCCACTAGCTCACTGGATTTAGATAGAGGAGACTTGCTACTATCCCTAGCTGGGCCTTGCTTCTGGGATGCTGAGTCCTGTCAGCTTCCCCTGGGTCCTACTACCCCAGAATCCTGTCATCTTTGACAGGCAGCCAGGATCAGATAGATATTAATTTTCTAAATTTTTTAGGATGCCAGGGGCCAGATAGAATGGGCTGGTGGGATGCATTTTGCCCACCCCTGCTCTAATGATTGTGCCTTGACTGCTTCAAATACCCAGGCTAGAGCTAGCCCTGCCCAGTGCTAGAGCGCTTAGTGAAGACATACCCTATGCCAGTGATTCTCAGCCATGATGATGCAAAATCCTTTGAAGGGTGCCACGGGAAGTATGAGGAGATATACAGAAAAGGACAGGATCAGGCTCCAGGTGTGAGCAGAAAAGCAGTTAAGAGCAGGCTTAGGCTCTCCTTACCTGGATGCTCCCCTTCCTACCCTGCCTATATTATCTGCAAAGAGGTAAGCACTGTAATAAATATGGTTGGTTTTGAAATGGAGTGCCACTCAGTTCACACAAGTTATGGAGGGGTGTCCTGAGTCTAAAGAAGTTGAGAATCACTACCCTATGTCTGTCTTTTCTTTCATGTGCCTTTCTCTGCCCTGTTTATTCAGACTAAAAGCAATTTGGGTTTAGTCTGTTTTTTACTGTGTATTTGTGTAGCGCAGTGCAATGACCCTCTGACCTTGTTAGAGCTTCTAGGTGCTCTGGTAATACCAATAACAATGTACATATTCAGAATTTTTCTCAATGAAAAGCCAATTACTTTCCTGTGGTGATGGCTTTTAAACTTCTCTTAGCACGAGGATACAGCATCTTCTATCAGACACAAAGTCCATTCATTTTAGGGAAAAGAGACTTCAAAACACCCCAAACTTTAATTGTCCTGCATCGTGATAGCTTTAATGAGCTAGTTTCTCTAGAATTTGATAGGTAATATAATCTTGGTCTTGTATTCATCTCCTTAGTTAGGATCTTCACAGCAGTGAGTTGTAATTTTCCTCATATTCTCCCCTTCCCCACTTTTTTCTGTCACCTTGCTATGAATTTGGTGAAACTTTGTTTACAGTTAGATTTCATGTTATACTGTGACTTGTTACACAATAACTCAAACAGGGGTAGTCTGCTGAAATGGGCATGCAAAGATTAAAGATGAGGTGGGAGCAATATCATACAACAGGCTGTTAAGGAATGTGCCAGTATTTTCCTCAACAAAACAGTGTATGTACAGAGACACAACTGTCCAACAGAGTTTTACTAACTCCTAACAGAGGACTCCACAGCACAAGACCAGGATGAATTAAACTCTTAAAGAAGCTACCTCTGGAAACACAAGAAAGGGTTGCTGCTTCCACCTCCCAGGAACCCAGCAACTTTTACTTATTACCCAAGATCCACAACCCAGGATGCCCTATTGTTTTTGGCATTGACATCATTTTTCTGGCTATGCTGACTCCATCCTATTTCTGTATGCCACTGGAGCTGCCATCTGTTTGAAAGGCCACCTATTTCTTAAAGAAACTGGGGTTCATTGACAAGCTTCCAGAAAATGCCATGTTGGCTACCATGGATGTCCCATCTCTATGTACCAGCATCCCTCATAAGGACAGATTATGAACAATAAAAAACATTGTCCCTCACAAGAAAACTGCATTCTGTTTCCATTAAGCTCTCCCACTTTGTCCTCACATGTGACTTATTCACAGTTTGGACTCCCTATATCTACAAACAAATGGCAGTGCCATGGGCACATGTATGGTCCCTATTATGCCAAACATATTTATGACAAACCTTGAAGTTTGTTTCCTCTGTAGCTGCCTTCTCATCTCCTGGTATACCCCAGGTACATAAATGACATCTTCATAATATGGATACATGGGAAGGAAACCCTGAAAAAAATTCACCAAGATTTTAATAACTTCACCCTTGTTCAAACTAACTCTGGAATACTCTGCACAGCAGATTCATTTCCTAGACACTACAGTGAAGGTTTGCAATGGTCACATTGCTCCCACATTTATTGGAAACCTACTGACTGCCACAGCTATCTTTCCACCAGCTTTCATCTGACACCATTAAATCCATTGTCTACAGCCAAACTCTACATTACAAGAGGTCTGGTCTGAACCCACCAACTGGGATCTGACACTTTAAGATCTAGAGCAAGGATTCCTACAATTACACTACAATCCCAAAACTGTAGCCATTCAGATCAACAAAGCCAGACTCAGACTTCACTTTGACCTGTTACAATACCAAGGGCACAAGGACAACAGAATCCCTCTGGTTGTCACCTACAGCCCCCAGTTGAACATCTAAGACCATCATTATGACCTCCAACCCCTCCTGGAAAAGGATGACAATCTCCAGGTAGCCTGTGGGGACAAACCTGTCCTGGCTTACAGACAGCCACCAACCTCAAACGGCATGCATCTCAAACAACAAACTAATAAGTCCCATCCTCACCAAGGCACCAGGCCTTGCAATGGACCCAAATTGCTTTTTGTGACCCCACATCAATCTAGACTCCATCACCACTGGCCCAATAACAAAAAGTACAACATCCAAGGTTCATTCACCTGCAACTCTACTGATGTCATATACACCATCATGCCTGCTTACAGCGCCCATCTGCTGTCTACATCAGGACAGACAGGGAGATCTCTGACATGTAAGAATGAATGAACAGTGATCTGACATCAGCTGTCAGAAAGACACAAAAGGCTGCAACAATTTCATCCCTGGAGCCTCCATCTGATCTCAGGATTGCTCCTTCTTAGGCAGAAAATTTTAAAACCAGTTTGAACAAGAAATTGTGAACAAGAAATCATCCACAAACTGGACTGTGTTAAATATGGTTTAAATAGGAACTGTAGATTCTTATCCCATTACCTGGATTAGCTTTTGAGTTGCCGAAGGACAGCTGAGCTGAGTTCTCAGAATTACATCCACTTATGGCAGTTGCCTTTGCAGCTCTGCTTCCCTTTGAATGTGATGTTTTCCTAGGAATGTGAATATTCTGTCTGTAGAATGATATCCATATATGTATTTATAGATATATATCATGATGATGTAGGTTTTTTTTCCTGTCTACTCCATCCAGTTGCTTGGCTTGGCAACTAGCACATATGCTAATGAGAGGGATGATGGTTATTTGCTATTAAAATGCAAAACGAATGATTTTCCCCCCCCACTATTCATAGCAAATTCAAGAATATGTGTCATTTTGATTGCAAATTGTGTTAAAATACATACATTATCTTAGCCAAATGGAGCCATTTTTCAGACAGATAGCTCATACATTAGAAGTACACAAAATTTTATGACTGTTCAGGCTCTTGATACCAGGCAGCCATCTACTTGGAACCATGACCAAAAAAAATCACAACTTGGAAAATAAACACAGTTATGTTAAGTTCTGCATAAGAGAAATTGACTTTTTCAGGGCTCTGATACCAGGCATTATAAGGGTAACAGCAAAGCAACTTGAAATCTTGTCTGTCTCATTTTATTTATTTATTTTTAGTTGTAAATAGATTTTGGAACTGCCACAAAATTGTGTACAAGAGAATGGCTTCTGGATTGTTGCATAATTTAGTTGTTTTACAATTTCAGTCTCCTGGGTTTCATGTCATGACCTTTCTTCTTACATTAGTGATTGTGCTAGGTTAAATTTTGATTACAGGCTGTAACGGAAAATGTTTTTTTCTTAACTCAGAAGCTTTGCAGATGGACTGTTCAGGCAGAAAGGGAAAAACAATCACAAAAAAGAAAGATGTATAAAAGCACGTACAAATTTTAGAAAAGTTGTAAATTGTAAAACAAAATGAATTAATACTATAGTGCTAAGGCAATTCACTGATGGAACATTGAGTTTGTCAGCAGCCTGTTCCTGTCACTAATGTTGCTAGAGGCAACTGCTCATCTTTTTAAATCAGTTCCTTGAAATGAATGTCTTTATGATCATTGTCTAGCTGTTGGCCAGAAAAAAATGGCTTGTATAAGGAAGAGGAGGTCTACAGGTTATAAGATCTTCTTGAGTTCAGTTTTGTTTATAAAGCTGTAGACCAATTCTTCTTTCACTTAATTGGTGTAAAGTTATTAAAGTTGTTGTAATGCAAGTGTTTGTAGGAAAGGCAAAGGGCATTTATACATGTGGTCTGGGAGGTGGGGGGTGGAGGGGCAGAGCTTTAATTAGAGCAGCTCTGACAGCTGCTGTAATGAAAGCACCCAGAGTGTCATGTGTACTGGTGTCCCCGCACTGAAAAATGGCAGTGGAGTCGCTTTAACTAAAGCTCGTCAAATGAGCTTTTGTTAAAGTGCCCCCAATGCCATTTTTCAGTGTGAGGATGCTGATACACATGATGCTGGAATCTGCTGGAATGTGGTAATTACTGTGCTCCAGCAGATTCAATCGAGTCTGCTCTGACATGCTGCAATTTGGAACAGTCTTGCTGCACATGTATAGGCACCCTTTGTTCAGGTCCCTAATGGATTACTCAAATAAATGTGAGTATCATGACTGAGCAAGATATCAAGGATAAACATGTATTAATTATTTTTTTCCAAGTTAAACTTCAATAAGAATTGTCCTTGTCATCACCTCCAAGGTGAAATCAGTGTTTTTTTAGTGTATAACTGTACTGGGTGAGGCAGTGAAGGAAATGGTACCAAGTTTATTAATCCTTCAGCAGTCACACTGCATGTTTATAAATGAACAAAAGCCACCAGAGCAGAGGAGGCCAAAAATGGGTATAATGCAGACAAGAATGCTGATGGCATTAATGGATAATGTAGAATCAGTGTGCTGTGTGTGATATGATGCAGCTGGAGATTATAGAATAATTAATAACTTGTTTATTTCAGTCACGTAAGTTAAAGATGAAACTGGATAGTTTTCAGAAACAGTCTTATTATACCACAGTGCAGGTAAATGTCTACTGATATTTTTTTATAATCCCTTAGCTCCTCATTATAGGATCTGTACATTGAGCTATAAGGTCTCTTGTCCATTTCTCTTTTTTAAATAAAACACGAGCTTGAAAGCCTCTAAACTGTATGCTTAGCTACTTGCATCTGAAAGCTTACATTCATTTCACCATCACCTTTTGTTGTGTTCTACATCCTCCTGTCTCTCTAGATTGTAAGCTTTTTGTAGCAGAATTGTCTTTTTTGCTACTTGTATTTAGCTGCACATGTATAGGCACATGTATAGACCTTGTTTCTGATTGGTCCTTCTGGGTATTACTGTTGTAGGAATAATGCGCAATATGCATAATAATGTTCTTCTAGCACTGAGAAACCTATGTCTTTGAACACAAATGATAAATAAGGTCTGCAAGGTTTGGCCTTTGGGTATCTTAAGAGCCTTTATGAAATTGGTTCGTTGTATTTTAGCTAGTAGAGAAAATATCAAACTTCGATGTAGAAAACGCTTTTACAGGATGTGCACAGGACATCACCAGATATCTAACAATGAGCAGGCTCTGAACCTGGTACCCTGCAAAGTGAAAACAAAAGGAGGTCTTCAACAATGAAGAGGGGGAAGTTCTATCAAAAGAGATGTTGGAAGTCAGATCCTAAGAGCAGATGAAAAAAAAAGGGAGAGCAGGAAGAAAGAGAAAAAAAAAGCTGCCAACTAATCTTTTTTCCCCCACTAATGCTTTATGGAAAGGCCACTGTGTTGAAAAAAACAAATTGGAATGCCAGTAGTGATTTAAGGGGTTTATGTGAACATCCATGTGACTACTGAAAACTGGTGGGTTTAGGAACCATTGACTGCAGAATTTGAACTGCTTTGCACTGCTCTGTGTGTGTGTGTGTGGGGGGGGGGGGGGGACAGAGAGAGACAGAGACACACAACATGCGCACAAAGAATTATCCTTGTAGAGCTACTGCTTGATACCCAACATCTGCTGCAGGTAAATATTCTACTTAAGTGGAGGATTTCTTCCCATCAGCACTCTTGTTTATATGTCAGGAGACTAGATAAGCAACCATAGCATTTTTGAGCCTAGCCTTGAGATTGTGGCTTATCCATATCTTTTTGTATCCTCATTTTAAATTGAATGGAGAGAGAAAATCCTTCCCTTTCCCACTGCAGCATTGGTTAAAGGAACGGTTTCATTAGCTTGTAAGTGTGCAGCAGGAGAGAAAAATTACTCGCATCACCTGAACAACTTTAAGCCGTCATTTTGTTTTCAGAGTAGCTCAGAGATAGTGAATACATCTTGTACAGTGCATATAGCATGCGCTTCAGTATACACGGATAGGGCAGAGGGGACAAATAATATGGAAGAAATTGTTGATTAGTAATCAGACAGAGGTTGGGTTGTTAAAGGACTCCTGGATTCTAGTGCCTCTTGTATCACCCTTTCTTCTGTGCCCAATTTCCTGCTGTCGCATTTTGCCTACCTTTGACTATAATCCCACCCATATTGGGTGGTCACAGAGGATTTGCAAGGTTTAGCTTATATTTGTTAAGCGCTTTGAAATCCTTGAAGGAAAGTATGACAAAATATTTTAAATACAATATTACTAATATACATTTAGTTATTTAGTTAAATAATGATTGTTACTGTTATTAATACAGTATTATTAAGCTACATGTAATGGTTTTGGGGCAAGTGTTTGTATGCAGACTAGCCTTTCACTTCAGTATCAGCCTGATAGGTACTTGATAGCTTCTTGAGCAGACGGTGATGTCACTTCATTGCAGGAAAAATGAGGGCTCGGGTTTGCCAGTATACTAATGGCAAAGATAAGCAAAATCCTTTTCTGGATACTTGTGTTTGAAGTAGGAGGAGCTCCAATTCCTGTGATCTTCAGCAGCCTTTATCATAGCCTGGCTTTCCTCTTTGAAGTTTTTTTTTTTTTTTGTGAACCTGCAGTTAATTAGCTCAGTCCTTTAAAAGCAGTGTCCAAACCTACAGGTCACTACACTTGGGAAGTTTAGACGTCCCTTTAAAAATAGGCATCAGCACCTGATATGCCTTTTGAAGACAGCAGGAGCAGTTTCTGTCTGAACTGGGTAAATATAACTGCAGCCCCACCACTTGCTGGAGAGTTTAACTGTTTTTTGGGTTGGCAGGTTGCAAGAAATGTAGATCTTCGAACTGTATGCTTCTGATGGTATGGTTACTTAATAAGCAGAAAAATCTCTCTCTCTCTCTTTATACACTGGTGTGGAAAAACTTGCTTTGTCAGATGCTGTCAAGGCAAGAATGAGAAGGAGGATTTTTAAATACCTTTTATTCAAGTGTTACTTGGACATTTTGGAGATTCTTGAAAAGTTGTCTGCTCCTTTACAGTCACTTGCAGAGAACATCCCGGCATGCAATCTGCACCTACCTCAGTAAAAAGAAACCTGAATGATCTTAATTGCAGATTGCCTTGTCTTCACATCTTGATTATCCCACATTTTAGATCTACATTTATTTCATTCCATACACGTGTGCTGTTTCTCTGACTTCTATTGTTAATTATTGACACCAACTATGTGGGAATCATGAAGTTGAGTTCAGGATATTTGGTCCTGTGTGCTATTCAAGCTGAAATAATGAATCCCGGGTTTTTTTTTTTTGAACAGCTATTTTTCTCATGTACCTCATTTGGGTCCATCTCAAATTTATTTCTTGGAACTTTGGGAAGTTTATGATCTATATTGGCATGATTAAACTCATTGGATGGACACAAATGCTTGTCATCTCGTGCACAAAAAGAATGAACCCTAATCACAGAAAAGGCAAAGATCTAAATGGGAGAATTAGAAGACAAGATTGTGTATAATCCAGCATTATTTTAGGTACAGGAATAAATTGTGGGAGGTTACAGTCTCAAATGGCCATGCTAGGCTTCTTAATGCTGTTGCTACCTGTGTGCCCTTTGCTGATGCTGTTCGTTGCTTTCCCCCCCAACCCCACAAAAAACAACCACCAAAAAACAAAACAAAACTAAGGACTTGAAAATGCCTTTTCAGGAGCAAATAATCTCAACTGTAAGTGACATTTAAGAACATGTTTTAATTAGAAACTGGATTGAAAGAGTTGGACAATCAAATTGAGTTCACGATGAACAGCATACAGCTGAAATTTATTATTTTAAATTACAGGGCAAGGCCTCTAGAAGTCTGTTGGCTTTAAGAGTGTTTCTTGCCCTGGTTAGTAGGCTTACTCTTCAAATGAGTAGATAAAGGATAAACTTTTTCAAGCCTTGTATACACAGATTACTTCTATGGTATTATATTTAGGAGCCAGCTGACTTACTGGCTGCAGATGTTCTAATCTAGGGACTCTTTTCAGGTAATAATTTGGACTGTTTGAACTTGAGAGCCTTATTTCACAGAGCAGATGAAGCTGAAACAGATGCCTGACCAGAAGGGCATGCTGATGAACACCAGACTACCTAAACACCAGAAGAAGCAGAAAAGAGAAAAATGCAAAGGAAGGGGAGGGGAAATATGAAAAACCCTCTGTGCTTGGTGTGGGCTTTAAAATGTACTCAGAATTGGCCAGAACAAACATAATAATGATACAGTGCTCATCCTGATATACTCGAAAGTAGTTCTTCCCAATACTCCTATAACATGGGTCGGCACTTTCACTGTTTTACAGATGGGCTGAGTGAGAGCCAAGGTTTCCTAGCTTAGTGCCTTGCAGTAGTTCTCGAAGTTCTGAAGACCACTAGTTCTTCATCCCAGCTAATGCTTTCCATGGTCGGTCCTTACTGGTCATATCAGTACTTGTACAGGTAGAGACTGGCAGTTCCATACCGAATTGGGGAAAAAAGTCTGAAAAGAAAGTTGTTTTACAGTTGTGGCTCCTGTTAATACATGGTTTTATCAACTGAAGAGGTTCAGAATGCAGATAGAGACTGCGACTGAAGGGGGTTGAAAGAAATATGCATTCCTTGAGGACGTCACCCATTCCTGAGAAGGAAATAGTAGTATACTTGTGAGTCTGCAGACATTCTGCTTACTCTGTTAATTTCTCTGGTCTGGAAAAGGTGGCAGTCACAGTCAGCAATCTGCCTGCATTAGGCAAAAGGCTTTCAATTTTTGTTTTTTAAGTTGTGATGCCCTGGGGAACTGTGTGTTTCTTGCAGTTGGTAATAAAAGTATGCAGAGCTTCTTTTCCCTAAAACTTCAGCTCAGCATGGTGGTCATTTTTATCTGAATGCTCTTTATTTGAAATAACTTTTGGGGTTTCACTTGAGTACCTAACGACCAGAAGAACTCTGTGCCTTAAAATTGCATAAAGTAAGCCCTTGCTTTGTGTTTGTACAGAGCCTAGTATAATGGATCCCTAACTGAACTACTTAAGCTTTATTATAATTAATAAGCACCACTCAACATTCACAGTACAGAGAAGGTAGGTATGGAGTGTTAATTACTACCTCGAGTGATTCTTTAGGTTAAACTTTGAGATAAGAACAGTGAGGAAAGGGTTACCCGGCTACTCCCAATACTGTGCCCCTGGATTGGCACAGAATTACAGTCTCTAGGGTTTCCACGCTGCCCATGTCTCGTGAACGCAGGATTTGCATGGAGATTAAAAGTCAGGCTTCTGTCTGCAATGTTGTTCATCTTTTTTTACAAGTAATACTTGCACCGTTGCTGTCACAGGAACATCAGAGAGAATGGAAATGTCCTGTCTTTTCAGGCTATACGCTTGTCAGCAGTTTGTGGATAGTCAGTTTCATCATTTTCACTTCAGTCAGGCACATTCCCCCTTTGTCAAATGGGATAAAACACTTGGCCTAAGACAGAAAAGACTGGAAATGTGGCTGGAGGAAAAATCCTCATTCAAATTGGAATAGGATTGGAGAGTTGGTGTTGTACCTGAAAAATATTTCTAGCTCTGGAATTTATTAAATTCCACTTTCTAAACTCCTGAGCTGCTTTTCTGTCTACTTTGAGCCTCGGCTAAGTCAGTATTTAGAGAAACAAGTAATTAAAAAAAGCAACAGGTATTTTATTCATGTCACTAGGTTTAGGAAAGATGTGACATATAGGATAGTGTAATATCACTCCTCATGTAGGCCCAGATTCAGCAATGTACTTAAGTGCTTGCCAGACATTAAGTATGTGATACTTACAATTAGGCATGCACTTAAGTCCTTTCTTGAACTGGATCTTTACTTCACAGGAGCTCTTTCCAATACTTGTTTGGGTCCCAGCAGTGACGGATGGTTGTTCAGGGAGATTCATAGTGCTAGTATAGTGTACATGGGTAGTTACCAACAGACCAGGACATGTTACGTGAACTTGGCTGTTTATGAGAGACTATAACATACTGGAAACACATTTATTTGCCAACACCTTTTCCCACATTGACTCATCTTCTTCCAACAGTTTAATCATGGCTATGAATGTGTCCTTGCAGATATCAATTAAGCTTGACACATGCATTTTCCATACACATGGGAAGGAATCTTTTTCTGTTGGCTTCCTACTTTTAAAAAAAAAATCCTTCTGTGATTGGTACCAGTATCATTGGTTTATTTGTTTATTGTAAGTTCTTGCCCCTTTTGATATGAGCTTCAATGGCAGGAGAAACATTCAAACAATCTGGAGGGTATATAAAGAACGTGTGTGATTATACTGAGCAAAAATAATTGGGCTTTTGTGTTACTGCCTGAAAGCTAAGTCTCCTGTTTCTGGGACCTGTTTATTGTATACTATGCAGAGCCTGCAGCTTCTCTGCAGCAGATCGGGACTCCCCTAGCCTTTCTGCTGTTTCCTTTTTTATGTCTGGGCTTGTGAGCAGCATTGGTATGCCCCAAACACCTGCCAGATTTGCATATCATTCTTGCTTGGCTTCAGC
Organism: Crocodylus siamensis; assembly: GCF_052110815.1. Taxonomy (NCBI): domain Eukaryota; kingdom Metazoa; phylum Chordata; order Crocodylia; family Crocodylidae; genus Crocodylus; species Crocodylus siamensis. The sequence goes on from NC_143403.1 coordinate 25,673,417, forward strand.
ATCCAGTGCAAAGTTGGCACACGAACTGTAGAGAAGCAGGGCTAGTGTTTTGATTGTAAGCCAGAGCCTGATACTGAAATAGGCAGCGGGATGGGATCCAGTAATTGTTGGCCTCTGATCAATGAAAACTGTCGTTCGGCCAGTAAATCGTTGGTATGTGGGCTTAGTTCTATATATTATCTTCGGGCTGGTGTCACCCTGACTCCAGGACGAGAACATTATCAACATGTCATCAAGTCTGCCGGGAGTTTTTTATTACTTTTTCCCTTTTGATTTATATCCATTCTCTTCTTAAATTTCACACAGGTCAGTTTTGACAACACACTGGGAGATGTTAAGGGGGATTGTTTCTTTGGTGCTGAAATAGATTCTCCAGCTCTGTCGAGGAGGGAGCCTCCCTCTCCTGTGCATTCTCTCCTGGCAAGGAGCTTAGTAGGGATCATGTCTTTTCCCGCACTCCCCAAATCCCTGTTGGTGCAACGCTGGTCTGGCTGTGTGTCTCATTCTTTAATTGTCTCCGTGGTAGGAAGCAGGGCCTCACTTCTATGTCTGGTGGGAACCCTTGAATCTTGGTGAGATAGAACCTGATTAGTTTAGGCACTGTCTATATGGGGAATGATTCATCAGTTTTAAAGTAGATGGAGACCCCAGTGTGGACTTTCTTCTTTTGGACTGTTTAAAGATTCCCAATTTACTTAAGTTAAACTAAAATATTCTAGGTTTTAACTCACATTTTAATTGTCCACACAAGGTTCTTTGGGTAAATGTGGTATCTTTTATTAGATCAAGTAAGTAGTTGGAAAAATTATTCTTCGCAAGCTTTTGGGCACAAATACCCTTCTTCATGCATTGGATTATCCACACAAGGTTTTTAGCACTGTTTTTGCTAAAACAGTGTAAAACCACTCCTGTATGTTAGATTCCCTGCAGCTTTTCTTGATAGACAAGCTCCGGGTAGCATCTGCTGTGGTAGAAGGAACATCAGAGTGATTACTACAAGCCTATTCCTGCAGCCCCTAATCAGGCATAATGCTTAATTTTTGCCAGTGGGAAAATGACTTTTGTAATAATTGCAGAAGTGAGGCTTTGTGGGCTTTCCTAGTGGACATGGAGAAATCTAGTGTCAAAGGCAAAGCAGAATAATCATTAGTCAATTTTAATCTGGAATAGAGTGTCCACATGGGGGAGTTATACTGGCACAACTACAGCAGAATCATTATTCCATTATAGCTGTTCCAATCATTTCTCTTGCATCTCAGACCTTTACTATTTTGCCCCAGGAGCAAATACTCCCAATTATAGTGAACTAGGCTCATTTTAAAGAAAAATCAAGATACTTAACATACATAAAGTTGACATTCTTGCTGTAGCTGGGGATGGGGTAACTGGTATTTCTGTAGTAAATCTTTCCCTCCTTACTGTATCATGCATCTCATTTCCAGGGTGGAAAGGAAATCTCTTTCTTCTTAGCTGATGCTAGTAATGATGATTCGCTGCCAAGAGATGTCTTAACTGTTAAACCTTAAAGGTCCAAATTACACTCTCTTTTCTTCCACTGAAAATTCAGAATCGTACTACTGAAACTTGGTGGAGTTGAGAAGAACTGGGCTGAGTGAAAAACAAGTCAGAACATTCAGAGTTGAGGTTAAACACTGAAGTGGTTTTTGCACCCCAGGGGGATTATACTGCTGTCTGTGATAGCTAAACGGAGCAAGTTAGAGTAGAGAGTCCTGGCTTCACTCTGCTGTTCCCAGATTGACCCAGCTTTGTAATGTTCTGTTTGACATAACTTGTGAATTCTTTCTTTGTGTGTGGTGTGGTTTTTACTTAAACACAAAGTTAAATAAAAATATGCTGATCAAGAAGGTGGATGACTAGCTTTCTATACAGGCCACAGTGGCCTTTCTGGAGACCTTTCCTCCTAATGTGTAAATCCTCATTAAGGGGCACTCCAAATCTGATTGCGGTCCCAGTTCAGCAAAGCACTTAACATGTGTTGAAGCATGCAAGAAGTCAATGGGATTACTTAAATACTGAATGTTAAGCAAATAATTGACTGGATCGGGACCTGCATGCATATAGATCAGTTACTGCACTAGAACAAAGTGGATTGTCAGAGTTAAACCTTTATTTTTAATACTTCAAACAAGGGACAAGTGAACGGGCTGCTTTAGGAACTCTGTCCTTGCCAAGTTCCGTTTCTTCAGTCAAAGCTTGTATTTTAGTTACATGACCACAAAAAACATTTCAAACCAATAAACCTCAGAAAATGTTTATGGTTGTATACATTAAAGAAACCAGTGTGAGGTTTCTTTGTTCTTCCTCTTCTCTCTCTCACTTTGGTTTCAGATGTGTGTTTTCGCCTGGCCTATTTAGTGCTCCTGCAAACCTTGCACATGCAGCAACCTCCTGCAGTTAGGTGCATAGTTCACATTCCCAATTGCCTGCTGCACGGCTTCCATGGTGAGGGAACCACTATTTTCTGTAAGGGCAGTTTAATATATCCAGGGAGTGACTGTATTGTTGCTGGTCAATTGCAGTTCTGAGGACTGTGAGGACTGCAAAACTGCTTCTGAAGTTTGTTGACTTTTACTAATTGTAGGTGGGAAACTAACCTTAAAATGTGCAGCTTGCTTAGTCTCTTTTTGGGAACTGAGCTGTACGCACATTATTTTAGGTGGAGAGCTAAGACTGTATGTTCAAGGACATAACAAAAGTACATACCATGATAATATTAATATAGTAGAAAAGACAGTGTAGGTCTCTGTACAAGCTTTCTTATGTTACCTCCAGCAAGCTCATAAGAGAATTCACAGCATGAATTTGTGTATGTGTGTGATCATTGGCTTGAGTATGTAGGCTTTAAAGTCTGGTACAAATTGTATTTGTTAGTATTGTCTCTTGTCCTAAATTCCCTCCAGAAAGTGAGATCTTGAAGCCATGAGAGTTTCCTGTTTCATTTATTTATTTATTTTAAAATCTTTTAAGTTTGTTACTCTTAAATGGAAAAGACACCAAAGCATAGGAGAAGGAGCTCTGCCCATCAAAACAGGTTTATGGAAAGATCCCAAGCTAAAATAAACAGAGCTTTATTGGGCACATTAGGATTCAGTCAGGATGCAAAGCAGTACCCAACCCATAGTGAGGGAAGCAGTCATGAACCATGCTTTGCAGACATTGTGCAAGGGTCTCAGAAAATGAAGCTCTGCGTAGAGACCCATTACAGTTGTGTAGGTGTCCTGAAAGCTGCAGGGACTGGAACTAAAATGAATAATGTTTAGGCTTCCCAACAACGTTCACACACCAGAAATTTGTGTGCAAAGCCTTTATCCATCCTAGAGCAGAAGATAAAAATGGTGGAACTCTGTGCGGTGGGCTAATCATCAGTTACTGAGTTTTGCTGTCTGAGCCAGGTTGTGACCCTAATTCCCGAAGTCAGAGATTTGTTGCGTATTAGCTAACATGGTAGCCATCCCCCATTATTCACCTGCTTCCAGTATTTGTGAGGCTCTAACATGCCTCAATTCCAATGGACCAAAAAGTTGTTCTTGAGCTGCCTCAGATGCCTGGTTGGGGTCTTAATCCCGGAGCTCAAACCTTAGGGTTTCATGCAGTAGCACGGAGGTCTTGAAAACCGTGGTGTAAGCCACATGACACTGGCCCCTTAGCCTTCACATTTTCCATAAATTTGAAGGGCTCGATTTAGTCATTACTTGTTTCCCAGGTTTCTTCTGTACTTCTTACTGTCTTCTGGAAGCTTCTATTCCATATTCCTTCATAATTTAGTGCATTTGAGCAAATGCCTTATAGCATTTACTCTATTCTGCTTCACACCAAGCATGTCTAATGGTACATCTACATGCTGAGCTAGTAGGAGCTGCTTAGCACAGCAGCCCATACTTGTGTACACGTGGGCTGCTTGCTATAGCTATGCTGCTAGCAATACCTAATCTGTACTTTGAAGCTAGCTCGATTTATTTGCTTTGAGTTGTAGTTGCCTTCATGACTTTAGTATAGATATACCCTAAGAATGGTGGGAGGCAAAAATGCCATGAATTATTCCAGATACAGTCTAAGACATAGAAGAGTCTTTAAATTGAAATGATATTGATTAGACCATTGGGTGAAGAGCAAATGAAATTAGTTACTTAAATGTTTCTTTGTCTGCACTCAGTCTCATTTTAGGAGGTCAGAAGCATTTTCAGTTTATAGAGGTGTAAAGTTCAGAAAATAAAAATATTTGCAGCATTGGAGATCCTGTGTTTTAGTAACCTATTTCTCAAGGCTCTCGCTTCCATTAGCATCAAAGCCTGACCCTCTCTGTTCCATCTTCCTTTGTGGGCCTGTCCTCGGTAAGTTTGATGTGCCCAGAAGAGAGACCTGTATTGCCAATTCATGGGGCCACCATTGTTTTAGCAAGCTGATAATGTTTGCACAGGTTTGTTATGGGAAGAGAATGAATTTCTGTCCCTTTTCCAAGCATCGGCCAGTTGTCAGCCATGTTCATTGAAAGACACTGTCCTTTCCTCGTTTTAGAACAGTAGTTTATTTTGTGTAATTTCCTTTTGCAATTTTCTACCACTTCAGAAGGTTTGGGGTGCCAACGAAAGTACAGCTTCCCACTGTAACTGAGAACACCTTGCAGGATGGGTTCTGCGTTGCAATGATCCACCCTTCAGTGGAGGCTGAAAACCCCCATACTGAACGCCCTCCACTCCCTTTCCCCCCTCCCATTCTGAAAACAGCGACTGACTGGCAGGCAGTACAGACAAGTTACAGAAGATTTCATAGATTTCATAGACATCAGGGCTGGAAGGGACCTCGGGAGATCATCGAGTCCATGCTTTGTTTTGAAACATCTTCATCTGACCCCTCGTACAGTGGGTCAGAAAATACAGATTTTCACCCAATCTGCCATTTTTTGAAACTGTTTGAATCTATGCACTTGTGTTTGGTCACAGCTATAAACTGCTTTTTGTGGCCAGGTCGGGTGAAAAATATCACTTCTGTCTCCACATTTGATGATTTACAGAGCTCTTAAGCCATAATGCATGGTTTTGCCTTATATATACTATGGTCAGAGTAATTTTTGTTTGCATGCTACAGCATTGTTCTATGGACATGTTTTATATTTTTGTTTTTCCCTCAAGTATCAATCAGGGAGCATCTCATTTTATTTATAGAAGAGGTGATTTTCACCCTCTATAATTTCCTATTTCTCAGTAAAACCAATTTATATCAGCATATCTATAAATATATGGCATACCTGCTCCATTCACAGTTGGGATGATTCATCATTAGATAGCTCCTCATGTAGTGGTAAAATACTTTAGAACCATGTTGGAAGATCGGTACTAACAAGAGTAGTCCTAAAGCACTTGGGTAAGTTTTATTCAGGTGACTAGTCCCACAGAACTCCAACATTATGAAATTACTACAGGTCTTATTCAAATTTGCTGAAATTCTTGGAAAGATTAGCATGATTCCAGTGGGTTTTGATCTCCACTGCAGTGCTTGCAGGATGTATCAAAGAAACAAAGGAGAGGTAAGGAGTACACATTGTCAACTCTCTCTCCCCACTTCTGTGCCTTGTTTTTCCTTTCTTTTTTTAATGAAATCCTTGCTTCATTTGGCTTCATTTTTGTTGAACCCTTTCCTATTATCCTCTCTTTCCTATTATGCTCCAAGGTACTCTTGCATATTTTTCCTAGTTTGTTTTTAAGATTGATGTTTCTCTTGAATCACTTTTAGATTAAAAATTTCCTTTATAATTCTAGATCATTTATGACCCCTGACTCTAATGCTTGTTCTGCATTTTATTTACAGATACCATTTTTATTGCTTTTATTCATTTTTCAACTCTTGATCTGCCAACAGTTATTCATATTCTCATGTGTCCTCACATGAGTAATCCTGTTGGCAATGGAACTAACCTTTAGAATCTGTGTAAATATTTATAGGATTGGATTCCTTTATTTTTCATTATTCTTTTTAACACCTTGTCCTAATTTAATATAACTTCTCCCATCCTCCATGTCCTTTTGAATAGGGACCTGTAGCTTTCTCCCGGCAGTCTGTCTCTAGAGTTGCCATCTCCTTGATTCTGCATCAAACCATCTTTCTCCTTCATAAAAGAGCAGAATAAATTTCCAGTAATAAATGTAAAGTAACTATTAAATTGGATTGACAGCAGTCACACAGAATGAAGCTGCACTGTAGTCTAAAGTGGAAGTCAGGTGAAGCATGATGGATGGTCTCTGATTCTATTGGTCTCTTACAGCCTTATACTGTATAAAAGAAATATGGGCTCACTAGGACTTGGTTTACTCCTAAAGAATTCAGTTGAGAGCTTCTGTTGGCTCAGTCGGTAAAGGATCAAGTCTATGTATTCTGCATAATTCCACAGCTTGGAGCATCATAGCTCAAGCTTCCAAATAGCTCTTTTAACTCCTGGACATCCGCCATCCAGCTTTATGGCAGGGTGTGGGGCAGCTGGACTGTTTTCAGTGGTGGCAGATGACAGAACAAGGAACAGCGGTCTCAAGTTGCAGCAAGGGAGGTTTAGGTTAGATATTAGGAAGAATTTTCCCACTAAGAGGGTAGTAAAACACTGGAACAGGTTACTCGGAGAGGTTATGGAATCTCCGTCCTTGGAGGTTTTTAAGACTGGGCTAGACTAAACTTTGGCTGGGATGATCTAGTTGGGGCTGGTCTTGCTTTGAGCAGGGGGTTGGACTAGATGGCCTCTTGAGGTCCCTTCCAACCCCTATTTTCTGTGATTCTGTGAAGTGTCATACTCTTTAAACAATAGACTAGGATCAGGAACAGATTTGGGAATTTCAGGGTCCTTACTGAGTTTAGTCTGTAGATTCTTTGACCTTTCCCTTCTTCCATAAACCTGCTGATTTATCACTTTACTTTTACCTATTCTTAGGGACCTTCTTAAATTGCAGTGAGACAAAAGACTTCACAGTTTGCTTGTAGAGCCAATTTCATGGGCCTTTTGTAGCAGCCCCTTCCCTTGATGCTGATTGGCAGAGAGGCCCAGTCCCTCTGCAGTGGTTGGCAGAGAAGCCCTAGGAGGGAAGCAGGGATGAGGGGACATCCACCATCTTGTCTGCTACTCTTCATGTTGCCCTGCCAGCCAACACCTTCCCTGCTGGGGATCCAGCATTTTATTTTTATTAATTTTTTTGTTGATTTTGCAGATTTCATAGACAATCCTGGATTTTGTGGTTTCCCTGAAATCTGTGAAACTGCAAGTGAAGTACGTCCTTAATTGTTATATTTCCCCAAATCTGTCCCTGAAATATGGACAATACAGTGAATGAATCATCTTTCTTTGCTCTGTGCACGGGGAAAAGAGGGTCCTGTGCACTTGTGTTCAGTGTGAGAGCATAGATTCTTTGCTAATACCAAAGAGAAGCTGGACTATCGCAAGGAGCAGCAGCCCTTCTCCAGTCAAAGGCTGTTGTGCAGATTATATGTCCTAGTCTTACTCATTTACCTCTTTGGATGCTATAAACTAGGTCTAGATGTAAATCTGGAAAAGTAAAACCTCCAGTTTAGAGAGAGGCTCAAGTGTCTTAAAAGCTGGAGCTAGCTTTCCTCACTTGTCCATATAGCTTCACTGAATACTTGCTTGAGCAGAGCCAGGAGAATTGGTGTGGGCAAACCAACTGAAAGAAAAAAGTAACATGATTGAAATGGAGCAGGGGTGCCAAACATACAGCTCACGGGCTGGATGTGGCCTGCAGAGCCATTCAATCCAACCCACCTGGTTACTGGCAGGCCACCAGAAGTTGTGGGGAGGGGTGTGGCCTGCTGCAGAATCTGAGACCATTGGGGTCTGGTCAGCACAACGATTGGTGGCAGGAGGGTGAGTGGGGGCTGATGCCGTTTGGCCACTTTGCCTTTTGCCACTGCTGTGACCCGAACTACTTGGCTGCCAGCCCCGTTGCTGCCCCATGCTGCTGTCACACCCTATCCCATGCCAGAGCTGGAGCTGCCACCACAGCATGGGGCAGGTGACAGCTTAAGCCCTGGTACAGCTTTTGCTGCTGCATGTCCTGGGCTGGTTCCAGCCCACAAGGAACCCCATGGTCTGAATCTGGCCTGGGACATAAGCGAGTTTGACATCCCTGAAATAGACAGTGAGATTATACAAATTGTTGTTGCAACTATAAACCCTTCTTTAGGTTGGGGTGGTGGGGGAGGGGATTGACAAACCTTTGTTCCTTTTTTTTTTTTTGGTGTACAGTTCAGAAAGTCGCATCTTTGTAGTATGTAGTCTTATTTTCTGTTTTTAATGGGCATTTCAATTAACTCTTCAGAAACTCTATCTAATTGACAAAGTCTCTTTAATTGGAAAGCAATAGCTTTTAATTGTTGGGAATTGTGAATGAAAGTACAGCTGAGAGACGACACTTTGTTTAGCTGTTGTACATTATCATAGCACTAGAGTCAGTTTTCTAGACCAGAGTGCTGGTAGCATTAATGACTAGGACAGCTGGAGTGAATCTTAATAGAATCAGTTGTAAAGACAGATCAAAGTTTCAGATCATTTGCAGCCTGGCATTTCTTGTTTGATCAGTAATTTCTCACTTGGTTTCTCTCTCTTGCTCTTGTTTTTTAACATTTTTCTTTAAAACATGGACAAAAGAACAACTATCACCACCCAAAAGGTAAAGAGAAGACGGGGAAAATCCCTCATATTTCAGCGAATGTCGTACAGTGGGCAGATGACTGTTTATCCAATCTTTTGAGTGCTTAATGGGGTTCATTGAACTAATACAGTGCAAACAGCAGTGCCTCCTGCCTTTGATCAATCAAGTGGTCCTTCCAGTAGGCTTTGGAGCCAAGATATTTTCCTTTCATCCTCTGGGCTTTGTCATGGCCGCTGTGTTGATTAGAAACACAGATGCCCGCCTCAGACAAGAAAGAGAAAGAAGCCAATGTGCTGACTTGAGGAAGTGTGTCAGTGTAGCCTCCAAGCAGGAAAATCACTAAGCCACAAGAACAGGTGAATTGGATGGGAGTTAAAAGGAGATGGGAGGGAGCCTGCAACTAAGGATGAAAGATAGCTGGGGGCAAGGAAAATGGCAACAAACATCCCCACTTGCGTTATTCTTTATGGTAAATGTCACTCTTCTAATTACATTGGTAGGCTTGTCAAAATGGGTAAGTTACCATGCAGTAACTTGGGTGTGAATTTACAGCATATTTGCCACTCCAAACAAACACCTCAAGGAAAGTCCGAATGCGTGTAAAGAATGCCTTGGTGCGTGGCAGCTAACTCCATCCTGACAAGGAAATGAGCTCCTCATGCTCAAAGTGTAGTGAGACTGTCTACTCAGAGGCTTTGCAGAGAGTAGCCAGTACAAGGTAGATCCACAGCAGCAGTTTGAACTGACAGGTACAAGTAGTACAGAAAGGTTGCAAGGTGCTTGAGTGTGAAGTGGACTTCAGAAATTAATGCCCAGGACTTAAACAGCTGAAGTTAGTCTCTTTTGAGCAATCATTTGCAGCTCTCTGTGGTAAGAACAGCAGCTGAAGCACTCTGCCTAGATTCATACAGCTCTAGTTAGGCAGGGTTACAGGTCACTGTGATCACAGGCAACTGGTAGGGGAAGTATGGGGGGGCACATGCAATCCCTGCCAGGCCCATCCCTGTTGCTGACACCACTGCTGGCTTCTGCAGCTGCTTGCCAGCCCCTTCCCCAATGCCAATGCTGGCGTCTGTGGGTGTTCACCAGCCCCCTCCCTGCCGCTGCCGCTGCCGCTGGCTTCTGTGGGTGCCTCCTCGTACTCAGGAGGCACCAGTCTCCCATGGCTATGATGGATATGTTGTGCAGTGGAAAAAACTGAACACAGTTGGTTAAAATGACTGCTGCTAACTGTTAAAATATGGTGGCTGTAGCTTTAGTAGGGACTATCCAAAAAGGGTGAGGTGCTTGTGCATAATTTGTTCTTGGAAATGGTGTGATATTTGCGTGCACATGTGTGTTGCTTAAATAGAATCTGCCAATTCAGTCCCTTCAATGGTTGTTTTAAATTAAAGCTGTTTGTAGCATTTGATTTTGTTAGTTCTTTTTAGGAATTGTATTTAAGGAAATGATGTCCTTCTCATTCCCTTCTCCCCACAAGCCCCTTCTCCTCTTTGTTTTTTTGTTTTGTGATGGAGTCTTTTTTTCTTTTTCTTTTTTTCCCCTTAGCAATTTGATTGATCCTCCTTTTTTCATTTCCACATTGCTGGCTGCATATGGAGCCCCACTCGGCTTTAGCTGAGACAAAATCGACTGCACACAATTTCCCTCTGACAGCTTGTACAAGAGCAAACATTTCCGAAGAGCTGAAAGTCTAGAAATTCAATCAGCGGAAAACCTACTGTGTGGAACAGCTTTGCTAGTGCTACAGCTCCCTGCTGGGTAGAAAAGCAATCCAGTTACAATAAATCCTTAAGAGTGGAGTCATTTGGGTAAAAGGAAAAACAAAAGCTGGTTTATACAAACTGATTGAAGTCAGACGTTTTGACTTCCCATTGAAAAGGGAGTCAAGGCCCAGGCTTGCTTGGTAATTTAAAGGGGAGATTGGCTCCTTTCATCTTTCTCTTGGACGGGTTCTTAGTATTTTGCTTGTGGAGCAACCTAAAGAGTTTTCAACTTAAGTTAAACATAGCTTCTTTGATATCAGTAGTGTTGATACTGTGGCTAACTATGAACTGAATTGGGTTGGGACACTTCAGCCAGCAAGGAGGGTCTGATTCTGATATCAGCAACACGGATGATACTTCATTCTCGTATCATGACCGTGAGAATACTGTAAGTCTGATATTAGAATTGGGTCTGCTGTGTTTGACCAGTGTAGCTCAGTGAATTATGCTCTTCATTGCTACAAAGTCACATGATCACGTGCTCATTTTAGGAACCCATACAACCTTCTGCAAACTCCTAATATGAAGGCAGAGCTGCATGTACTGTGGGAAATGACATCTATTCTCTTCTCTCCAATTCCCATTTGCTCCTCGGATATGAGAAATTAAACAGTACTTTGAAACTTAGTTAAATAAAAATGAAATACCTGTGGAGAAAGCAGTGCCAATTGTGGGGAGGTATCTGTAACTGGTCCATGTTCAAAATAAAAATTATTTGGGGTCTTATAAATTCCCCTCAGTCCCTTTGCCATCTTGGTGTCTTTAAAAAATTGCATTTTCCCTCCCTTTCAGCCTTTTTTGGTTTTGGGCATCTTTCAAAGTACACCTTTCAAGTAGTAACATAGGAAATGACCAACCAGCTGAAACGGGAAATGCTGAGATTTTTTTCTCTTTTTTTCTGATGGCTTTCAGGTGTTAGTTATTACTGTAAGTAAAATCTTTCCAGACAGATGTGAGTCATCCCTTTAATGGCAGCATGGGGCTGAGGTGTAAGTACTGCCCTGCATATAATCTCTGCTTATCTGTGTCCCCCTCCAAAAAGTCTGATCCTTGTGGAAAATGTGGAAGATTCTGTAAATGTTGCAGAGGATGAAGTCTACTTCTTCTGTTCTTTCTTTTTAAATGTGATGTTAAAAATCAGTGAGCAAATGATTGCCTGTCCTTGCCGCACAACTGGAGATGAATTATGGCTGTGTTGCTTTGCTTTCTTTAACTATGGTAACTTGGTATAGGTCTTAGCTTTTACTCATGTCACTTGGTAATTTGCCACCCAATTTTTAGGATTTGTAGTCCTGTGGAGAAGTTTTGGGATGGTAAACCCCCTCCCCTATACCCTCGCATGTGTTGTCTAAAGGCAGAAGATGAGGAAGGGTGGCACTAACCAACAGTTACTCTCAGGCTAAATACAGGAGTTCAGAAAGAGCACTTCTGCTTCAGCCTAACTTTTGAACTTTAAGTGCCCAGGATTAGGTTGGGAGCAAGCAGAATACATGTTAACCCTCTGGGGGGGGGAGGCGAGGTATGGAGCCTGTCTATATGGCCCAAGCCCAGCAGGTGGTGTGTGTGGCGGGGTGGTGCTGTTGCATGCCTCTGTGTACCCTGTAGGCTCCTTGAGCTACTGAAGAATCCTGAGCAGAGCCGAATAGCTTAGCTACCTCCGACTGGCTGGCGGGGACATCACAGCCATGCACCTGGGCCTGATGTGGTAACAGATCACAAGCCATCATCTGGCTGTCCCTCGCATGCCCACCAAGTGTGTGTGCATCCTGAACGCCTGGGTTGTGTGTGTGTGTGTGTGTGTGTGTGTGTGTGTGTGCACGTCCCAGATGCCTGGTTTGTGTGTTCCAGGCACCTTTATTCTGTGATGGTGATGTGTGTATGTTTCCTGGGCACCTGGTTTGTGTAGTGTAGTGTAGTGTAGTGTAGTGTGTGTGTGTGTGTGTGCGTGTGTGTGTGTGCGTGCGCGCGCGTGCATGTGTCCTGGGTGCCTGCCAATGCTGGTGGGCCTGGCCCCACACAGTATCAGGCTGTTTGGATCTGTGAAGCCCTGGCCCAGTAGCTCCTCACCCATGTGGACTGGGAGCCATCCCCAGATGAGTAGGGCTGGAGGGCTTCAAGGGTCCCCACAGTGGCACCAGGCCATGGGTCTCCAGCCCTAGGCTCCTCTGGCCCGGCATCATGGGTATCACAGCTAGCGACCCAGGCTGGCCAGGCACTATACCCCTTCACCTCTCCCTGCTCCCCGGGCACATATTGGGGCTGCCAGGGAATATGGCCTGGAGAAGAGACTTGCCTCATTTTAATCAAAAAGTTGAAGTTGCTAAACTGCTAGTGTGTTTATCAACTGTGGAAGGTTGTCCACTCCAGAACTTGGAACCACCTTCTCGGTTAGCATTGAGAGAGTGGGGAAAGACTCTGGCAGCACTGGATGGTTATGATGTTGAGGCGGGGAGGGGATAGGCAACTGTGGGGATGCAACTTAAACCTTGGGGCAGCAGGGGAAATGCTGTGTGCAGAACTGCTGCCCCTTGGCTTAATTAAAGTGTTGCAGCTGCCAAACTTTTTGTGGACATAATAAAGAAAAACTGTGGAATGCTCCCTACTCAGGAACCTGGACACGAGGCTATGCAGAGGCTATGTTGCCCCCCCCCAACAGCAGGACCTGGGTCTGCAGTGACCTGGCCCAGTGGGCTGGTGGGCCATTCCCCCCGCACCCTCTCCCCCAGCTTTTGAGTGCTCCTGTGACCTTCCAGGACTGTCCTGGAACCCTTTGGGGCCTGATGACTACCAGCGTCCAGGGTAGCATGTTTGCCCTGGAAGGTGGGCTGAGTCACTGCCAGTTCCTGCATTGGGTTTCTGAGTGGGCCCTGCTGGATGCCTTCCTGGCTCCTTGGACTGTGGATTAGGGGCTCACAAGTGCCATATCTCCTGTTCCAGGTCTCCTTTGCCCCTCAGCATTTCCTAGTCAATGTGTGGTGTGGGCCATTCCTCCATGGTCACTCCAGGGCCACCTCTGTTTTCTTTGTGGGACTCTTGGGAATGTCGCCTCAGGGAGGAGTCCCCAGAGTGGGGCTCTCCATGTTGGCGGGGGCTGGGCACCACTTCTGCCTGAGAGGCAACTGTATCCCCATGGGGAGGTAGTGCTAATACCACTGAGAGGTGTTCTAGTTGGATCCCAAGTAGTCTTTGACCTTGTGCATGCACTCCGTATCTTGGTGTTGCGGCACTCAGCTCTGTAGCAGCACGGGTGGCCTGCCTCAGCAGATCGCCAGCTGTAGACCTTGTTCTTGGACCTTTGCAATGCGTTTCTGAGCCTGGATGGCTTGTTCAAGTGCAAGCAATTGCTTACCTGTCCATTCCAGCCCCCCACCGTGAGCATTTGGTTCTTATTTTGCTGGTGATGTCTATGCACCTATCTACAGTGTTCTGCAGGTGTCTGGCCAACCATCCTGGAGCCAGCATCTTGGGCTTCATGACTAAGCCTCCCAGACACAAATGCAGAGTCTGAAGACAAGGGAGAAACGAGGGACCTATGGTGAGTCCCCTGTCCAGAACCTTTCCCCCTGCCTGGGGTTGGAAACTGCAGCTGCTCACAACCTGGTACTGACCACACCCTGGAGCACCAGCAGACTGCCTCCCAGCTAGGAAAACTCAGACACCTGGGTTCATTTCCCTCCTGTAAGAGCTGGGAGGACTGGGAACTAAGTGTCTAGGCCCAGACGGATGAGCCTTCTCCAGTTCTCCAGGAGTGGAGAGGGATGGAGGGAGCAGGGAGAGGTTTGTTAGGGAAAATTCCTGTTTCCTGCTTCATCTTACCTGCAGCAGTGCTTATAAATACGTGCTCTGCCAAATGGCACCCAGAGACGTGCCTTCAGTTGTGACTTGGTTAAACCTCTGCTGTGGGGCTCAGAAAAAGCTTTCTGTCTTTTAGGGTGTGTTTGGGTGCAGGTTTGCATTAGGTGTATCCACGTAAACGCGTTGACCTTTCTTAGGAAAGCAATGCAACCTTTAGGGGTGGGGTGGCTAGGTGCCAGTTAACCGGATTTAACACAGACTGATAAGCCCCCAACAACAATAGGGGTACTAGCCCTGGTGCCTGTGTCCTTCCAGGCCAGTGGCGTAAAGGCGGGGGGGCACGTTTGAGGGCATGAGGTCAGTGGGGAGCATCAATAAATCAGTATCGTTAGTCTTCCACATTGACCATCATTGGCTCAAGAGCACACTGAATATCAGAGCGGGCAACCTCATGCTTCCCCATGAACATACCACAGCCTATCAAAAAAGTTGCATTAGACTGTTCCCTCACCTATAAGCATCTTATTCAGGTGGTCAGCAGTAAAATCTCTGCCTTAAGACATTTAGCCAGCATGACATGGTTCACCAAATTCAAAGTGCTCAGAACCATTCTACTTGCAATGGTGTATGCCCCAGAAGATTACTGTGGTCCTGTATGGTTCAGAAGATCTCACAAAAAAGCTCAGCACTGTATTTAACTGTGTGCAGAGTCTCATAACAGGCTGCACAACTTACACATATGTATTCCCTACAGTCTAGAGCATTAGACCAAGTGACATAAGAAGACAGACCCTAACCACTTCCCTGCTGCCAGGTCTGGGCCTGTGGAGAGCCTGGCAGGCTGGCTACTGTGGCTTTGTGTGTTGTGCTAATTTTAGGTAAGGGGTGGGGTGAATGGAAATGAAATGATTGTTCGGAGTAATCTGGTCTTAAATCCATTCCTGTGGCATTTTATACCAACAGCAAATGGGTCCTTCATTGGGCATGACCTTGACAGAGAAGCGTGGGTCAAGTTGAATAGACTGAGATCTAGATACGGACCCTTCAGACTAACACTGTACAAGATGAACATCCTGGACAGCCCTCTGTGGGAATGTGGTGTCCAGCAATCAGCACAGCACTTAATTGCAAGCTGTAATGTTTACAAATGCCCAGGCAGGGTAGATGGAATCTGCATACTGAGCATATCAGACAGTGGCTCGTAACTGGCTGGAGGGAAAAAGGTGTGGGGGGCTAGTAATGGGTTTTGACACATGGGTCACTTAAAGCCTAGGGGCAGGGCTGGCCCAGCACTCCGGCAGACCAGACAAGCTGTGGCCAAGGCTAGAACACTGCCCTGGGAGGGGGAGGTGGGTGGGCTGCCTTAAAGCCACAGGGGTTGCTGGAGGGAAGTGACCTAGCATGAGTTGCAGTAGGATCTGATACAGATATTCATTAAATGCTCTAACCTACAGTGCTGAAGTCACATCCATGTAAGGTTATCTTAGTGTGGGATCTGCCATATTTACAGCTTTTTATGTGTCCTGACCATCTGTTTGGCTATGGCTGTAGTGTGCTCTCTGTGCACTTATTGTGCAATAAGTGTAACTTGTGCACTTGGCCTTTGGTACTACTTCGCCCTGACTTCTGCGTGACTTCAGACTAACATCGCTAACACTTGTCTACCCCTCTGCTCTTCGGAGAGAGGTGGTCACTGGAGGTCCCAGGCGTGATTGTGTTGCTGATGGAAAAAGCAGTGGCCAAACACAAGGCCTGAGAGATTGCAGAAAGCATCACGTATTTCTAGGCTGGAGCTCCTGTGTGCAGGCAAGCAGAGACTTTTATAAGAGATAGACACGAGTAAAGAAGTGAGCTATGAGTGTGGAGATACTGTTCAGGTAGCTTTTATCTGTAGCGTTGCATTTATTCATTTTGATTAGCTTTTTCCTTATGCTGGGCTTTGGCTTCTACAGATTATATTCTTGTAGGCTGTCTGGCATGTAGATTTATATTTCTGGTCTCCTGTATTATATATGAGAGCACATGTAATCCCACATCTCTGGATGTATTATTGGCAGCAGGGATGGAACATGTGACCTAAGGAACTAAATGCATAAGCTGTACTTAATGAGCAAAGAATCCACTTCTGTTGGCAGAGGTGTGGCAGGTTCTTTCTGTGGCTCAGTCACTACTAGAGGGGATTAAGGAACTGCATTGGCTAGGTTCTGGGTAAAGAACACTTGTTAGCTAGGGAACCTATTGCTGTACCTAACCCAAGTGCCAGCAGACTGTAGCAGATATTGAATCACCTGACTGCCCTCTGTTGGTTCATGCAGTATTGTTTTTAGCTCCAGTTCTTAGGGCCCTGCATTTTTCATTTTTTACATGGTTAAAGTATTAACAACAATGCCATAAATAGGCATCTGGCTACACTTTTAAGCTGATTCATGGCATGATAATATAGCAGATGTGTCACAAAGATATTCCAAGTGTAATGTGGATGATCTTTGTGGTTCATTTGTATTGCGCCTTAAATTGAACTTGTGGCTGACCCATGACAAAGCCCCACGCTCAGCTGAGTATAGAGATCTGGCATGGGGCAGTCCCTGGGACCAGGACAAAGCTCTCCACTCCCATGTAAGTGGGATTGGGCTGGGGATGGCACACATCCTAGTCCTGGCACCCCTTTCTGATTCCTGGAGCATTTCCCTGATCTTGGGCTCACTGGTCCTGGAACCTGTACCAGGCAGACAGGGAGCTTTAAAGAACACTACTGTGGTGGCCTTCTTGCTGGGGACTTTAAATCCCATACCTGCTAGCTCTGGTTGGACTGCCATGTATGGGGGATAGGAGGCTCCTGGCAGGGTTTAAGTCCCCTGCAGGTTCTTGCCACCCCCCTGCTCCCCCACTGAGAGATTCTGAGCCCCCACACCCAATAGCTTAGTCAGAACTGCAGGGCTTGGGGTTTTGACTTTCAGCTGAGTTTTGGATCTGGTCCTGACATACCCAGTCTCAAGCTGTTCCAGCTGGGGCCAAAAATCACCTAATTGTCAGCCCAGCCCCAAACCATACTGCAGCTGTTTCAAGACCCTCGTAGGGTCCCAGGGGCCACCTGTCAATCAGGTGGTTGCTGGCTGGGTTGTACCTGTGGGAACTTCTCTTCCAATTTGCCAGTGCAGGCAAATATCAGGATTATGATGGTAAGCAGTAATGGTGTGATTAGAATCTGATCCCCGATTGTGCGATTGCACTTCCTGCCATACACTTGTGGGATCAGGAATCGGAGCCCATTGTACCATTAAATGAACATGTGCTAGGGGCCTTAGTTTCTTGGTTTGGAACATGTAAAAAAGCAGGCTTTTGATGGAAGTAAGCAGTAATAGGGAACCATAAGTGTTTACAGGCAGACAAGCAGTAGCTGCAGTGCATCTGTGTGTCATAGTTGTATCTGGCAGTAGTGGAACAAATAATAAAGCAGGTAAAGCAGGAGCTGGATAAGACCTTACAAGCATTAGCTCATGTAGAGTTTTGGAAGGCTAGGGCTGGCTCTGCTTCTTTAAGGAAGATTTGCTTTGCTTCCATGTGAGCCATATGGCTTCATAAGTTCTTTGTGCACCTGGATGAAAATTTCCTATCAAATCTTCTTTGCTAGAAAACTGGCATTTTGGGAGAATGACAATTATCCCCAAAGTATCATCTTTCTATGAAAATGTTTGTTTCTTATTGGACATTTTAATTTGCCCCCTGTTATTTTGACTGGGAATTACCCAGTTTTCAGTTGTGCAATGAAAAATAAAATATTTTCATGGTGGGGCGTTGGGGAGGAGTCCCATCATGTGAGCAGTTCTAGCTTATATGATGTTTCTAGTTCTTACTCAGATGTTTCATAGCATGTAAGGAATGAATCCTGTAGTTAATTTTTTACCTTTGGAAGGAAAACGATAATAAAATGATACAGTAGCTTAGCATATTGCTGCAATAACAATGTTGTGATTCCTTTCTCTTTTCACATAAAAGTATTATTATTCCTGAATTTTAAGTCCTTGCAGAGTGAGAGGTGGGCAGGGGATGCTTTGCTCTGGATCACTGCTAAGTAACTGGGAATGTACTGGGCAGGGGTGTTCTAGAGACTAGGTAGGATTTTTTTTCTCCTGTCTCCCCTTGCCTAAATTTCACAGGTTTGGTATCCATCATGTCTTCCTTGGAAGATGTGGCCCCAAGATCTGCACAGCTGTAGATCAGTCAGCTTTATCTTTTGTGCTGCACCTCAAAGGATTCACAGCAATGCTTAGGTGTGCGAACCCTCTCAGAACAGTGTTCCCCATTATGCAGAGCATCCATCTGCCTACCACTGGGTATGTCCATGCTGCCTCAGTGAAACTGTCACCAAGAAAGAAGCTCTTCCTAGTTGCTCCCATTTCTTACCAGCGGTCTAGGGATCACTGCAGGAATAGTATAGACATATTCTGTGTTCTTCCACCATGCTGATCACTGTAATAGCTAGTGACTATCCTTCACAGGTGTGTTTGAGTATGAGGGGTTATGTTATAAAATAACACCTGTACTATACTGTGTTTATGTTAGCAGTATGGAATAATAACTGCATTTTGACTACATTACTAGCTCAAGTGTCAGCAGCCCTCAAGCCTCGAAAGAAATCCCTGATGCACCAGCTAGCTCAGTTTGAAAACAATGCTGCATTCAAGCTAACACACATGTATTGTGTGTGTGAACAGGGTTATGAGCAATGACCAAGTTATATCCCAAGCTGCAGTGGAGATCATTCCTAGTGCCTTTCAGGATGTTTGCCTTGCACCCATCCTCACAAGGTAGAATTATGCTCAGAGCCTTTCTTTCTCAGATAGTGCAAAATTAACCTCCACATAAAGACTTTCTCAAATATGTCCCATTAGTTGAGCTGTATTGAGGAATGACCCATCTGTTCGTATCACAGCTCCATTTGCACTGGACAGGCATGTTTCAAATGATTTATACCTAGCTCTTCTGTGTTAGCTTGTACCTTGAGCAGCTAATTAAAAGATGCATAGTCCTTTCAGTATTGCCGGTCCCATGGAAAATGAACCCAACCCCCAAGATTTGAAAAATGAGCAAAAAAAAAAAGGGTATTAATTGTTTTCTGACTGCAACATGTCATACTTATCACATCTGTAATTGGAAGGTATTTTTTAGTAAACTGAGATTCTTATAGTTTATATAGTTCTAGGAAATGGAGCTTTAAGAAAAAACACCAAATACTGGGAAAAAAATTGCAAGCCTCCAACACAGAGGTACATAGGCTGCAGGCACTGAAACTTGAGGGCTGAAGATGTACAGTTAGAAATACATTGATTGCATCTCTGGCAGATTAAAAAAAAAATGCAGAGAGAAATCTTGGGAATGTTAATTGCCACTAAAATGTTTTTTAAGACTGGAATTGCAAACTGCAGAGAGCCAGCCCAGAGGAATTAGGATGTGTGAAGGAGAAATGTCCATGAAATATCCATGAAACTTTTTTAATTCAGGTTTGTCTTAGTAAAAATTACTTAAGCTGTCTAGTTGAGCGTAAACTGTAAAATTAAGCAGCCAGCTGATATAATGCAGCAAGTTCAATGAAAGCCTGGATGTGTCGCTTCCTTTTTAATTAATGTTTGGACAGTACTTTGAACATGGAAAGCAGTAAGAAGGCACTTTACAAGTTGATCATATTGTTGTGGTTGGTCCAGGTTCCAAAGTTTTTACCCAAGCAAAGCGTCCATCAACTTTGATTAAGTACTTGTATTGAGAGTCATTGCGGTGTTTTTCTTTAGCTTGATTGTAGAAGAAATTTTAGCTCTTGCTGGAAAGAAAAGTTACTGTAATTTAGGGTAAAGGATACTCATTCATTTTTCACTTGTGGCAACAGGAGTAAGAGCCATCTTAAAAAAAACCATATTTTAATATGTTGTTTAGCTTTTTTGTTTCTTTTTTTATTTAGTGAAAGATGGGGTTGTTTTATAATTAACAAAGGCTGAAGTATGTTCAAAGGAAGGTAGGTAAAACCCACAACACAGTAAGAAAACAGTCTATGTTGGGATGTTTTTGAGCGTACCACTGTGAGATATGATGAAATTGCAATTTGGTGCAAATGGAATGTTATGTTTGCAACAATCAGAGATGCGTGGTAGAGATAGACATGGATTTGTAGGATTTGAAAGACATTTAATACACCAGATGTCTCTGTTGGCCTAACTTCTGGAAGTATCTGACTGTCTTAGAAAGACTGGCAGCCCCATTTTCCTACGCAAGTGATGTTTGGAGGGCTTGGATAAGTCTTTGAAATTAGGGATGCTAAATATCTCAACCTTCTGACATTTGTCCATCCTTCAGTAGCAACTCTCTAAAATGAGGAGCAATTCCCAGTTTTGTATGGTGTTTTACTTTTTAAAGTCATGCTCAGATTTTGAGCTTGTTCTTCCTTGTTCCATAAGAACTAAGTAATCCCAAAGCAGTACAGCAGAAGAAACGTAAAGGAATGATTTTACTAGGCACATCTTTTGGTCTGAATAAATCTGATATAACATTTGACTCTTGTTTTTCCTAAGCTAATAGCCACTGTATCTTGGGGACAGTTTTCTGGAAAGACTGCATATGTGGGAATAGCAACAACTGAAGTGGGTAGAAGACAGTAAACTTTGAGCTGCTGTGGGAAAGATTTTCTGCAGATGAAAGCAGACGCATAGCATGGTGCTTGGAACTGAGTGAGCTGTGAAAAAGGAATAGTTCCAGGCATTGTAGAGCGGAGAGGTGGATTGTATTTGAACCCTTCTGAAAAGTGACCTTCCGTTCCACTCCTGCAGCTGTAAAAGAAGAGCTGATCGCATGAATTGTAAACTAAGCTAAGAATGAAAGTCAGGAGGGAATACCCTAAACCTTCAAAAACAAAACCCATACCTGTTCATCTAAAGTAGTTTAAGTTTAAATTACAAGCTGAGAAGAACCTGGATAGAATTATTTAAACTATTAAATTGTATCCATTTGTTTGTTCTTGTTTCTAAATACTGAGCTGTTTGAGAGCCTCACAAATACCTTGATAGATTGGGTAAATTTAATGGATTACAGGGTTTGTGGTTGAGATGGGAGGATGTTAAGATTGAAACTGGGTTTTTTTGCACTTGAATTTTATATTCTTTCAAATGTAGGGCAGATTCCAAGTCTCCAGAAGACTGCTGATAGAGGCAGTGTGAAATGTGGATTCCTACTGTTTGTAATTCTGTGATCATAGACTGCTTGATCCTGCAGTCCTCTTGCAGGCAGGTCTCCCACAGACTTCAATGGGAGATTTGCCTGCATCGTGAATGCAAGATTGAATCCTGAATTGTGTACAACGATGCAGCATGACCCTCTAGATGTGGGAATAGATGTGTTTGCATTCTCTTTCCCTTCCTTCTCCCATTTCCCCCCCAAAACCCCTAGTGGCTCCCAGGAAGAGTTTGACCAGAAGAAAAGGCAGGAATAGCTGTGTTCATGAAGCATCAGGTTGTGCAAAGTGATTTATTAGAGATGCCAAATGAGAAATGGATAAGCAAATTTCCCAGCCTAGGCTCAAAATCCAATTGTCTGGCATTTACCACAACACTGAAAGAGCAAATACTTCCTTCCCCTGTCAAATAGTCTTTGGTGATTATTTTGCAAGACACTACTTAGAAACTGCTCTTTGAATAGAATAATTGTAAGTGTTGATGACTGTTGAAGCCCAGCAAGCAGATTTCGGCTCCTTTTGGGCTCTAGGGTATGAATCTTTTATAGTCA
Organism: Crocodylus siamensis; assembly: GCF_052110815.1. Taxonomy (NCBI): domain Eukaryota; kingdom Metazoa; phylum Chordata; order Crocodylia; family Crocodylidae; genus Crocodylus; species Crocodylus siamensis. Next base: position 25,695,411 of record NC_143403.1, read on the forward strand.
TTGCTATCTTTGGGTTTTGCAGGGGTGCTTTCATGACTAGGCACAATCGAGGCTGCTTGCAATGTTTAGAACATTGCATTTTGCTGATGACTTAAACAGGCATCCTATCTGAAACTTTCCTCTGCTTTGCTGTTTATTTGGGGTTTTTTCCCATTGGGAATTCCAGGCTCAAATGAATTTTTTCTGTGTTTTGCGGAAGAAAGAGCTTGTTAAAGAATTCCCCAGTGACTTTGAAGTCAACTATTTATTTTCTCTCAAGGGTTATTCAGTGTAGACATTTGCCCCCTCTCCTCTGTTTTTTCACCCCAGTGTTTCCTGAGCTACAAGCATTCTTGGAATATATTAGTTGTAATGAGTTATGTGGGCATCAAAAGTTTTCTTTGAAACTTCATGGCATCAACATCTGTTAGCTCTTAGAGAACAGAGACGCAGACAAAAGGGCTGATGGGGGGGAGGGAGGAAAAGATATTAAATTCTAGAGTATGAAGTCTCCGTCTCAAAGACTTTGTGGGGGGAGGGAAATCTGCTAAACTCTAGCTTTGATGTGGTACTGTGGCCCTATGATTCCTTTTATGGAAATGTGCATGGCAGCCTGGTCCCTGTATTGCAATACTGTCTGCTTGCTAAAACACTGGATCAGAACAGTTTCAAATTCAGATTCTGTAGCATAAATCCTTCAGTAGTTGCTGTTGCTACAGTAACATTACAAGGAAATTTTAGTGTCCTCAATTTTCAGCTATCAAGATAGGCAATTGAAATTCCTAATATCAGAGGTAATTCTCAAATAATAATAAAAAAGATGTTAGAAGGTATATGTGCTTGTAATCCCTCTGACCCTGGAGGTCGACATGTCACAGCTCATGTAATTCAGGTTTTTAAAATAGTGTGTGGCTATGGTTTTGCATACAGTTGAAAGTGTGTCTAATTCTGTATACTTAGCACTGCTTGGCATTCAGGCATGGTTTTGATATTGTGCTGCACGTAGGTTTATGTAGAGGCGACTTTCATCTTTTTCCTTAGACTTTTTAGCTTAGCTTTCTTTCCTGCTGGCTCATCGTGTCAGCCTTACGTATTTTCTAGGGGGAGGTGGGGAAGTGGAGGTGTGAAAGCAGCGTTTTCTTTCTGAAACACTTTGTTGGTTCACTTTTAGAAGTAGTGCTATTGGCTTTGTTGTTCTTTGCTGTGACTTCCTGGCCCAGTAAAACTCTGGCCTGTTGTAGACTGATTAGTTGACATACCTGGGCTTTTTTAGAGAAAGGGAGTTGTGGTTAACAGAGGAATGTGAGCCATCTGTTTTACCAGCACCTCCTGTTGACAGATTTATGGATCAACATCAGCATATGTCTCCAGGGTCGCACACCTGTGCTTCCTAGCTGGAGTAATAATACATAGAAGAGTGTGTTTTCATACACAGTCTCAGAGCTCTTTACAAAAGTAAACATCATTAATTCCGTTTTTACAGATAAACTTCTTTGTGTCTTAATTTCTTTAAATTACTTTCTTACGTGGGGAAGGAATTGAATCCAGCTTGTCTGACTCCATCCCCCACCACTAGCTACATGAATTGTGTTCATCTACTGGAAGGGTTTTAGGGTTATAAAATGGAGCAGGGTAGAAAACACTGGGGTTTTCTTGTTTCTCTCCCCTTCCCCAATATTTGGATAATGGTTCATGTTGAAAGAGAACAAGCTTATGTTGTCACACACAAAAAAAATATTGAAATATTAGTGAATTGCCTGTCAAGAATGACGGAGGTTCGGGGGGAGTTTGCTAAGCTTAACCCTGTCTCTGCTACCTTCCAGGAGCGGGGGGGGAGGGGGAAGCTTGCCCCTTTCCCCCCTCCATCAGCACCCCGTGCTGCCACCACTGCCTCCAAGGAGCAGGGCCGAGTGTCGGTGGCGCACCGCTGCCACTGCCTCCTGTCCATAACGCTCTTGGAGCACTCTGATTGGTTCAGTAACCAATCAGAATGCTCCAAGAGTGTTTCAGACAGACAGACAGACGGACTAACCCCTTTATTATATTAGACTATAAATCTATGAGGATCTAATGAACAGGCCACTGAAGTTGATGCATGTGTCTAATTCTGTGTACTTCAGGCAGAGTTTTGATATTGTGCTGCATGCTTCCAATGACATTTGTGATTTTTTTTTTTTGGGTCACACCTTCAATGAGCACATTAATCTCAAATGAGAGTTTGTACTTACTTATATTTTGCCTTTGTTCTCTTGGAGAGATTTGTACATCTTCCAATCTCAAAGCACATGGAAGCTACCTCTTTTAAAGACCCTCCTGGAAATCAAATCTAAAATAAAAGTAAACTGAATGGAAAATCAAATTTGATTTAAAAAAATGTACCCACCTATCTGCTGTATTATTTTGGGAGATTTTTTGAGCTACTTCACTGGGGAAAGGGAGTGAAGATTCCTCTCCGCCTGCACCTTTAAATCTGTTCTGCAAAACTGATTTGTCACTGAAACAAGATAAAGTGTTTAAAGGATAGCTAGACCAAGTGCAGTGAATACATACACCTCTAAACTGAAGATGTATGTTCCTCTGAAGGTGCTTTAAAACAAATGGAAAAATAGCAGCAGGTAGTTTTCTTGTCTTAGTCTAATTTCATTTTGAAAACTGTAGATCATCTTTTTCAGCTGGAGCATGTTGGAAACATTTATTGTGGGAGAAAACTTTATGTATAACCATTGATTTCATAGAGGAGTTATTCCTGCATTCCTGTTTCTAATCCATTTTAAGGTAGGGCACTTATCCATGGGAAAGCCTTGGAATAGGGAATTCAGCTATATCTCCACCACCCTAGTTAGGCTGAAGCTACACAAATCATTAGATGAGAAGTATTAATACAACAGGTGATTTTGAAAGACCTACAAAAAGTTTTTAAAGAGCCTTGAAAAGCCTGAAAAAGTTGGTTTTCAGTTTTATTTCCCTCTCTATACCTCCCTCCCTACCCCCATGGCATTTCAGTTGTAGTGTAGATCCAGACCAAGGTGTCTTAGATCATAGGAATGTAAGGCTGGAAAGAATTGCATAAGGTCATTTTGTCCAGCTCCCTGCTGAAAGTTAGGATCATTCCAGATTAAACCGTCTCAGCCAAGTGTCTTTCTAACCTGCTTCTGAAGGATGGAGATTGCACAACTTCCAGGTAGCCTATTCCAATGCTTGACTACCCTCATAATCAGAAAGTTCCTCCTAATTTCCATCTTAAATTTCACCTGTTGCAGCCTGAGTCCATTGCTTCTAGTCTAATCCCCTAGAGCCACAGAAAAGCTTATGTCCATTCTAGCTATAATCACCTTTCAGGTATTTGAAGACTGTTATCAAATCCCCCCTCAGTCTTCTCTTCTCCAGGTTAAATAAACATGGTTCTTTCAGCCCTTCCTCATAAGTCTCTTCTCCCAGGCCCCTGATCATTTTTGTTGCCCCATGGCGTACTCTTGCCAAAGTGTCCACATCCTTCTTGAAGTGTGGAACCCAAAATGGGCACAGTGCTTCAGGTGAGGCCTGGCCAGTGCTTTTGCAAGTTTCAGGAATCATAAAAATGTCAAAATTGCAGTAATCTCTTTGTTTTCCTCTTATCTGCCAGATTCGTATTATACTGTGTTCTGTAGCGTTTCTGCCAAGTTGTTGTAGACATTTTATATTTCAGATTAATTGATTTACCCATATCAGGCTGACAACTTTTTTGTGTGCATATTTATACGAGTCATTATAAAAAGTAACTGCAAGGCTTACCATAGAAAACCTGTATTTCTGCATGACAGATATGGCCTTTCCTAGGTTGAGGTCCACATGAAAAATACCTCAGAGGGACTTAAACAAAGCTCTTGGGTAAGAGGCCATATCTTTTGTAAGACCAACTAAACAGTTAGAAAAATAATTTCTTTGCAAGCTTTCAGGTATGCATATCCTTCTTCAGGCATGTTAGAGAATTCAAACATGGTAAAAGTTCTCCTAGTTTCATAGTTTCATAGTTTCTAGGGTCGGAAGGGACCTGAGCAGATCATCTAGTCCGACCCCCTGCCATGGCAGGAAAGAATACTGGGGTCAAATGACCCCAGCAAGATGTTCATCTAACCTCCTCTTAAACACCCCCGGGGTAGGAGCCTGCACCACTTCTCTTGGAAGTTGGTCCAGACCCTAGCCACCCTGACTGTGAAGTAGCGCCTCCTGATATCTAACCTAAACCTACCCTCTGCCAGCCTGTGACCGTTATTCCTGGTCACTCCTGGCGGTGCTCAGGGGAACAGTGACTCCCCCAATGCCTGCTGATCCCCCCTGACTAGTTTATAACAGGCCACAAGGTCCCGCAGCCTGTCCTCATAGGGCCTGCCCTGTTGTCCCCTGATCATACGAGTGGCCCTCCTCTGGACCCTCTCCATGTTGTCCACAGCCCTCTTGAAGTGTGGCACGCAGAACTGGACGCAGTATTCCAGCTGCGGCCTGACCAGTGCCACATAGAGGGGGAGGATCACCTCCTTGGACCTGCTCGAGATGCATCTGTGGATGCATGACAAGGTGCGGTTGGCCTTCCTGACTGCCTCCCCACACTGCCGGCCCATGTTCATCTTGGAGTCAGTGATGACCCCCAGATCCCTTTCCGCCTCCATGCTGATAAGAGGGGAGTTCCCCAACCTGTAGGTATGGTGCCGGTTGTTCCTCCCCAGGTGCATCACCTTGCACTTGTCTGTGTTGAAACCCATCCTATTCTCGTCCGCCCACCCTTGTAACCTGTCTAGGTCTGATTGCAGCCTGTTGCATCCTTCCAATGTACCCACATCCCCCCACATCTTAGTGTCATCAGCGAATTTGAACAGGGAGCTTTTTACCCCCTTGTCCAAATCATTGATGAAGATGTTGAACAGTGCGGGCCTGAGGACCGAGCCCTGTGGAACCCCACTGCCCACGTCCTTGCAGGTTGAGAAGGACCCATCCACTCCCACCCTCTGGGTGCGGCTCTCCAGCCAGTTGGTGACCCATTTGACTGTGTGGGTGTCAACACCACAGCCCCCCAGTTTCTTAATGAGAACGGGGTGAGAGACAGTGTCAAAAGCCTTCCGGAAGTCCAGGAAGATTATATCCACTGCTACCCCTGCATCTAATGATCTGGTGATCTGATCGTAAAAGGCCACCAGGTTGGTCTGACAGGACCTGCCACTGATGAACCCATGTTGGTTGCCCCTAAGCATGCGGTCCCCTGCTGGCCCCTCCTGGATGTGTGCCAGCATAATTTTCATAAACGGCTTGCCTAGGATCGAGGTGAGACTAACCGGCTATAGTTTCCCGGGTCCTCCTTCCTGCCTTTTTTGAAGATGGGAACCACGTTGGCCCTCTTCCAGTCCTCCAGTACCTCACCAGAGCACCACGAGTGCTCATAAAGTTGTGCCAGGGGACTTGCAATGACTTTGGCCAGTTCCTTTAGAACTCTAGGGTGGAGATCATCTGGGCCAGCTGACTTGAATACGTCCAACCCCTCCAGTAGCTCCCTAACTAAATCCTCGCTAACCCATGGCCCAGGTGTGCCTCCCCTGGGGCCCTAGGGGGGCCCAGCAGGGAGGTGGCTGTTCTGGTCCCTACTTAGGAAGACGGAGGCAAAGAAATCATTAAACACGTTAGCTTTGCCGTCTGGTGTGACGACCAAGTTACCCATGTCGTCCTGCAAGGGCCCCACATTACCCGGGACCTTCTTTTTACCCCCTACGTATTTAAAAAAAGACTTCTTATTGTCCTTAATCTGGGAAGCTAGTTCCAGTTCCATCTCCGCCTTGGCCTTCCTAACTGCCCCCCTACAGCCCCGAGCAACTACAGAATGGTCCTCCCTGGTGATGACCCCATCTTTCCACTGGGTACAAGTCTCCTTTTTAGCAAGGAGACATTCCTGGATTCTTTTGGTGAGCCACAGAGGCTTGTGTGCTCTCCTGCTCCCTTTGATCCTTGTTGGGATTACCTTCCTTTGGGCTTGGAGGAGTGACCGCTCTCCTTGGACACCTGGCTCCCCTCCCCCCGGGACCTCAGTGCTTCTCCAACTATCCTCCTTAGCTCGTTGAAGTCTGCCCTCCTAAAATCTAGGGCTGCTGCCTTACTGCATGCCTTTGCCACCTTGCGCTGGATGGTGAATTCCAGCAGGCGATGATCGCTGTTGCCCGGGTGGTCGAGCACTCGCAGCCCCCTCACCAGGTCATCCTAGATAGAAAAGAAATTTCATTTTGCACAGGGGAGGTAGAGGGTGGAAGTTTATTCCTCTGGGTACCTCAGAGGGACCACAGTAAATAGTTCTTTTACACAAACCACAAGTTTTTCCTGGAACATAAAGTGCCTTCACTCCTTGGCTACTTCTTTAAGGGTCTTGTGCAGAGGGACAGGCTATCTTTTTCTCTGTGCTTTTCATAAAAATGCACTTCCATGCGCTCTTAAAACCTGATGTTGCTACTAAAGATGACTTATGGGGCATCCTTCATATCACAACAGATCTCTTCCTACTCCTAGATCAGCAGGAAGGTTCACAACAGTGGTGCAAGGTTCATTTTGCCTCCTGTGCGCTGATTCTCCATTATTAGTGGTGTTTTTCTCCTTTTTTATTCTTTCTTTAGCTGCACAATGTTGTGGTAACTGTTGAAGCTGCCCAGTGGCAGCAGCAGCAACTGGGCAGAAACTGCTGCTCAGCACAGAAACTGCTGCGCAGCCCCTCCCCCTCACTGCCACTGGGCTATTTTTGCTCCAGCCGGTTGGAGCCTGCACTGCGCTAGGGTGTGGTGTGGTTCCTTCACCGCTACCAGTGAGCTGCCCTGCAGCTGCTCCACACTGTCTGTGCTGCCACTGCTGCTGCTGCTCAGCCCCAACAAGCGAGCCTGGAGCCAGCCCAGCCCAGGCTGGGCAGTGGCAGCATGGGTTCCAGCCTGCAAGGGGAACCTGTGGTTTCCCATGCTTTTTCTCCTTTAAAGGAGAATCAAATTTTTAAGTTTGTTGAGCCATTTTTAAAAGTTTGTTTGCTACCCTTTCATATACTCTTGGAACCCACTTTTGGGTCATGACCCATGGGTTGAGAAACACTGTTCTAGGGGGTTGCTTGTTCAGTTTTCTGAACTATTCCACCTGCTGGGACTACATTGCAAAGCTAAAGAGAAATGAATAAAAATAAAAGAATGAAGAGATTCTGTTCTTGGAAGCTGAGGAGCAATTATTCAATTGTAATGGATCATTGAATACCAGCTGTTCATGTTAGAGAAGAAAAAATTACAGGAAGGTTGGTAGAATTTATCTTTTTCACTCAAAGTACCTGGCTTGATTCTGCTGCTTAGTAGATTGAGTTAATGCAATTGAGAGAGATATTTCAATGCTGGTCTGGCTGAAGTCATCTTAACTCCTCTCCCAACTGTGAGGTGCTTTGCATTTGCCTTACAGAAAGAGAAATACAAATGATCTTTCTTTTCATCATTAAGGCATTCAGAACTTCCAACCAAAAAACCCCCCACAAGAAAACAAAACAAAACAAAGCATAACACATTAAACGTGAACTCATAAAGGCATGAATGTGTGTTTGCTTATGTGGTTTGCCTCCTCCACTGACTGTTTTTTGGTAGGGTGTGTGTTGTTCTGCAGGGTGTGCTTTAAAATATGGAAGAAGTTGACAGCAGAAAAGATCAAATGTAAGAGTGGGTCAGATAATCTCAAGCAGCAAATTAATGTTGAGGCCTGATTTTTCAAGTGTGCATGTACAAATGTGTCCTTAAATTTTGAGTGCAGTTGTGATAGCTGCACATCTATTCATGGCATTGTTTTTATGCTTTCAAGTTGCTAATATAGCAAAGCGCCATCTTCAAGTGTATGTCTACAGGTAGTAGTATCCTGTATGTGTCAAGTTTCAGGTTACAATATAGAGTGGATATAGAATCGATGGTGCTTAAGGACAATCTTCTGGCATATCTAGACAGCAACAAAACATTCTGTACACACTCTTTGACCTCTTGGCAGTATTTAATATGGTTGATTTATACAATGCTCTGTCTCCCTTGCTGCATGAGCAATGGCATGTAGTCAGGAGAGAGCCCCTGAAATTCTATGGCTATAATTGTCTTTGAGTATTGGATCCTTGGCCTTCAGGACCCTTTCTCACGTATGGTTCTCTCTCCTGTCCTGTTGAGCCCTATATCCAGCCACTGTGAGAAACTGTGACACTCCTTAGGGCTTAAATGCTAACAGTGTATATAGATGATTCTCATCTGTTTCTCATTCACACTGTACACAAATAGTATTACTCATCTATCTTGATGTCTGGTAACAGGACACAGATAATGAATTAACTGAAGCAAACCAAGAGCTTGCCATCACTAAGGCACCTCCTGCCAGGAACTTGGTACCCTTGAGACAGAATTTCTGCAGTTTAAAATGTCTCTGAGGTGTTCCCATAGCAGCCTCAGGAAAGCTGAGAGGAGAAAAACTCACCGACCAGGAAGTGGCCGTAGCGCTGCATCTGGTACTCCCACTCTCCCAGTTGCTGATTGCAAGGGGCGGGGGGGCACTGGTGCTCCTGCCTGCCCCCCTGCTGGAGGACTGCTTAATGAATTTTGGTGACAAGTCCCCCACCCCCTGGTCGCCATCTTGGGACTGGAAGTCCTGCCCCTAAACCCTGACCTTTATCATTGGAATTCCCTCCCCGATGGGGTTTGTGAGGGGGTGTGGCTATGTGTGTGGGGGCAATAGGGTATGTGAGGTATGTATGTTATATGTTGGGAGGTTGTGGCATTTGTGGGGTGTGGGGGAGTGTGGGGGCCCCCCACACTCTGGTGCACAGCCCCTGCCATCAGCGGCAGCAGCAGCAGCAGAGGGTGGGTGCTGGGGGAGCTCATACCCCATGTAGGCACAGCTGCCCAACAGCACGTGGTGGCAAGGAGTGTAGCCCGGCCAGCTCACCTCTATCACCCGGGGCTCTGTGTGGCACTTGTGCAACTCTGTACTACCAGGGGAAGCCCTGCACAATGGAGCCAGCTGCCCTTACTACCTCCTGCTATGCAGGTCCCAGGACTCCTCTGGAAGTGGAGGGGAGCCCCAGCCCTTGCTTCCCAGAGGAGTCCCAGGACCTCAGCTGTCTTGATGACTGGCAGGTAACAGGACACAGATGGTGTAGATAGAGGATATGGGAATTCACGAGGGATGGTCATACCTCAAGGGGACAATCCTCCAGGCTCGGTGTGACAGTCCCTGAGAGAAAGAAAGGGGGTAAGAGTGCTCTGAAATCCCCATGGCTCAGGAAAGGCATTTGAGAATGCCTGAGGGCCAAAAGGGAGGTGTACACCCAGTGGAAGAGAGGGGCAATCACCAAGGAGGAATACTGCTCCTTGGCTCGTGAATGTAGGAGGGCCATTAGGAAGGCCAAGGTGGGGGTGGAGCTCAGGTTAGTGACCAGGATTAAGGACCACAAAAAGTCCTTATTCAAATACATTGGGAATAAGAAGAGGGCACTGGCTAATGTAGGGCCCCTGCTAGACTCAAATGGTAATCTTGTGGCTATGCAAGATGAGAGAGCCGAAATTTTTAACAAGTTCTTTGCCTCTGTTTTCTTGGACAGGGACCAGGACAGCTCTCCCACCACAGGTAGGGGCAGTCTTGGGGATAGCACTGCAAGGCCTCAGGTCTGTGCAGATGTAGTTGGGGATCTTCTGGAAGGGCTGGATGTTTTTAAAGCTGCGGGCACTGATGCCCTTCCACCCACGGGTGTTGAGAGAGCTGGTGGGGGTCATTGCTGTGCCCTTGGCCTGGCTGTACAAGCGATCGTGGTCCACGGGCCAGGTGCCCGGAGATTGGAAACTAGCTAATGTGGCCCCCATTTTTAAGAAAGGGAGAAAGGAGGACCCAGAAAACTATAGGCCCATAAGCCACACATCTGTTTTGGGAAAATCCTTGAAAAAATTATCAAGGAGCACATCTGTGAGGGGCCAGCAGGGGAGATCATGCCCAGGGGAAATCAACATGGGTTCATCAAAGACAGGTCCTGCCAGACCAACCTGATGGCCTTTTATGACCAGGTAACTAAATCCCTGGATGATGGTGTCACTGTGGACGTAGTCTTTCTGAACTTTAAGAAGGCCTTTGACACTGTTTCTCACTCCATTCTCATTAATAAATTGAGTGACTGTTGTATTGATGCCTACACAGTTGGATGGGTCAAAAATTGGCTGATGGGGCACACCCAGAGAGTGGTGGTGGATGGGTTGTACTCGACCTGGCGGGATGGGGTCCCCCAGGGCTTAGTCCTGGGGCCTACACTATTCAACATCTTCATCAACAACTTGGACGAGGGGGTGGAAAACACGTTGTCCAAGTCTGCTGATGACACCAAGTTATCTGATATGTATTAGTTATTCTAGAGTAAAATGAGCAAGCAAAGACAATTCCTGTGCTGCTCACTCTTCAACACAGGCTGTGTCCTGGGGTCATTCACAAAGTCAAAAATAGGAATTAGACACCTATCTGCTCCCTTTGAAAATCTCTTGCCCACTCTTGGTTTACAATGGCCTAGTTTTTCAAATGGAACTAGTGATATTGAATCCAGCCCATTTGGGGGGCAATTTTAAGAAAGTGCTGAGCGAGCGTCTGCGCTTTCCTTCTGTAAATCTAGCATCCAAAAATGGAGGTATCGGGATCTAATCCATAAATACTTCTCAAAACTTTTAAAGAAAGTGTTCAATAAATTGGGCCTGAAAGTATCCTTGTACTCTTAGGCATACATTTCTTCAAAGCAATAGAACTGGCTTCCTCAAGAAAGCATCTAGGAGAGAGAGCTTTCTCAGTAGCTGGCCTGAATTTGTGGAAAAGAAATGACCGCGTATCTTGCTACTTCCAAGTCCATTTGTGAAGGAGACTTTGGTGCCTTAGCTTTCCAACAGAATGTTCAGAACCTAATTTTATTTATGTTAGATTAAATAAGAAGAAAAGTTGTATAACTTATTTCCACAGTTGTATGTGGGGAGGAGATGTTTTATTTCCTTTCACAGATATGTTCTCTTGTATCTTTTTTGCTTTACAAGGTGCTCCGTTGTCATTGTGAAGATCATGGAGCTCTAGAATAGTTTGGTGTTGTAATCAAGTCTCCTAAGGCTAATCAAAAAGGGTTTTAAGGAGATGCTTGAAGGTTTAAAACATGTTATTAACACAATATTAATGAAGTTGTTATGCTTAGAATAGAATAGGTATCTAGCAGTTATAAATGCAGCTGTGCTCATTTATACAATTAGCAGTATGCTAATTAACTGTGTTCAGTAATGCACAATTTCCTTTTTTCCCCTAATTTAGATGTGATCTGTATGTGCTGGGTGCCTGGTATTATGGTTAAGAGAAAGGGATAAAGTTAGGAGTTAGAGAAGGATACCAAGTCAAAGACTAAGATAAATGGAACTGGCAGAGTATAGGGTATCCAAGGAACTGGGAGAAGGACAACAAACAGAAGTGGCAATTTTCACTCATAGAAAGTGGTTTATAGCTGTGACCAAGCACAAGTGCACAGCTGCAGACAGCTTCAAAAATGGCTGATTGGGTGAAAATGTGATCCTTCATTGCATAAGGTATGAGATAAAGACTTTCAAAATGTAGCTTCTTTTGTAACTTGTGTCTGCAGAGCTCCTAACCTGTTGCTGCTTTCAGAATGGGAGAAGGGAAAGAGAGTGGATAGGATTCAGTCTGGCGATTTTTCAACCTCTTCTGGAGGGTATGGCAGGTGTATTGGAGCCCTCCTGAGATGGGTGGCTCCAATTCCCCCACCGCACCCTTCAGCACCAACTGGAGAGCCCCAAGAACAAGATCCCTCTGCTGTCTTTCCCTCTTCCATTCTGAAAACAGTGACCACTGGCAGAGAGCCCTGGCTTCTGCTATGGGAACCTGGCTGCAGGCTCCTAGCCCACAGCTAGATTCTCCTCCCCCTTGGAACTAACAATGAACTTCTGTTTGGTCTGGAGTAACGCTATAACTCAGAACGCTTTGCAGAAATGGTTCTGAGTTACAGCTGGGAGCTGCATTTCTGTCTGCACCTGGAGTCCAATACAAAGATAAGTGCAGCTGTGCAGAGCTTGGGGATGAAGACAAGGAGCTTAACCTTAATGTGGAAACAGAAAAGGAGCCAATAAAGGTATTAAAAGGGAAGAATTCTATAGATTGAATGAGAAGAGAGGAAGTGAATTCTGCTCGCAGCACTTTAAACAGCTGGGAGAGGGGGAGGCTAGAAGGCTGGAGAAGGCCAGATGTGAGGCTCAGTACAGATAGTCAAAAAGCCCAAGACTGAATTGATTCAGTCTTTGCAGCTTAATCTAAAATGCACAGATTACATTGAAATGGAAGTGAACAGACATTTACCTTTGATTCAGGAAATGCAGCCACCTGCCTGCAGTGGCTCAAGCCAGAAGCTGGGGGGTGCCAGAGCATGGTTCTCTGGCTGTTTGTTTACTTCATTTTCTTGCTGTCCCTGAGTTCTCTGGGATTTGAAGTCCAGAATTACAGCAGGAGGACTCTGCAGGGTTGCTCATCACTTCCTCTTCCTACTTTCAGGTTCCTATGAGATTTGTAGTTCACAGTTGCGGCCAGCAGTAAGTTTGAGTGGGGGAAAGGTTGTTTAACCCCTCCCACCCTCTGGGTCCCAGCCCCCAGCCAGGGTTTGCTGGGGGGAGGAGGGGGGCAGTCACCCCTCCTCCCCCACTGTAAACTGGGCTGCACCCCAGCTAGGTTTGCCTCCCCCACTTATCAACCAGCCCTCACTGCTCCAGCTAGGGAGCAGAGGGGCAGAGCCAACCATGCTCTCTGGAGCAGACAGTACAGCCCAGCCCAGGGCTGGAAAGCATGCTAGGATGCTGGAGGACTGTGATTTTAACTTGAACCAGGAAGGGGTCTGGGAAAGAAGTTTCATAAACCTGTTTGACCCAAATCAGTTAAGTCTGATACTACATTCACCCAGGTTTATCTTAAACCAGTTTCAGCCATTTTGAAACTGGTTTATGGGCCCTGAGCTTGTGTTCTGTTACAGTTTTAAACCAGTTTCTGATCACTTAAACCAGTTTATGCATAACTTTGGTCCCTAGCCTGAGTGTGTGTGGCCTTAAGCAACTCAGGAGACCTGTATCAGTATGAAAACTGAAAAGAGTGGTTAGGGCTTAGGTCAAAGTTGTAAATGAATAAAATCCCCAGTGTTCAGAATTCAGCATAGAGTATGAGTGGGTTGCAAATGGGAATAAGAGTGATTGTCCAACTGTTACCACTGAAGGGAACAAACCAGGAAAGCCAAGGCTGCAACTGAACTCCAACTAGCTTCAGGCATCAAGGACAACAAAAAGTCCTTTTTCAGATATGTGGGGAGCTGGAGGAAAAGCAAGGGCAATGTTGGACCCCTGCTAAACCAGATGGGGCAACTGACAACTGACGCCCAGGAGAAAGCCAACCTATTAAATAGGTACTTTGCGTCAGTCTTTCATCAGTCACACGGGATGCCCATGCCTGCTATGGGACAGGGAAATCTGGGTGAGGGGAATCCCCTACCCTCCATCAATGCTGACCTCGTGAAGGAACATCTTGAGAAGCTGGATACCTTCAAGTCAGCTGGCCCTGATAATCTGCACCCCAGGGTACTCAAGGAGCTGGCGAGCGTCATAGCCCAGCCCCTGGCACGGATCTTTGAAAACTCCTGGCGCTCTGGTGTAGTGCCCAAAGACTGGAAGAAGGCCAATGTGGTTCCGATCTTCAAGAAAGGGAGGAGAGTGGATCTAGCTAACTACAGGCCCATTAGCCTGACTTCTATCCTGGGGAAGATCTTAGAAAAGTTTATTAAGGAGGCCGTCCTTGATGGACTGGCCCAGGCTAACATTCTAAGGGACAGCACGGGTTTGTTGCGGGTAGGTCTTGTTTGACCAATCTCATTTCCTTCTATGACCAGGTGACCTATCACCTGGACAAGGGAGAAGAGATTGATGTCATATATCTTGACTTCAAAAAAGCTTTTGATCTGGTATCCCATGATCACCTCTTGGCCAAACTGGCCAGTTGTGGCCTTGGCTCCACCACGATCCGCTGGCTGGGAAATTGGCTCCGTGGTCGGACCCAGAGGGTTGTGATTGATGGCAGTCACTCATCATGGTGCCCTGTAACCAGTGGGGTCCCTCAAGGCTCTGTCCTGGGACCCATCCTGTTCAACATCTTCATTAACGATGTGGACATTGGAGTCAGGAGTGGACTGGCCAAGTTCGCCGATGACACCAAACTTTGGGGCAAAGCATCCATGCCAGAAGATAGGCGGGTGATCCAGGCTGACCTGGACAAGCTCAGCAAATGGGCAGACGAGAACCTGATGGTGTTTAACACCGAAAAATGCAAGGTTCTCCACCTTGGGAGGAAAAACCTGAAGCATCCTTATAGGCTCGGCAGTGCTACGTTGGTTAGCACTACAGAAGAAAAAGACTTGGAGGTCATCACTGACCACAAGATGAACATGAGCCTGCAATGCGATGCTGCAGCTAGTAAAGCGACCAAAATGCTGGCGTGCATCCATAGATGCTTCTCGAGCAAATCCCGGGACGTCATTTTCCCCTTGTACTCGGCCTTGGTGAGGCCGCAGCTGGAGTACTGCGTCCAATTTTGGGCTCCACAATTCAAAAAGGATGTGGAGAAGCTTGAGAGAGTCCAGAGGAGAGCCACGCACATGATCAGAGGTCAGGAAAACAGATCTCACGATGACAGGCTGAGAGCCACGGGACTCTTTAGCCTGGAAAAGCGCAGGCTCAGGGGTGATCTGATGTCCACCTATAAGTTTATCAGGGGTGACCACCAGGATCTGGGGGAACGTCTGTTCACCAGAGCGCCCCAAGGGATGACAAGGTCGAACGGTCACAAACTCCTGCAAGACCATTTCAGGCTGGACATAAGGAAGAATTTCTTTACTGTCCGAGCCCCCAAGGTCTGGAACAGTCTGCCAGCAGAGGTGGTTCAAGCACCTACATTGAACACCTTCAAGAATAAATTGGATGCTTATCTTGCTGGGATACTATGACCCCATCTGACTTCCTGCCCTTTGGGCAGGGGGCTGGACTCGATGATCTCCCGAGGTCCCTTCCAGCCCTGATGTCTATGAAATCTATGAAAAGAAGTCCTAGGGTGTGGGGGTTTTTTAAGATTTGTTTTCTCCTCTTTCGTGTATGGATTCAGCTGCATTTCTGAGGGAGTTACACTAATTAACTCTCCTCTCTACACTCACTTCTTAAATCAGAGTTGACTACAGTGGCACCTATTAAAGTACAATATATGGGTCCTTGCTGCTGAAGTCAGCCCGGCAGCTGTTCATAGCTTTGAAGCAAATATCTGAGCTTGAATTTTAGCAGCTTTGTATGATTTGTGTTGATAGCTAACATAGGCTAACTTATTTATCTGGGAAACTCCCATCAAGGTGCAAACACTTATTGCAGATATGATCCTACTTGGCAACCTGTAGAAATGGCACACTGGAATACTCTTTCTACATAAACTTTACTTTTCTTTATTCTCTCAAACATTCACTGACCTCATTTATATAGTATTTCACAGGGTACATCTGGTTTTGGTTGTTTCGCAACTCAGTGCTCCAGCTGGAAAATGCAGTGTTGTGATTTAAAACACAATGTTAGAACTATGATATACAGCTACCTAAGCCGATTCAGTGGTTGCTCTTTTCCTTTTTGACACCAGTTCTGCATGCAGTCAGCTACTGCCAACACCTGTATCTATGTAGAATAGATGGGTCCATGCTAAGAGAATATAATGTAGGGTGAGGGCCTTGTTTTGGTTTCCATCAGAACTGCTGTCTCAGCAAGGATGTATTTCCTTTGTGTTTTAAAAAACATTCCTTTGAGTTCTTTTTGAAGTATTTCCCTCCAATGGGTGATCCTGCTCCCTCTCCATTTGACTAATTTATTCTTCCATTTCAAGGTTATATTCTGTATCATCACCTTGCTCTACTGCTGTGTTAAGTTTTCAGAATTTGTATAGCCGGGTAAATGAATTCCCCCATCACATGCATAGGAAAGGGATTATTCTTTGTTCTTTTAAAACAATTTGTTCTTTTAAAACTTGTACATAACTAGAACAACTTTACGTTGAAATTAGGATTGCTTCCTCACCACTTGCCTCTCTCTCGCTTTTGTTAATTCTAATTATTAACGGGCATAAATTATTCAGATCATTTTCCGAGGCAGGGAGCATTATGCACATCTACAGATTATGATGACTGTCTTTGGGGTACTAACAGATATTCTGATACTTGTTTGCAGTGGTTTTTCATAGAAAAACCAAGGGAGGTATTTGGATTAGTGCAGTTTTCTGTGGTTTACTTTTCCCTATAAGAACTCTGAATAACAGCAAATATGTTAAGGCTAGTTGCCCACACTTCTGTAATGTAAATATCTGTTTATCAGAAATATTGCATGTCGTAACCCTGCTGACATGAAAGAGCAAATTAATTGGCAACCAATGAATTCCCGCTGTCTAGATATGTCACTAAAATGTGCAACTGTTGCTGTCATCAACTTCAGGACTAGGTTGTCAATTTTTGTGCCATTTAGTACTAATAATACAGTTTTATCCCATCAACAAAAAACACACTTCCAGCAGTCGGTGATTTTTAGTTATATGACTTAAGGGTAAGATTAATAATTGAAAATTAGTTTGTATTAACTTACTGTCATAATTTAAATGAATAAGTAGGAGCGAGAGAGGGGATGAAACTAAGACTAGCATAAAAATATTTACATAATGCACATGTAATTATTAAAAGCAAGAAAATAGGAGTCTGTCTGCTAAAATATTAACTCTTTTTCTTTTTAATCTTTCTTTCCCTATCTCTCCCATTGAAACTGTTTAAAGAAGCAGTTGTATTAATTTATGTATACATTTTTGCTTAGATAGTGAAATGCCTTGTGCCTTGTAAATAAAATATTTTTTACAAATCGAAGTACGTCTAAATAATAGCCACAATTAAAGGTTAGTCATTTTGGCTAAATAGATTCCACAGTTTCTCAGGTCTAGATGAGTGTGGCAGGGCACTGTTGGTGCCTGCCGCTTTAAGGGCCGAGCCAAGCAGCCAGAGCCAAGCAGCCACCAGATGCTTGCTTGCAGCTGCCATTTTAGATCTCTGGCCACCTATATAAACAAAGCAGTTCTCTGCTGGCAGGCCAGGCAGAAACATTGCCTGGCTGCAAGGATGACTTCAACATCCTGGAGGCAAGGGCAGGAGCTTAAGGGATGTTTTGGAGGCTCCAGGTCCCGGGCATGACCTAAAACTGCACCCTGCCAGGGATGGGTGGCCTGGTGGAGCTACTGGTGGTGCAGGAGTCCCCAGGAAGTGCAAGGCTAGTTACCACCCTGGTGAAAGGTGGGTCAGGGCACCTTAATAACCCTAGCTCCCACAATGGGGCAGGTTACCCCATAGTAGGGCCAAGAAGGCAGACCCAGATTAGGGAGTGGGCTAGAGGCTCAATAGCCTGACTCAAAACACCTTCAACTGGTGAATGCTGGGTCCAGGACGAGAAGGTTCAAAAGGGCCAGGGGCCCACCACAAGGGATGCCAGAGCTGAGGGCCTGGGGTTCCAACTGGCCTTGGAGGTGAGGCCAGGACCTGTGTGGCCAAAGGTCCTGGGGAGGTCACGCCTGAGAGGGGGAAGATTTCAGGGAGCTAGGTGGCCCAGAATGAGGGCAGAGTAGGTTGTCTGATTGGAGGGATCCAGTTGGGGTCTGGACTGGAGGATTCTGAGGCCCAGTGTGAGGCCAGTAACGTTAAGAACCGTGGATGCCATCTGCGAGGCTTCGGCTGTGGTGTAGGGGAGGAACGGAGCCCTGGCATCAGGGCAAGAATGGGCAGCCTCCCGCCTAATTAACACCATAATTATGTGTCATCAAGGCACGGCAGGCCAGGAGGCAGACAGTTGGCCCAGAAACAGACCGGCCCTGAGACTGGCCCCTGTTACAACGAGGATGACAATAGGTGCCAAAATTGGGAATCGTGTCCAGTCCTTAAAGTGTGAACAGTGGAATATTTAAGGTGGGTGCTGTTGGGTCATTACTGGGAAGAGAGGCATGTCTTCACACCCAAAAGCTGTTTGCAGGTCTTTTCCCCATGCGTAACTGCCCCAAGGTGGCTCCCCACCCCCCCTTTGCTCTCCCTTTTTCCCACCTGCCACAACTTTTCTTGTTGGCTGGTTCTTGAAGATGTAAAGGAAAGGGGGAGAGAGGGAGAGGCTGGTGCCACCACTCAATCGCCGGTTGCTGATGCACATTACAACCTCTGCACCAGCAAAAAGAGAAGATGTCAAATGAACTGAAGGAATGAAAAGAGATTTTATTTGGACCAACAGGGTCCCTTTCTGAGTTTTTCAGGGTCTAGCTAGTTCCTTTACTCAGTCTGTCTTCCCTCGAGAGGTTGCACTTTCTCTGTTAGGGCCGATTGGGTCTCTTTACTTATTTTGCTGCCCTGACAGGCTTGATCATTTTTGGGAGGCAATTAGGGCAAAGCATACCTTGAGTGGAAGCATCTGCTTCATATTCCCTCTCCCTGGTGGATCCTTGCCACTCTTGGTGCTGATAAGATGCTGGAGGAGAGCCTCTTGCTATTTCTCTGAGAGAGAGAAAGTAAAAACAAGATCCAGAGGGAACTAGGCTGGGTCCGAAGTAAACCCTGTGGCTCCTGTCCTCTGATCTGCATTGCCGGCTTTTCTGCCTTCATTAGCAAGCACCAGTGATCAGTTAACCAAACAAAGTTAAACTTAGTACACATATTCTTCTTTCTACACTCTCCCCTTCTGTGAATGAGGGCTCCCCCCTCCCCCCCGCATTTTCATGCACATGGACACCAGACAGCCTGGACAGCAGCTCCTGCAGGTATGTCTGGCAGTGGGGGAGGTAGGGATTGAGGCCCCTGTAGGGAGGGGAAGGAGTTGGGCAGGGCTGGGGCTTGGATTGTGGCTACTGCCCAGCCTGGGTGGTGCATGGGCCTTGGGGCATGGGGCCAGAATGCATGGGCCCTGGAGGGGAGTGGCATGGAACTGCAGGTGGCTTGTCCAGGGAGTGGGGAGGGGCTAGTTCCCGGCCACTACATGCATTCCTGGGAGGGGGCAGGGGGGACCACACACCTCCAAGATTTGTGCGTGGGGTAGGGTGGGCTGGCTGCTGTGGGCTTGGGCCCTCCACCCTGTTGCCCTCCTCGCCCCCGGCCCAGCGGGCAGGACCCAGGGGGTGCCTCACCATAGCGGTGGAGGGCTCCTAGCAATGGCAGTGAGCTTCCTCACGCAGCCCCGCTCTGCCTGCCACTCCGGGTCCTACCTGCTGGGTCTTGGAGGCCCCGCAGGGAGAGCAGCAGGGTGGGGAGTCTGCAGTGGTCAGCCTGCACTTGCTGCCACCCCCCGCATGGGCTCTGTTTCAGCTGTACCACCCCTGGGGGAGGGGGAGCTGGGCTCCACACTCCACTCTGCTGCAGCAGCTACTGCCTCCAGTGGGCAGCAGGTGATTGTTGGGCACTGGTGCAGGGGGAAGCAGACCTGGGTCTGTGGCCCCATAGCCCTGGTAGCTGGGGGCTCCCTCTGGCAGGGCTGTGGGTGGGGAGTGAAGGGCACCAGTAGGGATGGGGGCCTGTGGCTTGGGAGTGAGGGGCCTGGGCCCGCATCCTGGTGAGTGAAGGGGACAGGGGGAGCTCTGATTTTCCATGAAAAGAAACCCAAAATCAAATACCAAAAATGTATAGGTACTTAAGAGTTTATTTTATTATTGTGATTGAGACATTGGTAGACTTCCAGATTGCTTCAAAATTATAAATATATCAATAAAACATTGTGTTCAGTTGATACCTATCTATACAGTGGCATTTCATTTTAATTGTGGATTGGGGGGAGGGTTAGTCAGGGAATTTGTGTTTTTATCAGAGAATTTATGATTTTTAAACAGAGAAAACCAAGATCCTTGCTAGTAACTGCTGTCTCCTGAGAACATAGTAGGGCAGGGGGTTTCAGCCTTTTTTAGTAAGTGTACCTCTGGCAGCCCCACTCTTTGTAAGTGTGCTCCAGGAGGCGGGGAGGGTGGTAAGTGGCCAGACACAGAGCAGGGGCATGGGGAGCAGCAGCAGCAGTGCAATATCTGTGCAGCCCTGCTCTCATCCCACCTCAGCCCTGCTCCTATGAGGCAGAGGTGTGGGGTGGCAGTGCTCCATCTCCATGTACCCCCTGGGACCTTTCAAAGTACCCCCAGGGGTACACATACCCCTGGTTGACAACCCCCCGTAGTAGGGGAATATACTAGTTCTCCGAAGATCAGTAAAGATCTGAGCCTCTAACAGTCTCTAAATGATGTATCGATTAAGTAACCCGAATAAGGGGCTTTGGACATGCATTTACTATGTTGTAAAAGTGGAGTGGACACATGATATGCAGCATTAAGTCAGTATAAGTCACTGTATTCTAGGGTAAAATTGCCCCCCAGCAAGTGAGGAGCAATTGTACAGAGTTATATCTGAGTAGCAGACCTGAGTCTGTGTCCCTGGTCAGTTTTGTCCTGGAGGAACCATTGCTGATTTCAAACAGTCTCCCCAACCACATAGTACGTACCATAAAAGCACCCCTTGCAGATGATTAGTGTGAGAGAGCTGGTCCTGTATCTGTAATATAATTTTATTGTACAGTAAATTCTGGAGTAAATCTTTTTGTAGTAGTTATGCCATGTGTGTAGCTAGATAAGCTAACTAATACAACCAGGCTATCAATTGTTTCCATGCCTACCTGCAACAAGCTCTGTGTTATCTATCTGAAATTGGTAAACGCCAAGTTAGGTTTGTGCTTCTTGGGTGTCTCCCTAGCAAAACTCTAGTAGTCAAGAGTAGGAAACTTCACCCTTTCTGAACTGTACCTTAATACTTCTTTCTAGTCATTACCAAAAACAGTTATTAAAGGGTATGTATGTGACTGTATTGTGAAAGCCGTTTGTGTTATGTTACTCCTGGATCATTACAGACAGTTGGCAGAGGTGTAAATTATGAGGACTGGTGCGATTCCTGCATATGGGGTGGCAAGGATCCTATAATATTGGAGCAGAACCAGCATTAGGTTCTTTAGGCTCCTTACCAGTGGGATTATCTCCGAATCTCACTGATGCACTTTATTATTTCTTTCTTTAGCATCATCACTGAGGGATGTTTTTTCTCGGTTCTGGCATAAAATTATCTGCAGAACTATGGACTGCATTGCCTACTCAGACAAAAACTCGTTGCCTTCACAATTGCAGGAACAGGCAGCTGCATCTGAGCCTCATAGTTGCTGCTGCTTCCCCCCCACCCCAGCTCTGTCATATGAAAGAAGAGTTCTTTGTGGTAGAATCAAACTGCAGCATTCCTCTGTGGAGAGGAAGGGGTTTATTTCTCCTTTATAATTGATATTTCATGGTGATTTTTATCTTGGATGATTTACAGAACATCGAAATGCTCAATGTTTAGCTACTTTGTAAATTATTTGGAATATTAACTTTTCTCCAGGTACACTCTATTCTTCACTTTAAACTGGTGCCCAAGAGCATGTTAACCACATTAAAAAATAACCAACTACACCACATAAGCACCTGTAACAAAAGGGATTATGGTTTTTTTTGGAGAGAGATCTTTTTCCTTCTAACAATGCTTACAATTACTTTGGCAACAAAATACATGTCTCATTAATGTTTCAGTGTTTTGTAGATAGTAAACATGTCATTAAAACATCTGTTTTTTCTTTGTACCTTTTATTTTTACAGGATCCATCTGGTGAAGACTACAGAGAGACAATTGGTGATGAACACTTTCATCTGGAAGGTACTTAAAGAATTATTCTTCTTAGTTAATTCTAAGACATGTTGGGGAAATTCTGTCTGAGTTAAAAAGCAGGTTAAAATGTAAATGGTGGCAGGTAGCCCATTATTGTCTGTTGTAGCTAATAAGGAGGGGGATAGTCCATATATTTGTATCCCTCCTGAATCTACCACTGCTATTCAGTAATAGTGTAGAGACCAAACTCTATGCTAAACTCGGTACTAACTAAAGAAGTTTGCTCAGACACAAGGAAGTAGAAACTATTTCTCTTCAGGTTTGGGGGGAGGGAATCAGATTGAGGCCCCCATGGTGAGGGAAGGAGTGGGGCAAGGGCTGGTCCTGAGGGTGCTGCCCAGCCAGGGTGGGGCATGGGGCTCAGGACTGGGGTGGGGAGCAGGACAGAGCCATGAATGGCTGATCTGGGGTGGCGGGGGGGAGCAGCTCTTGCTGCTGTCCACAATATCAGGGAGGGGGGCATGGAGGGCAAGTGTCCCCTAGATTTGTGTGTGGGGTGAGGACAGATGCAGCTGCCTGCTGCAGTCTTGGGGCTCCCCACTCTGCTGCCCTCCCCCTGGGAGCCCTGCGCCAGCTGTCCTGCCATGGTGAGGTGCCCCCTGCTCTTGCAGGAGCAGCGGGGGTGGCAGCATGGGTGGTCAGGGGGCACCTCACTATGGCAGCACAGCTGGTGCAGGGCTTCCAGGGGGAGGGCAGCAGGGTGGAGAACCCCGTGGTCAAAGTGGGCAGCCCACTGGCACCCCTGTGCTCCCATGGGCTCTGCCCGTGTGCCCCCAGGGGCTCTGTTTGGCTCTGCTTCAGCTATGCTGCTAGGAGTGGGCATCATCTTGAGCTGCCCTCTTCCCCCAGCAAATATAAAAGTCAGCACCTATGATTGAAATTATAGTCGAATCTCTTGTTCTGAAAAAGAGAGGGATAGATACTGCCTACAGTTGCTTGGAAAGCTCCAGTGGAAAAGGTCCTTAAGACTGGAATGCCAAGCTCATACGTTTGCTATTAGAAGTTGTAGGTCCTTTAACAGTGTGTGACCGCCGGGTTGTGATTCCTCTTTCTCGGGTAGTTCTAGTCGTGTAGGTAGATGTCACTATCCTCTTGGGACCGCTTCGGTGTCGGAGCAGCTCTCTTTCGCCCAAGTCCCCGACCTTGTTCTCAGCCACCACGACTTGATGTTCTTCAGTGTCAAGGTCGGTTCGTTGTATACTCCGTGGCCCAGGTCCCTCGGTGGTCACATCCTGGGGCTCCGCCACCCCTGCACATCGATCTCACGCCACCTCTAGTGCGTTCTTCTTCTGTGGGTCTGATTTCTCTGTGGTGGGGTGGTATTCCTTCTCCACCTGGCCCATCCCCGTCGGGGTGCTCGCCGACCAGCTTGACACACGTTCCCTCTTTCCTTCTCCCTGTTTGATCCTGTATGAGGTCGCAGCACAGGTTTGGACTCACCTAAAGCAGCCTCAACCCTATTTCTATGAAGAAGCCCCCTCAGCTATCCCAGCTAAGGTATCCGCCATCTGGAAAACAAAACCATAAACAAACTTAAAGACCAGCTCCTCGGCCCCTTTACAGGCTGAGGATCCTATCTGGACCTCCCCGGTCCTCCTAGGCTGTCCCTGGCCCCTAATCTCCCTAGTGCCCCTACAGTTTCCTGGCACGGTGGCTTGGCAGCGATCCCTGCCCCGGCTACACCCTCTCAGGGCTCTCCCGGGTCTTCTCCCCCTTTGTGTGGCAGAGTCTCGCAGCGCCGCCCCGGCACTCCACCTGTGGGTCATGCTGTCTTCAGGTTTGTATCCCGTTGGGCCCTCCGTGGCCATGCTTCCTGCTCCTCTTCTGTCAGGAGCATCCTCCAGCCACGCTGTCAGCCTCTGCTCCTTCGGAGCTCTGCTGTTGGCCGCCGCCGCCACTTTTCTCCCTGGTGGAGCTGGTAGCTGCCCCTCCCTGGGGCTCTCCACCCTTCTCACTGGGGGAGCTGTTAATTGCTGTGTCCTGGGGCTATCCACCCCTTCCGCAGCTGCAGCTGCTGCTTTTAACTTCCCCGGCTGGCGTCCTTCCCTGACGTCACCAGCTGGACGCACCTGTATAAACAAGCGGCTGACGCGCCGCACGGGTCCTCTCGGCGGCATCGCGTGTTCTTCCTCGGGTTCTGCAGGTAAGTCCAGTTTACTAGTTGTCTCCCCGGGACACAGTGTATCTGGAATTGCTCAGTGCTTATTCAGAGGGAAGACTTCATTGCACATTGGCATTAGGGGTGTGTGCAATGGGCCGTATTTGATTCAGATTTGGCTCGGGTCAGGGACAGTGATTTGATTTGTTGATTCAGATCACTGTCCCAATTTGATTCGGCCAAATCTGAACCTGAAGATTCAATGCTGATTCAGAGAATCAGCAATTCGGGCATAGACACGGCTTTAAATATTTTTTCTACATACCTTGAGGTACCAGGTATGATGGTCAACGCTGCGATGGTGGGGCATACCACAGGAGCGTGGGGGGGCCCCCATGTGTTTGGTGGCGAAACCAGAAGTGGACCGGAAGTACTTTTGGTCCACTTCTGGGTCCACTGCTGAGAGTGCAGGGGAGCCCCCCTCTGCTCAGTGATTGGCCGCAGGGGGATCCCAGGTGCCCCCCCAGACCCAGGAGGGGCCAGTCGCCCTGTGTGTTCCCACCCCTTGTGCGTTCCCCGGCAGACCTGGAACTGGATCAGAAGTGTTTCTGGTCCATTTCTGGGTCTGCTGCCAAGTACAGTGGGGAGCCCCCCATGCTCCTGTGGTACACTTCATCCACCCCAGCATCTCAGCATTCACAAGCCACCTGGTACCTTGAGGTATGTAGAGAAAACATTTTAAAGCTGTGTCTGTGTCTGAATTGTCAAATCTCTGACTCAATTCAGAGGGTTCAGATTCAATTCAGAGAGATTAAAGGGTTTCCTGATTTGATTTGGATTTGGAGATTTGGCCTCTGAATCGGGCTGAATCTCTGCCGAATCAAGTCAGCAACTGAAGCTTTGCACAGCCCTAATTGGCATGTTCATGTTGTTTATGGTTCTCCTTTGTGACCAGACCCAACTCTGCATAACTGTTGCATAATGTGAATTCAACAGCAAAAGGTGGCAAGGATCTGAGTTTTCACATCAGTAACCCAAGAGCTGTTTGTCAAGATGATTACCTATGTTATCGCATTATGTCTTGGTGCAAAGGTGGATACTAGAATTATCATACCTGTAAATATAGATTCTGCAATTATGATGCTTATTACTCTGATCTGTTAGTCTGGTAAGATTTCCTTACATATTTCTTCCTGAGATCAGGTTCTTAGTCTTCTCTTGCTTTTTTCTAAGAAGTGTTAATGGATGTTTCTTGGAACATCTTTATTCATAAGGGACAGGGAACAATGTTTTAAACTCTATCCAGAACCTGTTGCTTGATTTATAGCAGAGGAGACATCTAAACTATTGGTCTGCATTGGGAGGCTAAGGTTGGAAATCAAACAATTTGTAATATTAAACCTTTACCAGAGTAAAGCAGGGGCTGTCTCATTCTTTTGAGTGTAGGCAAGACACTGCTACAGGAAACTGATAAAATTGCTGGAAATAATTTTGTTTTAACGCATCAGCTTAAACTTTCACTTTTAGGTTTTATTTCTAAAAAAGGAAGCTGTGTTTTATGAAATTAAAATCTGAGGTTCAGTGAACTGTAGCTATATTAGCTACATTGCAACTCATGTTGTAAACTATAGTAGCTATGATTTTTATTTTTTTAAGTATATAGATCATGCCAGACATACATGTAGATGAGTTTAACTTTTGGAAAAGCTGTAAAGGCAACCTGTAGAGTGGATATTCTTGTACTAGAGTACTGGGCCGGGGCTTGTAAAATTATTCATGGTAAAAAAAAAAAAATGGGGAATGTAGTAGTGGATGGCAACTTGGGCAGCAACAACCATGAGATGATTGAATCCAGGAGCCTAAGGAAAAAAGGAAGAACAGCAGAGTAAGGACTCTGAACTTCAGAAAAGCAGATTTCGACTTTCTTGGGAAACTCATGGGCAGGATCCCCTGGGAGGCCAGTCTAAGCGGGGAGGAGTCCAGGAGAGCTGTACTGTAAATGAACCTTACTGAGGGTGCAGGAACAAACCACCCTGATGCGTAGGAAGACTAGGAAGTATGGCAGAAAACCAGCTTGTCTTAGCAGGGAATTTTCAGTGAGCCAAAACACAAGAAGCAAGATTACAAGGAGTAGAAACTTGGACGGACAACTAGGAAGTAGTATAAGAGCATTGTTTGGGCATGCAGGGATGAAAGCAGGAAGACCAAAGCACAACTGGAGTTGAAACCAGCATGAGACATGAAGAGTAACAAGAAGGGTTTCTACAGGTATGTCAGCAACAAGAGGAAGATCAGAGGGAAAGTGGTTCCATTACTAAATTGGGGAGGCAACTTAGTACAAGATGATGCAGAAAAAGGCTGAAGTACTCAATGTCTTTTTCACCTCAGTTCTCACAGGCAAGGTTAACTCCCAAACTACTGTACCTGGCAGTACAGTTTGGGGAGGAGGTGAGCAGCCAACAGTAGCAAAAGAACAGGTTAGGGACTGTTTATAAAAGCTGGATGTATACAACTTCCTGGGGCTGGATGCAATGCATCCAAGGGTGCTGAGGGAGTTGGCCACTGTGATTGCAGAGCTGCTGACCATCATCTTTGAAAATTCATGGTCATCAGGAGAGGTCCTAGATGATTGGAAAAGGGGGCTATAGTGCCTATCTTTAAGAAGGGGAAGGAAGATCTGGAGAACTACAGACCAGTCAGCCTCATCTCAGTCCCTGGAAAAGTCATGAAGTAGGTACTCAAGGAATCCATTTCTAAGAACTTGAAGAAGATGGTGATTAGCAGGGATCCTTGTTTCCCTGATTAAAAAAAAAAAATGACAAATTCTCTGATAAACCCCCCAAAATGCTTAATTAAAATTAAAGGCTCCCCACAGTCTCCCCTCCCCCCACAATCCCCTGTGACCTGCTTGTGCCCCCTCACTCCACCTATAACACTGTTGCCAGGACAGCATGGAGCTCACAGAGGCAGCAGCTTTCCTGCATGATCCCACTGTGCCCTGCAGTGCCTGGTCGCACATGCTGTGCTGTGGAGACCTGGAGGAGGGCATGAGCCTGTAGAACACTTCCGCCCCTCACACAGTCTGGGGACACAGGCAGAGTTGACCGGAGCAGGATGCGAGGTCCGAGACAAATTAGCCTATGCAAGGCCCCGCCCCCGCTCCGATCTGGGCCCTGGACCCAAAGAAGCTGCTGCTGCCAATGCCGGCAGGGGGAGCAAGCAGCTGGATGTGGAGCCAGTTGCTCTGCCCAGCTCTGCAGTGCTGCTGCTCCACCCCCCAAAGCACAGGACCCTGGGCAGTCGCCCTGATTCACAACCCCTGCCTCCCCAGGGACAGCCCTGGGTGTGGGTTACCTCTGCCCCCCCCGGGAGTACACGCTGCAGCACCCCACCTCCCACCCCTGAACAAGCCACTGATGGCCTCATCCTGCTCCCCGCCCAGGCTCTGAGGCCACACATTGCAGCCTCGGGCCCCAAGCCCCATGCGCTGCCCAGCAGGGCAGCAGCCTCAGCCCCAGCCCTGCCCAATTCCCTCCCTATGGGGGCCTCAGTACTCCCCCTCACTTACCTGCAGGAGCTGCTCTCCAGGCTGCCTGGGGCCATGTTCATGTACATGCATGTGGTGCCCACTGCCTGACCACCCTCCTCCTGCTCCCTTGCAGCCCTTTGCAGGCTGGAACTCTTCCAGCCTGCAGAGGACTTGGTGGAAAACTACAAAATCAATGGGTTTCTCTGCTAAAATGAGAAATCTGCATTTTAGTAAAGGGGGAAAATCCATAGTTTACTCCGTTTTTCTGTGGGAAATGGAAAACCTGGATCCCTGGTGATTAGGAAGTCAGCATGGATTCAACAAGATCAGGCCATGCCTTACCAACCTGATTGTTTTCTTTGATGAGATGACTGGCTTTGGATGCAGGAAGAGCACGATATACATGATATATCTTGACTTTGCTTGTGGCGGACTTACTGATACGGCCTGGCTCGTCCGATCTTGGAGAATCTCTGGTATGATTGGTGGAGCCCATCCACCAATCGGGTAATGGCAGGGAGGCACTAGTCCTGCCTCTATTCAGGTGAGGTAGAGAGACCCAGACCTGATTTAAGCCTGCACTCTGCAGGTCTGGCAAAACTTTGGTGGGGGTGGAGTCTCCAGAGAGAATAAAAGGGGCTGCATGTCCAGCACGCGCACACAGTGAGGGACAGAAATGAGAGCAGAACTAAGAAGAGCTGGAGAAGAGCTGCCCAGTGGGCAGATGCTGCTACTCTGAGGAGCCCCTGTGATCACCTCTCATCAGACAGGAGCAGCGGACAGTTTTAGCCCCAGTTGGTCCACCGTGCAGCTCAGGGGGCAAGACCCTGGGAGCTGTGTGAGATAGCTCGGGCCTCCAGCCATTTGGTGCATGCAGCACGGTGCATGGAGCCAGACCCTAAGAGTAAGAGGCTCAGGTCTGCAATCCATGGTGTGCAGGCAGGGCTCTGGGTGTACGGAACCAATGAGGCTCTGGGAGCCATCTGCGGTGGCGTGAGGTTCCATCTCCTGGCACGTGGCAGGTAACCCAGTGAAGGAGCCGCTGCATGGAGGGTCCAGGAGCTGACTGAGCCCCAGAGTGGTGCAAGGTGGTTTGGGCCTCCAACCCTGAGCAAGGGTCAAAGCCCCCAAGAGCATGTGACGATGCTCAAGGCTCTGAACGGGGGTGGCCCAGGAGGAGCCAGAGGTTCCGGAGGCTTCTGTGAACAAGTAGCCACACACCTGAGGGGACGAGGACCCCCACCTTGGCATCAGGTTTGTGAGTTGCTGGGGAATAGGGTTCCCACAGGGGAGGGGGAGTCCTTCTTGGCTAGAAAGGGGTTCCTGGAGAGGAGGTTCAGGGATGGTCTTTTCTGAGCTTGTGGGCTGCCTAGGGGGCTTGGTGTGAGGCCCAGGGGGCAATAAGGTCTTCCCTCACGGGTCACTAGAGCGTAATCCAGGCCCCAGGGGGCTTGGAGACCCTTTTAATAGTTTATGGTTACTTCTGTGCTTATGTTATGTTATGATAGTGTGTTTTATGTTTTGTGATATTGTATCCTGTGAATTGTGTGCTCCTGTATCCATAAGAAAACTAACATTAGAATGTAAAATCTATATTTTACATTACAGGTCCTCCTCATTACTTACCTATGTTTACTTGTAACTTACCTGAATCCCAGTTGTGGTCATCCATTGTAGAGAAGCAAGGTTATTAGTCCTATATTATATGTAAATATATATATCAGTTTTATATTAATATTTATCTTTTAAGGTTCCCTGTAAATATTAATAAATTTAATATTGTTCTGGCCTGGCTCTATAGGGAGTGGGGAGATTGTGCTCAGCCTGCAGTTCTCTCCCATAGCACCCCTGCCTGCTGCCAGTCTTCTTCAATCAGAAAGGGGAGTACCTACCATGGGTATACCCGGGCTACATGATTTTCCATGACATTTGCAGAAGCAACCTAAGGAAGCATGGGTTAAATGGTCTCTAAGGTGGATAGAAAACTGACTGGATCATAGGGCTCAGAGTATTAATCATTGGCTTGATGTCTAGTTGGCAGCCTGTATCAAGTGGAGTGCTCTAGGGGTTGGTCCTGGCACCAGTTTTGTTCACTAACTTTATTTACGATCTAGAAGATGGGATGGAGTGCACTCTCAGCAAGTTTACAGATGACACCAAGCTAAGGGGAATAGTAGATATGCTGGAGGGTAGGGCTAGGATTCAGAGACTGCATCCACACATTGTATGGACATTTGGTCCCATGGGGACAACTGGCAGTGGCGCACCTTGCACCACTGCTTACTGTCCCCAGGGAACCCCTGTGCCACGTGCACTCTGGCACATGGCAAGTTACCCTGGGGGCGAGGGGTGCCAGTGTTGGCTTCAGCAGCCTTACCTGGGGTCCTGGAAACCGCTTGGGGCTGCAGCAATGGCGATTCTGCTGCGCAGAGTCTGACCGGCAGCTCCAAGCAGCCCAGCTCTGCTTTTGAGCATTGGGCACTGCTCATTTGTGTGCTGCTTTGTTTTATTTCTCTATGAGTTTTTTTAAAAAACAAACCCTCCATGTTGCTCTCTTGCAGCACAGAAGATAACTGAAGTGTGGTATGTCACAGATGTGCCTGTGGTGCCACATACTGCACGACCATGCTCGTCTGGATGTGGCCAGAGAGACTTTGATGAATTGGAGGATTGGACCAAAAGAAATCTCATGAGGCTCAATAAGGAGAAGTGCTAAGTCTTGCATTTAGGATGGAACGATCCCATAGGATTATTGGAAGTTAGGGTTGGAAGGGACCTCTGGAGGCCATCTAGTCGAACCCCCTGCTCAAAGCAGGACCATCCTCAACTAGATCATCTCAGCCAAAGCTTTGTCTAGCCAGGTCTTGAAAACCTCCAAGGATAGAGATTCCACTACCCCTCTGGTTAAGCTGTTCCAGTGTTTTACTATCCTCCTAGTGAGAAAATTCTTCCTAATATCTAACCTAAACTTGCCTTGCTGCAACTTGAGACCATAGCTTCTTGTTCTGTCAACTTCCACCACTGAGAATAGTCTCACTCCATTCTCTTTTGAATCCCCCTTTAGGTAGTTGAAGACTGCTATTAAGTCCCTTCTCAGTTTCCTCTTCTCTGAATTAAATAAACTCAGTTCCCTCAGTCTTTCCTCGTAAGTCATGTCCCCCAGCCCCGTCACCATTTTTGTTGCCCTCTGCTGGACTCTTTCCAATTTGTCCACAACCTTTCTGTAGTGAGAGGCCCAAAACTGAATGCAGTACTCCAGATGTGGCCTCACCAGTGATGAATAGAGGGGGATAATCACTTCCCTTGACCTACTGGCAGCACTCCTACCAATGCAGCCCTGTATGCCATTAACCTTCTTGACAACAAGAGCATGCTGCTGACTCATACTCAGCTTATTGTCCAGTATAACCTCTGGTCCTTTTCTGCAGAGCTGCTGCCCAGCCAGTCAGCCCCCAGCCAGTACTGGTACATGGGATTGTTCCATCCTAAGAGCAGGACTTTGCACTTGTCTTTGTTGAACCTCATGGGATTCCCTTTGGCCCAATCCTCTACTTTGTCTAGGTCACTCTGAATCTTCGCTTTACCCTCCAGCATATCTACTACTCCCCCCAGCTTGGTGTCATCTGCAAACTTGCTGAGGGTGCACTCTACATAGAGGTGCGCTGATAGAAATTTTTGGGGGCCGATACTGATGGCCAATTTTTAACAAGGTATATCGCCCAATACAGATTTGATTGCTGACATGTGGCCCAGCAACTTGGAGAGGAGCATCTGGATGCTAAGTCTGTTTTGGGGAAAGGGGTGAGGGGGAGGGAAGGGGAGTGAGGGGGTTGCAGGTTGAGGCCCCCATGGTGAGGGAGGGAATGGGGCTGGCGCTAGGGCTGGAGCACAGGCAGGTGTTGCACAGCCAGAGTGGGGTGCAGGATGGAGCTGTGGCTCATCCAGGGGTGGCACAGGTGGCTGGGGTTGATTCAGCTGCTGCACATACCCGAGGGAGGGCATGGGGGGCATGTGCTCCCCGGATCTCTGTATGGGGCAACAGCAGGCTGCCACTCCATGCTGGGGCCAGGGGCAGTGCATCACTCTTCCCAACGAGGGGGCCAGGCCAGGTTGTGCTTGGAGCAGGTGGTGGCAGTGCTGTGACAGGGGGCTACGGTGAATTTTGGGGTGGCTGTAGCTCCCCCGCCAGCCCCCTTCCCAGCACTGCTGCTGCCCACCCCAAGTGTAGCCCTGCTGAGAAGAGCCCATTGCTGCCCCTGGCCCCAGCTCACATCAGCAGCCTGTCCTCACCCTAGGCACAGATCCAGGGGGAACAGCCCCCACATGGCTCCTCCAGGGTGCATGCAGTGACAGGAGCTGTGCTCCCTGCCATGTCTCCTGGATAAGACCCTCACAGCACCATCCTGTCTGCATCTGCCCTAGCATCAGCCCTACTCCCTCCCTCACCGTGGGGGCCTCAGTCTGCCCCCCCCACACCCCTACCTTCCCCACTACCTTTCCCTCCAACAGATGTATCAGCTGGATGCTGCTCTTCATGCTGCCAGGCTTGCCATGTGCATGCTGCTCCATGAACTTTCCAGGGACTGAGGTAAGGCTAATTGGTCTATAGTTCCCTGGACCCTCCTCTTTCTGTTTTTTAAATATGGGCACTATGTTTGTCCTTTCTAGCATCTATGAATCTATGACTGAAAGTCAGAAGAGACCTCAACAGGTCATCGAGTCCAACCCCCTGCTTGGGCAGGAAAGAGTGCTGGGGTCAGATGATCCCAACCAGATGCCTATCCAGCCTTCTCTTAAAGACCCCCAAAGTAGGGGAGAACACTACCTCCCTTGGAAGCCCATTCCAAATTCTGGCCACCCTTACTGTAAAGAAGTTCTTCCTTAGAAAACACTGGCTGGAAAACTACCTTCCCTGCAATAAAATTCCTGCTCTAGGTAAGGATCAAACTCACAACCTCAGCATGGCTCACCCAAGTACTGCTGTATAAGTACCATTTGTTAACCAATTGCCCCACTGGAGCAGTTAAGGAAATATTTAGCAGAGGATGGTTTTGATCCCTAGACCTCAGGGTTATAGGGCCAGCACACTTCCACTGCACCATCCTGCTGCAAGTTAAATCATTGGGAACCTCTCTTGATCAGCATTAGGTTTTAAAGATAATGGCCAGTGGCTCTGCAATCACATCAGCCAACTCCCTCAGCATCTTTGGGTGCATCCCATCTGGCCCCATGGACTTATACATGTCCAGCTTTTCTTAGTAGTCCCTAACCTGTTCTTTCACCACTGAGGGATGCTCAATTCCTCCTCAAACTGTGCTGCCCAGTGCAGTAGTCATGCATTGGTACAGGCTGGGACTGACTGGCTAAGCAGCAGCTCTACAGAGAAGGACCTGGGGGTTAGAGTGGACAGTAAGTGGAATATTATCTAACAGTGCACTCTTGTTGCCAAGAAGACTAATGGTATACTGGACTGCATTAGTAGGAGTGTTGCCAGCAAATCGAGGGAAGTGATTATTCCCCTCTATTTGGCACTGGTGAGGCCACATTTGGAGTACTGTGTCCAGTTTGCTCCCTACATCCCCATAGAAAGGATGTAGACAAATTTGGAGAGGGTTCAGCAGAGGACAGTGAAAATGGTTAAGGGGCTGGGCCTCATGACTTATGAGGAGAGGCTGCAGGAACTGGGCTTATTTAGTCTGGACAACATAAGACTGAAAGGAGATTTAATAGCAGCCTTCAACTACCTGATTCCAAAGAGGATGGTGCAAGACTGAAGTCCCTTCTGACCCAAACATCTATGAATCTATGACTGTTCTCAGTGGTGGCAGATGACAGAACCAGGAGCAATGGTCCCAAGTTGAACAAGGGGGAGTTTAGGTTAGATATTAGGAAGAATGTTCTCAGTAGGAAGGTAGTAAAGCACTGAAACAGGTTACTTAGGTTGTGAAATCCCCATCCTTGGAGGTTTTTAAGATCTGGCTAGACAAAGTCTTCACTGGGATAATATAGTTGGGGCTAGGCTAGTATTGCTTTAAGCAGGGGGTTTCTGTGATTCTGTGATTTTTTTTAAGATACATGCATCACAGTTTCCCATTCATAGATTGTAAGGCCAGAAGGGACCTTGGAAGATCATCAGGTCCAGCCCCCTGCACCAAACCGGAAAGATAACTGGAGGTCAGGTGACCCCAGCAAGGTGACCGTCTAGTCTCCTCTTGAAGATTTCCAGGGTAGGTCATTGCTCTGGAGGTAGCTTATTCCAGTCTGGACACCCTGACTGTGAAGATGTTTTTCCTAGTGTTGAGCCTGAATCAGTCTTCCAGGAGTTTGTGGCCATACTCTTGGTTTTCCCCTTGGGTGCCCTGGTGAATAGTTGTTCACTGAGCCCTTGATGTACTTCCTTAGTGTAGCAGTAGGCTGCTACCAGGTCCCCTCTCAGCCTTCTTTTCCTCAGGCTGAAGAGTCCCAGATTCCTCAGCCTTTCCTTGTATGGCTTGACTTTTAAGACCTGATCATACGGCTGGCTCTTCTTTGGACTCTCTCAAGCTTGTCCATGTCCTTGTTAAAGCGTGGTGCCCAGAACTGGACGCAGTACTCCAACTGCGCTCTCACCAGTGCTGAGCAGAGCGGAAGAATCACCTCCTTGGTTTTGCTGGAGATGCATCGATTGATGCATGCCAGAGTATTATTTGCCCTACTGGCAAATAATCGTATTGCCAGCTCATTCATACTGTGGTCTATTCATAGCCCCAGGTCCCTTTCATTCATGGTGCTAGTCTGTTTAGTGCCACTGAGCCTGTAGGTGCGTTGGGAGTTGCTTGTCCCAAGGTGGAGCACTTTACATTTGTTGACATTGAACTTCATCAGCTTCTGATGTGCCCAACTTGCTAGCCTGTCTAGGTCCAAATGTATCTGTGGCCTATCTTCAAACGTGACCACACCCCCTGATAACTTGGTGATGTCCAAGAACTTGGCCAGTGAGCTCTTCACCTCCATATCCAAATCATTAATAAAGATGTTGAAAAGTACTGGACCAAGCACTGACCACTGCCCACTTGTCGCCAGGATAACAGATCTGTTCACTACAACTCTCTGGGTCCTATCCTGCAGCCAGTTTTTCACCCACCTGACTATCTTGGAGTTAAGCCCACAATCCTCCAATTTTCTCACAAGGACATCATGGGATACTAGATCAAAGGCCTTTTGGAAACAAAGGTATACAATGTCAACCTGCTCTCTCGTGTCCAGATGGCGAGTTACCTGGTCATAGAAGGAGATGAGGTTGGTAAGGCAAGACCTGCCTGTGATGAAACCTTGCTGGCTGTTATTCAGAATCTTACCTTTTGCAAGCTTATCATGGATAGACTCCTTGATGAACTTTTTCTAAGATTTTCCCTAGGATTGAAGTTAGGCTGACTGGCCTACAGTTACCCAGGTCCTCCCTCCTGTCCTTCTTGTTGATGGACACAACATTGGCCCTCTTCCAGTCCTTAGGGACTTTTCCGGAGTGCCACGAGTTGTGGAAGAGTTTGCCAGGGGTTGTGCAATGACTTCAGCTGGCTCCTTCAGCACTCTTGGACGAAGATCATCCGGTCCTACTGACTTGTATACATCTAATTTTTTTTAATTGGTCATACACCAATTCTGCGGCAGTAGTAGGAACTACACTACGTGGTGTGGTTTTCCCCGTGGTCCGGTGAAAGACAGAGGCGAAGTAGTCATTCAGGAGTTCATCTTTCTCCTGGGTACCATTAACCAGTTCTCCTGAGTTGTTCAGCAATGGCCCCACACTCACATTTATTTTCTCCTGTTCCCTATACACCTAAAAAAGGACTTCTTTTTGTCTTTGATTCCCGTTGTTAATCTAAGTTTGGTTGCTGCTTAGGCCTGTCTTATCCATTCCCTGCAAATGCGGGCAATCATGGAATAGTCCTCCCTGGGGCCTTTCCCGAGCGTCCATTGTTTATAAGCTTCTTTCTTCTTTCTTAAGAGGACCATGATTTCCCTGTTTAGCCAAGAGGGCTTCCCGGCCCTTCTGTTACCTTTTCTCCACATAGGAATGGACTTCCTTTGCTCTTCAAGGATTGTGTCCTTAAGGAACAACCACTGTTTGTGCACACCTTTTGCCTTTGGTCCCTGGTCCAGCAGCACTTGCTCTACTAGTGACCTAAGCTTGTTGAAATTTGCATTTTTGAAGTCCAAGACTTCAATCCTGCTATCCAATTTGTCTGCTTACATCAGATAGTGAATACCTGTAAATGGATTTAACTGTACTCCATTACTTGTATTCTTCATCGCTATCATTTATTTAGGTTGTAAAACTTTCATGGCAAAGATTATTTCTTAATGTGTTCTTATTATCTTAGGATTCCAATCTTAGCTGGTGCCTCTGGGCTATGGCAAAATACAAAATAATATGATATAATTGCCTTTATTAAATCAGCATTTGGTACCAGTTACCACACACTGGAGATTGATATTTGCTGTCGATTTTCCCTTCTGCTTATAACGGGATATACCTGTGGTAACAGTCGGAAAATGTTGACTTCTTAATAGTCAGAATTATAGTAAAAGTCAATTTATGCTGGGTATTAAATGCCTGTAAAGCAAATTATTTCATTCACAGGATATCTCATCATCTCTTTGTTTCTTTATTTTATGGTGTATAAGATGCAATTCTACCTTTTGCTCATTACCTCATCATTTTGTTTTTGTTTTGTGATATTTGTACTGCATAACAAATATAACAGCTAGTGTGTGACACTTTAGCCAGCAGCAGGTTTCTTTACTAGAGTGTAAAACTGTTCTTGGCACTTCTAGACTATTATAATTTCTGTCATTGCAACTAAGTGCCAAAATGAGCAGTTTCACATTATTACTACTAGCTTGCCTCATTTTTATGGACAGATTGAGTAGCAAAGGCAGGATTTAAACCTCAGCAGGTGGTCCTTTCTCTGTCATTGGAGTCAAGGGAGAATGTTGCCCTGTTACCCCTCCAAGCGAAAAGTAGGTAACTGCTTTTTTTAGTGCTTATTTGTTCAGCTTATTGGTTCATCTGGGAAGCAGTGTCTTTATACAAAGAAAGTAGATTCCTCCCACTCTTGCACTAGTAATGATCAAATCAAAACTAGTAATGATTACAGTAGTGATAACGTTTTGCACTATTTCCCAGAACATAGTCATTAACATGAAATTAATAACTGGATTAAATGTAACGCAAGGCACCAAAAATGTGTTCACTCAAAATGCATTCAGATTTGTCAGTTTCCCTGCACTGCTTCTCCCAGGTCTATTAACTAGAACAATATTGAAGCAACCCCTACCTGGTAAACCTCCAGAATCAATCTAGAACATGGTTCCACATAGCTGAGAACTTGTGTAGTATGGATGTAAACTGCCAGCCACTTTTAACTGGTTTCTACACAGTTTTCCACCAAAACAAAACAGTTTTTAACTGTTTTCCACCAAAACAATTTTGTGTGCCCCCTGCCACACCCCATGCTATCCTGTAAGCTTTGAAGTATTTATCCTTGGGTATGGGAGAGAGGTGCTGAGTCTCCTTCACAGGTGGGGATTTAAGGCACAGAAGAGCTAAGTGATTTGAGTAAGGTTACACAAGTCTGTGGCAAGGCAGGATCTCCCAAGTATCTGACAGGCAGTTAACCAGTAAACCGTTTTCCCTCTCTCAATACCTACTGTGGCTGAGATAAATCCATAAATGGGTGTGTCAGTCCAGTGGTGGCCAATCTGTTTTATGGTGCTGTATATTCATTCATCCAGTCGAGGGGTTGTCAGCTGGCAGTATGTGTACCCCTGGGGGTACTTGGGAAGTCCCTAAGGGGTATGTTGGCATGTGTGGGTGGGGACGGAGCACTGCCACCCACTATACCATGCTGCTGCCTCCCAGGAGCAGGGCTGGAGCAGGGCGAGGGCAGCGGCATCCCTCTGTGGGCTGCACAGGTGACGCTTGGCCGGTCAAATGCAGGGGAAGGGGATTGGGAAGCTTGCACACGGCAGTAGCTGCTGCCACCATTCACCACCCCACACTGCCTCTCTGCGTTTGGTCCCCTTCCCTCCCACATCCAGCCTCCGGGGGTACACTTATTAAAAAAGGTTGAAAACCCCTGATCTGTTCCTTTTCAGGTGGCTATATAGTTCATCACAAACGTTCATGGTTTTGCTCTGACCTACAGCACATATGTTAGCTTGCACTTTTTTTTAATCAAGAAAATTCCTAATGAAAAACTCAGCATTTCTTGGATTTGTAGTAAAAGCACAGCAGGTGATAACAGTCCTTTTAGGTTAAGGGAGATTCATACCGTTCACACAGAGCTTTGATTGGAGAATAAATCTTAGTTCTTCAGAAGAGTCTCACTAAAAAGACAAAGTGGCAATAAGAGAAATAATTGAATTCCTTATTTTGTTTTACATAGCCAAGTTCATTACCTTTTTTTTCAAAGCCGTCTGAGCAGCAAAGATAAAAAGAACTCTCTTAGCAGTCCAGAAAGAAGCTGGATTTAACTTCTGTGTTGTTATGTAAAGCTTGATCAAATCCTTTCGTCTTAACAGATTTAACTGGCCAACAGCAAAAGGCTCAGGATTCTGGGATTAAGATTGTATTTGGTAAGAGGACTGGTGCATTAGTGCTTTCTTTTGAACTATAGAAAGAACAAAGTAAACATCAAAAGCATTAAGCCATGAGAGTGGATTGTTGACTCAGTGTTGCTGCATGACAAGAGGTTAGAACTCAATAGTGGCTACTCTGTTTACTGAGTGCCAGGCAGAAAGAAGCAATTTGACCGGTATTGTCTATTATATCCAGGACCTGCCTTTGATATTGCCGCTCTGTAAAGCACTGTAAGTTGAAAATTTGGGGTTTTTTCTTATATGGTCAATGGATCCCTTAAATCAGCTGAGGCTAGTAGAGCTGTGTCACTTATCATATCTAATGTTACCATACTCTGGTTTTTTTGTTCATTCTCTGTCAGAAGCAAGGACTACAGAATATACTCCATACCACAGACAAAATGGCAGATTTCATTCCACAATTACTCCCTATTTGATGTATAGAGTAGTTGTCAACCAGGGGTGCACATACCCCCAGGGATACTTGAGAAGGCCCAAGGGGGTATGCACAGGTGGGGACAGAGTGCTGCCCACCCGGCTGGACACGGGGGGTGTGGGAAAGTCTCACACGGCAGCTGCCCAGCCCCCCGCCTGCTCAGCATCCGGCCGTCATGTGATGCCATCCCCCTGCTCTGCATCTGGTTGTCGGGGGTACACTGCTCTGTCTGGCCACCGGGGTACACTTACCCAAAAAAGTTGAAAACTCCTGGTATAGAGAATTTAAATGGAATGGAAACTTGTCCTGATTGTTTCATAGTTTCTAGGGTTGGAAGGGACCTGAGCAGATCATCTAGTCCGACCCCCTGCCATGGCAGGAAAGAATACTGGGGTCAAACGACCCCAGCAAGATGTTCATCTAACCTCCTCTTAAAAACCCCCAGGGTAGGAGCCTGCACCACTTCTCTTGGAAGCTGGTTCCAGACCCCAGCCACCCTGACCGTGAAGTAGCGCCTCCTGATATCTGACCTAAACCTACCCTCTGCCAGCTTGTGACCATTATTCCTGGTCACTCCTGGCGGTGCTCGGGGGAACAGTGACTTCCCCAATGCCTGCTGATCCCCCCTGACTAGTTTATTACAGGCCACAAGATCCCCCCTCAGCCTTCTCTTTTGGAGGCTGAACAGGTTCAGGTCCTGTAGCCTGTCCTCATAGGGCCTGCCCTGTTGTCCCCTGATCATACGAGTGGCCCTCCTCTGGACCCTCTCCATGCTGTCGACATCCCTCTTGAAGTGTGGCACCCAGAACTGGACACAGTACTCCAACTGTGGCCTGACCAGTGCCGCATAGAGGGGGAGGATCACCTCTTTGGACCTGGTTGAGATGCATCTGTGGATGCATGACAAGGTGCAGTTGGCCTTCCTAATTGCCTCTCCACACTGCCGGCCCATGTTCATCTTGGAGTCAATGATGACCCCAAGATCCTTTTCCACCTCCATGCTGACAAGAGGGGAGTTCCCTAACCTTGTAGGTATGGTACCGTTTGTTCCTCCCCAGGTGCATCACTTCGCACTTGTCTGTGTTGAAACCCATCCTATTCTCATCCGCCCACCCTTGTAACCTGTCTAGGTCCGATTGCAGTCTATTCCTCCCTTCTAGCATGCCCACATCCCCCCACATCTTAGTGTCATCAGCAGATTTGAACAGGGAGCTTTTTACCCCCTTGTCCAAATCACTGATGAAGATGTTGAACAGTGCGGGCCTGAGGACCGAGCCCTGTGGAACCCCACTGCCCACGTCCTTGCAGGTTGAGAAGGACCCATCCACTCCCACCCTCTGGGTGCGGCTCTCCAGCCAGTTGGCAACCCATTTGATTGTGTGGGTGTCTACACCACAGCCCCCCAGTTTCTTAATGAGAACGGGGTGAGAGGCAGTGTCAAAAGCCTTCCGGAAGTCCAGGAAGACTATGTCCACTGCTACCCCTGCGTCTAATGATCTGGTGATCTGATCGTAAAAGGCCACCAGGTTGGTCTGACAGGACCTGCCACTGATGAACCCATGTTGGTTGCCCCTAAGCATGAAATCCCCCGCTGGCCCCTCCTGGATGTGTGCCAGCATAATTTTCATAAACGGCTTGCCTAGGATCGAGGTAAGACTAACCAGCCTATAGTTTCCCGGGTCCTCCTTCCTGCCTTTTTTGAAGATGGGAACCATGTTGGCCCTCTTCCAGTCCTCCGGTACCTCACCAGAGCACCACGAGTTCTCGTACAGCTGTGCCAGGAGACTTGCAATGACCTCGGCCAGTTCCTTTAGAATTCTAGGGTGGAGATCATCCGGACCGGCTGACTTGAATATGTGCAACCCCTCCAGAAGCTCCCTAACTAAATCCTCGCTAACCTGTGGTGTGCCTCCCCGGGGCCTGAGGGGGGCCCAGCAGGGAGGTGGCTGTTCTGGTCCCTACTTAGGAAGACGGAGGCAAAGAAATCATTAAACACGTTAGCTTTGCCGTCTGGTGTGACGACCAAATTTCCCAACGCGTCCTGCAAGGGTCCCGCATTACCCGGGACCTTCTTTTTACCCCCTGTGTATTTAAAAAAGGACTTCTTATCTGGGAAGCTAGTCCCAGTTCCATCTCTGCCTTGGTCTTCCTAACTAACCCCCTACATCCCTCGAGCAACTGCAGAATAGTCCTCCCTGGTGATGACCCCTTCTTTCCATTGGGTGTAAGCCTCCTTTTTAGCAAGGAGACATTCCCGGATGCTTTTGGTGAGCCATGGAGGCTTGTATGCTCTCCTGCTCCCTTTGATCCTTGTTGGGATTACCTTCCTTCGGGCTTGGAGGATCGTCTCCTTAAGGAACGACCACTCTCCTTGGACACCTGGCTCCCCTCCCCTCTGGGACCTCAGCGCTCCTCCAATTGTCCTCCTTAGCTCATTGAAGTTTGCCCTCCTAAAATCTAGGGCCACTGCCTTACTACATGCCTGTGCCACCTTGCGCTGGATGGTGAATTCCAGCAGGCGATGATCGCTGTCGCCCAGGTGATCAAGCACCCGCAGCCCCCTCACCAGGTCATCACCTGTGGCCAGCACTAGGTCTAATGAGGCATCTCCCCTGGTGGGGCTGTGCACCTCCTAGGTTAGATGGAGGTCCTGTACTCTGTCCAAGAACCTACGTGAGCGTTCAGACCTGGCTGACTGCTCTTCCCAGCAGATGTCCGGGAAGTTCAGGTCCCCCATGACTCATCCTTAGCCTTCACTACCTTCTGTGAGCTGACCCAAGAATTCCTGGTCAAGCTCTTCTCCCTGGTTGGGAGGTCTGTAGTAGACTCCCACCGTTAAGTCTCTTTCCCCTCGACTGCCTTGTACTCTAACTCTAACTCTGTTTATAAGCAGAGCTTACTGGGGACAGCACATACTCCTGATGTACTAGCTCAAAGACTCTTGACCATCAGTACCCGTGATGCTCCTCATCTTGCACTGAAAGTATCAAGGACCAGAAGACATTGTGTCACAATTTGTCTCAGCTGTCTCTTGGCTCAAGGGGTAACTTCTTGATCAAATACTTTATTCCTTTAATTTTAGATAGGTCAGTTTTTTCCCTGGTGCCCACTAGCAATCTGTTATTTTCTAATAAAATATATAAGTTTTTTGGATCCAGAATTGTGTCCTTGAAGTTCCTTGGATTAAAGTATTGTCCATCATAAAACTGAACTATTCCAGGGAAGGTTGGATACTCCAAGGGTTTCTGCTGCCAGAAAGAATTCCACATCTCAGGAAAATGCTCTGCCTGCTAGTCCTTTACCTCCTGAAGACTAAGAAGTTCTTCCCCAAAAAGACACGGAAGAGGGCTACAGATAGATCTCCTGAGCAAATTGATTAGGTCTGTATCAGATTCATGAACACTGAGTTCCCTTTGGCATGTCTCCTAAAGTGCCCAAAGATGCTTGGTTGGGCTTCTTAGCCTACAGGTCTTCATCTGTGTTCAAATCAGAAGAGGAGGTATAGTTTGATAGCTTATAGGGCATGCAGAGTTTGAGAGGTAGGTCCACTATTAAATACTTCTCTGTGAGGAGATCTCAACATCTGCTTTGGCTCTCAATAAAGTAGTACCTGAGGCAGCTTGAGTGCCCCAGGATTTTGTTAACCTGTTAGCAAAGTATTGGGCTTAACAAGCTGATGCTTATGGTTCTGTAAAAGGCCTCTGTCTCCTTCTGGGGTGCAGTTCCTGCAATCTCCAGCTCAGTTGCATTGGCAGATAGCCTCAACATTGATCCTCAATGTGTTCATCCTCAACATAACCTCATCCAGACCCTTTGGGAGACCCCCAGTCTGATGCTGGGGCCTGCAGTGTTTGGCACTGAGCTTCCTGACCATTCTTCCCTCAGCATCACCGGTGAGCTTACTTTCATCAGCCTCCTTATCACAACTGAGACCACTCAAGTATAGTCTCCTAGAGCACAGATGGCCATCCAGTTCTTGCAGCTCTCAGGGAACTACTGTTTTGAGCCAATGTTGTCTATTACATTTCTTAGTGAATATTGTAGGAGCACTAGGGCTGGTGTAGGGCTTGTAGGGCTAGAAGAAACCTCATCGGCCCCCTGCCCGGAGTAGGATCATTCCAGATTAAACCATCTGAGCCAAATGTCTTTCTAACCTGCTTTTCAAGGATGGAGATTGCACAACGTCCAGGTAGTTTATTCCAATGCTTGACTACTCTCATAGTCAGAAAGCTCCTCCTAATTTCCAGCTTAAATTTATCCT
This sequence comes from Crocodylus siamensis, assembly GCF_052110815.1. Taxonomy (NCBI): domain Eukaryota; kingdom Metazoa; phylum Chordata; order Crocodylia; family Crocodylidae; genus Crocodylus; species Crocodylus siamensis. The sequence goes on from NC_143403.1 coordinate 25,738,205, forward strand.
GTTGTAGCTTGAGTCCATTGCTTCTAATCCAGTCCCCTAAAGCCACGGAGAAAAGCCCTTGTCCATTCTCTCTATAATCATGTTATCAAATCCACCCTTGGTTTTCTCTTCTCCAGGCTAAATAGACTTAGTTCTTTCAGCCTTTCCTCATAAGTCTGGTCTCCCAGTCCCCTGATCATTTTTGTTGCCCTGTGCTGGACTCTTTCCAAACTGTCCACATCCTTCTTGAAGTGTGGAACCCAAAACTGGGCACAGTGCTTCAGGTGAGGCCTGGCCAGTGCTGAGTAGATCATAAGAATCACAACAAGCAAGAAAGAATCACAAGCAAGAAAGTTCTAAGCAAGAAGGTGTGAATGGTAGATCCATGTATAGATTTCCATCTGGAGAAGGTATCTTTCAGAAATATACCCCAGCTTGCTGCTGAAGAGAGCCACAGAGTTGCCTCTAAACCCCAAATTTCTTTTTCCCCAACCTTATGCACTCAGGACAGAGGAAACCTGGTATACCCTGAATGTGAGATGTGACTTAACCTTTCACATACACAGGACAAAATCATTTGGCTCACTTCTTAGTCCATGAGAATTATAGCATATTCCTTCTGATTTCAAGCAATACTGGCAGCATTGCTGAACAAGTATCAATCCTGGACATCTCTAGAGTGACCATCTCTATTTACATATTAACAAAATACCATACATTTTTCAAAGCCTACAGATAGGGATGCTGTGTTCAGCAAAGTAGTTGTTGGATTTCAGTCACTAGTCCTTAACTTCTGAGGTGCCATTTTCATATGGACTATTTCCTGGTTTGGCAACTATGGCATGTCTGTCTGGGCTGTCACTCGAAGGAAAAAAGAGAAGTTGCTTATCTTATGGTACCTGGAGCTCTTCAAGATGCATTGGCTATGTGCACATTCCATAGTCAACTTCCTGGGTATCTGGCACCCTGGGATTCCATGGTTGAGAGGAAACAGGCTAGCGGATATGCTCTACACCTTCATACTCTTGCAGCAAGGCAAGAGGAGCAGTACTTAGCACTAGTGCAGCCAAACAAGTCTCCCAGATCAAGAGCATGAGATGCATGTTCAGCCACGGTTAAAAACATACACACAAAACACCTCTCAAACTCCAGTTCCTGGAAAGTAACTCAATCCTTTACTTCTGAAACTTGCACAAATATTTTAAGTGCACCTGCTTTCTGTGGTAATCTCGAGACAACTTTTAAAATATGTAAGATGGAAACAAGGAATGTAATGTGCATATGATTATTTTTTAAAACCAGACATTGCTTAAGTCATTGCTTTTTATTTGGGGTGCCTTGGAACTTTACACCAGGCTTTGTATAAACCCATAACAACAGGCTGGTTCTTTAACCTAATTCCATTGTCTCATTTAGTGTCATTACGATATGGACATGAAAGAAGTGATAATTTTCATACCTAATTTTCTAGGCATCAGCTACATGCACTATGGAGGTAGGGAATATGTAGCTTGTATGTATTATGGAAAGGCTCATTCAACAAAGCATATGTTGTGCGGACATGCACAGCTGTTTAATCTTCAAACTGCCACTGATGGGTATAGCGCAGGGGTGGGCGGTTATTTTGGGCAGAGGGCTGCTTACCAAGTTTTGGCAAGTAATCAAGGGCCGCATAACAGGCAGCCAGGGGCAGATAAATATTTATTTTCTAAATTTTTTAGGGGCCCTGTGGGCTGTATAGAATGGACTGGCGGGCAGCATTTTGCCCACCTCTGGTATAGTGCTTATAGATATTGAAGGAAAAGTCTTTTGCCCACACAATTCACAGCCTAAATAACTGTTCCTCGCTGATGTCATAAACCAAGCTCTACGTATTATCAGCAGTTTGGTGTGTAATGTGTGAACTCCACATTTTTATGATTTGTTAATAATTGCTGCATTTAGCAGTTTTTCACTTGCAGTGAGACTGCACTTATAGACTCCTCCAACAGGTGAGCATTTCTTTTATAACTGCAAAATGTCTGGATAACATGAGATAATTCTTCTCTTTTTTTTAAATTCCCCTATAAAAGAAGCTGTCTGTAGAGTGCATCTTCTGCTACAGGCTGACCCACTCATTACAGCTACCGTTGTCTGCCAAAACAACGGGTCCCCACCCAAACTGGAAGCTGATAAGCTGGTTATTGCAAATTGGAAAGGGCACCAGTGAACACAGAAAAAAGGAGCAGAGGAAAGCGCCAAGTGAAAACTGCTTAGATTGGCAGATAGAATAAAAGTCACCAAAGAACATGAGACTGGTAGGATTAGCAGAAGTTTTCCTGTGGTCGTACAAAGATCCAGGAAATTATAAGAAACAGGTAGGCTGTTTGCCATGAGTGGGAGGAAAATGTTATGGCATAAGGCACTTTCAAAAAAACGTACAAGTGTTTCTTAACATTAACTGTTCCAGTTAAGAGGGTTGGTATTTGGATCAGAAGCCTTTTACTTCTAGGGTTGCTGTTTCAACTGCAGCCAAGCTAGTAGTGATGAAAAGCTATTGCCATCCAATGATCATCTGTAGCTTGTATGAAATAAGTTAGTGGTCTGTAGGCATTTCCAAATGCACCTTTGCAGTCTATAGCAACTGCCACCCATGTTGACAGTTACTACAGAGAAGCCCCTGACATAATGGGCTTGAAAAGTGAGCTCTTCTGCTGCCCTAATGGTGATCCTTCCTAGTCAACATTGAAACATGCCATAGTAGGGAGCATAATGTGCTGCGCTTGTCTGCTGTTCACAGGACTTCAGTTATTGTGGCAGAAAATGATCATTTCTTACAAGTACCAGCATTTATAAAACAGTTTTTGGAAAATGTTTTTTTTCCCTTTAGTATGAGTGCTAAACTTTTGCGTTAGGTTATTAACCTATTGCATTAGGTGAGAGAGATTATATGTGCTACAAAATGGTTATTTATTGCTTTTCATCTCTAAGTCTCAAATTGCTTTTCAAAGCTGGGTAAATATTATTCCCATTATAGAGAAATTCACGCACAAAGGAGCTAAATGACTTGCCTAAGCACACAGTAGCTGAGCTGGAAACAGAACTCAGGCTTCCTAAATACCAGTCTACAATTTTGTCCATTGGGCTGTGCTGGTGAGAAGTGTTTAAAGGCGTTACAGACAAAGCTTTTTGCAAAACTAGGAAGAGCTCCAATTTTCTCTCTGACTTTTTGATCAAAGCAGCCAGTCAGTAACATGACTTTACTTTTGTGTACCTTTTACAGTGAAACTGAAGTAGTGAAAGAGGAGAGAATGAGCAAAGTTCAGATCCCCTGTATATGATTTGAAATGTGGAAACCTTTAAGATACTATTTCATATGCATTAGCATCTTGGTAGAAGTAGTGGTTATCCACGTTTTCCTTCTCTTCAGGGTTGGAAGTGTTTCTGGCTGTCCTGTCATCATAGCCAAGCTCATTCTCATGCTGCAATGTCATAAAAAGGGATCAAGTAACAATAACAATATTAACTTAAACTACCTGACCTCTCAGACCTGAGTAAATGTGGACAAAATATCTGCTCTGCTTATAGCTGTTTAACAGCCCAGTATGATTCAGTTCTCAGTTCCCAATGGGTTACAAAACCAGGTTGGACCATTAGAAAAGGGTATAGCTGCATTGCAATTTGGAGGTGCCATTGCAGGATGTCCTGGCTTGCAAAAAGTGATTTCTATTTTGTGTAGGGTGAAGCTGGAGCAGCATGAACTTCAGCATGGGGCCAGCTGCCTGTGTAAGTACTCAAGGTCCCAGGCAGCTCATAAACTGGTTTATGAAACGTCTGTGCTCCTTAAGGACGTGAGTCACACACATAAGTGTGTATGTATGTGCGGGCTCTTTGTGACCCTACTAAGGACCCACCAAGACCCTGATTTGGGCCGTGCCTCAAGGTCCAATGCTCTTGTCTTTGACACAGGAAGTCTACGAGCTGAAAGGTGAAACACTGCTGGATCTCGTCCTGGCCAGAGGATGATCTAGTGAGCAACCTGAGGATTGAAGGACAGCTTGGTGACTGTGATCGCAAGTTGATCACTTTCTCTATCCATTGCAAAGCTGGCAAATCAGGGAAATCCTTGACTTTAGGAAAGCTGACTTTCACAAGCTCAGGAGGTTGGTTGTCAAGGCCCTGAGAGATCACGATCTGATAGGAAGGGGAGTCCATGATGAGTGGTCACTCCTTAAGGATGCAATCCTAAATGCACAAGGGAAGTCCATTCCAACGTATAGAAAAGGTAGTAAAAGGGCTGAGAGACCCCCTTGCCTCAATAGGGAACTCATGGACTTCCTTAATCTTAAAAGAAGCTCATAAGGATTGGAAGATGGGAAATACCTCTAAGGAGGATTATGTATCACTTGCCTGCGCCTGTAGGGAGCAGACCAGAAAAGCCAAGGCTGAAACCGAGCTCAAACTGGATAAAGAAATCAAGGACAATAAAAAGTCCTTCTTCAGATGTGTGGGAAGTTGAAAGAAAAGTAAGGGCAACATTGGACCCCTGCTGAACCAAATGGGGCAGCTGACATTTGACACCCAGGAAAAAACTAATCTCTTCAATGATTACTTTGCATCAGTTTTCCACTAGCCCAAGGGGATCGCCCTGCCTAACATGACAGAATTACCAAGCTAAGGGTGACTGTACACCTACAATTGGCAAAGACCTTGTGAGGGAATACCATGATTGCCTGGACATCCACAAGTCAGCAGGCCCAAACACAATGCACCCAAGAGTGCTAAAAGAGTTGTCTGACATCATAGCATGGCTGATGGCAAGGATATCTGTGAAGACATGGCACTCAGGACAGGTTCCTGAAGATTGGAAGACAGCCAATGTGTTGCTTATCTTCAAGAAGGGAGAAGGGAAGGAAGGAAGACCCAGAGAATTACAGGCCAATCAGTTTGACCTCAATCACTGGAAAGATGTTGGAAAAAATTATTAAAGAATCCATCAACAACAGGCTAATGGAAGGCATCATGCTGAGAGATAGCCAACACAACTTTGTTATGGATAGGTCATGCCTGACCAATCTCATTTCTTTTGATGACTGGGTGATGCATCACCTGGATAAGGGAGGAGAGGGTGATGTCATTTACTTGGATTTCAAAAAAGCCTTTGACTTAACAACCTAACCATCCAATGGCTAGGGAACTGGCTCTGTGGTCATACTCGGAGAATGATTGTCAATGGAACTGAGTCAACATGGCACATGGTGACCAGTGGCATCCCCCAGGATTCAGTTCTTGGACCGGTACTCTTTAATATATTCATAAACAATCTGGATTTGGGTGTCAGAAGTGAACGGGCTAAGTTTGCAGACAACACCAAATTATGTGGAAGTGTGATCACTCTAGAGGGTAGGCTGGGGATTCAGGCCGATCTGAACAGACTTGCAAGGTGGGTGAATCAAAACCTGATGATATTCAACATAGAGAAATGCGAGGTGCTCCATCTCAGGAGAAAGAACCCACATCACACTTATAGGCCAGCACCAGCACCATGACCGAAAGAGACTTGGGGTCATGACTGACCACAAAATGAATATGAGACACCAATGCAATGCTGCAGCCAGCAAAGCAAATAAAACTCTGGCTTGCATCTACCGATGCATCTCAAGCAAGAGCCAAGATGTCATCCTCCTCTTTACTTGGCCTTGGTGAGGCCGCAGCTGGAGTACTGCATCCAGTTCTGGGCCCCACACTCTAAAAAGGACATGGAGAAGCTTGAGAGAGTCCAGAGGAAAGCCACATGCCTGACCAGAGGTCAAGACAACAGGCGTTATGAGGAGAGGCTGAGAGGCATGGGACTCTTCAGCTTGGAGAAGCAGTAGGCTCAGGAGGGAACTTGGTGGCAGCCTATAAGTACACAAGGGGTATGCATCAAGAACTGGGAGAACATCTGTTCCCCAAGGCACCCTAAGGGAAGACAAGGTCAAATGGTCACAAGCTGCTGGAAGACCAATTTAGACTGGATATAAGGAAAAACTTCTTTACCATTTGAATCTCCAGAGTCTGGAATAGACTCCTCCCAGAAGTGGCGCAAGCACTTACTCTAGACATGTTCAAGAAGCGTTTGGATGATTATCTTGCTGGGGTGATCTGACCCCAGCTGACTTCCTGCCCTTTGATCTTGCAAAGTCCCTTCCAGACCTAATGTCTATGAAATCTGATACTGAGAGAGAGGGTTATGTGTGTGTGTCCAATTTCCCTGGGACAGGTAGACAGAACAGTGTCTGCTTGGGGCTTTTTGGAACTAATCAACAGGTCAGCTGGTAATGTTCTTCCATTCCTTTCTTGGAAGAAGCATTTTATGAAGAAGCAGGGAGAGGGAGATTAAAAAGCTCAGTATCATCAACAGATATATGCACTGTACATCCCACCTTTGCCTCAGAGTGCTAGCCAGGGTCTGGGGTCTGGCAACACTCCTGCCCCTTGAGCAGTGACCAGGGAAAAGCCTAGGACAGTGTAGGCAGGTTGGGTTTACACCCCTCCCTAATCAGAGCACCCTGGTGGGGCCTGGCCAGGCTCCTCCTCAGCTCAGCACCTTGGAAGGGAAGGGAGGGCTGCTCTAGCACCCCCTGGCTTCTAGCCCGAGCCACTGCAGGCACGTGCCTGCATTTCTTCTTTAGACTAACCTGAAAAGATTGAATCAATTCAGGCTCTGACTTTTTGAATGTCTCTAGTCTTTTTGGCCCAAGCTATGCCCGATGCCATAGTGTGTCTAGCAGTCATTTTACACTGTCAGCCTTGAGGGTGCTTAGGAGAGTGGCCACAAGATGTTGTAGGCTTGGAGTAAGATCAAGTGGGCAAAACATGTTTTTATGGAGGTGCTCTCCTCCGTGGTGCAGACACGGGGCTGGGAGAAACAGTTGATCCTATATGTGCAGTCCAAAGATATAGCTACATTCCTATATATGTGCAGCAGGAGAAGAATGCAATTGAACTTTGCCCTGGGACAACCACCACAAAGAACAAAGAACACAATAAGGGAAACAGCCAGTTAAGGGTTTGAAAACAATCTCCTTGGAAATATGATGAATACCAGCAGTTTCGTTTCTTCTTCTTGAAGAACAAAGATCCTTTTCTACTTTTAATTTCCCAGGAGCGATTATTACTAGTTATTTTTCTCATAGCCTTGACCACAGTTTGAAGAGTTTTTAGTAAGCATGTTTTTGAAAAATGAGTAAACATGCCATTCTCCTGTGCCTCTCATGTGTCAGCCTTTTTTATCCACGTGAAATTGGACCTCATTTCCCGCCAGAGACTTGGGGCCAGATTGTATTCTTAACCTGGTGTTTGTAGAGTTATTCCAGATTTATGCCACTGTAACTGCAAAAGGGGGTTTTGGCCTTTGGTCTTTCCCTCCTTTAAAGCAGTTTTCAGATTTCTTTTTAAAGCCTGGAGTAAGGACCATGTCTTTTAAGCCACAGCTTCTGTCTCAAGCAACTCCAGTCAACACCTGTTAGCAGTTATATAAAGGTATCTGGTGCTATGATGCTCCCTAAGTGGCTGCTGCTGTTCTAAGGAGTGTTTTCTGAGCACATGTAGGAGGAAAAATGTCCCTGGGGGAAATTTTGCTACTGTTGCCCTTATCAACTGTTGCTGCAAAAGGGTGTCACTTATCTCTTAGATTACCAATTCAGTTGTGTTTGACCTTGATCCAAAGATCTGCCTCAGCCAGGCAACAAATGTTTGATGGTCTGTTTGGGCTGGTCAGATTTATGAATTCTGGGTACTTCAGAAGGCTTTTGTCTAGCTGCCACGTGCATTTCCCTGCAAGCTCTTCCCCTTACCTCAAGAGATTTCACATCACTGATGATGGCATTGCATGCAAGACCATAGTTTGCGGCCACATTAAACAGTTTCTGCTTTTGCATCATAGATTCCAAAGTAAAAACTATCTAGCTGTGATTACTATTTGGAAACCATCTTTTCTTCAAGTTGTAAAGCCAGTCACATTCCAGAAGACCTTAGGGCTGGATATTTTAGACACAACATCCCACCCTCTTGCTGAAGCTAACAGATGCACAAGAATGTACATGGAGACATACAGGCGATTGCAAGCATATTGCTTTTCCAGGCTTGCTGTCCCAAATTCAAAGTATATATCAGTCAGGGTGCTTTTGTATGCTTCAACTCCACTACTGCTGCAGTAGCTACAGAAACCCAAAGTTTTACCTCAACAGGCAGAACAAGTGCCCTTTGTTACCTAGACAGATTATAGCTTTTTCTAAAGTCTGCTCTTCATAAAAGCCCAGCTTGAACAGTGGAAATTCTGACTTGCCTCAGATACTGAGGAGACTTTTATAGTTTCAAGTAGCTCCAGGGTTATATTTTAAAAGTTGAATTTCATCACATGTTTTAAGTTTGGTGAAGAAAAAAAGACACGATATTTTTAGCAGAAAAAAAACTTTTTCCCCCTCCACCTTTTTCTTAACAGATGTTTCATCTCAATCATATCCAAACCTCAAAGCACAAGTAGCAGTCAACCTTATTCTCCTGTGGAGAAATAGAAAAAAGATAAAATGTCATTTGTTTGGAGGAGGTTATTTTTTTTTTCTGTGTAACCACAACTAGTCTATGAGTAAAAACAAATAATAAATGCAGCACTATGGAGTTGTAGAAATGAACCTGAAGCAACATTTCTACTCTGAAAAAAGCCTGGAGTCCAGCTGTTCTGGTAAGATGGAAACTCCCAGCCCCCAGCTTGAAAAAAGAAATCCAGTAATCAGCTTTTCTTGCTGTATAAATCAGACCCAGCAATTTGACTCCTAACCAAGGAAGGATGCAATACAAAGGACCCAACATTGTAGTGAAAGGGTTTTTTTAAACTTTTTAAAGGATAACATAAAAAGAAGGAATAGTAGTTGTAAAGCAAAATATCCAGAAGGAAAAGAGCTGCTACCCTAGGAATTTTCATAGGGCTCTGGAGAAACCTCATTTTTTTGCTGTGCATGGCAATCTGTGCTGTGTTTGGGATGTACAGGGATGTGGGAACAGGCAAGGTGGTTCAGTACAGCCATGAAATACTTGTTTAAGGATTTATTCCAGGGGGAGTTGAACTCTTTAAGGATTTGTATGCATGAAGTGAAAACCCGGTTGGTCTGGGACTTTTTTCGTAAAGGTGACTTTATAAGAACAGTTCTGTTGCATACATGTAGCAGCAAAGGAAGGATAATCATGAAAAAGACAACCAGACTATGCCAAAGGGAAGGCCACTTTCAGTCCCTGCTCTAAAACTGTGTGAGGAAGTTACTGAGAGAGACTCTAGCTGTCCTAGTGCTCTGTTCCTAGCTTCATTGCTGCCTTTATGGCAAATGCTCTTACTGCAGAGAGCCTTGCAGCTGACATTTCACTGGCAAATGGTGAATATGGCTCAGTTTTCAAGAGATCACACTATTAAAAATCTAAATTGGGTAACCTAGGATACAATCCTGAAGGAGTTTGTAGCTACTAATGGTTCTTAGGTCATGGAACACCTAGATTGCCTAGCCAATAGGAAGCTCTACCACCCAGAGGTGGCTGCATTTTGTTACTGATCGATCAATTTAGTCACTGATTTTTATCCCGTAGTAGATAAATGTCAGTATATTCTTTTTTGTTAGCTTTATGATGGGCAGTGGATAAAAAAAATCACTTCTCACCATTAATGTAAGTTGGAGTTATGTATAGGTGGATGAAGGATGATAGTATTCTAAGCCAGCAAGTGAGTGTTAATTCGAGAGATTTGTCCATCCATAACTGAAATAACAGTACAAGCTTGGTCTTATAGCATCATGTTCTTTAAATGAATAGCTGTGTATGAGTCAGAGCAATGTTTTTTCCTTTATGGAAAGTAATTTTGATGATTAGTTGATAATGTTCCATAGTTCAGACATCTTCCAATGCCTCTTATCATAGCACAGGTGCTGGAAATTATGTCTTTTTATTGAACATCTAAGTTATATGGGTACAAATTGATATCAACATCTGCATTATTAATGACATGACCTACTCGGTCTTCATTTAAATAAAAGGTTTAATAGGCTCTGAATTTTTTTTTTTCTCATGACTCCTGGTGATAAAATCCAAAGACATCAAGAAAATTGAAGACTGCAAATACTGTGTGCACACGCATACAACTTTTTATACGGGATAGTACAAATGGATTTTTAACATATGGTTACCCAACAAAATAAGTATGTATAAGTTTTGGGAAGAGACAGTAAATCCAAGAGGTTTGGTTCCTGTTGTTTTCTTTTTTGAATTTCAAGTTATTACTATATGTGCTGACATGTCAGCTTCCAGCACTAGAATTCAGCACTTCATTATCCCATTTGGAGCTCCTGGGACACATAATGCTATTAGATGATGGTATATGGTCTGTGGGAAAGTGACAGTTTTCACATAAGCAGTACTTCCTGAGATTAAATTGATATAGCTTGTTATAAAAGATTGCCAATGTGGCTTTTGATATGCCCACTGATCAAACACAAATTTTGCTACTACAGGTATCATCCTGAACTAGTCTAACCAAAGCTTGTGAAGATTTTTTTTAAAGATAGGGAGGGGTGAAAAATAATCTTCTTTGATCTCCAATGAGTTTAAAAAAAAAGACAGTTCTGTTCAGGCTTTTGGCTAACACAACAAACAGTGTTTAAAATTTAACTTTGCTTAATTAATTAGTAATTCTGTTTAATGCTGTCTGATCTTCATCCAAAAGGTATTCTGCAGCTTGAAAACTGAACATCAAAGTGTATTGGGTGAAGATGGTCAAGTAAAGCATTTAATCTGGCAGTGCTGTTGATGAAATGTAGCCAGTTAGAGGAACTAATTGGAAACAGAAACTATAATCTGGTAACTGCAGCAAATGTCTGGTAAGACGCAGCAGTGTAAGTGGAGCATGTGAGAGGCATTCAGATTGGGTGCCTAATTCATGTTTGAGAGGCGAGATCTCAAGCAGCAAGTAGATTGCAAATGCTTTTCTTATAAAGAATTCCTAAAATTTCTCTTATTTTGAAAAGAAGTGTGTCCTATAAATCTGTAACCGTGTGTGTGTGTGTGTGTGTATGGATCCATATCTAACTGTTGGAGCTGACAGGACAGGTTAACAGCTGTCAAATAATTGGTGTTGCACAGAAACATGCATTTGATATTTATTTACAAAAATAATTTCTCTTTGGAAATACATCCCTGATGACATTCCCATGCACTCCATTGTAGCAGTGTCAGAAAGTCTTGAGTTACATATGGTTGAAAGATTAAAATACATTTGTAACGGCTCTTGGGTATTTTTTGTATTTATTCATCCTTAACGCTACATCATTTCAAGCTTATCCAAATGATTCAATCTATCAAGCACTATTAATAAAAAATTAACTGTTAGGTTGTATGATAACATGCACCTTTTTTCATTCTAGTGCTGGTAATTGAACATTGCAATTTGTTCTCCTAGCCAGGATACAATGAAATAGCATGAAATCACTTCTCACCCTACTCACAAGTTAAGTTTCTGAACCATTCAGCCTATATGAATGTGAAGTGCCACTGTTGTAGCACTTGCTAAATTGCTTTTTGCCTTTCCCACTGTATTTAAGAGGGACAATTAATTTCCCTCAAGGATTAATTTCTCCAGCAAGCATGAGGGATGGCATTTGGATCCTTGTTATTTTGAAAGGTGTGTCTAATTTATCAGCTTCAGCTTTCAACCAGACAGAGATGAACTTACAGTTTTGGGGCCTACCTAGGACAAACTTGTTTTCCTATGTACTTTTTCTCATAGTATTGGAACAGGAATGTTGTGTGGATGCTGGTTCTGCTCCTTCTATGCTCATCCATAGGTGTAGATGAAGAACTTCAGAGTAGCAAAATCAAATCCCTGAAAAAAAATTATTTCATCCTTGTTTTTAGTTGGATGGGGAACAATAATTTTTTATTCACGTCTTCATGGACAATTTACAAATGAAATTTGAATTTAAAGATAATTGCCTGATTAAAGAGTTTCTTAATTTGAATTTTCAAACTAGGTTGTTGCCTTGATTGATATTATGCAGTGATGTAAGTGTTAACTGTATGTGTCAAACTTGCATTGAAATGCAGAAGATAGCTAACAAAACTAGAGAATACTCAGAAATTAGATACTTGATATATGCTATTTATTTATTTATCTTGTCCATCCCTTTGGCCTGCAGGTTTTCACTGTGAATTCTTCTCTGTGTTTCCTAGGTTGACAAATCCAGGGTGAAATCCTCAATGAGAGTTTTGCTTTTGATTTGAGCTGGACTTTAACCGCCTTGTGCTTAGCGCCACTATTCCAATAGTATATTTTAGTATTTGGTTGTAGCTCCTCCTTTTGCTGAAGTCCTCTTGTCCTCATCTCTTTGTCTAGTACAACTATATGTTTTACTGCCTCCCAAGTTCTGCCTGAGTGTCTCTGAGAATTCCCTGGTCTCTCTTTCTGAGTTCTCTGTTTCGGTGTTACCAACGTTCTCCTGTATACAGAGAACTCCACCGGCTCCCTGTATCTGGTAATGATACAAGTTAGAGTAGTCAAAGGATGGAGCTCTGCATTGATAGATCGTACTCCAAAACTTAGATACTAGTGACCTCAACAAAAACTAGTAATTGGTGGTAATGTCTGTTGTGGAGTCATAACACCCTGCTTTGAGAAGTCAGCTACCGTGTTCTATAACAGGGCTCAGCAACATTTTTTGGCTGAGTGCCAAAAACCCCCACAATCTCCTTTTGGGAAGATGTTGGTATGTCAGGGGTAGATGTATAGGGAAGTCACGGGGGGCCCAATCTTTGTTATGGCAGCACAGCCGTGGCCTCTTTCCTGCCATATGCCCCAAGGTACCAGCAGCCACCAGCAGCAATGAGCATTGCAGCCACCAGCAGCAACGAGCTGGGCTGGGGGCTCTGGACCCTGGTACAGCTGCTTGCAGCTGCCTGCTTCAAGCAGCTCAGGCTCTGGGCAGGCGCTTGCTGCCTGCCATGGAGCCCAGGCTGCTTGCAGCCTCCCTGCCACCTGCTGCAAGTAATCTGGGCTCCAGGGCTGGTATGAGGGATGTGCCCATAGCCATAGCCAGCTGTGGTGTTCCAAGCAAAATGGCTTCACATGCCATGCTCTGGCACGTGTGCTAGGGGTTTCTGACCCCTATTCTGTAAAATACTTTGTAAACTCTTATCTTCCCAAGAAGGGTTTAAGCTAGGCTAGAACATCAGTTCTGAAATCCTGATGTTTCAGAACTACTGGGCATTTATACACATACATTTGTCTGCTCCGACATGCCAAAGATCCAGCCTGTTGGAGCAGACTCGATTAACCTTCGATGTGTTTTAGTTAAAAAGCACACTGCCGCCATTTTCTCAGTGCTGACGTGCATTTTGCTGTTTATACAAATGCATGCTCCATAGTACTATGTGCCTTTAAAAGTGCCCGGTGCTGCAGCACAGGCATGTGTACAAATGCACACTGTGTACATCTTCACTGGCTAACTCTACCTTAGAACTGAACAGTAGTAGGACATATATCTGTCTAGCTGGCTATGATGAGGCTGAAATTCCTTCTCCAGTGGAAAGTCTCAGATCAGAATGAAACAGTATCCTTGACTACATTGAGGAAGATCATCTGTTACACTGAATGGGGATGCGTGCGGGTGAAGATTTGAGAGCCTAAGAACGTAAGAAAAGCCATACTAACCAGAGTCTAGTATCCTGTGTCTCAGCGTGGCAGAGAACAAATATTAAGGTGAAGAGTCTTATGCAGGGTCTCTCCAGATGGATGTGTTCCATGTTCCTCTTCCCTAACAGTTTCCAGCATTCAGAGAAGTCAAAAGTGCCAGCCACTTGGGTTGTTAAAAGTTTGAGCACTCACATGTCAAGTTGAATGCAGTTCTAATTAATTTTCTATTCAAAGCTGTAATGGAGGTGGTTGAGTGACGTTTTGGTTATATCAATAAAACTATTGTGTATTTGAAGCACAATATCCTCTACTGACTATTACATCCATTATTCATTATTTTTATAACTTTTGTATTTTTGAGGAGACCCATAGGCCAGGTTGCAGAAATTACTCTTTTAACAGGTATAACTAGGGACCTTCTGAAATTGCGATTTAATAGATTTTGTGAAATCCGGCATTGCTCATGAAAGTCACAAAAAAGAAAAGAAAATAACTTACTGAAAATAAAATGCTGGCTTCTCAGCAGTCCTCACCATAGGGAGGGGGAGTGCTCACACAACAGGCAGCCCAAGACGGCTGCTGCCCCACCCCAGCTGATTAGCTGCAAGGGCTGTCCAGTCAGTGGCAAGGGGTAGGGCCACATGACAGATAGCTCTTGCAGCCAATCAGCAGTGCTGGGTGGGGCCACCAAGGCCCCTTGGCCAATCAGAGATGGGGGTGCTGTCATGCTCTGCCCATGAAAATGGCTGCTGGGCCCATATTTTCTCTGCGAAATTGGCTGGCCTTGAGTTCCGTAGGTCCCTAGGTATGAGTGACTGGGAACCGATTTATAAGAGAACAGAAGTTTGGCACACACAGACCGGTTTATAATGGCAGAATCTGGTCTAAGGTTGCCTTCCCTCCCCCACGCAAAGGGCGAAAGTGTGTTCTGTTTGCTACTGATCTAAATTATTCTGCTTACAGAAAACTTCATAATTTAGTTCAATTCCACCTTGGGCTTTTTAAATGTCTGTACCTAGCCGTAAAGAACTGTTGGTATCGTTATCTATTTCTGTTCTTAAAAAGGAGTAAAAGTTTGAACACAGTCTTGGTGTCAATAGATGAGTATCTTTAAACTGTTACTAGCTCTCTCTGTCTCAGTTATGAGCAATCAGGTGGTAGTAATTAACGGTCCATGGAGAAAAACATCTGCAAGTACACTTAAGCCAGTTAGTTTGTCTTTCATGAAAGAATGGTATTTCACAATTTTTCCAAGTTAATATTTTTCCTTTATTGTCTTTCCAATCTCAAATGTTATCCAGATATATTTTTATAGTGTCTTAAGGTTATAGCAGTGGATACAAACCCATTAATAATGAACAAGAAAAGAGAACATTATAAGGAAACATATGCAGTATTTCAACAAATGCAGCATTCTGTTAGGGAACATTGTGTTTGACAGCATATGGTTATTCCCATGAGAAGTAATAAAAATACATTTTTTCAGTTGTGGATTTTCATAACAAGGGTAGGTTTCCATACGCGTGTGTACGCAGTGTGTTCCTTTTGTGAGGGCCCTGTTAACTGAGTAGGGAAGCAAGTGAATATTTTAGCACAGATGATATAATGTATGTAGCCCTATTTCTGATGGCATAAACACTGAAAACATGAGTCTATTAATTTTCCACCCTCCTTCATGATAGAGATCTAGTCTGGTCCAGTTTAATATCATTGGCAAGACTGAGAGGAAGTTCACATTGTGAATATAACTGAACTTTGGCATGCTGCTCTCTGGCAGATCTCTGTTGACAAGGCTGCCAATTTTAACTGTCCCCAGCAGACATTCACATTTTATTTATAAATAAATGCAACATGTGTGCCTCCTTCATGAAACTGAGCAACAGACACCAAAGCATATCATCATTCAAGAGTAAGTACAGAAATAAAAAGCAAAGCACATAGTTAAGGATCTGGTTTCAGACAATACAGTAGAAACAAATATTCCAGAATAGGTTATAAAATAGTTCATTGTCTATACACGTGTGTTTGTATACATTTATATAGAGAAAATCCATATATGCATGCATCCAAACCATGTATATTATATTATTTAAAGTCCTTTCATTTAGACCTTTTTCTGTTTTTTCTTGAATGAAACATTACATTGGGATAAGATCATTTGGTTTCCCTATTCTGTCAGAGCTCAGAATTGAATAATTGATTTCAAAAGATAATTCCTTTGAGCAGCAAATCAAGTGAGCAATCTGGCACAAGGGTCAGCAAAGGTCGAAGGGAATATATTTTGACTTACTAAGTCTCTCAAGGAATGTATTGCAAGTTTTGCTCCCTCCATCCCTGATAGCTGAACTCTTTTAATTTTGAGGAATCTAATTTGTCAGAACAGATCTTTTCCCCATTACATAAATTATACATTTAAGTGAAAACTTCCTATCTGAACATACATACTATACATCCAGAAAAGTTATTAAGCATAATGCTGGAAGTGTAGCTCTTGAAATCAGAAAGTAACTCTGTGGCATTGGCTCTGTTCTCCTCTCTGATCCACCCAGAGAAATGGAGTTCTAATATTCTTCACACATGTGCAGAACTTTTATTCATGAAGCAAAAGAACATAGTACCAGAGTCAAGAGAATAGAGGTAACCTATAGGACTCTTCACTCTTGTCAGAAAACCTACAGGAGGAGTTTTGGGGACAGAAACATTCTCTTTGTGGATATTTCCCCTCTTCTTGTTTTTCAAGAGTAATGTCAAAAGATGCAGTCCTTTTCCTTTGGTTGGGGAAAGGTGAGTCCCAAAGATATTTCACTAATTTATCCATCCTGCTATAGTACTTAATGTATGGAATGCTAAAGTACATGTTTCCCAGGGTCTGTCCCTGGTTCTAAAGCCAAGATACACGGGATTTTACACAGACACAGTTTAGTTAAAATATGTCACCATACGGTGCATGCATTATTCCCATGGGTGAGCAATTACTTCCGCAGATAGTTGCGTTAACGTAAGTGGAACTACTCACTACATGAAATAGGGCTATTTCAGTCAGGCATCATAGGGCTAAGGATATCCATAATTCAGGTACTGATAGCATAGTCCTGCGTGTTACTGAGATCCATATTACTTTCCCATGTATGGGTGTTCTTCCGGTGATGTGACAGGGGTTAAATGTAGGTTTGTTCAATGACTTAAAATGCATATCTTCAATTTTTAAAATTCCTTTTAAGTGGTACCTTAGCTTTGAATTGCCTAGCTTTCCAATGTAGTACATTGTAAGAAAATCACAATAAAGAATATAGTCTCTAGGTTTATGTCCTTTACTTAGAAGAACACAGGTCTGGATTATTTTTTTGTAGATTGTTGTTTTCCACCTTGCTCCCTTATTTAGGCACTGTAAACAGAAAACCCCTGCCCTTACATTACAAATATGGACCAAGGCAGACACAGAGAAGTGACAAGACCTGAGTAAGGTCACACACAATCAGTGGCAGAGCTAAAAACTCAATACATCTCTTGTGTCTCAGTTTACTGTCCAATCTTGTAGACCTCATGACCTTGATGTTTTCAAGAATAAAACATTCTCTTCAAGGCTTTTCTTGAAGTGAACCTTTCTTCTTTAACAGCCTTAATTTGCTTGGTTATCATGACTACATCTCTATCTTAGACATTTGTAGAGCATTAATCTTTGTGATAATTTAAGTATAGTGTGTGTGTATGAGAGTAGGTGCATAGTAAATTCTGCATGTGTGCGTCTTATAAAGCTGACATTAATACAACATTGAAACTCCAAAATCAAATGTGTAAGCCAGGAAATTCCAAAGGTTAAGGTTTCTACCTCATTGCTAACTTGTTTTTACTGTACAGCCGATACATTTTACGGTAAACTAAAGGTTTAAAAATGAAAGCAGTACTACAATAATGCATATATTTATCAGAGAAATCCAGACTAAAGTGGTACTTATGGGCAATGTGGCTGAGTTTTTATTGTGATAGAAACCTTAGCTTTTGGAATTCTGAACTTTAAATATGTTAAGAAAAGGTTTTGAAAATCAATTTTCCTGTTTTTTTTGTTAAGTAAAATGTCCAGGGCAAAGCAAAGAATGTGATTAAGTTGCTTTACTGATACCTTTGTTTTCTTGGGGTAATTTGTATGGCACCCCTGTAGCGCTGTGTCTCTTCAGTGCTAGCTACATAGCTGTTTTAACAGCCCAGCTTTAAATGACACATTCTAAATTGAGGGAGGTCATTTTCTGCTTTACAACAAACATGCCTTTTGCTAAGCAGATACTTAATGATGATATTTCTAATCTAGGCATTCTTAAGAAAAAGGTTCTTAAATGGAAGTAGGTTAAATGGATTGGTTAAAGCAGATGTCCATGTATAAGTGAAACAGTGCTAACATTAAAGGACATATTCTTACCTAGGCCTCTTGACAATATATGCATGTGTAGATAAGAATTTAGATATCTAGTATTTGCACCTGCAGTTAATTGTAGGCATAAAATATCAGGCAAGACTATCTGCCAATGGAAAATTTCATGGGAAAATTGAACGCTGTTGCTGAAGATGTGACCCTGAATTTGCAAAAGTTAAAACACTCATGGACGATGCTAATATGCTACTATCCAATATTATTAAGCTACTGCTCAGTAGGATCATTAAGAAAAGGTGTTTGCTGGCACTATTGTACAGTAACTCTGGTTACTGCATGTTTATTTAGTACTTGATTATACAAGTACTAAATTAAATGCACAGTAACTACTGCACATTAATGAACATGTAGACGTGCCCAGTAGATGCCTCAGACTTGAAAGAGAAGTAATTGGGCTTTGGTATAGTCTTACCTTCCATAAACAGGACTCTGAAACATGCTAGTGTTTAAGCTTTTCACAAGTGTTTTTAAGTTATGGTTGTGCAAATAGTTCAGTCTGAACATCTTGGAAAAGTCTCCTTTATATTTGTGTACCTCAAAAAGTTGGTCAAACTTTTTTGAAAATATAAATCAACACATGGCTCTAACCAGCGTAGAAAGTGTTGTCTTAGGAGGAATTTAAGAAAGTGTTGTATGAGTTTTTGAAGAAGGAGGTTGGCATAGAAGATAACCATTATTTCAGCTTTAGTTATCTTATTTTCTTCTAGTGAATTCTGTTTTTGAAAGTTGTGGTTCTGTACTGTTTTGCAAAAAGACAGACAAAAATATACAACAAATTTACAGTAATGTTTTGAGTCAGTTTGCACTGTCAAAATGCTATATGAATTTAATGTAAATTCTATTAAAGTGTACTTGAGAGAAGAATTGCTAGTAAAGTGTCCATCAAAATGCACGTAAGTATGTATTGGATTCAAAAGCAAATTGAATTTAATAACATCTTTATCATAAAAATTTGCCAAAATCAAACTTCATCCTAAATACAATGAAACTTTTCTAACCAAGGGATCTGACTTGATGTGCTGTTAGATGA
The DNA here is from genome assembly GCF_052110815.1 of Crocodylus siamensis. Taxonomy (NCBI): domain Eukaryota; kingdom Metazoa; phylum Chordata; order Crocodylia; family Crocodylidae; genus Crocodylus; species Crocodylus siamensis. The sequence continues at coordinate 25,757,327 of NC_143403.1, forward strand.
CTTCAGCAGTTCCTTCTAAACTTTTTTAATATATTATTTTTGCAGTGGCTTTACCTCCAGAGAAGACAGATGGAGTTTGCAGTGGAGATGAAAAGAAAGCAGAAAAAGAAAATGACACACGTACAAGTTCCAAGAAGCAACTAAAATTTGAAGTAAGTTCCTTGTTTTCCAGGGTTGCAGTTTACAGATACATTTAAGTCAGATAACTAGTCTGTGGACAAATGGTGCCCTCTGGAACATTTATGCAGCTCCCATTATAAACAATGGATATGCATATGTCTCAGAGAGCAGGATTTGGCTTATCGTCTGTATTTCCTACTGTCAGTGCATTGTTTCTTAAAAGATGGTTAGCAAGTTTTGTTCCTGAGGTCAAATAAAGCCAAATGATGGTGACCTCTCAGGAGGATCCAAAGTGCACAGTAAGGGAGAGCTGTTATCTCTTAGTTCTGTACTTTTGATGTATTTCTTGTGCCACCCACTATGTTATGAAATTCTTTTATTGGCTTTCATGGACTATCATATTCAGCTAAATCTGGCTGATGTAAAAGATGTTTGTGAAAGATGCCTTAGCCATCAGTCTTTCATGTTTGTGTTTCCAGAGTGAAATAACCTTGACCCTACTGTACTGGCAGTTCATCTGATTAGATGGCGGGAGGAAAAGGATCCTTCAGGGAATGAGTCTGATGGCCTACTTCCTTCTAGACTTAAAAACATCATAAAACTGCCAGACATTGTGCCTAGCTGGCAGGTTTTGCTTATAAAGAGAGAGATTTAATAAATATGAGCACTGAAACATGCTGTCATCCGGCTAGAGGGTTGTCTGTCTTGGCGAATAGGGAGGTACACTGGTACTGGGAGAACAGCATGCATTTCATCTTTTTGTGCTACAGCAGACATGGCAAACTTCTGCCTTTCAGTGCTGTCAGTCTGTCACATTAATGAGCTTTGCATTCATCGATTATTATTTGAAAAACTATCTAGCCACCTTGTAACTAAAACATTCATCTGCCTCTCTACAGAAGGTTCAGCACTCTTGTGCAAATTACTTTTTGCTGTTTTAAGGACGATTCAATGGAGCAAGCTTTTCCACAAACATTCTGGTGTTTCTGTGTGCTTATTCACATTGATGGATGGCTTCTTTCCCTCTTTTTTCAGGGGAATAACACTTTAGGCAAATTTTCAGTTCTACCTTGATTAATACATGTGATTTTGCACACATGAAAAGCATGATAAATTACAATTAACAATGCCTTGATGCTTGAAAAGTTGGAGGACACCTGTCAACGTGGCTGATGCCAGCTAGGCTGGAACTGTACCATACTGGCAAAGACTGTGTTTGTTCCCAAGTAGTTCTTGGCATGCCATAAAGGTTAGCACTTGGTACCAGGCTCCATGACTAATGCAGGGAAGACTGCCATGTTATTAACTGAGTAGTGCACATCCTCACATAAAGATCTTATGTTAGGCAATGTGGGACAGGGAACTATTAATATGCGGCAAGAAACCAAGTATTGATTTTTTTTTTCTCCTTGTTCTCCAAATCAAAGCTTTCTAACCATGTAAGTTAGGGGCTGAGAGAATGATAAATGCTTTTATTTTATGACCAGGTAGAAAAGAATCAGAAACGCAAGTGTTGAGACAAGAAGTCTAAATCTGAGGTGGATGTGATTTGGCTTCTAAAGGTGCTGGGGATGTTTGTGTAATATGAAACTGTGTTTCCACAGTAGAGTGTGGGGCACTTGGCAGCTTTCAGAAGGGCTTGTTACAACTAAGAGAAGACTGCCTTTGAACTCAGCAGGGGATGGGGGTACCGTTAACTGCTGTAGGGAATTGGTTTCAAGTCAGCAGATTAACCAGGTATTTTGAGCTCTATCATGCTGAAGCTATTTGGAGCTGTTTATTTTACTTGAGTACAGTGGCTTTTATTTTAATTGCACTGTAACTTTTGTGTTTGCCTTGTTGTGACTCTGGATGACTGATTGTACAGATCTTGAGAAAACAAGTGGCTTGTAACTAGGTGATAAGAGTAGGAATAAGTGCACCTTTTGTTGGTTAGGATTTTTTTTTTGGTTGGTTTTTAATTGATTCTTGCAGGCTTTCTTCTAATCACATTCTTCCTAGATGAAACAGTTGAAATAAGGATTGGGCAATGTTACCTAGGTTATTTTTCTTACCTACCAATTCCAAATCAGGTTCAAGTTCAGTGACTTTAGTGGCGTGATGATGTCAAAGGGTTGCCAAAATTGATATGGTGTATCAAGTATCTGTGTCAGGGGCAGGTTTCATGGGTGGGGTTAATACCATGCGTCCATTTTGTAGTAATTACCACTTCTGATTCAATGGCATATTGTTTCACACTGTGAGTCTGTTTCTGTTATCCCTTTCTGTTCTCCTTCAGTTAAGTGGAGTTTTTCTTTCTCACCTTTTTAATGGGAAACCTTATTATATTTTCAGAGCTTCAAGAAGTAGCTTTCTTGTACTTTTGTATTTTCTAGAGCAAAGTAGAAAGCATTTCTCAGTATCCCAGCAGCTTAGCTCAGGGGAATTAGGAAAAGAACCTTATTGTCAAGAGACTCCTTCTGTGCAGAGGACAGAGGGTTGCTGCCAGGAACAAATCCTGAATGCCTTCTCCCACGAGAAAGGAAGGACTAAAGAGAGCAGCTTCTTTTTACAGAGAGGAGTTAGCCTCCTCTGCAAATAGGCCTTTTGCTTTAGGTAATCAGTTGCTCTTTGCATGTTTCTTAGGAATTGCAATGTGATGTGTCTGTAGAGGAAGATAACAGGCAAGAATGGACCTTCACACTGTATGACTTTGATAACAACGGAAGAGTCACACGTGAGGTAAGCAAAGTAAAGCTGCCCCTCTCTGTGCAGCATTTGCTAACAAAAGTGTATTATAACAGGAACATTTTTTCTGCAGTGAAATAAAGGTGTCCTGCCAACTTAAACAGCAGTTTCCATGGACCCTTCCCTTCCAGAAACAGCCCCACCAGTAGTTTACTGTTTTCAGGATTACTGTACCACTTGTTAAACTGGTTGCTGTTTAATGTCTTGGCTTAGCCTTTAAAAAATAGGACCAACATTTTTTTTGGGGGGGGGGGGGGGGGGGGGGGGGTGGGGGGGGGCAGGGTCTGAAACAACTGGATCCCCAAAAGTGTTGTCAAAATAAGCCCCTACAGACATATATTGGTCTGGCTCCTGTCCTGCTTTTCAGAGTTAAGCTAACCAAATGGCAAGGTTGCTTTTTGAAATTCTTTCCAGTAGTACAAACTATACTATTTCTTGGGTGTTGGGCAGAGATCCATGCTGCCATCTCTGTCATAGTATAGGTTATCTCTGATAGAGATTGTGAAACCTACCACAGACTCATAATGGATAGCTCTCAATAGAAAGTGCATTCATGTTGGATTCATTCAACTTGTATGTTCTAGGTAAATAAAAAAACCAAAAATCCTCTTCCCTTATAAGAATGGGGACCAGTGTACAGTCCTCTTTAAAAGCTTACTAACCAAAATAAATCACATTTCAGTGAAATGCCATACAGTGTGCTGTCACTGGTTCTTTACAAGGCTTGTTTCATTCCTGTGTCTTGAACTGGTTAACTGAAAGTTTGTAATCTTCATTCTCCATCAGCTTTGAAGTTGACACCTATGAAAATGAGTAAGAACTGAGTAAAAAGCAGTAGCATAAATACTGAAAATGTGGTGGTACTAGCCAGAAAATAGCAGTAAGATTTTTCTTCAGGGGGAAAACAAACCTCTTTCTGAACTTTCACATTTTTCAGCCAACCATATTAAAGGACTACTAATATTAACATTTAACTGTTTTTATTATTTCCATTATGGTAGCACCTAGAGAGGACTGAAATGAAATTGGGGTGCTCTGATGTTAGGCATTTCTACAAACACATACAAAGAGGCAAGCTTTGCTTTGAAGAGCAAGGATTAACATCTAAAGTGGTGAGATAGAAGCAAAGTAGAGTAAAAGGAAGTGCCATTCTGTTTTCTAGATGGAAAACTGAGGCACACAGAGCATAACTGCTTTGCCCAGAGTCATGCAAGATGTCTGCAGTAGAATTTGAAATTGAACCGTGGTCTTCTGAGCCTAAACCTGTGCCTGAAGCACAAGAACAACCTGGTTCTCAGAAGTGGAAAAACTGCTCAGGGTGTCCCTTATACCCAAGCATAGGATTCCTATTAATGTCAGTGGGAGTTCCATGTGTTGAACATACAGAGAATATGCTTTTAAGTATGTACACAATAATTATTTGTGATTATGTGGTACACCAGAGAGCTTAATTTGAATGTACTTAGATCATGTGTTACAGCCAAATTTTACCTCTGCCTTGCTATAAGAGCAGACTGCAGTTTAACTGAAACCAAATCTGTGCAGGGATTGAAAATTATACTACTCTGAGGTCTGGGGCTTGCTATATTTGGTTCTGAATCTGTGCCAAAAAAATTCTTTCAGACCAAGAGACCAAATAGGCTGATAATTTCCATCTCTTCCCATATGGTCAGGACTAGGAACAAATGTGTATGCCATTGAAAACTTTCCAGTTGTGTCTGACACTTGTTTTCCAAGGTTTTGAACCTAAAATTGTCATTTGAATTATTCATTTTTCTTCATTGAATACATATATGTTTACATGAACAGGTACAGATAGCTTTTAGCAAGCATCAAATATTAGTCTGTAAGAATTTTAGTTTTGAAATGATGTAGAGCTTCTCAGTCCAGTGATTTTTGGGTTATTGCCTATCAAAAAAAAATTGAATTCTACCAGCTTCTGAGTATTTTTCTGTGGACCCAACAAAACACCTAGCTTATGCTCAATATGAAATGGACCAATAGTTCCATTATATTCACTGGACACAGCTTAAGTACTTTGCTGAGTCCACAGGCAGGATGAGTGACCCATTGCAGCATGAAGCCCACAGTGAGAAAGATTGTTGCCTATAACAGTGCCCACTTGGAAGTAAGTGAAAGGTTAAATATTTAAATAATAAGTATATTTATACCAGTAATACATTACTGCTTAACATTTAGCATGGGATGCAGTCCATTGGGAAAGGGAAGTGGCATGGTGCCTCAGGATCAGGAAGGCAACAAGGCAGACGGGAGAAAGGGAGAGAGGCGGGCAAGAAGAGACTAGTACCCGTAGCTAGTCTGCTCCCTCCCTTCCAATGCGCCAGTGGCTGCAGCGGGCTGGGAAAGCCCCTTGCCTGCTACTGCCACCCACTGCTTCACATGGGCTGTGTTGCCTGGCAGGACTCCCCACTCCTCCATCAAAGGCCTCAGGGAATGGCTCCCAGCAGCAGCTGTGCCCGGATGGATCTGTTCATGGCCCCTGGCTCTGGGCAGGTGGCTCCAGCCCCTCCCCTGTGGTGAGGCAGGGCAGGGAAAGCGCTCACCTGTGGCTCCACACCCCCTGGCTGGGATTAGGTACGTGTTATCAGTTAACCATATAACTGATATAATTAGAGGAGGTTAAATGCATAAAGCATGCTTAAACCAATATTTACACCCCTACTTGGCAGACTAGGACAAATGCTGTCAGGACCCAGGAAGCTTTTCCAAGCAACAGAACTGAAGCAGTGATTAACAAAAAGCAAAAAAAATCCCAAACAAATGGAAAAAAAAAACATTTGGAGTTTGCCATGACATTTTGATAGGAGTAGCTCTTGGATTCCCTGTTGAATTAAATGAGGTAAAATGTCCTTTCCTCATGGAAAATATAACAGCAATAATTGTTACTGTATATCCTGTTTTTCATCAGTAGATCTCCAAGTGCTTTACAAAGAGAGTTAAATAATGTTATCCTGTTTTTCTTCTGTGGAAACAGAGGTATAAATAGGGTGACCATACATCCCAGTTTGGCTGGAACGGTCTCAGATTTCATCCCAGCATCCTAGCCGTTTAGCTAAAAGTGTAGCAAAAGCCCCAGACTGGTGCCATGCTGCCTGCACATGCCCAGCCTGGCTTCTCCTGAGCAGCAGCTGGAGGATGGGGGGTGGGCTGGACTGGCCTGAGCACCCTTCCTACTGCCTGGGTGGGAATTGGCAGGGGCAGGGTGCACCAGAAAAAGGGGCAAGGGCTTGGGCACGTGCGTGGGTCAAGCTGGATCAGCTTGGATCAAACCTGTCTGTTTGGATCTCCTTCCTAGGACAAGATGCCTATATTTTGGGCGTTGCAATATGTAAGTAAAGACATCTACAACCTTAATTTGGATTTGACTTTCTGTTCTTTGAGTGTCCAACTCAGACACTTTAAAAAGTTAGATGTGAAAGAACTTTAAGGCTTCTTTGGGGTCTTGGATTAAGCCCACTGAATTACTAATTATTTTTAAAGCTCGGGCCTTATCTCTAAGATGTTTTAAAAAGATATATACAGTGTGAAAATGAACCTAACACAAGGCATTTAGATGGAGTCCAGTTTTTGTTAATGAGATATTATTTTGATGCAAAAATGTTTAGTATTTATCTGAAAAATTCTAAAAGCAGCACAGATTTGGTCACTAGATAAAATTTCGAGTGTATTAATAACAAATTTCACAAGAGAGCTCAAGTTCCATCCCAGCAAAATTTCCTCTGCATCTTAACAATATCTTTTGAACTGAAAGTATCTATGATTTCCTTCTTGAGTGTTATGGTTTATTGCCTGCTCTTTACAATTAGAAATTTGAATATAGCCATGCTTCTATGAAGTGATATGACTGTGTTTCAAAGCATAATTGATGGAATAGCATATTATAAAATTAGCATTCGATAGCTGTGCTTAGGATGCTGTACTTGATGTGATATAAGACAAACATTTTATAGTTCTTTTGCTGTGTGTGAAGATAGCTTTCTAGTTCTAATGTGTATATTTAAAAAGTTGTCTAATAATGTTTCCCGTTCATTCCATAGGCCATTAAGAGTCCAATTCATTATGTACTGTAAGCTTTTTGAGAACTGACAGCTGCATTGTAATTATCTTCACATGGATATTTGTAATCATACTTGAAACTTGGATAATTGAACTAATTTGTTGTGATCTGGGAGGTTTTGTATTGAGTTCTCTGAATATAATTTTACTTGAGAAATGACACCCTTTAGTTTTCCCTTTTTTAACTATCTGTTCTTTCCCATGAAGCATAATCCCTTCAGAGGGTTACTTAGTTACAGGGTTCTAAGTATTCAAGAGCCTTGGTTGTTAGGAGTTAAAAGTACTAGTGTTTTTAGCTTGGATGCTGATTGGTTACCAAATGATGTTCCTTCCAGTTCCAAATATGAGCATTTCAAAAATGTAAATGAGTATAAAAAATTGATGTTGCAATAAAGAACCCTACTGTATGTAATGCTGGAAAAACCAAGCTACAAGCAAGCTTCTAAATGAGACATTTGTACTTTCTCTTTCAGAGGGAAAGGGAAAGAATTGATATTTAAGGTTTTTCTTAATCTATATTTAATGCTAAAAGTGTTCCTTAAATCTTGTTTTAAATACCCCATTTATTTATCTTGTTCCATTCTTTTTGTGTCCATCCTTGTACATATTTCTCTAGCCAGAAAAGGAAAAGATTATTAGTTCTTTCTGTATTCAAAACTCAGCCCCAGACTTCTGTTCAGCAGTAACATTCAAATCTCTGGCCTAGAGAAAAGATTGAAGGAGGATTCTGATTTCTTTCAGGCTGGGACTTAATTAGGTGAATTGAACCTCAAGTCTTATTCTTGTACCTTGTGGATTTTGGGTTTTTTTTACTACATTTGTCACCTCTGTGTAATGCTGGAGCAGTTCCAGTACTCTGAGCAACTGGCAAGAGGGGAAGTGGAGATGGCGCTGGCACTTTCACAGGGAACATCCAGACAATATGATTGTAAAATGGCCAGCAGTTACTGGCACCTTACTTACACCTCATTGCAATCACTGGTGAAATTTCATGGATGGGAAGTATTAAAGCAAAGCTTATTGTGACTGTACTAGTGTCTTGAATTTATTTAGGAGACAGAAGTTTGCCTGTTTATCTGTCTTTCACACTATATTTTAATATCTAGGAATGAAATTGCATTGCTTGCTCTGTTTTCATTGTTAAATACATTGTTTATTTAAATTTTTCTCTTCTTGTTGCAATGATATCCTTCTATTTAGTTAATTTGGAATGAGAAAACCTACCTTGATACCCCAAATCTGTGGATTGGGGTTGTTAACTAATCCTACTGCTTAGAAGCAGATCTGAGGTCTAGAAATACCAAGGGGTACAGTCTCCCTCGGCATTGTTTTCTTACAAGCAAAAAATGAATACCCTGAATGAGGATGTCCTCAATCAGAATCTGCTCTGTAAACTGTGAACACATAGTAGTTGATTATCAATTTATGTTGTTTTTATTTAAAAAACCCAACAGGCTTCTTAATGTAGTAAACTACTACCGGCTTTTTATCAGGAATTTGTAAAATATTCCGCATGAGTAATGTTAGCATGCACCACGCTGTCTTAACAGTGTGTTTTATAATAATTCCAAGCAAGTGATTTCTGAAAACCCTGTTGAAGTTCAGAATGTGTGGTAGAGGTGATATCTTTTAATAGACCAGCTAGATTTTTGCAAAAAGTGTCTTTAATTGCAAGCTTTCAGACACAAGCACCTTTCTTCAGGCATAGGAGAAAAGATTGTAAAGGTCTCCCAGGTAGAAATGAAAGTTCATATTTCACAGAAAGGTTGAAAGTGTGGTAAAATCTCCTGTTTGGCACAGTCCATTTTATGCAGGTTAGGCTCAAAGAAAAGATACGTGTTAAAATTCATGCATTCTTACCTTGAAAAAAGCAGCTGTAATATTAGATCAATGAAACACATTCATGTTCTGTATGTGGCATGTACTAATGCTTAGATACTATCAAAAACATAATTTTCTCTTCAAGAAGTAATAGTTTTATTTTTCCTCGTGTGTGGGCACACAAGCAAGTTACCAGGAGATGATGTAGGGTACTTAGTAGCACACCAGCTACTCATGTGCCTGCTTTTACCACAAAATAATTGCAAGATAGCTTGCTCCCAATAAAAGTGGTGGGAAGTTACTATGCATTTATCAGGGCGAAGAAACTGCACAGTTATTATAGTTACTTACTATATGGTAACTAGTTTATGTGTCCATACTTTAATTTACTAGCCATCTCTTCTACAAAGTATATAATCTTAGTAGAAATCTCAGCCCTTCAACAAAAAGGCATTCAGATTTTTTTTTTTAATTTCCAGCTCCATGGTCCTTATTTTCACAGTGCCAGTTAGTGCTGGTTGAAAAAATAATTTAGAATCAATGTTAAGGTTGTTTCTATTTTTGCAAAACATTCAAAATTTTTCACTTTTGTGAAAATTTCTCCAGTATTTATTATAACATATTTTTGTTACAGTTTGGAAGTAACTTCACTAAATATCTTGGCAAAAATATGTAAAACTTTAACAAAATTGGAAAATGCTTAAATTTTAGATAAATTATGAAAAAAATTGGTTTTGTAACGAGAAAATGCTTTTTCTTTTATTAAAAAAGATTCTTGTGCAGAAAATTTTGATCCGTTCTAGGTATGTTTTTCTTCAACTTGTCCAAAAGTTTTGATTTGTATGGTAGGAAGCAGTTTCTTTGGTAAGTGGATTTGCAAAGATGTATGAAGACCTGAGATTTCTTGAACATGCTTGGTGCTATGCCAGAGAAGGGAAACTGGCTTTTGATTTTGAATTTCTTGAGGAGGGACAACCACTGATTTGCTAGACAGCTAGTGGATGGAATTATAAAATAATGTGAACACCTACAGAAAGCTGTCCAAAGAATTTTAAGTTCTGATAATAATCAGCAAGACAGGTTTCAGGATGAGCACAAATTGCTCAGCTATCATGGGCATATTACTTTAAGATTGAAAATTCACCTTGAAGAAAAATGTTAGGAATGGTTGGAGTACAGGCTTTGTAGCATGCATCCTGATGAGCCTGGTGCCAATAATTTGCAAGAGGAGTGAGCCCCACAGTAGCTAAGTAAATCTATGATAGAGAAAGGACCATGAGAAAGCAGTCTCAGTCACAGTTCAAAGCAGGTGTCCTGCTGAAGACTCAGTCTGAGGCTTCATTTCCCATATGGTCATTATCTCAGGAATTTGAGTGATTTCAGGTAGTCATATCTGTGAGGGTGGTACTAGGGAGCAGTCAGGATGTAGAAGATGTCTTTTTGCTGGTGGCAGTTCAATCAGAAAGTTGCTGAATAACAAGGGAATAAAATTGGTAGACACCAATATACCAGATTTATGGATGTATACAGAAATGCTCTGTGCATGTTTTACACCACTGTAATTTAGAGCACTTTTTATAGCACTATAAAGTTACAGCGCTCTTAAACATGAAGTGCAGTGTCTGTTGGGGGCGGGGGTTGGCGGGGTGCACCATGACTCTGAGCCTCCCTGCATTTTCCAAGCTAGGGGGCAGGGGACACTTTGAAGCCTCCTGGAACTGCAGGAGAGCGGTGGAGAAGGCGGAGCTGGGCACAGAGCAGGGGAACAGAGAAGGAAAGGGGGGCCAGCAGAAGTGGGGTAGGGGAGTTAGGGGGCAAGAGGTGCCATTCCATTCCCGGATTCCCCCAGGAAGTGCCCGGCCACTGGGTGATGTGCCAGGCTCCCAGCCGCAGCTGGCTCTGTGGTCTGTGGGTATTTGCTGAGTTCCCCCAACTTCACACATGCCGAGTTGCCATACTTCCCTGACTCATCCAGGATCAGAGAGGCCTTTCCCAGCCACTCTGTGCTGGGAGGGAGCAGGTTCCCAGCTGAGCAGGATTGTGTGGAACGAGTACCAGTGCTTCTCTCTTGCCTGGGCTGCACAGAGCTGAACCCAACCCGCTTCCCCACAGCATTGCCCAGCCCAGAGCCTGTCCCATGCGTAAGCCCTGCTAGGCATCCACCAGCCTTCTGGGGTGGCAGGAGCTCCACAGGGCCTGGGGTGCCCCAGCATGGAGCCAGCCCCTCCAGCTGCAGTGAGCTGTGCACCAAAGGGCAGGGATGCACCCTTCCCTTTCCTTCCTACCCTTCCCCAGTCCTGTTTAGCCTGATCACTTCTGTCTCAGTCGGCTGATGGAAGCAGGGTGGTTTGCTGGCTTTTGCAGACTTGGTGGTACCAGAGTGCATGAACCAAACTTGCAAAGCCCATGGACTACTGGCAGAATTGCTAGAAATTTGACCATGGAACAGAAGTTATTAAGAGCACTGTAGGTTGCTAAAGTGATGTAAAATACAGCGCTTCAAATGTAATACCTTATTTAGCAATGGTTAATTTGAAGTGCTTTATCCATTTTTTAATTCTGTAAAGGCGTGGACTTCTGTTAAGTCAGAGCAATAAAATGCTTTAAATGGCAAAAAAGCAACTTCTGTACATACTCTATAGGCCCCTAGATAGTCACCAGGAATAAATGAATCCTTTAATTAAAATGTAGATATTGAAAAGACTGGTATAACAGCACAAAAAATAGTTGTATAAGGATGATTGTGTGATTCATGCACAATCAGAAGGGTGCTTTTATTTATTTATGGATACAAAGGAGACCATATCCTCTTAGAAATAATTTGATTTTCTACCTGGGGAAAATCACAAAATACTAAAGTTGCACAATAAAAACCCACAGGTCTAGTGAGGCTTTTGTGCAGTGTGTTTAAATGTCTAGTGGCTGGGCAGGCTAAAGCAGTCTGGGAAAATCCAAGCCTGTTTGGCTGAGCAAGGCAAAATGTTCTGACATGATGTGTGTGCAGACACATTGCTGGCTGAGAGAGGATGTGTTACACAAGTATTGCAGCTGGCCTGCCTTGACAGGGCCTGCAAGTACTTTTTAAAAAGTTGGCTCAAGTGGTTTGCTGGGAAAGACCCACAAAACGCAGCAAAAGGAAAAAGGGTGACATGTCGTGTGGGAGTTGCCCCTAGCCACAACACCAACCAAAAACCCAAGTCAAAAGCCTGGGCAAGCAGTCTGTGGCCTGGTCAAACCCTGCAGGGGTGAGGGGGAGGAGGTAGAATGGTTCAGCAAATAGAGTAGGGGGAGGAGGTGGCTCAGAAGTCTAACTTATTACCGAAAACACCCTGGCTGCTGCTGCCAGGTGCTTTACCTGCCCTTGCTCTTGTGCTCAAATCAGCAGCAGCAGTACAAGGTCTGTGCACCAGCTGCAGCTGCAAAAGCAATGCTGTGGAACGGCTCTTGCTGCCAGGGCACAGACTCTGCAGGCGTGGGGTTGACAGTTTTGGCAGCCCACCTAAGTTGGTGATTGTGGCTGGGTCTCCTCTCTCCCACACCTACTCATGCTACTGCATAAGGGTATACTCTGTTGTATTTACATATGTCAGAGTAAAATGTAGAGCACCTTAACAGCTAGGAAAAATATTCACTGTATCCGAACAAAAGGAAGGAGTTGGGTTATAGGTGAATGGTTTAGCAATAGCCCTATTGAAACTGGTGGGCCTTCCAGAAGTTAGTTTAGGATGGGATATTCCAAAGGTAGATATCCGTTGTGTATGTTTTTGCCCATTCCTATTAAACAAAATACTTGCAACCCCCTCCCCATCCCCCCCCTCCACCTGTCCCCCCTCTATCTGTCAGCTGTCGCAAAAGGCCCAGCCTGGGACACCTTCTGTCAGTGCTGCTGTGTCTGTTAAGAAATTTCCATTTTGGTAGATGTCAAAACAGGATGGAAGTGTGAAAGGAAAGGGTTGGTGAAAGAGATCGCATAACCACCCATCTTATTAAGCAGTCATTCTCTTGCACAGGCTTTCAGACGGAGATTCTTGTCAAGAGGATAGAAACAGGCTCCAATCACACTTGTGGCATACTATAAATAGGGTCATTTAGGTTTGGGGTAAAAAATGTTTCTGTGGAAAAAATGGAGAGACTGCCAACTTCTGCTCTGTTTATACCAATGTAAGTGCTTGATCCTACACTACTGAAGTCAGAGGGAATAGGATCAGATCATAAATCTGGTGTAATTCCATTACATTAAGCAAATGTAGTGAATATAAATAAAGAGCAGAATTTGAATCGGACTGGAAGAGAGTGAGCACTGCGTCTAGTGTAATTTGCCTTGGCAATAATTTTAATGTTTCTCTGCATGTTACAGAGAAAGGAATATGATTATTAAGAACAAAATATTCTGTGTGCAGTGAATAAGGTCTCACTGTCTCCTATAAAGCTGACTAGATAATGAGGGGTGTATGCTACATCACTTGTTTAAACTGGTGTGTCTGCTGGTGCTCACCTGAGCACACTGAGCTTTGAGGATACATTTGTTAGGGGTATGAACCCTGTGTGAAGGAAAAATCCTATAGAATTTGAGGGTTTTATTGAACTAGTCTCAATCTTCTTCCGAACCAGTTTGTTGTATTTAATACAGCTGATTTAGATAGTTCCTTTTGTTCCCCCTGGCTTCTGGAAAGGGTGTAGGTTCTGGGATAGGGTGTTGGGGCAAAGAAGATGGGCGAAGATACTTTATAAATTGTATATTCAATGGGATTGTCTTCTATGATTGCAGTGCTTTGGTTCTAGATTGTTGTCCTAGTTAATTGACTCTGGGAAAAGACTTCCGTTCAAGTAATGAGCCAAGCAACTGATCTCTCACTCATCTGGGCAGAAGCCACATATGAAGCAAGGGCATTTGTATAATATTAAAGGTTGACTGGCTTGGAGCTCTCTTGCTGACTAAATATGAGCTGACTTGCAGCAATGTTAGCTGCTAAAAAGGGGCTATATTCCACCTATATATTAAGCAATCAGGATCTCCTGTATGAGACAAAGGGGTTGTATGAATTTGGAAATGCTTTCTTTTGATCAGACCCTATTCAGTAAAGTACTTAAATCTTATTGACTTAAGGGGACTTAAACACATTCTCAAGTGCTTTGCTGAATAGGTGTGGGCTTAAGCTCAAGCTTGAATAAATGTTTTTCTGAATTGGGGTGTTAGAAAGGAACCCTGGCTTTCAAAGTCATTTCTATGCCTAACATTTTTAAAGCCATAGTTGCATTATGAAATGTTGAAGGGGTGAGGGGTTAATCCTACCCATTATGACACCTATGTTGCATTGGAGATACAAAGCTAATAAGAGGAATGTTTTGAGACAGGCCTGAATCTGAACACCACATTGTCAGTATGGCAAACCTTTGAGTAAAGTTCACATCCCATTCTGAACATTGGGGGTCAGTCTCTGTAGTAGGCTGAACTAGCAGTCTTACAGTTTAGGGAAAGTTCGATCCAGTCCCATTTCAGCTCTGAACTTTGCAGTCCTGCCTGATCTCTTAACCACATAGCTTAAACTCAGCCCAAATTTGTTCTTTGGGATCTATCCCCCATGTATCCAAAAGTGGTAACAGGAAGAAAAACAGTTCCCTGAATTTATGATGGGTGGTGTGTCTTATATTTTGGGCTTTGTGGAAATGTCTGCTTTCTGTGGCTTGGATCATGTGAACTCAATTTTGTAATGCAGCATCAATAATTATACTTTAGCTACATTTAAGAGAATAGAAAGACACTGAATATCCCAGACTGCTAATAATGTGTGTTTGGTTTGGGACAACGTGAATAATCTCTTTTTTTCCCCTAAAGGTGTTTTGGTCTGGTTTTCCCATATCATAACCTTTATGATGTTTTATGGCATCCAAGGGTAAAGAATATGAGAGACAGAGATTGTGTGCTTAAAATACTACTGTGTATCTGTCACCCAAGGTCATAAAATTGCTATGAAGTATATGTACCTGTAAGTCCAGTAGGAAAATATATTTCTTAAAGATATGCCTGTCTAAGGAACAAGACTGGAATTGTTGAGGCCAAACACTTCTAGCACAGTTAAGTGCTGCATACCATCCATTCCTTATGAATACAGCGAGACTTGAAAGTGTCTCTGCAACCTACAGATCCATTTTTGGAATGGTTATATTAATAAGTAACAAGGCTTACCCACGTTTACCATATTTTTTCTTTTTGTCTGTGCTTAATCCCAACTGTAGGATATTACCAGCTTGCTTCATACCATCTATGAGGTAGTTGATGCATCAGTAAACCACTCTCCAAGTTCAAGTAAAACTCTGCGAGTGAAGCTTACTGTGGCACCAGATGGCAGTCAGAAGAAAAAGAGTATTCTCTTAAACCATACTGGTAAGGATGTATACTACACTTTTTGAAAAGCTTTCCCTTAAAGGTCCCTCTTTGCATCTGATAGGTAGAAAAACTTAAAATTAAATTAAATTGAGACAATTAATTATGGGGGTAATTTGGTCCCTAAATGCCCATTTGAGATTTTACCTGTAGAGCTATCTGCTCTAATTTAGGAGTCTACATTTGAAAATCTAAACTTCCCCTCTTTTTTATTATTTCTGATTTACAGGAGTTACATGCTATGAGATGCGTGGTTGTACTTAAAGTATGCCCTAAGATTAAGGCCTTTTGTACCCTAGGAAGTTGTACTATGTAAACTACATTGGTACAATTAAAGTAGTATGACCACCTGCCTTACAGTGTGGACACAATTATATTTGTACAAGAGTTTTTTTTATAGGAATATAGATACTCTAGTACAGGAAGAGAACATTACATTACAGCTTGTACAAGTAAAAAAAATCATTAAAAAGAAACATACTCCTAGCCAAAATCATTAAGACTTGATCGGGTCTTAAGCCAATGGGAGAAAACGAGGAACTACATCATCTGTACCTTAAATTCAAATCCTGTGATGCATAGAATCTGTTTATCCTTTTCAGTTAGTCAGTTCCCTTTGCTAGTAAAACATCCCTGGCTAATATATGTTGATCAGTGTACATGAAAATACTGGGTTAATGACTGTCACCAGTTATACAAGGGTGGCTCTCACAAATTTCAGAGAGATGTGGCTAGTAGAGTCTGTGTGTAATGTGTTTATTCTAACAGCATCACACATTACAGCATTACCAGCACTTGTCTAAATATAAAAGTTGTATCATTTTAACTGTACCAGCATAATCTGATCATAATTTTTATTGGTATAATGGTGCCTTATAACCGTATAGCTTATTCCTGTACAGAAAAAGGAATAAACTATGCTGTTACAATGCATACAATACAGTCGTCTTATCAGTACAACTCTGTGCAGACTAGGGTTTGTATTAGTTCAATGATTTTGGTTTGAAAAAAAAAAAGTCATGTCTTTACTGTAATAGTTATACTTCCTGAAACACCCTTGTAACAGTAGTTTTGTGTGCGATGAGTGGGAAACTACACAACAGCAGGGACTGTTAGTTATTGAAGCAGCTGATGGGTGGCAATGATTTTGTTTGGCCATGCCCATTCATTTCTTTACTTTTCCACTAGGGAGCCTAAGTTACTTTGGCCTCAAACTCCCAGTGAAAGTCAATTGCCCTTGAACTGCCATGTCACTTTTGAAGAGTTTCTCCAAAATGAATTATGAGGCATTGATGTAATGACAGTAATAAGTCTGTATGTATTGCAATGCATATACCTGACAGAATAATCACAGCAAGAATGAAATAATAACTTACCTTTTTGGGGGGACAGATTTGCAGAGCTCTAGACATAGAACTGAGAGCAAAGCCAGTGAAGAACTGAAGGGGTCTGAAAGGAAACAGCGAGCTTCTCTCAGGTAAGTTGGAAGAACTCCTTTCTCATCTGTGAAAAGGAGTTGTGGTAGCCACCCTCAAGAGGCTGGAGATAATTTTTTTTTTTAAATATAGGAATTATGGGGGTTGTCACTGTGGAACGCACAGCACAAATTCATTGATAGGCAGTGCCCTGATACTAATGCCAGTATTTATATCCAAGGAAGCTGAGGAAACTAGCACTAGCTAGCCATACATGCTTCCTTTTTCCTTTCATTATTTTGAGAACTTTTTGGATAGTTTGTGCAAGTACTCTACTTTGAAAAGGACCAACAGAGATCCACCCTTCCCTTACTATAGTTTGTTCTTTTGCATCACTGAAAAAATCAACCAGGTCACCAAGGAGAAATATCCAACTTCCATTTACCCAGGGAACCAGTGCAGAGTTTTGTACTATGCAGCAGGATAGTACTAATATTTACAAGTACTATCCTGTTGCAGAGTAAATTAGTTTATTCCAGCCTAATAGCAGTGCACATGTAGATACATGGCATTTACTGCACAGCTAATTAGTCAACTGTGCAGCAAATGTCTTGTGTAGATGTGCCCAGTGTCCAGTAAGGATAAGGTAATTTACTCCACTTTCAAAGGACCAAGAGTATCTACACAAGGAATACTACGTGCACTGTAAATTCATACCTTAGTTTACTGCCTCAGTAGTTTCCCTATATAAACAAAGGCCAGAGCCCAACTCACTGTGCCCCTAAGCTGCCAGAAACCATTCCTCCTACTTACCACAAAATCTCTCCTCTTGGACTTTTTGAAAATTAGTCAGTTACCAGATGACATCAATCTGAAAATTAAGGCGTTTCCTATTGGTTAATGCATTTATAGTAAACCTTCAAGGAAAATTAGGTTACTTTCTGTTTAGTCTTAGAATGCCCTTCACCACTTGGAAAAAACCTCTATATATTGTTTTTCTATGGATTCCTGCCGGTGACTCAGAATGCATCTATTTCCAATAAAGTACAGACACAGTAGTTTCTTTTATGCACAGCTGCTGGTACAGTTGCAGTCTTTTAGAGATTAGATAAAACAGGCCTATTTGAAGTTTCTCCCTGAAGGAATGTATAATATTATTTTGGATGCTAGTCTAGAATAGGCGTTGCTCCTCTGAAGATGTCTAGTCATGTCAATGGCAAGGTTAGCAAAGATAAGCACAGATTTGCCCCAGTATCAAGCCTTCCATCTGCCTTACAGGTGCATGCTGTGCTGAATTCCAGAATACATGATAGCCATTTGGGATATATCAGTTAAAACCAGATTTCTTAGAGTATCTTGTTTTTCATTGGACTAACAGCAAAAAATGCACTTTTCGCAGTTTAGTTTATACTGTTCAAATGGATAATAAAATACTTCCCTCCCCTCCCCAATTTAGGTATCTCCCAATTTGTATCCACTGCTAGAGAGATCATTTTTCTATTCAGTGTCTATTTGGTTTAAACTGGGATTTCATTTCTCAGGCTGGGGAAGTGGGAAACACCACAGCAATGACGTTGAAACCATTTCTTCAGGTGCAATTAAAAAAAATGCTCTAGCTTTGTGTTTTCTCAGCTTTAGGAGTATTTGTCTGGGGAAAATACACTTAGCTCAGCAAATATACCAACATGTTGGAGGAGCATTCGCTTTCACTTAAAAAAAACAAAAAACAAAAAAAAAAAACCAGCCGTGCCCTCCTTCTTCAGTCTGCTCACAAATACTTCTAAGGTATGACTTCTGTCCAGAACAATACACCTAGATTCAGAGAGGGCAGAATTATAAGACAGTAACTAATTCCATCTCTTTACCTGAAACTCTATATAGGCTTTTTTTTAGCATGAGGATTTCCTGTGGCTTGGTGAACGATTACTTGCAGAGTAACAGCTGTGCAGTTCAGGATTTACCTCCTCTCTTTGCATCTAGTACTGTTTGCTTCATAATTGATATGTGTTTGCATGACCAGCATTCTTAGGTGATGGAGGATACTCATTTCTCTCATTTGAAACCCACAGTTATAGTTGCCTTCAACTGAGGGGAAGATTCTTACTTCTGTTGCCGTTTTGCCTCTGCCACAGGGTGACAGATGGTCTTTAGGTTCCTTTGCCATTGGGCACACGTTAGAACTTTCCTAAGGATTTCTAATTTGCACCCAAATTAGCTAAGGCTTCTCAGAGGTCCGTAGCAGAGTGCCTGATTGTCCCCTTTTGGTGCTGCACCTAGCTAAATGTGGACATTTGTATCTTTAAAAGAAATAAGTCCCACATTTCTCTGCACCAAAGCCAAATTGTTAAGCTGGTGAGTATCCTATAATCTCATCTGTGGCATTGTGGGGGTTCCTTTGAGAACAGTAATGAAATATTGCAATCTCTTAAAAATGTTAAGGAAGGTTCCTTCCTCCTTCGTGTTCTTGTGAGAAGATATTTAGCAGAATTCACAGATTTGTTGGAATGTCAGACCACGCCTTGAGTGTTTCTGCTATGCCCTTGTACTTGCAACCTCTGAGCTTTCAACCATTTGCACCCCTGCCCCCCACAAGTAATGTTTAATTTAATATTCAAAATGAAGTTATTAAGGATGTTTCTACCCCTAAGGTGGGAAGAGTATTCAGGAACGAGGGATTTTTCATCCTTTAGTCTTAGAGTTTCCACAAGTAGTGCTAATGCAAACATCCAGATTTATGGCTGGTTTACCCAGCAGGTGCCTTATGCTGTTGATAAAATTGATGGTGAGAAGAGCAATGACAGGCAACTTTATGATTTGGGGTGTTTTATTTCCTTCCCATTACTCTAGCTGTTTATAATTGCACCAGGCCCCAAAACATCTTTCATTTATAGAGAAACACTGTCCTTTGGAACATATAGGCTTTTTTCATGCTGAGCTGCTTAAGTAACTTAGCTTTAACTCATGTAAATGAAATGTTCTCTTTGACTGCGGCCTTCAGGAAATGTCCTTTGTGATTTCCTGACCTACACATTCTCACGTGTATCTCCTGACCCATTCTATCCTGGCCTGACCCTCCTCATAATGACATTCCAGCCTGGGAATTCAGAAAAGGGTTTCACATACTATTCAAAAAAACAAGCAAGCATCTTTTATAAAAACATATATTCTTACACCCTGCAGAAGATTCAGATCAGGTGTTTGATGCCTGAATCTTTCCATGTATATGCAAAATAGCAGTCTGGGGACAGCTGACAGAAGCCCTGGTGTTCAGAAATACTTGAGTCCTCTTTGGTAATGGAGCACATTTCTCAGCAATGTATAATTGCTTCTCTGTGTATATTTGCATTGTTGAATATCATCTTGCATGTTAGAAAGCTTTTAGAATGTGGGCCTGTGGAGGGACTAACACAGTGTTTCTTCAGGGTCTCAATTCATTTATGGTACCAGAAAAAGAATGGTATGCAGTTCAGTTTTGGACAAACACTGCTGTTTAATTATGCTGGATCAGAAATGGTTATGCCTGCACTATATGAACCTTTCAGTGTCTTCTGTGCACGCAGCGCTTACTTATTGACTGCCATAGGCAAATCAGCAGCGCTCCATGGTCCTCTGTATGCTAGCAGTAGCCCATGAAGTGCTTTTTGAATTGCATGCCTATGAGCTGAACTACCATAATTGTAAAATTCCACCCAGATACATATGAGGTACATATGAGATGTGGGCCACTATCAGGGAGGGGAGTTTCCTCCTCCAGCTCTTTTGGGTGTCCAAGTGCAGTGTCTTTTACTTCAAGTACACCGGTGGCTGAAGAACTGGGTTCAAAGCCTTCAAAGATTTCCTGCTTTCCTGGCAAGCAGCATCACATGCATAAGTATTTGCATATATCAAAGCAGTGTAAACTTAATCTCCCAAATGCAAGTGACACCCTGCAATAGAATAAATTTTTATCAAGGAGAGTATATATTTTCAGTAGATCCCTAACAACATACCAGTGTCACATAGGTCTCAGTTCTGCAAGAGAACAAGACAATCATGTGACAATTCAGCAAAGCACAATGTACTTGACTTCAGTACAGTTATTTTCATGCCAAAAAGAGGCATAGGCTAAAGTGCATTCAGACTTAGATCTGAATGCCTGGCATCATCCAGGAATGAGTCCTTATTTTGGAACCAGCTTGAAATGCAAAGCCAAGTTTTGGTCTCACCTTAAATTAGTGAGGTTGAATTGGGTACAGAAGAGTGCAGAATCCACTCCTTGCTTTCAGAGATGGCAATGCCCTGGTGAATGGTAGTCCATGATATAATTTTAAAATTTTGTATTTTTCTCATCTTATTTGCTATTCTGGAAAAATTGGTCTCAGTTATAAACATCTGTTTATTGGATGTGATAAATTTAAACCTCTCAGCATTATTGGCTACAATACTGTAAGCTCATATGTGTGTGTGCATGTGCATGTTTGCTCATAAGTGAGTGGTATTTCAGATATTCATTCTCAGGAAATAGTTCTGCTATAAATAAAATAGCAAAGCTGAGCAGGAAAAGGAGTCAGGATTATGAAGCCCAGAGTTGCTTATTAGATGTATTTTGGCAAACAGTAGTTATCTCAGATTTTTCCACTGACACCTTTTTGCCCAGTTTCCTTTAGTAAATCCACCTGTGCTGCTGCCTACTTCCCTGAAGCAGAACCACACAGACATTTAGGCCATTTAACAACAAGCTCAGCTGAGCTCAGTTCTTCCCTGTAGAGCTGGGAACAGCCAGATCAGCCGGCAGACTCTCCCTGACATGGCACGATTGGAGAATGTACTGAATGGTTTGGCCATCTACAGATTGCAGTAAACCCTCAAAGATTTTGTATTTGTGTTTGTGTGCCTTATGCAAATACAAAAGCATCCCTTGCTCTACAAAACCAGGGGCCAATTCGTGAAAGGAAAGAGCAGTTAGTCTAGGCCCTTCTCAAATACAGACCACCAGGTGTTAAATGTCTTCGCAAGTGAGACCTATCAGTTCAAGGGGCCCATTGGCTTTACCAGCCCATTAGCTTGAAAATGGTGGGGGAACCAGTTTGCAAGCTTGCTGAACTTAAATTATTTTTCCCATTCACAGATATCATTACAGTGACAACAATCCTGAGCAGAGTGGCTGCTACCGCCATTGTGTTGATGAGAACATTGAAAGGAGAAACCACTATTTGGATCTTGCAGGAATAGAAAATTATACATCAAAATTTGGGCCAGGTAACTGTTTAGTAATTTTTATTTTTCAAGCATTTTGTGTCCAGTCCTCCTTCAGCTGTACAGTCCAAATTGGGCACTTGCTTGGAATCTTGGAATGACCATGTTGGTTGACTGATCTATAGCTATTTAGTGGTGATGGACCAGCTAGTACAGTGTTCAGACGCAGGTTGCTAGATGGTAAGAATCAAGGCTGGGCTTTCAATGGTAAAGGCTAGGTTTAAGCTGCAACCAGAAAATGTTTTTTTTGGGTCTAATCCAGAACAAAAACCAATGGTGAGTTCCTACAAAGGGACTTGATGTCCCTCCCTAAATTCAAAGGGTTAAGACTGCATATTTGCCATGTTTATAAGTCAATAATTCCCAAAAGGCATGTTGGAGCACATTAGTGTGCTGTGAGAGTAAAAGAAGCATGCCCTGGGATCTCCCTGGGTGAGGATCTCCTACCATATCTGGCACCGTGTGCCTACCCCAGCTTCCCCAAGGGCACTTGCAGCTGCTTCCCTGGGGACTACTGCTACTGCTGCATTCCCCAACCCTGCCTTCCACCAGACTGCCCTTGTGCCAAATACACTCTCTTCCACACCATCCCCACAATCACAGCTGTGTGCTTTCCTGTGAACTTAGACCAGGCATGGGCAAAATGCAGCCCGTGAGCTGGATTCGACCCATGGAGGCTCTTTGTCCATCCCACAGCCAGTCCCTTGGTCCCACCTGGCCCAGGCACCATCTGGCCGTGGCATGTCCTGCTGCCCCTTGGGCACGCAGTGGGGCTGAGGTGGCTCTGTAGCTGGACTGCCTTTCTAGGTAGCTCAGGCAGTGGTGGCTCCTTCTGGCTGCAGCAGCTGCTGGCCCCAGCCCCATGGTACTGGTGGGGACCCAAGCACACAGTTCTGACCTGGCTTGCCTCTTGTCTACTCTGAACTCTCCTGCATGGAGCAGCAGCAGCAGCAGCCAGGCAGAAACTGTTGCTCAGTGTCAGGGATAAGCGGCCTCTCCCCCTTGTTGCTGCTGAGCCATTCATGCTGCAGCTGCCCGGAGCCCATGCTGGGCTGCCCTGCATCTCTGCCACTGTAACTGCTGCCTTCAGGCTGCCCAGCGGGCAGCGATGGCAGTGCAGAGCAGCTGCAGGGCAGGCAAGTGTGGGCTCTGAGTGACTGCAGCAGGAAGGGCCCGGCAGTGGCAAGGGGAAAGGTCCGGTTTTTCCCCACACTGAACAACAGATTCTGTCTGACTGCTGCCGCTGCTGAGCCTAAGCAGGTAAGTCTGGAGCAGGCACAGGGTGGGCCACATTGGGGCTGTGCACTCGTGTCCCCACCAGTACTGTGGGGCTGGGGCCAGTGGCACTAGCAGCCGGAAGGAGACACCACTGCCTAGGCTACCTAGAAAGGCAGTCCAGCTGCAGAGCCACCCCAGCCCCACTGCATGCCTGGGGGACAGCAGGATATGCCATGGGTGGGCAGGGCTGTGTGCATGGGTTCTGGCTGATCTGTTTCCGTGGGGTTGAGTCCAGAGTGGCCGTGGGGCAGGGCTAGGCCTGTGTGCTGTTGGCCATGGTGGGGAGGTGCCACATGGCACGCAGGCCCCAGGCTGTTGCAGAGCAGGAGTGGGTGGTGTCTGGCTCAGGAGGGTGCCTGTGGGGAGCTTCCATGCATACCTCACCATACCCACAAACCTTCTCTTGCAAACCCCACCCTCCCCCACACACAATAACACACCCCACAAATACTGCACCCCCCGCACCTCTCCCCTCTGCCCCCTCCCCCGCACAC
This sequence comes from Crocodylus siamensis, assembly GCF_052110815.1. Taxonomy (NCBI): domain Eukaryota; kingdom Metazoa; phylum Chordata; order Crocodylia; family Crocodylidae; genus Crocodylus; species Crocodylus siamensis. Next base: position 25,780,879 of record NC_143403.1, read on the forward strand.
ACATGGAGCCTCTAGGTGGAGCCCCGCTTACTGCTGTGTGTACACACCTCACCACACATGCACTCATACCTCCCCCACACACCCCACATCCTCCCACACACTCCCAGCCCCCCTTCCTCACAAACATCCCTCCCACAAACCTCCCATACCCAACCACCGACCCACATTCACACACATTCCCACTCCCTCGCCCACACCCCACATATACACATCCACACGCACACAGCTCCCCACAAACCCCATACCCACCCATCCATACCCCCCACACTTCTCCACACCCTGCAATATACAACAGTTAGGCTTCATTTTGAGCCATTCTGGAATCACCTCTATATACACGATGCAAACACACAAATCAGGACAAAAATATTTTTTTTAAATAAAATTCAAATATGTTATTGTCAGTGTTTGAGTTTTAGTATACAATTTGGTTGTTGTTTTTTTTCTTCTGGTTCCAAGATGGAAACCCCCTTCCCAGAAAGAGTACTCTGGGGGCAAGGGGAGGGACTTCTAGTGACAAAGATCAGAGGTTAGGGGGCAGGACTTCTGGTCTCAAGATGGCAACCGGGGCAGGGCCCCTGTCAAAGGGTGATGGGGCTACCAATGGTGGCCCTGAACAGCTCACCAAAACCCATTATCTCCTGCTGAAATAATTGCCCACCCTGGCTTAGACACACAAATGGAGTTGCACTTTGCTTTGCTTGTCCCCTTTGCTCCTTCCATGCTCCCTGGGCTGGCAGGAGGAGCTATGGGAGTGGCCACTGGTATGTGGACCTGCCAGAGCAGCCTTAGCAGCAAGGGCTGCCCTTGCCCCTAAGGAACAGAGTAGGTGTTGGGAGGGGGCCGACAATGGAAAGAGTAGGGCACACAGCTTCTTTAGTCTCAAGGCCCTCTTCTTTCTGAGTGATTTTCAAATGACATACCCCAGCATTCAGGAATGTTTTGGAGGGGTGTCTTGAGGCTAAGAAGGTTGAGAGCTACTGATGTAGAGACTAATCCTTTGCTTAAAGAAAGGTATATTTGGTGTTCTTTTTTAACACTGTTGTGGTTTTGTCTGGCAGGAGAATGGACCATATTGTATATTTTGAGGGGGAGAAGTGTGCGCATGTGTACACACACCCCCAACCCTTTCAGGTGTAAAAGTAAAGTGTGCCACCAGCCTTAAACTGGAAGAAAGTGAGCCCCACATATCAAAAGTTCGGAAGGCACTGCTCTAAGTGTTATAGTTCCAAGTACTTGTTTTGGTGTGCTGTAGTTTGATGGCCAAAACCAACATTTTTCAGGATAGAATAAGACCTTTTAAAAAATATATAGCTTATAGTTCGTATTTAATAACAAGAATTTTGTTAAATATTTTTAAACATCTATAGCTATAATTGCATTTAGTTCTTGAGGAGAATTCCACTCTACTGATAGATCTAACATGCTACTAATTAAAACTTTGAAATCTGAGATACCTAACTCTGTTTTTATTTCCTAGGATCTCCTCCAGCAGCTCAAAAACAAGACCCACCAAGCAGAGTTGCAAATCAAACTAGATCCCGCTCTCATGAACCTGAAACCTTCCATGCCCACCATAGGAAATCTCAAGTAGTGGACCCCAGTCACATCAATTTGGCTGATGCTTCATATGCCAAGATTGCGGAAATACAACAGAGGCTGCGGAATCAGGACTCAAACAAGCACTTTGTTAGGTCACCCAAGGTTCTGACCAGAAATGTAGCCTCTGTTCACCCTGGAAGGGTTGTAAGGAATAAACCTCTTCAAGGGGTATCCATGCCATTGGCTTCCCCAACCACACGGGTAGGCCAGAATCTTCCATATCTTCCCATGCAGTCTCAGCAGGCCTACAAGAAACACAAGCAGCGAGCAAAGGAGAATCACCAAATGTGCAAAACCTTCCCGTCTCCGGGGACAGTTGTAGAAAAAGAACATGTGAGAGACCTGCCCACTGTCATTTTATATGAAGGTCAAGTTGGACAAATGATACAGAGACATGAACATCACCACCATCATGAGCATCACCACCATTACCATCATTTCTACCAAACATAAAGCAGATCCCTCCGACATCCTCTAGAATCATCCCATATGAAGGAAACATGTTCCTCTGACGTCAGACTAAGGCATTACTCTAATTAATACTATTGTTACTCCATTAATATTCAGCTAGCATATATTTTAGAAAGTATATGAAACTCTTGAACCTTACACTATTTATATGTTGTGGAACTGCATAGCTTACTTAAAAACTTGTGGATTGATTTTGTGTGTGTGTGTGTGTGTGTGTGTGTGTGTGTGTGTTTTAAAGTGGCTTGTAAAACAGCAAACAGCCATATCTTCTTGAGCTGTGATTTAATGCAGGTCGTCAACGCACTTCCTTTACAAGTACTTCCTTCATTGTATTAGAAAAGATACTTCAAACAGCGTTGCAGACATCTAGGTTACCAGTCTGCTGTATGTTGGCTGATTGCACGCAAGCCTTTTATCAGGGGAGCAATGTTCGAAGGTTTGGACTCCAGAAATACTCAGAATAACAGAGAATACAAACAGCTGCTACCTCTAGTATTATTCAGATTTTATTTTCTTTTTATTGATTGTAATGTGCTACAGGGGGATTTTAATATACTGCATTCATGTAGCCTGTTTGTGTTGGACTTTCACATCCTTTCAAGCTATCTTAATAGTATTATAAGGAAATACTAGTGATATTTGTCAACAGAGCTACATTTTAGAACTTGTACTTTATTTTTTAAGGTTCTTTACTGACACAAGTACAGTCTGTTAGATACTGGGTAATATATTTAAATATACTTCTTTTTTCTTTTATTCTCTGTTCTGCTTTGGAAAACCAATGGAGAGGAAAGAAAAGAGGAGTATGTAAAATGGGTTTTTTCAAAACCATCACTAAACTTTAGTGCTTGGGCCATAACTAATATTCATGGTTTGTTTTGGGTTGGGGGGGCGTGGTTAAATTAGCAATTCTTTGTTTTGAGAGAGAATTGGGGGGAAATATACTTTCTCACTTTAAATGTTGGCAAATATATATAAAATATAAATATATATATATAAATATATATGTATACATATATATATATATATATATATATATATATGTATACATATATATATATATGAAAATATACACACTCAGGTACATTTTCTTGTGTTTTAGAAATCTGTGGTTTGAATATTAACATTATAATTTTTTTCTTATGACAGTGACTTTTTTGCTATGTTATAAAACACATACCCCATGGCATTTTCTTGGGTACCTACAGTTTGTCTCCCCAGCACCAATTGCTTTGTGCAACTCCCTTTTTAAAGACAATTCAGTACATGAAAAACACTGCTCTCCGTCATTCTGGCCTCTTCCACTTTTTTCATATCAAAGGGCTTCCATTCTATAGAGTGAGACAAGACCTACTAAGATCTTATTGGCTGCTGAGACATTAGAAGGTCAAAACAAATGGGAAAAACGAGAAGAAAAAGTCAGTACAATTGGGTTTTGTTTTCTATGGGGCCCAAATTTATATGTTCAGAGTCAGGTTTTGTACAGAATGCTATTTTGTAAGTGGAAATGACTGAAAAACAACTGCTCCATTGCTTGGAACTTAAACATAGAGTTCTGCTCACATAAAATGTAATTGTTCTATCAGACATATTTGCTTTTGGTTTTAGTTTCTTCTAATTATATGTGTTTTTTGTCTATAGTATATATATATATTGTGAAATGTAACTATCCCACATTTTTATGGGCCCTTTATGAGTAGGGCATGTTTTTCTACCAGTTAGAGTCTTGATCAGTCTAAGATGGAAGGTTTTCCTACTTTTGAGCATAGAAACTCTTAGAAGGTGGCTGGCCTATCTAAGGACAAAGAGATATCAATGTTTTAAAAAAATAAAGCTGAAAGCCTTGCCAACTTGTGGAACTGGGTGGAATCACTGCTTCTTGGTAATTAGTTCCATCTCATGTCTCCCAAAATCAGCATTTGTTTAGACTTATTGTCCCTTTTAAAAATCTGGTTTATTTTATTTTTTTTTTAGCTGTCAGCATTGTGTTCTGTTAAATCTAGCGAAATGTTTTAAAGTGTGTTTGATCTGTGTGACAACTATACTGTTCTGTTTATTTTTTAAATTCCTAAAGTCCAAAAATATTTATATGCAGAATATTCTGTATTGAACATATGAAAAGGCCACAAATTTGGTTAGTTACCACTGAGTTGTTCTAGTCTAAGCCTATTTTGCTGCTTGTGTATCATTCTTTTTCAATGTATATATAATTATTGACTGCAAAAAAAAAAAGGCATTTACATGTCTAGTAGAAGGAATAAGCTTATTTATATTATAGTGTTAACAAAGTCTGATGTATTCAAGTGACTTATGTTATACCGCATGCAAACACACAAGTGTACATTCCATCTGAAAAGGGATGCCATGCTATTTTTTCTGAAATGCACACAATGCTGTTCTCTTTTCGGTAGAGTATTCTGCCATTTTAGGTTTTTTGTTTTTTTGTTTTGTTTTTTTTCACTTTACACAAATCATTCCTGGGTGAAAATGTGTAAACCTAGGAAATACTCAACATGTGTTCCAATCGTATGTCAGTTCTCTGAAGGGAGAGAATGTAGAATGGGGCATAAATACTCTAAAATGCAAAGATACTCTGCCAGAAAAGATAACAGCAAAACAAAACTTAGAGGCAAGTGGACTTTTGAGCTGTTGTATTACATTGAACATAAGTCACAACTTTGAGCTTGTTTTTTTTCCTGAGATCCAAAAGATGAATTTGATCTGGTTTGGATTCTGTGAAGTACATATCTGAATGTTAATAACATGGCATCCCCACACTACCAACTTTACACTAGCCATGTACGAGCAGACAGTATTTTGATACTGTGTTGCATTTGTGTTATGTGCATTAAGTGTGAATAACTGCTCATATAGCACAGTTTTTTTCACAAAACCCTAAGTTCCATAGCTTTTAAAATGTTTGCTTTTCAGTATTTTGTATAGTAAATATAGATGGTTTTGACTAAATGCTTTATTTATTTAATAGCAAAAACTGTGCCAAGAGAAACCCCTGTTAATTAAAGTTTTACTAGTTCAGAAAGTATATTTCCTTTTTTTGTTGTGGATTTCAGGGGCATATTGCAATTGCTGTCAGTGCTTACAGATCAGGGGATCACACTGATGGAAGAATTCTCATTAACTTAATGGGAAAAGGTCAGGCCATTGAGAAGGGAGTGTGCTTTAATTTTATATTTAAAGTGTTAAGCCCCAAAGCTCACGGTTCTCATCTGCTACTAGATCTCTGCAGATTACTGATTATTCATTTTACTGATTATTCCAAAAAATCAAAAATAGGATGCGTTTCACCTTGACCCCAAACAAGCATTTTTTCAGAATTTATGGGAAATCCAGAAGTTGAAAGGAATTATTTCCTGTGAAATGGAACATTTCGTTCCACTCATAATAAAGTGTTTTCTTTCAGATTGCAGCTTTTTTTTTTGTTTTGTTTTATATGTTTAAAAATAATATTGAAAGAAATTTTGAAACAAAAATTCTTTCAGGTCAAAAACTGAAACAGTGTCATTTTGATAACATCAGAATACTTTGACTTTTTCTAATTTTTCAGAAATAAACAACCTGGAGAAGATGAGATTAATTCATGACTTGTTTTAGTGTCACCCAGTATCCATTTTTTGACAGGAAAAAGTGGCGTGGAAAAGTTCCCCCAGCTCTGCCCAGGGAGTGCAAAGTCTGGAAATAAAGGGCCTCAAAGCTGTTGTTGGTATTTTGTGGCTGCTTTATAAAAAGCAAATAAGTCTGAGGACACAGCAAGGCTAATATCTTCATCCAGTGGTGCCTATTGACTTCACTGGGACCATGTTTTCTTTCCAGGCATATGGTATTGGAATCTATGCCCTGGTCAGACAGATGTTTTAAATTTCAGCCCTTGGAAAATATATTGCCAACTTTATTAAAAATACTAATTGTGCTTTGTATTTTATTAGAATATTTCATCAGAGAATCTCATGGCACTTGACTAAACAAGACTTACAATCTCTACACATCCTCCAGTCACTGTAGCAAATAATATGGCCCAGTTCAGCCCCCAGATGCTTATGTATGGCTCCACTGGCATGATGGCAAAGTGGACCCATTAAGGAAATGTTAAGTAGAGAGCTGCGTAATTTTTGTATCTCTGGCATCATTAGCCTCACTACTGTAATGATCAGGAGCATATTTACAGCAGTATTCTCATGGAAAAGAATTTCTGAAGAACACAAGAATTTATGGTAATTTCAAAAATGTCCTGTCAAAAATTACAAGTTGTATGTTACACAGTGGAGACTACTAGACAATAATTTGATAGCATTTTAGTATTAAAAGACAGCCAACCCTCATATTCAAGAACTTACCTTTTGCTTCATGAATACACATACAAATGACTCTTATTCCCCATATGACCTCATGTACCCCAATTGCTACGAGAGATATTTCATCCTATATTCCAGTGAATCAAAGTAGCATCACTGTGGTCTTACTTACAATGAAAAAATGCATTATGTTAACTAACGTGATCCGAAACATGATTTTGCCTGTAGTGCAGACAAACGCATTCATTTGAAGATGTATGCACTGGTCATGAGTAACCTATGGGCTCTAGAATTAAAAATGTGAAAACATGTTTCTAGTCATACTTAACGTTGTGCTAGCTAGCACTCGTTCTAATGTGCAATATTCCATTATAGACACAGCCAGGGAGGTCAGTTATGTGTATGACCCTTTGTGCTTCTGCAGTTATTGTTAAAAAAATTGACCACATATTCTGCAAGGCCTATTTTATTGAAGGGTAAATAAAAGCAACACAAGGGAAAATCAAATTGAATTTTCTTTCTAAATGTTTTGGATTAGATTTCTGTCTTCTGTTGCTACTGGCCTCAATACTGGGCCTTGATTTAGCACATGATTATTATTATCTGCAGAATTTGAGTGCTGTTGAGCTGATATGACTTAGTAATGGTGTTTTTACCTTTTTGCCTTTTATACAAGTTTTAGGTGCTCAGAGAGTCAAAACTAAATGCCAGGCTGGACAACAGATAAGTAGAATAACAATTAATTATGAAGTAGACATTACATTGTATCACATATGCAGGTTGGATCATGCTTATTAAATAATTTTATCAATCACGCTCTAATCTACTTATATTTCCAGCTAATTCGTTCCCACTGAACTAAATAATGGAGATTATATGACATAGATATTTTTCATTTTTTTTGTTTTTGAATAGAAGGGCTTTAAGGGATACTTGATTATTGTGAGGGTTAGAGCTAGGAAGAGAAATTGGGAAGAGGTTGATAGCAAGATTTTAGAGACAAGGGTAGAGGGTGGAAAAAAGACAGTTAAGAGACAGAAAAGGAAATGCTATCTGGAGAAAGAGAATCACGTCTATAGCACTGTTTGACCCTCTTATAATACAGTATGTTGGGTTCATAATATAATTAATAAACCCCAGCTTTTAGAAGGAGCTTTTCATCAGTAGAACTTAAAACATTTGATGAAGGAGGTCAGTATTCTTCATACCCAATTTTATATATGAAGTAATTTGCATGAGGCTACCCACTGGCAAGCCAGGGATGGAGCCAGAAATAGACTCCTGACTTCCAAGCCAATGCCTGATTTATCATGGGTTCTGTTAGCAGAGGATGCATCTCGGTAAGTCTTTTGCAATATTTTTAAAGAAAACTTCCTGAGTAGCAGCTGCAGTACCAGCTAAGCTGCTTAGGAAGAGAATAGTGCACATCATCAAACAACAATGGGGGTGGGACTTGGCTGGGCTCTGCTGAAGGCTTACGTGTCTATTCTGAAGTGCTAAGCACTAGCTGTTCCTTTTGCAGTAGGAGGATTTTAGTACCTCCAGTGAGCGTATTCATAATCTTGGAATTATAGGAAACACCAAATCAGACCAGTGGCCTGTCTAGCCTGCTATCCCATCTCTGACAGTAGAAAGTACCAGGTGTTTCAGAACATACAAGAACAGTGCTATGGGGCTGGCAACGGCAAGCATTCATATAACTGTTATCAGGCACTGGATAATTCTATAAACTGTGATGTGCATCGTGCAACATGCTAGTGAAGTGTGTATTGTATCTCTTCTCTAGTGTCTAGTTTATACAGATGAGCGCAATCTTCTGCTACTGGTAGTTGATAGGTGTACTGTTTTGGCTGAGCAGTAGAAGCTTGTGCTTTGATGATGATGGTCCTGAGTTAAGGCAATGGTAGTTGTGGGCACTATTGTATTTGTCATTCCCATGTTTCTATTAATAAAAATACACTATATTAAATCTTGGTGAATTTTCTAAGCAAATACCAAAGTAAGCAATTTGGGGCCAAATTTGTTCTCAACCGCACATATGTAACTACTGGGAATCAGAAGAAATTCATGAATGCCTCAAGGCGAAATCTGGTCCTTCCAATGCAGCTTGCCAATAATTATACAAGTCTCAATATTGTCTTGTACCAATTTCAGATAAATATTTGATAAGCTCTTTTTTATGGTTTACAAATTTAAAATTGCAAATAAAACTTTGTAGAGTAAAACCCATGTTGGAGCCTGTATTTTCTCTACTCCTGACAATGTTTTTTTCTATGGTGTTTGCAAAGTAAAGTTGGAGTGGGTGTTTGTAGTTCTGCATACGCTTGTTCACAGGATAGGATTGTTGATAGATAAAGTGCCACTTGAGCTTGTTAATAGCCAGACTTGTCATGCTAGTTCAAGCAAGATAAACGGTGAAATGCCAGGGTAGGAACTCTAAGGTAGGAAATTGGCCAGCGTGGTTAGTCATAGGTCCTATGCACTATATTTGTCCACCCTAGGTACTGATACCAATTGCCATGGTAGCTGAGAGCTATTTAGTTCATCAGGTCTGAAAAATACTTAATTAGGTAAGTCATTTAGTTTTGAAACACAGAACATTACTGTACTTTGAAAGTTCCACTGGGAATTGGATCTATGAAAACTGTAGCATTTAAGACTTGAGGCAAATTAACCCCTCCCCATACTAGATACATAGGACAAAAAAAGCTTGATAAATGGACCCAGGATTTCTAGTACCACAAAACGTGATTGGGAAGCAGAAACAATAGGATGGGGTGCTTCACATTCTTGCTAACTACGGCTCTTTGTTGCAAAATTAACAAGGCATCTGTTATAGTAATAGAAAAAATATGACTAGCAGACTAGCAACATAATCCTGCTGTAGTACTGCTGGTGGGACCACCTGTGCTGGCAAAGCGGTGATTATGGATTTGGCTGTCACTGTGTGTGCTCTCTGCACAGTTATAAAAATGGTGGTTACAAATCTTAGTTGCACCACAGAAGATTGTGTTCTGTGATTCAATTTTTGGAAACTGGGGTATGTGATTGTGAAATCCTTCTGCTGCCTTTCTGCTACATTAATGATGTCCTGGTGACAGACTTGTTAAGCAAGGGGTCCCTTGTGAACAAAAAATATTTTTGCACTCTGCTCAGTGAAAATCTGAAGCCAGCTGTTTGAAGCAGGTATTGTAGAACGTCCTCTACAACAATGTTGTCTGCATACTGCTTTCGTGACCACAGAAACCAGCGAAAACCTGGGATTTGAGACCCTTCCTCAACCCTAGTACAGCCCTGACCTTATTCTATGTGACTTTCGCCTGCTTGGTCCTTTAAAATAGGGGTGGTAAATTCACCTTGTGCTCTGGGCAAGATCCAAACTGTGGGGCTCCTTGTGGGCCATATCCAGACCAGGGTGCACAAGGGCTCCGCTGCACTGGTGGTAGCTCCTGCTTCATCTCCATACAGAAGTACACAGCAGTGGCAGCTCCAGCTCTAACCTGGAGCACATGGCAGCTGGCTCCTACTGTGTACCCTGTGCCAGAGTGGCCAAAGCCAGAGCGTGCCCAAGCCAGAGCTGCCATCACCATGTGTCCCCTGCTGTGACAGGAGCTCTGGGTCCAGCACAGGGCATGGGACGGGGGTGGAAGCTGGGGAGGTAGGATTGTGGCAGTGGTGACCAGCAAGTGGTGAGAGTGTGACAGGAGCTGTCAGACTTCTTCTACTGCCAATTACAGTTCCATGGCAGGCCACTCTCCCCAGCTTTGCCAGGAGTCTGGCGGGTTGCATAGAGTGGCTTTAGGGCTACCCCTGCACTAATGGAAGCCTTGGGAGAGAAAAGATACAAGTCCAATGGCAAAGTGCAAGAAACAGTATAAGCTTGATTTCAAGACCAGCCCAAATTTTTTTCTCACGGATAGGAACTGTAGCGTGAGACTGACAGAAGTGTGTCAACCAGCAAGGAAACTACATAGAAAAGTAACCCAATGAGTAAAGCAAATGGGCTACAATAAAATATATGATTGCTCTGTAATTTTTGGACCACTTCATATATTTACAACTTTTCTGGGAGAGTTACTTTCCTTCTAAAGACCTTGAACATAATTTCTTTCCCACTTAATGCATCATCTGCTATAGAGGAATACTGGAGACAAAACTTCCATGGGCTTCATGCATCTGCATCAGCTTCTTAGTAAATGGAAATACACCAATTTAAACCTGTTGAGAATCTTCCCTTAGTATACTGATGCAACACTACTAAATAGGGGAAGATGTCTGTAGCAAATGATGCTCCAACCAAATGATGCTAAAATTTAATTCATTAAACAATTCATCTGCTCACGTTCAAAAGCATATGTAGTTTTTGTCTTTCCTCCAGTCTACAGAGACTAAACTTTGCAATAACAGTTGTCCCTTATTCTGTTTTCCTGAAGTGAGATTCACTCCAGAGCTGAGCCCATCTTTCTGTGTTCTCCTTTTCAGAGATACTACAGTGGCTGCTAGAGGCTTTTTTCACTTCTTTCTAGGTAACATTCAAGAGAGTCCCATTTTAACTCTCTCACAGCCACTGCTAAGCTGGTAGAAGGTTTGGCTGCTCAGCAATTTGGCAGCAGCTGTGATGGGGTGAAAGCTTGCATTTTTGCCTGAAGAAGCTACTAAGCTGGCTGAGGGGATGAGCTGCTCCATGTGGTGAGCTTTTGGCTATGATTATGGAAAAATCTGTTTTACTTCATTTTATCTTCTCAAAACAAAAACAAAAAATCTTATTTGGAGGTGCATGATTTGTGAAAAAATCTGTTCTGTGCTTAGAGCTGACCCTAGGGGCCTGGGGCAAATCAGCCGGTGCAGAGCCCCTTTAACAATGCACAGGGCCATGGGATCCTTGCAAAGGCAGGGCATGGCAGTGCCATAGCAATGACATTTGGTGCCTGGGGCCAACCAGATCCCATGTGCCCCAGACAAGCTGCTCTTCGGCAGATACAAAGCCAGTGGCGGGGTGGGGCAAGCAACCGGATGCTTCTTCTGTGGTGCAGGGCTGAGCCACCCGCTCCAGACAGGCCCTGTGGGAGGGGCTTGCTTCACCTGGCTCTATGGGGCCCCCCAAAGCACGGGCCCCGGGGCAGTCGCCCCGATTTGCCCTACGCAAGGGACAGCTCTGCCTGTGCCAAGTCATGAAAACTTTATTTGGGAACCGTGTTGCTCTCCAGAATTGCATCTGAAAAGGGAAGACTTCTTATGTTGGGGTATGGGAAGGCATCAGCTACACTGTTCTGTTTATCCTCAAACAATTGCTAGCCCAGGAAATTTGTTTTACTGATAATCTGCAAACTTTTACTGACAACCAAGGTTTTTTACTGAAGTACGGTTTTACTATTAAAAAAAAAGTCTTGGGTTGGCAGCCTTGTGTGACTACAGCCTTGTTTTTACACCTGGCTGTCACCACCCCAGGGGACCCATACTCACCCCATACCTGACACCCCCAAGTGCACCACACACCATACTGTCCCTCCCAATCCAACCCCCAGCCTTACTTTTTCTGGTCCTGCTCTCTGCTAATAGCACAGACCCCCACCTGTCACCTCTTCCCCTATCCCATCCCCACAGATCTGTCCCAGCTACAATGAACTACAGAGGCTCCAGGGAGCCAGAAAGGCCTGACAGTGTTTACTGCAAGGTGCTGGGCAGCACTCCCACTTAGCCACTGGGCAGCGCTGATCTACTTTGTGTTCAGCATCAATAGCTGAATGTAGCTTAAATCAGGCAACAAATATTGAGATGAGATCAGCTTTTACTTTTACAGAGGCTTTGTTATTTTTACAGAACATGTGGACAGGTATTTTTTTTTTATGGACTGGTCACAAATTTATGGACAATTTGCAATCGTGTTCTCAAATTCCATGCGGTTAAGGAACAGGGGAGAGGCACAGATTGGCACTAAAATATCAGTGTCTGGCTCTGGGCTTCACTAGACTTCCTTAGGTTATTCTTACCCTTCCCCGTTGTGGGGATCTTAGAGAAATTCTTAGCTAGCTTCCTCTCTGCTTAGTTTTCACATGAGAGAGTTTGCCTAACAAAAAAATGACTTGGCCCTCAGTTTACATTCCTACATGAGTAAATTTCCCATAGGGGTCTTTGCTAAGCAAGAATGTCTTGCTTTCAAATGCTTGCCTAATCTTATCCCAACTATGTAGTTGGTCCAATAAAAGATACTGCCCTAAGAAATCTTTGAGTAAGGACTAATTAAAAATGGGCTCAAGTTCTGATGGTGTAACAGAACAATCTCAGATGCACCAGGTACACAACACTAAAGTAAGATTGACCATTAGAAATTCAGTAGCAATACCCATTGGGTGAAAGCTGAGCCCAATGAATTCCCTGGGGCCAGGATTTCATTCCTTAATGTGTTATAATCCCTGATGATCAAATGAGCATCAAGGATAAGCAGCCATAATGCATGTTGGCTACAATGGCTATTTCTGCAGGGCTTCATGTGGTTGCTCCTGCTTTCCCACAGTCACTTTTCTGTGCTTCTAAAGAGATTTCTAGGAGTGATGAAAACCACCAACTCCATCCACTTCACAAAAAAAGTGTGAACTTTTTTTTCAACATGTTTGTCCCTGAACATAAAACAACTGCAGATGTTTCTTCAAAGTTGCATGGCAGGGAATGTATCACAGATGGCCCTCATTTTCTTCCTGCTCTGTTCAGTTATTAGGTAAGCCCTCTGACGTTTCCACCAAGATTGACCTGAAACTTGACTTATCTATTGGTATTGTTCAATCTGGGTCAAATCCTGAATGTCTTGTTCAGGGAAAAACTCTGTTTGATCTCAATGGGGATTCTAGCCAATATGTAAAAGATGAGTAGGGATGAAATGGATTAAACCTTCCTAAAGCAACAAAACTGCTATTCAAAATGTAAAAGAAAATTGCCAGTTTTTGTTGCCAGCATCTTTACAGAATCCTTTTATTTTCCCACTATTCATCCCATCTGCATGCTGCTTAGGGGACTGTCTTTTTAAAGTTCTGTTCACCTTTGCACTGAAATGAGTGTCAGAATAAGCATAAATGTTACTTCAAGTACATCAGTGTTGCTGATGTGAGAATTTGAAGTCATAACACCCCATAAAATACAGAACATTCCCATGAAGCTGTCTACACAGACTGTGTCGCAAACAATTCCCAGCGAGCTTGTGAATTCTCAGGTTATGTGAAGCACCTATGCATGAAAGGCACATTTTTATAAGCAAAAAACAATCTTTTTGCTGCTCTAGAATCTGCAAACGCACATAAATATGAGCAGACAAGGTTCTTTGGGTAAAGCTGATATCTTTTATTAGACCAGCTCAAATAGTTGGAAAAATTCTTTGCAAGCTTTCAGGTACAAACACTCTTCGTCAGGCTAAGGAAGCATCTGCAGTTGGTCTGTGCTCTTCCTGGATGGAATGAATAGTAAGGAAACCAGAGGCTACAACCTATACGCCATAAATATGAGAACAGAATCTTTTGCCCAGCTGTGCTCAGTATGTCTATACCTGCATATCCTTGTGTCTACCTCTCTGATGGCATAGAGGGGCAAGCAATTCCAAAATATACTACTGGTCAAAAGATTTTGGGATTATGCATGAGGCACATGCACAAGATATTGGAGATCCAAAAAAACACTAGAAGTAAGTTACTTTCCTTCCTGTACATCAGGTAGTTGATGTGTAACTATTGCTCGGCCACTTCCTTGAATGCTGTCACTGTGTTTCTGTGGATCTTGAGAAGAGGGACAAAACAACACAGGCCACAGCTGGAGTATTGTGTCCAGTTCTGTGCGCCCCACTTCAGGAGGGATGTGGACAACATGGAGAGGGTCTAGAGGAGGGCCACCCGCATGATCTGGGGACAACAGGGCAGACCCTACAACGAAAGACTGTGGGACCTGAACCTGTTCAGCCTTCACAGGAGGAGGCTGAGGGGGGACCTGGTGACCATCTATAAACTCACTAGGGGGGACAAGAAGGGTTTGGAAGAGACCTGGTTTCCCCCAGCGCCCCCTGGCATAACAAGGAATAACGGCCACAAGTTCTTGGAGAGTAGTTTTAGATTAGACATCTGCAAGAACTACTTCACTGTCAGGGCAGCTAGGAGCTGGAACCAACTTCCAAGGGAAGTGGTGCTGGCTCCTAACCTGGGGGTCTTTAAAAGAGGGTTTGATGCCTACCTGGATGGAGTCATTTGAGCCCAGTTTTTCTCCTGCCCTGGCAGGGGGTCGGACTTGAAGATCTACAAGGTCCCTTCCGACCCGACTTCTGTGATTCTATGAACACAGAATGCTCTCACCCAATAAAGAATCGAGCCCCAAGAATGTTTCCAGTCCTTTAGCTGGTGAAGGGAGAGATTTGGAAAGATGTCACTCTGAAAGGAACTGGAATGAGACAGTTTTTGCGATTGACTCTCTGCTGTGCCCTTTCATGGTTTTAAAATCCACTTATCTGAAAGTGTGCAGTTACATTTTAGTCCCTTTTTCATCATTTAAATGCATCTTCTTGATCTAGAGAAATAAAAGCAATTTAAAAAATTAGAGATTTTGTTTTTCTATGTGCTGCCAAGTCTGATCCTGCAAAGTAACTGCTGAATTGGCACAAGCAGTTTGAGAGAGCCAGCAGATTTAGGAAGGGAGAAGATAAACCTTATTATGTTTCTTTGCCAAAGGAGAAAAGAAACGATATTGACTTAAATGTGGGAAATTTAAAAGGGGCCATATGTTCTCACTTTGTGCTTTGTTTCTAATAGATAGACAGAAATCTTTGAAGTGTGGATTGGCACAGTAGGGTGCATGCTTCTGTAGAGAAAAGATGCTAAATGGGGAGGATGTGAGGGGGCACATGAAACTCTATTAGCCATGCAACAGCAAAGAGAGAAAGGCAAATCCAATGATAATGTACATCTGTTTCAGGGAATTTATAAGCTTTGAACATTTTTTATGTGCAGATAAGTGGATCCTTTTCTTACCATAACTTAGAACTTCAAAGCAGATTGTGTGGATAATGCAAATTGCTGAAATATGAGATTTTCCTACAAAGAGGTTTCCAAAAAAGAAAAAAAAAAAGAATTAAGGCTAATTGATGCCACAGTCTTTTATGTACAGTGTAAAAACTCTACAAAAATTGATTTTTATGAACTAAGAAATTGATGAAAAAATACAGAAATCTGCCTTTTGCATGCAGGGTCTCTAGTTTGAAACGGAGGTTCCGTGAATTAAACATTTGTCTCCGACATCACTGAGGCAATATTGTAACATAAATTAAGATATGTAGCCCAGCTGTAATGGTATCAAAGTCTGTCAGGTTGCAAGAACATAAAAATCATGAGTCTGGCATTACAAAAAGCACCCGAAGTCGAGGCCAATGTCAAAAACACAGATCAGAAATTTAATTTTTCTAGGTACTGAGCAAAATCATTTTCAAGCTACCAACTGCAGGATGGGGGTGGGGGTAGGAGATATGGTGAATACTAGGGGGTTATTACACTGCAGAAGGATAGCTACTGGGGAAAATTAGGTCCTCTCTATTTTAAGGATCTCGATAAAGTCAGAAATGTAAGTGGCATTCAGTTGTTCTAAACAAATGTCCTAGCTGAAACCAAGGGTACAGGCAGAAGTTACATTTGGCATGCAGTTGGCCTCCTGAAAGCACTCAGTCATGCTGTGACACACATGCATGTCTGCAGAGTGCTCTAAAAGTGGCCGATTGTGCAACAAATTAACCCTCATCAAATAAGGGATCAGATGAAGGCACTCCACTTTGGAGCACTTAGGGTCAATCTGTTGCATGATCAGGACTGGTCTGATGCCAGCCCCACTCCTGGTTCTATCTACAAGAAGGGAGCAGGGAGTGAGCTGCAGATTAGGGCTTGCCCAGTCTGAGCTGGAGGGGGGTTGGGTGGATGGGAGCATGGCCCTCCCCAGCCCCTGCTTCCTCCAGCTCAGGCCAGGTAAACCCTACAGCTCACTCCCCACCCATCCTGCAGACAACATGAGATCTGGGGGCGGGGAGGGAGGTTGGGGAGAGAGGCTGCAAACAGGGTCCTCAAACTCAATTGGCTCCAAAGTGGAACTCGATTTCCCTCCACCCCCTTTTCCCCCAACCAAAAGGGTGACTATCTGTTGGATCAGGGGGGCACTTTAACTCATGATGCTTTATGTAAAGTGCCATGAGTTAGAGTGGGGGTCTGTACATCTGTCAGTGCCTCAGTTGTTCTCTGTACAGCTTATTCCAAGTGGGACGTTACCTGTCTCTCATACCAGTCTTAGAAAATATTAGCATTTTTCTATCTTCAGCAGCTAAAGGGTTCTGGATATAGACTATTAGTGTTGCATTTGACATCTCCATTCTTGAGGAGGGTACTTATTAATTGTTTGCACCACCAAGGATCTAGTCAAGATCACAATGTATTTGGTGGAGCAAACACAGAACAAAAATATGGTCGCTCCCCAAAGAGTTGAAAATCTAAGCTTAAGGCAAGAGACAGAGACAGGTGGATACAGACAAACAGAGGACTACAAGGAAATAATGAGACAATATTGTTCAGAATTACAAGCAGTGGTCTCGACATACCAGCAGCTTATCCATGGTCAAAATTTTCTGTTGGCACCATAGCAAAGGAGTATTATAAGGAAGGATTTGAATGAGGACAATAACATGGCTTTGGAGATGTTTGAGGAGGTTGTCTCTAGCACAGCAGCATAGGTGTCCAACAAAGGAACTTGTTTGGAAATTTAACAAGGGGCAATCAGAAGCAGAAGTTGAATTGTCAATAATGAGCATCTCATCAGTTGCTACTTTCAGCTGAGAGCTCATCATGGTCCAGCGCTGGTGTGGTCCTGGTTTCTTCTGTTTGGCAGCACTTGCCTTCAAAATCTTTGGGTAATTTTGCTTTATCAACTCCTTTAGATGATAGGGAAGGTACTGTCTCTCAATGCTGCTAAATACAGGGTAGCTTTGGTATAACCCAGAGGTGCCTTTTAGAGAGGATCAGCTGAAATGTAACAAAGGATTATCCCACAGGGGCATGTGATTGATGACCAGGGATCCTGATTTTCCCTGGTAAAAAAACACAAATTCTCTGATAAAAAAAACAAAATCCGTGATACAAATTAAAGACCCCCCATTCCCCCTCACTCCCTGCCACAACCTCCCCAGTCATGCTCATGCCCCTTACCCCCCCCCACAACAGCCCCCAGCCCCACACACACAGGCACAGACACACACATCCCCAGCAGGCAGGTGGGGGGGGGCAGGCGGAAAGGAAGGGGTTGGGGGGCAGATTGAGAGTGGGGGAGAAGTGCATCTCTGTGCCTGCTCCAAGAAGGGGGGCAGGGATGAGGGCAGCAGTGCCTCTCTGTGGCAGGAGGGGAAGGAGTGTGCTCTGGGGTGCAGTGGGGGAGGGACAAGAGGCACTGCCAGCCCCCTACCTCAGCTCACTCTGTGCCTGCTCCCAGGAGCAGGGCCAGTTGGGCAAGGGCAGCAGTGCCCCGCTGTGGACCATACACGTGCTGCCCAGGAGGGGGGGAGGGGGAGCTCACACACAGCAGCCACTGCCACCACTGCACTGCCATCACTGCACCTCACACTGCTTGCCTGCAACCACATGAGACATGGGGTGTGGTGGCAGCCACTGTGTGTGAGCCCCTGCTCTCCCCCAGCCAGGCAGGCATATGGAGCTCACAGAGATGCACCACTGCCTTTGCCCCCCTGGCCCTGCTCCAGGCAAGAGGTATGGGGCATGGTGGTGGTGGTGCAGCAGTACTGGCAAGCAGTGGCTGCCACCACCACCATGCTGCCACTGGCAGCTGCTATCACACTGCTGCTAGCAGCTACTCCCACACTACACCTCTGCTCACATGGTGGCCGCCAGCACCACTGCACCACCACCGCCATGCCCCATGCCGCTTGTCCAGAGCAGGGGTGAGGGCAGCAGTGCCCCTCTGCAGGCCTCACATGCCTGCTTGGCTGGAGGGGGCTCACATGCAGTGGCCACTACCACAGCCCACATCCTGTGTGGCTTTCCTGCTGCTGGCTGCAGGCAAGTGATGTGGGTGTGGTGGTGGCAGTGGCTGCCGCATGCAAACTCCCCCTTCCCACCAGCCTGGTAGCACACGTGTCGCCCACAGAGGGGCACTGCTGCTGTCACCCCCCCAGACCTGCTCCTGGGAGTGGGCACAGAGTGAGCTGAGGTGAGGGGCTGGCAGTGCCCCTCACCCCTCTGCCACCATGCCCTGGGGTGTTCTCTGTTCCCCCACCTCTCCCTGCCTGCCCACCTTCCTGCCCACCCACTTGCCCAGGTTGAGAGAGGGGAAAGTGTTGGGGAAAGCCCCACCAGGAGTGCCTGCTGGCTAGTAGGCACTCCATGTCTTCTCCCATCACATCCTCATTCCCTCAGCCCCAAGCCAGCTTCTCCACCAGCCCTACCCCACAACTCCCAAGCCCCACTTACCTCCAGGAACAAAGAGGACTGATCCTCCTCCTGTGGCAGTAAATGATTGCATCGGGTCCCACTCTTTCCCCCTCTCCCTTCCCCTCCAGGGAGGGCTGGGTTTTTCCCACCCCTTTTGCAAACAGCACTTGCAGGCTGGAACTCAGCCAGCCTGCAGAGCTCTTTGCAAAAGGGGGAAATCCGTGGGTTTTCCTGCTCAAAGGGAAAATCTGCATTTTCTCTCATTAAAATGTGAAATCCATGGTTTTCTCCATTTTTCCATGGGAAACACAAAACCCTGATCCCTGTTGATGACCTATTCTTAAGTCTGTTATGGTTAGATAGCATTACACACATTTACAATATACTCATCTTCAGCATCTCAGAGTTCATTTTACCTCAGTAAAACTGGGTTAACTGACACCTCTGAATCCAGAAGAGAAATACACCCCACACCTCTGCAAATTTCACTTTTAAACAAGACAAAAGGCTTAATGACCTCACTAATGTGCTAAGAGTCTGGTATTTTATAATCCATAATATGTGGGAAGGAAAGGCAAATTGAAAAGCCTTGCAACTCTTAAGCATGGCCATAAGCGATGTGAAGGGGGGGTATGTGCCCCCCCCGAGATTGGCCACTGCTACAGCTGTCACTGGCATCTGTGGGTGTTTGTCACCCGCACCCACCCCCCACTTGCAACCAATGTGGCTGGCAGCAGCTGTGGGCACTCGCTGCTTCCCGCTCACCACCCCTTCCCCCATCCCGCCCCCCAGCTGCTGACACTGGTGGCTGTGGGCAGTCCCTGCTTGCCTCTTACTCACACTGGTAGCTGTGGGTAGTCCCCACTCGCTGCTTGCAGCCACCAACACCGGCAGCTGCGGGCAGTCCCCACTTGGCACTCACCGCCATGGTGCCCCCCCCAGTCTCAGAAGGCACCAGTAGTTTATGGGCATTTATTTTCAGAAGGAGAACATCCCAGTAGCAAGGTTCTACTTGAAAATACCATGCAATTGTTCCTATGAATTTGATTCTTAAGACAAAAATATTCTCAACAAATGTAAGCTGAATGGAGGGTAAGAGTGAGCAACCGATATTTTGAGTTTAATTTTCAACATTTTGAACTGAACAAGCATGGGAAACAGTCCATTTCTTGGCATGAATTCCATTTACAAAAGATCATTCTGGCTGGCATAAAATTGACAAGGCCAGCTTCTGTACCAGTTCTCCCTTTTCCTTTTTCCTTCTCTAGTGCTTATGCCCAGTAGAAGACTCAGCATAAAGAGCAAGAAACAAATGTGCTGGGGATGAGAAAGGAGTGTGACAGGGCTCTACTGGGACTAGGGCAGCTCATGACAAGTCCATGGGCACAGAATCAGATACTTTTTCAGGAAATCTGTCACTACTATATTCTTGCCAGTAGGAGCACTAGTGATAACAAAACTCAAGACACCTTTAGCAGAGTTATATAATACAATAGAAAGAACACCGGTACCCTGACTACCATATCACTCCATAAGTTATTCTATGGGTACTGCCACATTAACAATATGTAACCATGGGAAATATGAAAAAATGTAGACGCCATTAGAGATCAATCTATCTTCTAAGTAGGGCTGGCAGAAAATTTTGGCTGGCAGAAAATTCACAAGGCCAGCTTCTGTACCGTTTTCCTTTTTCCTTCTCCAGCGCTTACTCCCAATAAAAGACTTAGCATAAAGAGTCAGGACTGAGACTGAAAAGCCTTGCAACTTTTTCATCTGGGTGCTGGCGGCTCACCACCTCATATTTGATACAGCTCAGTCCCACTCCATCCCCAGACTTCAGTACCTTTCCCCTGCCTATCCTGTTTTGCATCAGGATTGACCTGGACTATGAATATGGATATTGTTTTAGATTAGTTGTGTGACTG
This sequence comes from Crocodylus siamensis, assembly GCF_052110815.1. NCBI lineage: Eukaryota > Metazoa > Chordata > Crocodylia > Crocodylidae > Crocodylus > Crocodylus siamensis. Next base: position 25,801,633 of record NC_143403.1, read on the forward strand.
CCTACCTGGTTTGACCCCTTTTACACAGCCTTAACCATGAATCTGGATCCCCCTATGCTCAGGTACTTGGCTAACTCCACACTCCATGAGACTGCTCATGCCCCCAGCCTTACAGATACAGGCTTAGTGGCAAAAGGCTTAATGTCTAATAACTATAGAACTATAAAAATACCTTAAGGAACTAAGATGCCTACTTTGAACAACAGTCTAAACGTGAACATACACTGTTTGCTACATGTACGTGTGTAAATTAGCAAGATAATATGACTTATTCCTGCAGTTGGTTCTTCAATTTTAATTGTCATGTATAACATTGGAACAGTTTGAAATGGACTGGAGGCTGAGAATTTTCAATTATTTGCTTCACTGGAAGGGGACCTTTGGGTGCAAGCAGCAGTTGCATAGAGTTGCAGTCACTCCTCCACAATTATATTGATGAAACAGCTGCAGGGGCTGCACAGCATGAGTCTGCTTATGTAGAAATCTAGCCCGGTATGTCTACACAGTCAGTGTCTTTCTGGGCACCTAAGAAAGAGGGAGTAATGTGAGGTAATGAAACAATATGCCTGATGGGATCTGAATCTTTGAGTAACTGGAGGACATTGATCGATAACCTGTTGAGTGTGCACTGTGGGTTCCTTGGTCCCAGAGTACAGACGTCAAAATTAGACCTTATAGTAAGTAAAAGATTTTTCCACTCATTATCCTAGGAAGTTAAATGCAATTCACAATGAAATGATGTAACACAGTTTCATGGAAAATATGGAAGCACTATATTAAGCAAATTACAATTGTTTCAAGACTTTCAATGCAGAAAAAAAAAGGTCTGAATAAAAACAAAAATGAATTTAAGAAACTGAGGTAGGGTGTGTAAGTTGAGTATTTCTAAGAGGAAGAACCCATGGCAATTTATTACGAGTCAAGTTCTGCATTTCTGATATCTGGAGTAAAACTTAAGAACCAATTTATCATTGACCAGTGTGATAGTGAGACCCGGGGGGACATGAATGAGACACCGGGTCACTGTACTGGAGCTGCAGATGACCTACTGCCCATTGGACTTATCTGCAGGTAAGCTTCAGTCAGCAGCAGAGTGACGTGTGGTGCCACACCATTGATTTATAAATGCGTGCTCCTTCCAGCTGTGGGGATGCATGGTGGATGACATCAGGGAACTGGGCCACGCTGGCAGTATAAAAGGAGGCATGGCCGTGCACAGGGAGGAAGAAAGCTAGGAGCCAGAGCCTGGTACAAAGAAGGTTTAACAGCTTCCCAAAGCATCCCCAAGGAGGTGAGATGTGAGAGGTCTGAGACTGTCTTCCTTACTTTCAGGGCTGCCCTTGTATATGAGACAGGAAGCCCTGGGAAAGCCAAGTATTGCAGCCTGAAAGGAATCAGCTCTACTGAGGGTTGCACGTTTGGATTCAATTTCAGTTTCTCTTTATTTGTGAGTACCCCAGAGGGGTTTGTCTTTGTTTTCTTGTTTGCAGGCCCAGTTGACGGTGTGGAGATCCCTGTATTAGTTTATATTCTTTTCTGGATGTTGACTGGGGCCTTCCGGAGGCTCAGGAGGATTCCAGAACCCTGAGTAGGACTTTTGCTAAGGGTATCTCCCCTGGGGAAGATCCAGAAAGCAAGGGATCTAATGCTTCTCCTTTGGGAAATTTATTATTTTGTTTATATATTTTCTGTTCCTCCTTTCTGATATTCTGGGAATGGATGTCCAGATAGGAGCTGTTAGGTTGATCACTGCCCCACAGGAGACAAGGAACAAAACTGCATTGCCGCAATCCTAACCTTTGATAGAGCCCAGTGGCTTGGCCTAGCTGGCGAGTACCTCCTTGGTGACACTGCAGTTGGTGTGTGGATGGGGTGTAGGGAAGGTGGAGCCCCAAATCATCAACTTGCTGTGCCGTGAGTAGCCCCAGAAAGCAGAACCCATAATTGCATCACTAAACCCTCCTTTTTTTCATTAACACCAAAGGCATAGCAGGTGAGTCAGAGGGGATTCCCTCTCAGGGTGCTCTCAAATAACCCCACCTAGAGTGCAGGTTCCACCACAACCAGTCATTGTAGCTTTTGCTAAAGCTTGTTGTTGTTGATGATGAAAGCTTAAGTTTTAGTCAGCATAACCCCTTGGGGCTTACTATACAACAAAGATAAGAGGCTTGTGTGATGGTATGAGGGATTCATTTCAAGCAATATAAATTTCATCCATTTACAAATGTACCCCAACTGCATTAGGCAAATGATGCTAAAAAGGACAGTTCTGTATCATCAGACTAAAGATAGAAACTTAAGGCATGCAGAATAATTAGGTTCCCGAGTGGCAGCCTACACACCACATAGAACAGTGCCTTCTGCTTGTTTTGATCAACTGTATTACTTTGATCAAAATAACTAGATGATTAGTTATTAGCCCTGAGGCTCTAGCACACCTTGCGCCCCCAATATCCATACATTATCAATATTACTGTCATTACATGCTATGTCAGCAGTACGTATAGTGACCAGAGGTGATGGAACATTTTAATTTTCAAATGTTCAAATGTTTCACAACTTTTGGTTTAGTTTTATACTGTTTAACATTTTGCTGACAATATGGAATTCCAAACATTCTTCTAGCTTTCTCCAGCCAGCTTTGATATGAAATGATCAGAAATTACAACGAAAAAAGGAACCAATGTTCATTAGTCAGACTAGCTTGGCACTTTCATATGAAGGTTGTTTAGTATTTTCTTTCTATAATGTTTATCTTTTTTTTTTTGTTAGGATCCAAGCTAATACCTGTTGAGGCCCATACATAAGTAAAGACACGTGGTACCAGATTGCTTTGTGAGTGACTCATTGCTCTCATCAGACTAAGGATGCGAAAACCAGTGTGTGAGAGCAAGAATTACCCTTCCTTTACATAAGCTAGAGAAGAAAACAAATCATTTTAGGAGTAAGAAAAAATTTGACTCACTGGTTCTTGCCCAGCAGGGGGTGATCTCTGCTGCCTCCTGCTGCCCTGCATCATGCGGGAGGCTCTTCCACAAGCCCCTCAAAGCCCTGAGGCTGCTGCAGGAGCTGGTGAGCTGGGTTTTTTTTTCACTTTTTAGTTTTTTTACTTAAAGGGCCATAGCTGGGGTAGGTGGGGCAGCCATGGTGGGGCTTGGGGGGGCTCATGGCAGAGCCCCCAATGCAGCATGGGGCAGTGGGGGGCAGCTGGGATTGACGCCCCTGCCTGGCAGCACTCAGTGGGTCACAGCTGGGGCAAGGTGGGGCAGCCATGGGGGTAGCTGGGGGAGCAGGTGGGGGTTGGGGCCTGGTAGGGGTCCCCCCATGGTCCCCTCCCCACTCCTCCAGCCCCCCCATGCCCCCTAATTACCAGCCCCAAGTCCAGCTCCAGCTCCCTGCTGCAGTGGGTGGGGACTGCCCAAATCACTGAAGCTCTCCAAATCTTCTCTGAAGATTTGGAAAGCTTCAGATCAATTCAGACCTTTTTATTGGTATCCTGATTCTATTCAGATTTGGAGACTTGGCCACTGAATTGGGCTGAATCTTCTTCGAATCAAATCAGCACCCAAAGCTTCGCACAGCCCTAGTCCTTGCCCTTTGACCACTATGGTCCTGGCCCTGTCATGGGCCAGTAGAAGTTCTCTGGGTACATTTTCAAGCAGCTAGTCCTCTCTCCCATACAGGTCTGCCTTCTTGGGCCCCTCCAAACACTGACCCCACTCTCTGAGCTTGTGGGCCACATAGTTACTTTCTTTACCCCTCCTGGGCCTGCTGTTCCACCCTACTGGGCCCCTACTCTGCCCCCTCACTGGGGCTTCTGGGCCTGATGGCCCTTGGGCCTCAGCTCTCTAATGACCTGCCTGGACCCTGTAGCTTGTCCCCTCTCTGGGGCTACCCACCAGGTCATGGAGGCTGAGGCTTTCTGGCACTCCATACTCGCCTTTCACTAGGGAGACACTGGTGTGGCATTTTCTGTAGAATGCTCTGCCACAAGCAGCCCCACCACACCATCCAACTCCAGCAAGGTGTAGTTTCAGGTCATGCCCCAGGACCCAGAACCTCCTTCATCCCCAAATTCTACCTCCAGGCTGTTATGGAAGCAGCAGATCTCCAGCTGGGTGATGTTGTTTCTTTGGGTCCCTGCAGCAACTGTCAGCTCACCTCCTAGGGCCTGGGCTTATACTGAGGCTGCCCGGCCCTCCTTCAATCCAGATACCCTCTTATGTGACTGCCTAATTAGGCCTTACTGTACCTGCTGGCTGCTCTATAGCCTGCTCAAGCCTCTTAACTCTTAAAGAGGCAGGCACAACCTGTGCTCTGCCACAAATGCATATAAAGCAGTTTCAGTTGTGCCACAATTTATAAATATTATCAGGTAAAGTACAGAAATTGATTTTAAATTTGTAATTTTAAAGTTGGTCAGATTAAGTTCACAAGATCAAAGAATTCAGTGCATGGATATCCCCTTTCTTCCCTACCTCTTTCTCATTATGGGCGCAGACAGAAGTTACATCTGTTGCAAATGATACGCCCCTTGAAAGCACTCTACAGCCATGCTCTTACTGAAGTACATGGTTGCAGAGCACTTCAGAAGTTCTCAATTTCAGGACAGTCTGAACCCTCAGGGTTCAGATGAAGATGCTTCAAAGTGCCTTTGTTAATGTCTGTCAGCCCTCACCAGGAGCAGAGCTGGGCTGATACTACCCCTGGTGCTGTCTTCAGAATGGGTGGGGGAGAAAAAAGGGGAGGGAGCTTTCAGTGTGGGGTTTGCCCAGTCTCTGCTGGTGGGTGAGGTGGATGGATTGAGGGGGCTCCAATCCACCCACCCCACCCTCCAGTGCAGACCGAGTCCAGACTGAGTTCCCTTCTCTCCCTTTCCCCCATCCCATTATGAAGAGAGCACTGGAGCACCACACCAAACTGGAGCTCAGTCCCCTAGACCCATGTGTTGGGTCAGGGGAAATGCTGAACCTCATGGTGCTTCCTCACTCTTCAGTGAGTTCCTGTCATTAGGAACAAAGGACTGAGGGAGTATCTCCTAGGTTAATGAGTCCAATTCTCCACTATTGGTCAACATTTATGAAAGATGGTTTTCAAAGAGCACAGGTTTCCCTGTTCAGTTCCATTCTATGTGATAAAGGGTATCTTAAATTTTTATCTTGTAGAATGTTGACCAAAGGCATATCACATTCTTAACTGCTTCTATTTTAACCTTCTAGCAACCAACTCACTATAGTATTTGGGCTAAGTGCAGAAATTACACATATTTTCACATTGCAGTTTTGGGGGATGATGGCCAAATATCCCTTTAGGGAAAACACAGAGAGCTGCGTCTGTATTCAGCAGCTAGCACCTATTTTTGTGATTTCAGGGCTGTATAGTTCTGTTTCTTCTGTGCTATCTATTAATTGGATGTAATAGCAGACATATTTTTTACAGTAAGGGCACATATACATGTTGCCTTAAAGCAATGTAGCAACATACTCCATTGCCATACAGTGCACTACAGTGACATAACAATCACACAGGTCTACACCTGACCACCAGCTACGTCACTATACCAGAACACTCCCCTGGTATAGCGCACCGCTATGCTGACATAACAGTGAAATCTAACTGTGCACCGCAAACATAGTGCAGTAACCGCCTCTACTATGCCATGCTTTAGTCCTTCCAAAAGGAACGACTAAAACATGGCGCCATAGCAACGTCACTGTATGGAAATATATAGACGAGTCCTAAGAGCTTAAATTACTTGGATGCTTTATCATGATTCTAGTGAGATTTATCTCTCTTTTGATAGATGGTTAGATTGAGTTTAGTCCTGTCAGTATAATTTTGTTTGACATAGCATCACTTCAGTTAGTTCAAAAGACTACCAGGTTTATTTGCAGAACTGGACATTTGCAGAATTTAGGTTTTCTTTTTTCACTGTATGGCTGGAGTCTACACTGCTAATTCCTACTTTTAAACTCATCAATTTGGAGTGTGGAGATTTGTCTACTCTTGAAAGTGATATCAGATTAAGCAATAGTAAAAAAGCCATTCCCAAATAATTCCCTTTTCCAACTATTTCATGTTAATAGTTATAATAATATAACTATATTATAATATAATATATATTATATTATATTATATTATATAACTATATATAATATAATATATAATAATATAATATAAGCTAATAATAGGGAAAGAGAAAACAATGAGCTTGATATGTGATGGCCTTGTACATTTCTAGCAATTAGCAAAACCGCTGGTACTGTCCTAAATTTTTGAAATGTTTCAAAGACATTGGAGAGTTTGAACAATTCATGTGTAATGTGTGTGTGTGTGTGTGTGTGTGTGTGTGTGTGTGTGTGTATCCCTGTGAAAAGAGAGTAACAACGTTGGCTTAGTCAGGACTTTCAATTGGTAAGAGCTCATCTAATTAGAGAGGATTAAAGTGATTTATTCATAGATTTCCAGAGGGCAGGAAGTTTCATATAGTTCTCAAAGCTGTGCTGAACAAGAAGTACTAGAGGAGATGGGACCAACGGTCAGTCTTGCCCAACCTCCTAGTTTTGAAATGGTCAGTCACTACATGTCTTTGAGGAAGGTATAACATACCCTGTTGTGGGCAAGGATGAAATAACTTACCATTAGGGAAAGTTTCTTCTAACACCCTCTGACTCATGTGGCTGACCTATGCCCTGCTGGATAGATAAGACTATAGCCTTTCCAACTCAGTTTGAGTCATTGGTGTTGAGTTTTGTTTTAATCTTTGCTAGTATAACTGTGAATCATATCCCATTATGTGTCCCTGGTAGGCATAAAAGACCATTATGTATGTCCTGCCTGGGGCTGCACTGGCTCTCCCAGTTCAGATCCAAGGCAACCATTCCTTGACACCCGATTGGCTATGGCTCTTCATTTAAGGATTTGCCCTAACACCTAGACCTCACTGCACAATGCACTATCCAGTCTGCAAAGAATACCTTACCTGTGCACATTTCATAGCCAGGCCTTCTGCTTCTACCCTGATTTTTGGTTCCCAGCCATTGCTTCTTGACGTTAGGCAATTGAGCTTGGCCTAGTATTTTGGATCTGCCTCTTAGCCACAGCATCTTGGATTTGGCAGCTCTGACCTTTGCCTTAAGCCTCATGACCTCTCTCTGGCTTCTAACTGTCCACTAGGACCTTTGACTCTAGCCACTAGGTTGAAGCCACTAGCTTCCTATGGAAACATTGAGAAATGCAGTTGGATATATGGGCCTTCTGGAAATCCTTATTTTCTCTGCATGGTCATTTTCTTAACAAATCAGTATTTGCTTTAATTACCATACAAATAATGTAACATAGGTTTAGTCAATGAGATGGCAGAATTCACCACCAGTTACTCAGCATTTACTGTAAGGTACAATGTACAAACGAGTGTCACCAATGTATAGCATGCTAGGCAAGTTGATGTGGGGAGGAAATCTTGTTAGATTTATCAATCCACAAAAGTTTTCCCAATTTAGGTACACCAGCATGGTCATGTTAAATTAAGTTAATAGGGTGTAACTTCACCAAGCAATTCATGCTACTTATATGGCACACTACAGAATTCTTCCTGTCTTTCATACATACACTGTAGAGACATGAATAAATGAAGCTCTTTGTATCCATGGCTTACTTTATGTGCAGCATTTTAAAACTTTGCTCTCTTGCCCTGTGAATGACAGTAGCAAAACCAGAAAGAGCTCAAATGCTATATTCCAGAGATGAACAAATACTAGGTCCACCAAGGGAAATTGAGCTATTGATTTGACTAGGAGGGAATAGCACTGACAAGAGTATTCACTTCAGTGTAATGTTGAAAATAGAGAGCAGAATAATGAACAGTGTCAGGAGCACTGAGTCTACAGAGAAGTTGAATGCGGAGGGCAATGGTGACAGAAAGACTGAACTCCAAAAGGCAGGAATAAAAAGGTTAAGTTGCATACACAACTTCATATGGTCAAAAGGTATAGCAAAATCTGCCAAGTCTGTCAAAAAAAACCCTTTACTAACAATGGTATTCCAGGCAGTGTCATTTTCTTCAACATCCACATTAACGTGTATGTTCTTTTTTCATGACACTTAAAATCTCTGCCAAAAAATTCTTCCCTTCTTTAGCAAGTGACTGTCAGCCACAGCAAAGAAGATTGATGCTCTGAGACTTCAGTCTTCAGACTGCATTTGTTTCCAGAAATAACGTATGGAAAATGTGAGTGGCCTTTGACCATAAGTACCTGCTAGGTCAGGCTTAATGGCATGTATAACAACATGGTCTCCCACATATGCAGGTCTGTTAGAGCTGATTCAAGAATTAATATCTCTGTCTCTAGTAAAATATTGAATGACTGTTTGAAAAAATATTGCATGGTATGTTTTCACCACTTATATAGGTGGTTATATAATGAAAAAATGTGATAAAAATGCTATATACTGGGAAAAATACTTTCATCTGTATAGTAGCCTATATATAGTAAATAATTTAGTGTTCAGCTGGGGAAATTTGATCTATATATTCATAACCTAGTATGCCTATTCCTAGCTTGACCTCTACTACAAAAATCATCACGTTTAAATATGATCAGAGTCTGACTATTTAATGATTCGATTTCCTCCCCTTGTGTGCACAAAAAGGCATCTTATAACTAAGAGTCTACTCAATTCATGATTCCACAGATTTCTTGGAAAATGAGAAATATGGGATTGTCTGTGAAATCAACTTAAAAAAAATAAAAACTTAATAAAAATAAAATGTTGGCTCCCCAGTGGGAACCAGTGGTCCTCACTGCCATTGCAGCCCAGCCTTGCAGCTGGGCTGTGGTGGGTAATGTGCTGGCTCAGGGTGCAAGACAAAGGGCAGCAGTCACCTCACTGAGAGCTGCTCCAGCTACACAGAAGATGTAGCCGCCCCCTTGTCCCTCCTCCTCCCCCACTGGAGCATTGGCAGCTACCTTAATTAATTATTTTTATTAAGGTAAATATAAATTAGTATTTTAAAACTTTTTGGACAACTCTACATATGATTTCCTTCCTTGTATATCATGTGACCAAACCACAAAAATTTCTTCACGTTTTAAGTAGACCCCTAGTTATAACCATGCATGAGACCACACTTTAAACTTGGAACTTATAGCTTTATTCACACTGAAAAGGACAATTGTAGTCTATTGCTGATACCCACCAGTGGCAGCAAAGGTAGAAGATTTGGGGTAGAAACGCCTCAAGAGCTTTTTACCACTACGCTACTGGTTTTTCATAGATTTCATAGACATTAGGGCTGGAAGGGACTTTAAAGATCATCAAGTTCAGCCCCCTGCCCCAGGGGCAGGAAGTCAGCTAGGGTCAGAGGATCCCAGCAAGATAAGCATCCAAACATTTCTTGAATGAGTCCAGAGTAGGTGCTTGCACCACTTCTGAAGGGAGTCTATTCCAGGCCTTGGGGGCTCGGACAATAAAGAAGTTTTTCCTTATGCCCAGCCTAAAATGGTGTTGGAGGAGTTTATGACCATTGGTCCTTGTTATCCCTTGGGGTGCTCTGGTGAATGAACATTCCTCCAGATCCTGATGCACACCCCTTACGTACTTGTAGGCAGCCACCAGGTCACCCCTGAGCCTGCACATTTCCAGGCTGAAGAGTCCCATGTCTCTCAGCCTCTCTTCATAGGGCCTATTCTCTTGCCCTCTGATCATGGGCGTGGCTCTCCTGTGGACTCTCTCAAGCTCCTCAACATCCTTCTTGAATTCTGGAGCCCAGAACTGGATACAGTACTCCAACTGTAGCCTCACCAAGGCCAAGTACAGCAGGAAGATGACATCCTGAGATTTACTTGAGAAGCATCTATGGCTGCAAGCCAGAGTTTTGTTTGCTTTACCAGCTGTGACATCACACTGGTGGCTCATATTCATCTTGTGGTCAGTCATGACCCCCAAGTCTCTTTCAGCCATGGTGCTAGCTAGCGTAGCACTGCCAAGCCTATAAGCATGCTGCGGGTTTTTTTCCCCCCCGAGGTGGAGTACCTTGCATTTTTCAGTATTGAACGTCATCAGGTTTATATCTGCCCACTTACTAAGTTTATCCAAGTCAGCCTGGATCACTAGCCTATCCTCAGGTGTGGACACTATGCCCCAAAGTTTAGTGTCATCAGTGAACTTGGCCAGTGCTCTTCTGACACCAGTGTCCACATCGTTGATAAAGATACTAAAGAGAACCAGTCCAAGGACAGAGTCTTGGGGGACACCACTGGTCATGGAGTGCCCTAATGATTTGCTTCAATCAACCACTACTCTCTGGGTCTGACCTCATAGCCAGTTTCCCAGGCATCAGACTGTGGTGTAGCCAAGGCCACAGTTGGCCAATTTTTCCATGAGGAGATCATGGGACACCAGATCAAAGGCTTTTTTAAAGTCCAGATATATGATGTCAATCTCTTCTCCCTTGTCCAGGTGATATTTCACCTGGTCATAGAAGGAGATGAGATTGGTCAGGCAAGACCTACCCCTGACAAACCCATGCTAGCTGTCCCTCAGGATGTTGCCATCAGCTAGCTTATCAAGAAGGGTCTCTTTGCTAATTTTCTCCAGAGGTCAAGCTAATTGGCCTGTAATTCCCAGGATCTACTTTCCATTCTTTTTTGAAGATGGCTACTGCATTGGCCTTCTTCCAGTCTTCAGGTACTTCACCTGAGCGCCACGAGTTTTCAAATATTTTTGCCAATAGTTGGGCTATGACACCTGCCAGCTCCTTGAGTACTTTAGGGTGTAATCTGTCAGGACCAGCTGACTTGAAGATGTCCGGCCTCCCAAGGTGTTCCTTTACAAGGTCTACACCGATGCTGGGTATGAATATGTCCTCGCCCTGGCCGTCCTGCGTCATGCTAGGCAGGGTAGTCCCTTTGGGCTGATGAAAGACCAATGCAAAATACCCATTAAGTAGGTTGGCTTTTTCCTGGGTGTCAGTTATCAGTTGTCCCATTTGGTTCAGCAGGGGTCCAATGTTACCCTTGCTTTTGTCTGACTCCCTACATATCTGAGGGATTACACCCCTAGTTTCCCCATGCCCTAAATCTGGCCTTCAGGACTGAACTGTTATGAAACTATCAGAAACATAATGTGGAAAAAAATGTGCCTAGGAAGTAGTCTCTCCCTCTTCTGTCCCACCGCCTCTCCCCTTCACTTCCTGGCTGGCAAGCACAAGAACAGTCCTAGGCAGAGAGCTTGGCAGGAGTGTAAGGTGTTCTGGGAATTGTAGCTCTCTAGAGTGGCAACGGGGTTTCCTACTCAAGCCCATGTCCAGAAGACAAAAAATACACTGATTTCTGTGGCAAAAAATGGGATCAATTCTCCCCACAGAAGCAGTGAACTCTACAAAACTATGATTCCCAGGATACCTTGCACTTTATAATGCACATTGCACTGTCTGCTTCCTACAGCCAGAAAGTACAGGCAGAGTGGGACAGGCAGCAACACCAGGGTGAGGTACCTCTCTCTCACCATTCTCTGGCCCCCTTCCCCTTAGGCAGCACCCAGGGCACATGCCCTGCTCACCCACTCCACTCACAACCCTCCCTTAGACTAGTGCAAACGATGTTATTTGTTTGCCAACACTTTTTCTTTCTTGCAGTCCATGCTGAGCCCAACTTTTATAACCTTCAAGAGAATCTGTGCATCATGTTCCTTTAGTCAGGTGATTTCCTGAAGGTGAGATGTGATGAAGCTGATGTGCTGCCATATGGGCTGGATAATGGTTGAGGATTTGAAGTTTAAGATGGACCAAACCCAGAAGTGTCCTTTTCCTTTCTGCAAACTGTGCTGGGCCAGGTAAGGTAGCTTTGCTCTGAGCTAAACTCTTCCTTATGTTGATTGTATTGTAATCTAACCTATAAGATTTTTTCAGAGCCAGAACCAAAGCCAAAAGCACACTGATTTGCTAATTACAGAGACACCAAACCAAATTTTTTAGGCTTACCTTGACTTATGCAGATTTCATATAAAACCTGGCCGGACATAACTTATATGTTAAACATCTCACATGGTGATGTTTGCCTGTTTGACATGCATAGTATAAACTGTTCCCTACCATGGGTGCAGTGTGCACAGGAAAGCACATATAGAACTATATTAGGTAAAGATGAATGCTGCTAGGTACAGTGAGAGGGGATTGTGAATGAACTGCAATAGTATAACCATTGAAGACATTTGGTACCTTACAGGACTGGACACATGATAGGTTTTTTCCTTTTGACTAAGAGGAACTGAGTGACCTGTAAATGAATAGTTACATTAATCTAATGCTATGTGGCTGCAAAACTCTTGCATCCCCTTCAAAGGGGAGGATGATGCTAGGATAAATCACCAAGAATACATGATTCTGGCTTCTGTAGCAGTAAGAGCATTACCAGGCAGCTTTTTATCTATGACGAGTGCTCTCTACAGCACTCACAACAAATCTCAACTTACCGGAACTCCAGTGATTAAATGTTTTACAGGCCTCTGGAACATCAGAAGGCTTTGTGAAATAGGCATGGCTGCTCTCACTACGATCTCATCAGGATCTGATTACCATCCTGGCTCTCTTCTTTCAGCCGTTCAAGTGGACATTCAGGGAGGTAAACCTTTTACGCTCAATAGTTTCTGGTGTGCAATTCTCTGCTTGGTGACAAAGGTACACAACCAAAAACAACTGGTGCCTTGTAGTTAAGACCAGGTGCCTACGTCAGACCTGGCTTGTGGAACCACTGGATCTGGACTCTGGATGTGGGGCTTTGGCAGCATTCAGTAATGAGGGGCTACAGGTGCTCTCCCAGTGTCACTGGGGAATAAAGGCCAGCTGCGCCCACTCTCCCTGTGTTGCCATGAGGATGAGCACCAGCTGTAACGAAGCCCCAGCCCAGTTGCCTGCCTCTGACCCGGGGGTGGGTAATTCCAGCCTGCAGCCAGAAAAGGTTTTCTACCTATGGTCAAGACTGAATGCTTCTGTTCTATTCTTCAAGCATAACTAAGCCACAAATAGAGTAAATTAGGTTTACATCTTGTTTTCAAAAATTCCAAAGCCTAAACTGAAAATAACAGAAATTCTCTGCTGCAGCAAGTCTGGCTAAAACACTTTCCTGCTGAATCAGTTATGGTAAATGTTTGACACATGTTATAAGATAGGCACCAATTATTGAAAGGATTCTGTTGTAAAAGAGAAACTAGCTGTATGGTACGTGCAGGGTCTCCTGGCATTCAGTTGCTTAAATGTAGTTTTTGTAGTATAAACAATGTGACCAAAGTTTTCATTCCTTTCCTCTTAGAGCAAGCAAATTACAAAATACACCTCAAGAAAAACTGGATTTTATTCTGACTTATCGTCTGGGCATGTTCCTGACAAACCACATCTGATGAAAAATAGCAAAAGCCACGTTGCCAGCAGCAGAACAGAAAAGGACTAGTTATTCTCCACCAGTAAAGAGAGAGTGTTTAGTTAATTAAAAATTTAACATATTATATATAATAAGACAGGGGAATTGTGCTATTTCCATAATGTCAGTGAGTCCTAATAATATGTATGTGGTGAGAAAGCTAGACAGCATTCTAACAGCATTTAATCTCCAAATGCTCTTCCTGTGATAGTCCTCTCAGTTTCGCTTGCAGTATGGAAAATCAGTAACAAATACTAATTTTGAAACTCCTTCGCCTTTGACTAATTATGCCACAATTCTGCTGTCCTTATAGGAATAGTGCAGTAAAAGTAATTTCTTAGCTCCAAATAAAACAGAATACAAGACCAAAAACCCCTAGAAATGATTCAAAATAGAAGGCCACGGGTTATGAACCGTCCTTCTTGTCCTTCAGCCTGTAAGATCTTCCTGTTACAGGCCATAGATATAGACGACTCTATCCCTATATGATAAACATCTTCTACATGCTGAGCATTATCACTAGTTCAGTAACTTTCAGAATTATGCCCATATCCTATACCAAGGGTGGGCAAAATAAAGCTTGTGAGCTGGATATGGCCCACCAGGTGATTTGATCCAGGCCGCAGGGCCCCTAGAAAATTTAGAAAATTAATATTTATTTGCTCCTGGCTGCCTGTCATGCAGCCCTCAATGGCTTGCCAAAACTCAGTAAGCGGCCCTCTGCCCACCCCTGTCCTATACAATCCATTTTCCAACTAATTAAGGAGCATATTGTATTGTGGAGTACAAATAGGGTTATAAAATCTTACCTCATGCTGTGTTTAATAAAGGTTTGAAAGAGCTAAACCTAAATGTTCAGAACTGGCTAGTGAGTTTGGTTCTTTTTTTCTTCTATCTCCAATTTGGGGTATTTTATAAATGATCAGATTTATAGCACATGGGAGATTAGCTTTTTACGCCCTTTAAAAATGATCAGTCCCCACTTCTCTCTCCTTTCCCCCCAAAAAAGATTTTGGGATCTATAATAACAATCATGTTTGGAAAAAAAATAGGTTACATTGAATTTTTAATTCAACAAAGAGGGAATGAAATTAGGAGACCTGTGTTCAGATCTCTGTGTGATCTTGTTCAAGTCGGTTATGTTTTTTGTGCCTCATTTTCTTTGTCTGTACCATAGGGATAATAATGCTTACTTACAAAGTTACAAAATGCTTTGAGATCTATAGATGAAGAACACAACGTAAGTGTTAAGCATTATGAATATTGGTGGATAGATTCTGCCTTTCATGAGGCAAGTAAAAGTCATAGGAATTAAACAGCTGTATGTTTTTCAAATGATTTGTGTTTTTCCAGGTCTTCCCCAAAGCCTGTACAATAGTTTTAGATGTTCAGGTGAGCACTCTCATGGAACAATACAAGATGAGGCATGTTTTTAAGTTGAGAACAAAATGCTTATGCAAGTTGGGTGGAAATAGGCAAAGATTCTCACATGTCCGTGGGAAAAATAATATTTTTTTCTTTAAGGGAAAAAGAGCAAACTAGAAGTTCCCTTGGTCTTGGCAAATCATGAGGCGTTTTTCATTTTGTAACATCAAAGTCGGCTCCCCTTCTTTGATGTCTTCGCATGCTGTTTAAGGTAAAGCATGAATGAAGAAATGTCAATCTGCAAGGTGTCCATGTAGTTTATGCTGAACACTGAAGAGGACTTGTAGATAAAAGGCAAACACAAGGTTTGATAATGAATGTCCAACAAGGAGGTGTGCATATCTAAAAGGAAACACTCAGCTGGAGAACAGCTCTGCAAACCTTAAAACTCTGCCTAGCCTAAGTTTAAGAGATTAGGAAAAAGTGTTGTGTGTATGTGTGTGCATGTTTGAGCATGGAACCAAAGCAGGGATTCTGTAAAAAACCCTTGTATTTCAAATGGAAATAAGCATTCTTTCAGTGGCTTTATTTAACCATCACAAATGCACTTCCTATCACTGACTGTAGTTAATTCGATGGCAGTTTGCAGTTTGAGATGACATGTGATGCATACTTGGAAGAACAACTGGGGAAAGCACAAGAAGTGAATCATAACTGTTTTGGTGTCCACTATCTTAATAGACAGTCTAAGCCAAATCAATGACATGTCCCATTAGATAAAGGAAAGTGCCAAAAGTTAAACTCAATCCCACAGTTCACAGCTTGCTGTGGTGTAAATATTTGAAATGGACAATGAGCAGTTTTGGAATAAATAGGATGTTACTTTGTGCATTGAACTGCACAGAACTGCCCACTTCCTCTGAAGATCGAACATCCATTTTTGTCGTTTAGAGCTTTGTCTGCCTGTCGCATGTCTTGATGTTGGAAAATTAATGCTTTTTAGTGCAGATGTTTGACACTACTGATGAATCTATTGAATTGCAGGAGAGGAACACAGCGTCAGTGGCTTTGTGGGCTTAACCAAAAATGTCCTGGCACTGTACAGAAGGGACCCTCATGACCATTCAGTCTTAGTTTTCCTCATGAAAATGAAAAAAGGGTATTCTTTAGGATAAAATGTGATTATTTTAATGTTGACATCTATCCACTAGAACCTGGATTGACCAGATGGTAGCGACTCATTGTCACTACGACTTTGGAATCCACTTGAACAGGCGTTTCATACGGGGAAGTTCTCCAGGCAATTTTTCTGGGACAGCCAGCCCACTTGGAATAAACTATCTTATTATATGTTGCTAAAATTAGGTTCTCCTGATACAAGAGCTTTCAGGATGTAGAGAATAAACTTCAAATGTTAGGTTACATTGGTTGTGCCGGCTGGTAAATGGCCATTCTGATTGGTTTCATCCAGCAGTTGGGGAAGAGAACACCAGAAACCAGAAACTTCTGAGTTTTAATACTAGGTTTATCACAGAGTCTTTCCACAACCTTGGGCAAGTCACTTGATTTCTCTGCATCAGTTTTCCCATGTGTAAATTGGGAATAATAATAAATCATCATTGTTTCTAAAAGCTGCAGAGACTGGAAAGAAGGGTGTGTCTGAAGGAAAGTATACTTTAGGGCTAGTTTCTTCAGTTTATGGAACAGAAACTGTATGGTAGTGGTTTCATACTTCCAGGAAACTGATGGAGACATCAGCTGCTGAGTCACAGAAGAAAGGTGTGCAGCTGTAATGCAAGGAAACATTGGATCCTTATCTTTTGTATTCTGGCATGTGTGACATGCTATGAAAAGATAAAAATAAAACTAGACAGGGTGCCTGTGTCCTATCTGGAAAGCTATTTATGACTTTAAGAGACACAACTTTCATGTCTTGTTATTTTATCTTGCTCTCTCTATCCAAGTTAAACAAAATAATGTAGAGAGACAAAAAAGTCTGGATAAAAGATGACCCTTTCTTTCATACAGGTCTTGCTGTGAGATTTAGACAGGCATGGGGGGAGGGGGCTGGATAGAGATGTTCATGAAGAGTCAAGCACTAATACCCAGGATATTCCTAAGGCTGAGCGGTTCAAAGGGAAACCAGTTAGGGAAGGCCATTCTACATTCACCTGTAGGTTGTCAGAGGTGCATACAGGACCAAGTGTTACATGATGGGGAATTTTGTCATCATCTGCAAAACAAAACAAAGAGCAGCCTGGAGTAATATGGAAGCAATTCTTTGATGTTCTTTTCTTTAACTTTGACTACTGTGCTCAATCTACAGAATTCATTATCACAGGCAGGCCTAGGACCTCTACTGTACCTTTGAAGGTGCAACCTCACAATAAAGATGGTGTGGAGCCAGGGCACTGCAAGATGATCTCTATGAAGAATCCTCTCTGGAGATCTTAGCCTGCAGAGGGAACAGGCCTGCTGCTCTGCTTTTTCAGAGGTGCAGTATTTTCCCTCTTGTGCAGCCCTAGCTCTGCTTCTGCCCCTTTTTGAGTATTTCAAAAGTAAGAAGCACAGAGGAGAAGATTTATTAGAAACACAGGGGCTGCACTTGTGCCCTGCTGTTGTGTGATGTTGCAAGGGAAACTGGATTCCTTATTCTTCCAACTGAAATTGCCTGCAATGCTACAATCAAATCTCTGACTTCAAGGCATAATTTAAAGCTGGTGGGAGATCAGGAAGGAGGTTACAGTTCTACTTTTGCCATCACCTCAATCATTTTGCCTAGAGCAGACCACTCCTGGAGACAGGAATGTTAGACTGAATGGACCACTGAGCTGATTTGGTCTGGCAAAACCCTTGCTCCTCATATCTTTGGAATCTGAAGAGAAAGTTCCTTGTTATCAGACTCTGTATTTAAGACATGGGCTACAGTATTTTTAATCACTTTGGGTCAGCTTGTACTGCAGGCAGCTTTACACTAGGTAGCTTGGGCAGTAGAGCAGTGGTGTACCTGCAGCAGCATGGAGGTCAGCGTGAATGTCAAAACCTTCCTGAGAAGCTGAGTAAATACTAGGTTAAAGCAAGCTTTCTAGTTTAAAGCTAGCTTGGGTGTATCCCCAAGAGCTATAGTCACACCTTTGATGGCACCGTAGGCATGATTTTTTATGTGGTTCTTGCTAATGTGTTTAAGGGGCTGATACATTGTCCACCGAAGTCAGTGGAAAAGCTTCCTTTGAGCTCATTGGACATGAATTCAGCTCTCAGTGTGGTAGTTCCAAAGAGGGCTTTTAAATTTGAATGTTAACTTATAACATTTTAGGTAAATCCATCTCAGAGATGAAGTCAACTATACTTTGTCTTGATTATTTTTTTCAGTCAAATTAAATCCCAAAATCTCACCCTGTCTTTAATATCATGGTTGATGTGCTATACAGAAACATCCACATGCCCTTTATTTGTCTGGTAGGTATCCAAATATTTGCTGGAAAATGTAACCATTGTGAGAGATCAGCTTTCAAGCTTGGAGTCTTTTGAATGTCAACTCTGTGAAAACTACTGACAATCAGTAGGTGGAGAGTTAGTATTGTCTGACAAGGATATTCACGGGGAGCAACATCAAAATGCAGCACAGAAGAAAAGAATTTCAGGATTCTCAAAAGACTTTAGAAGCAAGAAAGTTTTACCCCTCAGCACTTGTGCAGGAGGAATTGTATTTGTTATAGCAGGGTTAATCACCTGGTTTTGCTGTGATCTTATGATTCCAGGGAGAAAACAGCTATGGCAAATAAAAGGCAATTTTGGTAAATACACCTCATTAAACAGGTGAAGGACCAGTGAATAATTGATGAAAACTTCCCACAATTATCTGCCTCTCTAGCTCAGTGCATCGTTCTACAAGTGAGTTGAAAGATTTCATGTTGCAGTAATGATCCTGATTATTATTATTTGTGTTGTCATAGTGGGGAGTGCTCCAATCAGGGATCGGAACACAAATATGCTTGGTGCTGCACAGACCTGCAATGATAGTCTTTGTTCCCAAACGGTTAAATTCAAATCATAAGGCAAGAGAGTGAAGAGAATCCTTTTTCTTTTCTTTTTTTTTCTTTTTGCAGGATTTTCTCTTACAAGCTGCTATAGTTCAAGAGTTCAGGGGCTGTTTCCTTCCAATAATTTGTCTCAGAAGCGAAAAAGCAGCTATGATGCAATGAGTTCAGGGTGACTTTTTCCCTAGAGGAGACCTTGTATTTCAGAACATTTTTGCTAGCCCCTTCTGCCTCTACATCCTGGTAGCAACTGTTCTTAATACTACTGTATTTTGAGTTAATGATGGTTTTATTTATGTGTGTGTTGATTTGATTTACAGCATCCAAAACTTAGGGTGCTTTTGGTGTGCATTTCAAAACACATTATTAAAAGAAGTACAGTGGAAATTGTCCAAAATGCCAGCATTGTCTCTTAAGCATACCACACCTCAGCTCATCACCAGTCAACAGGCCAGTGTGACCTAAAACCCCAGCCTTCCAAGCAGCGATAATGTGCCTCAACTTTGTGGTAATACCTATTGAAACTGTTGGGTGTGATACAGCATACTTGGTAGATCACTAGCCCACAGTAATTTCAG
Organism: Crocodylus siamensis; assembly: GCF_052110815.1. Taxonomy (NCBI): domain Eukaryota; kingdom Metazoa; phylum Chordata; order Crocodylia; family Crocodylidae; genus Crocodylus; species Crocodylus siamensis. Next base: position 25,821,034 of record NC_143403.1, read on the forward strand.
GCCTGGGGTGGGGAGAACAGGGCAAACAAATAGGACTGCATGGAGAACTGTACACCAGAAGTCTCTGCTCTTTTCAACTAAGGTAGGTTTCAGGACTCCCAGAGATCTCAGATGTGGCAGCAGGAAGAGGAGAAAAATACATCTCAAATAGGATATTGTATTTTTGTTTTGTCTTTCTGCATGGGATGCTAGGAGTCACAGGTACATTGCTCCTGGAATATACTGGCCTCCAATATGTAGCAGCTGAAACTATTTCCTTGACTATTGTAGCCCAAACCATACAATTTTCCTCTTTGAATTCTTCAATCAGCCTTCCCCTTCTCAGCCTCAGCTTGAAAGTCTGTACAGCTCTGTTCCTACAAAGACCTCTGCTCTGTTTCTTCCTATTCTTTCTTGATCCTTTGCTACCCCAAGACTCTGTATTCTTCTTTCACTTTCATTATGCCACATTATGCCGCTGCCCTTGTATACTAGCTTCTCACTGCTCTAATCTTTAGCTCTCTTCCTAGAAGGCTGATGACCTCAATCCAAAGTAAAAAACACTTTCCTCCATGCCAGCTCCCCCAAAAACCTGCCCTCACATGTGACAAAGTCCTGACAAACACTTTGAGTTAGAACCAGTGTGTGACATCCTCAGCACATCTCTGCAGAATGCTTTCTCTATTAAGATTGCTGACAAAGGGACCACATCCTCCACTGTTTCATGTAGTGCTGAAAACTCTGACAGTACTTAACAAGCAGTGATTAATAATAATCAGAGGAGCCTTCAAAAGGTTATATTTAAATGTAAAGAGATGCAAGGCTCGTCGGGGGAGGGGGAAGATGAGGGCGGAGGAGACGATGAGATACCAGGCCCAGCAACAGCCAGCGAGCCCAGACCAATGGTCAAAACGGAGAAACAGGTAAGCGATGGGGGACGGGGCATTGCTGAGACTAGGGGGTCAGTGGGCACAACCGCTGAAGGCCTCAAATGCCTCTACACGAATGCTCGAAGTATGGGGAAGAAGCAGGAGGAACTCGCCCTCCTCCTAGCTGTCACCAGCCCTGACATAGTAGGGATCACAGAAACGTGGTGGGACTCATCGCATGACTGGGCGGTGAGTGTCAAGGGCTATAGGCTATACAGGAAGGACAGGATAGGAAGGAAAGGTGGAGGAGTAGCACTCTACATCAAGGAGGAATATACTTCCTCGTTAATTAGCATGGGGGTAGAGGGGGGGCACTCTGAGGTGCTCTGGGTTAGAGTAAAAGGCAGTCCAGGGGAGAGAGACTTAACGGTGGGAGTCTACTATAGACCTCCCAACCAGGGAGAAGAGCTCGACCTGGAATTCTTAGGTCAGCTTACAGAGGCAGTGAGGGCTAAGGATGTGGTCATCATGGGGGACCTGAACTTCCCAGACATCTGCTGGGAGGAGCAGTCAGCCAAGTCTGATCGCTCACGTCGGTTCTTAGCCAGACTGCAGGACCTCCATCTAACCCAGGAGGTGCACAGTCCCACCAGGGGAGACGCCTTGTTGGACCTAGTGCTGGCCACGGGTGATGACCTGGTGAGGGGGCTGCGGGTGATGGGCCACCTGGGAGACAGTGATCATCGCTTGCTGGAATTCACCATCCAGCGTAAGGTGGCAAAGGGCTGCAGCAAGGCAACAGCCCTAGACTTTAGGAGGGCTGACTTCAACAAGCTAAGGAGGATAGTTGGGGAAGCGCTGAGGATCCAGAGGGGAAGGGAATCAGATGTCGAAGGTGAGTGGTTGCTCCTTAAGGAGACGATCCTCCATGCCCAAAGGGAGGTAATCCCAACAAGGGTCAAAGGGAGCAGGAGGGCACATAAACCCCCATGGCTCACTAAGAGCATCCGGGAATGTCTCCTTGCTAAAAGGGAGGCATATACCCAATGGAGAGATGGGGTCATCGCCAAGAAGGACTATGTTATAGTCGCCCGAGGATGTAGGGGGGCAGTCAGGAGGGCCAAGGCAGAGTTGGAGATAGGACTAGCTTCCCGGATTAAGGACAATAAGAAGTCCTTCTTCAAATACATAGGGGGTAAAAAGAGGGTCCCGGGTAATGTGGGGCCCCTGCAGGACACGATGGGCAACTTAGTCATCACGCCAGATGACAAAGCTAACATATTTAACGATTTCTTTGCCTCTGTCTTCCTAAGTAGGGACCAGTTCAGCCACCTCCCTGCTGGGCCCCCCTCGGGCCCCGAGAGAGACACGCCTGGGCCAAGGGTTAGCGAGGAGTTAGTTAGGGTACTTCTGGAGAAGCTGGACGTGTTCAAGTCCGCTGGTCCGGACGATCTTCACCCTAGGGTTCTACAGGAACTGGCTGAGGTCATTGCGGGACCCCTGGCACGGCTCTATGAGCACTCGTGGTGCTCTGGCGAGGTGCCGGAGGACTGGAAGAGGGCCAATGTGGTCCCTATCTTCAAAAAGGGAAAAAAAGAGGACCCGGGAAATTACAGGCCAGTTAGTCTGACCTCAATCCCGGGTAAGCTCTTTGAAAAAATTATCCTGGCACACATCCAGGAGGGCCTTGCGGGGGAATGCATGCTCAGGGGCAACCAACATGGGTTTATCAGTGGCAGGTCTTGTCAGACCAACCTGGTGGCCTTTTACGATCAGGTCACCAACTCATTAGACGCAGGGGTTGCTGTGGATGTAGTCTTTTTGGACTTCCGGAAGGCTTTCGACACTGTCTCTCACCCTGTCCTCATCAAAAAGCTGGGAGACTGTGGTGTCGATGCCCACACGGTCAAATGGGTCACCAACTGGTTGGAGGGCCGCACCCAGAGGGTGGTAGTGGATGGGTTCTTCTCGACCTGGAAGGATGTGGGCAGTGGGGTTCCGCAGGGCTCGGTCCTCGGGCCTGCACTGTTCAACATCTTCATCAGTGACTTGGATGAGGGGGTAGAAAGCACCCTGTTCAAGTTTGCTGATGACACTAAGATGTGGGGGGATGTGGGTGCACTAGAAGGGTGCAATAGGCTACAAGCTGACCTTGACAGGTTGCAACGGTGGGCGGATGAGAATAGGATGGGGTTTAACACTGATAAGTGCAAGGTGTTGCACATGGGGAGGAAGAACCGGCACCACACTTACAGGTTGGGGAACTCTCCTCTTGCCAGCACGGAGACGGAAAAGGATCTTGGAGTCGTCATTGACTCCACGATGAACATGGGCCGGCAGTGTGGGGAGGCAGTCAAGAAGGCCAATCGTACCCTATCATGCATCCACAGATGCATCTCGAGCAGGTCCAGGGAGGTGATCCTCCCCCTCTATGCGGCACTGGTCAGGCCGCAGCTGGAGTACTGCGTCCAGTTCTGGGCGCCACACTTCAAGAGGGACGTGGACAATATGGAAAGAGTTCAGAGGAGGGCCACTCGTATGATCAGGGGTCAGCAGGGCAGGCCTTATGAGGATAGGCTACGGGACCTGAACCTGTTTAGCCTCCACAAGAGAAGGCTAAGGGGGGACCTTGTGGCCTGCTACAAACTGGTCAGGGGGGATCAGCAGGTATTGGGGGAGTCCCTGTTCCCCCGTGCGCTGCCAGGAGTGACCAGGAATAACGGTCACAAACTGGCGGAGGGTAAGTTTAGATTAGATATTAGGAGGCGCTACTTCACAGTCAGGGTGGCTAGGGCCTGGAACCAGCTTCCAGGGGAAGTGGTGCAGGCTCCTAGCCTGGGGATTTTTAAAAGGAAGTTAGATGAGCACCTTGCCGGGGTCATCTGACCCCGGTGCTCTTTCCTGCTAAGGCAGGGGGTCGGACTAGATGATCTACCTAGGTCCCTTCCGACTCTAGCTACTATGAAACTATGAAACTATGAAGATAAGAGGTGACTCAGTTTTGGCTTTGGCCCTGGGGTTGGGGCTGAAGCTGGTGCTGAGCCACTTCCAGCTCTGGACAGAGATGGTTTGTTTGGTGGGGGAGGGTCACACAGCTGGGAAGGGCTGTGGGGAAGACAGTGGCGGTAGTGGGAAAACTGCAGCCTGTTCCTCTACCCCTTGCCTCCATGCCTATGCCTTTTCCACCCCCCACACCCTGCTATCCTCTGTATAGAATCTAATTATTGGAAGGGGGGAGGTGCCTTAAATTTGAAGTAATCTTGGATTTGAGTAAAAACTGTAGTTCCTTTATTGTCTATCATTATGAGTGGTTTCCAGTGGGTGCATGGCACTACTCAGTACTTAGGACTGGACCCACTGTATTTTCTACTGAACAAGTAAGGAGGGCTGTGTGAGGTAGCAATCCTATGGCCCTGGAATCCCTTGCTCACCTTGTGGGTGCACAAGGCCAGAAGCACAGCAGAAACCCAGCTGAGAGTGCATTCTAACACAGCGTACAGCTCATGCCTGCCGCATCTCTCAGCATTGACTTGTAGGTGAGATTATCAAGCAAGGATTGTAGAAAGGCTAGTTGAGAGGGTTGCAGTCTCTTCTCCAGGCTGAAGCTGAGAAATAGCTGTATAAATATGCTGCATTCCACCTGAGCCAACTGGAAGGATTCGATCTCTGTTTGCTTGCAATCGAGACTATAAATAGCTGATCACCCTGAGTTAGGAATAGCCAAACAACCAATGTGGGTCCCTGGTTTATGTACTCATTAGCCTAAGTTTGGAATTGCTAAATAAGTCTGTAGCCATGAAAATGATGTCCATGTATTTTGGACATACTTTAGGCAGTGTTTGTCTCAGGAGAGGGCCTGTGCAGCTTGGAGTAGCCCCAAGCTCTCCAGAAGCCTGAGAGCTGTTTTGGGGTGCACAGTCAAACCTGCTCTGAGTTGCTCAGGTGAACTAAGCTAGCTGTGTTGCCTGTTTTACAGGCTCAGGCGCACATGGAAGGGAAACGGGTAGACAGGGCTTATTACTCGGTGGTGTTCCTGTGCTCTCTCTGGAGTCCATATATATATGACCTAACTCATGGACTGGATGTTGCTATCTGGGATCTTGCAGATCTAGGCAAGTAGTTTGTTTGTGGATAATCAGGTTGTCATCACCACTTTGGAGATTTTGGGTTTTCTGTTTAAAAATCATCAGATGTCAGATTTTGTACACCTGGCACCACTTGTTCATTGTGTGATCTGCTGAAGAAATAATCAGCAAATTATCTGCTGAAGGCCTGAAAGGCAAAACTGTAATTTTCAGTATATTATAGTGAAAAACTGTGGGTGTGATCAAAGGCAAAATCCTTTACCTTCCAGAGCAGCACCAACCTCTGGGAAGCGAAGGCATATTGTGACACTTCTGGAGGTGAACCACAGGGTTGGAATGAGTGCTTCCACTCCAAGCAGGAAGAGGATAGCTTCTGGGTCTCATGCTGCCAAAAGTTTTTGAAACTTGACTGATCATATAAGAGACATAATAACCTTTAGCTCCTTCCCAGGGACCAACATTTTCCAGTGTCAGCCTACATCCTTCTTTAAAATGAGGGAAGCAAAAATTTTAATGTGGTTTGAAGGGGCTGGAGATGGGAAGGGGGAAGAGCAATCCGCAATCAGCATCCCTGAACTGGGTGGTATTGGTGTTTTGTTATGCTCAGTCACTTGGAACTGCACTGCTGAATCAAGAGGAGCAGGTTGGACCATTATGGATTAGTGAGTTATACAAGGCACCAGAAATAAACAGAAACGTAAAGAAAGTAACTAGAGTGGAAGAATGGAGCAACTTCCACTAAAGTTGAAATGTGGAAGACAATTGGAAGAGATTTAAACAGGGCTTCACTCTGTACTTGCAAGAGATGGATGACTGAAGAGGAAGTCAAGCAGAAGGTACCATCTTTCTGTCAATAGAAGGTTCTGAAGCGCTTATGTTTAACAATTATAATTTACTATTAATAGTGTAGGGAGTGTTGCAGCCTATATAAAAATTACAAAGTGAGGGTTTCTAGGTCCCTGAGAAGTTTCACTGGAAAACATGCCCTCACCTGTGGGTGTATCTACACTGATGCTTAAAAACAATCCTGAGGATATTCTCCAACCAGCCTGGGCTGCATGAGCCTCACCCCTCTGTCTGTATCTTACCTTCAGGCCTACAATAAAGCCTGCCACAGTGCTTCCTGGTGTGTTATTCTCAAAGGACCAAGGAGTCAAACTTACAAAACAGTAAAGCTTGTTTATTCAGGGAGCCTCCTTGGCCTACTGATCTGCTGTTCCCTCCCGCCTTCCCCAGGCAAATGTAACAGCTTATACATAACACCATTAAAGGTACCAGCACATCTTCCCCCTTTACATGTAACATACCTAACCTTGGAAGTTTAGTTCAACCCATTGTTAAAGCACATTTTATCAGGTCTCTATTAGTATTTGTGTTGGCTTTTTAGCTTTAAGTGATCTCAGTTTCTCTGCATTTTCAATCCTTATCAGGTCAGTTCTCGTTTGGTTTCCTTGTTCAGATGTCTCTAATTCTGTCATTTTCAATCTCCTCTGCCGTGTCTTGTTGCTTGCTCTGTTTTCTTTGGTGAATCTCATGATGCTGCTTCTTTTCTCCCCTTTATGGGCTGAAAGTGTCATCTGTTCCTTCTTAACACCTGTCCTTCCGGTGTGACTACTTTATAGGATCTGGCTGCTCCTCGATAGGAAACTAGTGCTTTTTGTTTCCACCTTTGTCCATCTGAAATAAGCACCATTTCTTTGTTCTGCAGTTGTGGTAAATCCCTGGACCCCCTGTCATAGTGATGCATAAAGCGGTTCGTTTCTCTGGAGGCCACAAAAATCACAGACACACACTCATTAGATGGCACAAAAGGTGTATTTGCAAATAGGGTCAGAGCAGAGTCAAGAACTCAGATTACTCCGAACCAACAAAGGAATTTTGCAGGCTGTATTTATCTCCTCCCTCCTGGGCACGCGTGCAGAAACAGGAACTCTTACAGCTCACTTCCGTTTCATACAAGCATACATGTGGTTACATCACTACATACATCGCATGTATAGTATAATTAACTACTTAAGTATGCAGGGCGGAGAGGTAAATATGCATCAGCTAATTAAGCATGCTCAGAGACTACTATCGGTCACCAAGAGTTCAACCCCCCCCCTTTCAAGGACACAGTCAGTTGAATTCCAGCTTCTGTAATCTGTATGAGAAAGGCTAGGGAGAAGCTGGGGGAGAGTCTGCAATTTAGCATAAGAAAAGCTGTGGCAAGGCTGGGAAAGGAAAAAAGTCCTTGGCAGTGTTTCTTTCTTATCGGGTACAAGATGCAAGCTGTGCATTTCTAACAATACTCCATTTCTAACAATATTCCATTTCTAACAATATTCCCCCCTCAAGATGCTTTCTCCTCCCCATTTTCATTTAGGCAGATCAAGATAATTACGAGGAAGTTTTCTGAGTACCATGACTTTGCTACAGTCTGCGCTTTGAGGGGGACTGCTGCAACTTGCATTTCTTCAACTGTGGTGGTTATCAATCTTTCTGAAGCAGGTGTCGTCATCATACGGGGATGATTGTGGAGTGGATGGGTTACATTTCATCCACGTGGAGTTTGGGAGCTTAACAGCAGTAGAATTCCATTGACCTGCATACTTGCTGCAATTAAGGGCATAACAGGTAGTGCATGTTTGGACCCATTTCAATGTCCATGTACACTGGCTATGTCCCAAACTCCTCCCTGTACCATTATAGCTAATACAGTACTCTCCTAATGCCACTTAGGAAAGATCCCAGCTGCGGTTCTCATCCCATTCTTGACCAGTACTCTTAACATCTGCCTTATCACTTACCGACCATTTTGGGGCCAAAGGAAAAGCCCTCCAAGGCCACCGTTCTCCGGCCTCTTGGAGTCCCCCACAGGCCCAGCAGTTGGTGAGATTGAAGGTACCTGCAATTGTTTCCATCATGTCAACATACAAATTTGTCCCTGGGGGAGCAACTGGGGGAAGCGGGGATATAGGCTGGCGGCTAGGGCTGCTCAATCCTGCTTCTCTTACTACATAGATAACAACAAGGCATATTAAGACTCCCACCATATTCTCCTTTTCTTGAGATCAAATACAGCCTAAACTTTTTCTTTTTACTTTCTTGTCTAATTTTCTGAACTTTGATTTAGCTGTCTCAGGCGCACTTGGAGATCACCAGTAGGTTCACAGCTCCACTTGCTGGCTTCTTGTTCCGAGGACGACTCAGCTTCTGGAGTGAGTTTGTCCTGGGAGTTGGTGTCCTCTGACGCTTGTGGATATCGTTTCACACGGGTATGGTGTATCCAATGGTCATGGCCAGCAATCTTTACAGTGGTGTGGGTTGTTAGAAGTACCTGGAAAGGGCCACTCCACCTCTCAGTCAAAGGTTCCTTTTTCCACTGCTGCACCAAGACCCAGTCTCCCGGGCAGAAGTCATGTACCGGTACGTCTAAAGGCAGACGCTGAAAAGAGGCTGCATACCTGTGAAGAGAAGACAAGACAGACTGCAAAGCAATAACGTACATATGAAGCTCACTATTACCTAATTCAAAAGTTACATTTTCTCGCATCCCAGGGGGTAAGACTCGAGGGGGCTTGCCAAACATAATTTCATATGGGGTTAATTTAATGCCCCGTCGGGGAGTGTTTCGAATGCAAGTAAGAGCTAGCGGCAATGCTTGAGGCCACTTAAGGCGTGCTTCAATACAGATTTTGGTGAGTAGAGTCTTTAAGGTCCTATTCATGCGTTCCACTTGTCCTGAACTCTGTGGTCTCCATGGTGTGTGTAGTTTCCAAGTGATCTTGAGAGCTTGTGTGACTTCTTGAACTACCTTTCCCACAAAGTGTTGTCCTTGATCTGACTCGATGGATTCAGGCAGAGAATACTGGGGAATGATCTCCTGCAACAAATACTTCACTACTGTAGCTGCAGTGGCAGTCCTGGTGGGCCAGGCCTCGACCCAACCAGAGAGCTGGTCTACCATGACAAGTAAAAACCCATGATGTCCGGACCATGGGAGCTCGGCAAAATCAATCTGCCATGCTTATCCAGGGTACGCTGCCCAGGGTCTACCTCCCATTGGCACAGGGGGTTTTCTTTGAGGGTTTACTTTCTGGCATGTGACGCACCTGGTAGCAATACGCTGAGCTTCTACATATAGCCCTGGGGCTACTGCTTGGCAGATCACTAGATCACCCATAGCCAAGCCTCCCATATGGGTTCTTGCATGAAGCTGATGCAGCACTTCCTGAAGCAATGGCCTGGGTATCATGACCTTTCCTCCTGGTACTATCCACCACCCCTGGGAGTTCTTTTCTGCACAAGCCTTCTGTGCAAATTTATCTTCTTCAGGGGAATACTGCGGGACTAAATCCCGGACGTATGGCCATATGGCATGGGACAAAGCCTGCCTGGATACTTCCTCCGCTTCTCCACCAATAAATGCGGCTTCCTTTGCTGCCACATCAGTCTTTGGGTTTCCAAGCTTATGCTTTTCCTCAGCAGCCTTCCCATGGGCCCGCACATGAATGACTGCTACCTCTTTAGGTTGGTGGAGTGCCTCTAGTAGCTTGATAATCTGAGGGCCGTTAGCAATTTTATTCCCAAAAGCCGTAATGAAACCCCTTTCTTTCCACAATAGTCCATGTGCATGGACCGTAGAAAAAGCATAGTGAGAATCAGTGTATACATTAACCCGCTGGCCTGTCCCCAGCTGTAATGCTCGGGTGGGCGCAGTGAGTTCCGCGGCCTGTGCCGACCATGAGCTCAGCAATGACTCCCTCCATACTACCTTATCCAAGGTTACCACTGCACATCCTGTTCGTCTTTTTCCATCGATGACAGAGCTGGAGCCGTCTACGAAGTATTCAGCATCTGGGTCTTCAATTGGGTCCTCAGCAAGATCAGGCCGCACCAGCGTGGTTTGATTCAGGACCTCAAGGCAGTCATGCGTCGGTTTCCCTGGCTCCGGCAGCAAGGTTGCAGGGTTCAAGGCTGTAGTATATTTGAAAGTAAGTCCTGGATTAGAGAGCAAAAATATCTCATACCGTGATTGTCTGGAGGGGTTGAGAAACTTTCCTCCCTCAGTCCCTAGAATCTGGGGAACTCCATGTGGGGTGTGTATTTCCATATCCGCACCCATGACTATCTTCTGGGCTTCTTCAACAACCACTGCTGTGGCTGCCACAGCCCGAAGACAGGCTGGCCACCCGAGTGCAACTGGATCTAGAACCTTTGAGTAATATCCCACGGGTCTCCAGGTTGGGCCTGATGGCTGTGTCAGCACCCCTGATGCAACCCCTCAATTCTCATGAACATACAGTCGATATGGCTTTTTACTATTTGGGATGGCCAGGGCAGGGGGCTGGGTTAATGCTGCCTTAAGCAGATCAAAGGCATGCTGCATTTCTTTATTCCATTTCCATTTAGTGAGACTCTCCTTAGTCAGGGAGTCATACAGTGGTCTAGCCTTCCCACTATAATCTGGTATCCATAGTCGACAGAACCCAGTTAGCCCTAGGAATGCCCGCAGCTCCTTGGGTGACTTAGGTGGGGTTAGACCTTGGATTGCCTGTATGCGATCTGCACTCAGGGCTCTGACTCCTTTTGAGAGCTTATATCCCAAAAATGTAACTTGAGGCTGACATATTTGGGCTTTCTCTCTAGAGACTTTATATCCTTTTTCCCCTAGAGTGTTTAGCAATGACCTGGTGGCTTCCTCGCAGAGTTGCAAGTTTGGGCTTGCAACTAGCAGGTCATCCACATACTGGAGGAGAGTCACTGCAGGGTGTGATCCCTTCCACTCCTCCAAGTCCTTCGGAAGGGCAAGTCCGAAAATATGGGGGGCTGCTATGAATCCTTGTGGAAGAACTGTCCACATGAGTTGGGCTTTATGGAAAGTATCTGGATCCTCCCATTCAAAAGCAAACAATTTTTGACTCTCTCGGTGAAGGGGAATGGAGAAGAAAGCATCTTTCAAATCTAGCACTGAAAATATTTCAGCTTCCCCCGGTACTTGTGTCAAAATCGTGTGTGGGTTCGGGACTACAGGGTGGTCTGAAAGGACCTTCTTATTTACTGCTCGCAGGTCTTGGACCAGTTTGTATGAGACCCCATCTGCCTTCGGCACTCCAAGAATGGGGGTATTATATGGTGAGGACCCTTCCACTAGCCATCCGCACCTCTTGTATTTCTCTATTAACGGCTTGAGTCCAGCTCTGGCCGCTCAGCTGAGTGGGTACTGCTTTACCCGAACGGGCCCCTCCCCATCCTTGAGTATGATCCTTACCGGGGAGACCAACTTAGCTCGTGCAGGGGTTCCATCAGCCCATACTGAGGGGTCTACTCCAGTCATGTGATCTTCAGAACTTACTACAGGGTGTCAGTCCTCCAGGACAGCCATCTGATAGTTCGAGCTCTGCTTGACAGGTAGCTGGACCACCATCTGGTCGTCTCTGAAAAATATCTCAGCTTGCAATTTTGTGAGTAGGTCCCACCCGAGTAGTGCAACCGGGCAACTTGGAGAATATACAAAGGAGTGCTCAAGCAAATGGTCCCCCACTTTGGTGAGAAGTGGCTTACAAACAGGGAGTTGGGATTGCGTTCCCTCAATCCCTTCCACAAGTACATGCTGTTCACTAGTTCCTGCACAGGGTTTTTTTTCTGGAATCATTGAAAATGTAGCCCCAGTATCCACCAAGGCTTCAAAGTTTTTGCCACCAACCCTAATGGTTACCATGGGATCTTCTCGGGCTCCAACCCGAAGGGTAGTGGTCTTAGATCCCCGTCCCCTTCATTCTGTGTCCTCACCCTTTTCCTCTGCCCGCATGAGGTGACCTCTTGGTTCACCCTCTCTCTTCTCCTTTAACTTTGGGCATTCCCTCTTCCAGTGTCCTTTCTCCCTGCAGTAAGCACAAACGTCTGCTCCCACTCTTTCTCCTTTCCCTTTCTGCATCCCAGCCTTTCCAGGGTTACCTCCAGTTATAGCAGCTGCCAGCGCTGCCATGTGTCGCTGAGCCTTTTTATCCTCCTTGTGCTCCTGCATATGCTCACGATTCCCTTATATGCAATTTCCACCAGCTCTGAAATCGGTTTCCCAGCACCTCCCTCAGTTTTCTGTAACTTCTTATGAATATCAGCAGCGGATTGACCAATAAACATAAGATTTACCATGCGTTGATTATCTGGGGCTTCTGGATCTAGGTCTGAAAACCTGCGGAACGTCTCATACAGCCTCCCGAGGAAAGCTGAGGGATCCTCTTCTCTTCCCTGTCTCACTTCATACAATTTAGACAGATTAGTAACCCGAGGGACTGCCTTCCCCATTGCTTCCACTGTAATCCCCAGATACCATGCACTCATCTCTCTTCCTTCTGCAGTATGATTATCCCATCTCGGCTCCTCAACAGGGCAGGTATCACGCAAGGTACGACCAGCAGCTCCCTCCGCTTCTACCCTGGCTGCTGCAATGTGCTCTGCCGTCCCCAACACTAATCTTCTCTCCTCCGGGGTCAGGAGGGTTTGGAGCATTATCTGGACATCAGCCCAAGTGAGTCGATGGGTTTGCCCAATAGATCGAAACAGGTCCCTCATCTTTTCAGGGTCTTCACGAAAAGAGGGGCTCTGATTCTTCCAGTTAAATAAATCTGAAGTACTAAATGGGGTGTAGACAAAAGTTGCATTGCCCCCCTCTCCGATAACATCTCGCATCGGGCAATTCAGCACCGGCTGTGATTCTACAGTCTTGCACAAATAATAGCCCTTATTCCCTGATTCAGATGGGGCACTTGGCTGAGGCTCACGCTCTGAATCATTAGGTATGCTTTTATACGCCGGTGGTGGTTTCCCTGAGGGAGGGAGCGGTGGTGCAGAGGGACTGGATCCCGAGGAGGTGTCTGATTCGTCCTCACTACCTGACAGGGTGACCGGAGAGCGGGTCCAATACTCAGCCAATTCAGAATTCCCCCCCTCATTAGACTCAGGGAGTACAGGTGGTCCTCCTCGAGTCTCTCCTTTAATAACCATCACATGAGACTTTACTAAGCATTTCTTAATCCAAGGTGGCTGATTTTGAACCACCCACAACCAACAATCGATATAAGGAAATTGATTCCAATATCCGTTCTGCATAACTATTTCATGGATAGCTATCAGTTCTTTTACTACAAAGGATCCTTTCGGGGTCCAGTGGACCCCAAATGTTGGCCACTTGAGTTGACAAAACTTAATTAAATCACCCTTTTTTATCTTCACTCCATAATCTGCCTGCTTTGCAAATTTACTGAAGTTTTGTAATATATAACTTAAGGGCGTATCTGGGTTTTCTACACGGGAGCGACCCACACCCATATGCCCACAAGAGTACGCCCAACACACACCAAATACCAAAAGATCCTAGTTACAGACGGTTCGCATATACCAGGCCGAAAATTCCCCAGTATTAAACCAAATCGAACACGTCTTTGTTCCCGGATCCAGACCAAATTGGGCAAGGGAATTCATATACTCACTCAGATACCCCAGAGATCTCAATCAGAATGCCAGAATGTGTGTCTGGTGTCCTCAGAAACCAAAAATTTTGCACAGGAGCCTTTAATCTCTCGGGTACCCTGACTCACATCTCAAACCCCCTGGGCGAGCCCAAAAAGGCGGCTCAGTGCGCACTCCCCATGGTGGCAGAGACGATCTTGTCACTGGGCCCTGAGGTGATCCAGAGACGTCCCATCTGGGGTGCCAGATTGATGCAAAAACTGGTTCGTTTCTCTGGAGGCCACAAAAATCACAGACACACACTCATTAGATGGCACAAAAGGTGTATTTGCAAATAGGGTCAGAGCAGAGTCAAGAACACAGATTACTCCGAACCAACAAAGGAATTTTGCAGGCTGTATTTATCTCCTCCCTCCTGGGCACGCGTGCAGAAACAGGAACTCTTACAGCTCACTTCCGTTTCATACAAGCATACATGTGGTTACATCACTACATACATCGCATGTATAGTATAATTAACTACTTAAGTATGCAGGGCAGAGAGGTAAATATGCGTCAGCTAATTAAGCATGCTCAGAGACTACTATCGGTCACCAAGAGTTCAAACCCCGCCCCCTTTTCAAGGACACAGTCAGTTGAATTCCAGCTTCTGTAATCTGTATGAGAAAGGCTAGGGAGAAGCTGGGGGAGAGTCTGCAATTTAGCATAAGAAAAGCCGTGGCAAGGCTGGGAAAGGAAAAAAGTCCTTGGCAGTGTTTCTTTCTTATTGGGTGCAAGAGGCAAGCTGTGCATTTCTAACAATACTCCATTTCTAACAATATTCCATTTCTAACAATAGTACCATTTTTGCTTGAATTTGTCAATTTTTAAAAATGTTTTCACATTTTGCTTTTTATTCTGATGAGCATCATCCACAAGATTTGAGTTATGATATGATTTGCTGTTGTGTTTTTGATCAGTGCAATTCTAGTATAGTAAAAATAATCCAGCACTAATACATATTTTTTTCCTGCATGCATGAATAAGTCAGCACCCACTTGGTATCGTGGAGCTATGGGCTTTTCCATGACCATCATGGTCTCTTTTCTTTGTATTGATTTGTATTTTAGACATGTTGTGCAAGCCTTTACAGTATCTTCTATGTCATTGTTTATGATGGCCCAATATATAGCACCTCTTGCTCTCTTTTTGCATTTTTAAATGCCTAGATCCCCCTCATGTATTCTGTTTAACATGTCTTTCTTTAGCTGGAACAACAAGTCCCAAGCCTTTGAACAAAATGCCATCCAGTACTGACAACCTTGAACTGAGAGTAGGGGCTAGGTATCTATTTTCCAGGCCAACCTGCACAAATAGCTGTTATCACTTTTTCCAACGTGGTATCCTGAAGCAGTAGCGTTTGCAATTATTTTATCTGTGACAGGAATCACTCTTTTAATTAGATTAACATGAACTATGTCTGAGTTTGGAGTTCTGTCATTTTCTGTTGTGTCATATGCTCTGGACAATACATCTGCAATAAATAGATGTTTTCCTGGTATGTACTGTATGTCTAGATCATACATTTGCAGTTGAAAGAAAATTCTCTGTAATTTGGGTGGCATGTCCGACAACCCTTTCTTTGCTATAGTTACCAAAGGTTTATGATCAGCTTCAGCTATCACAGGTCACCATAGATGGACATATGAAAGTTCTGACAGCCATATACTAGAGCTAAATCTTCTTTCACAATTTGTTCTTACAGACACTAACTTAGAGAGTGCCCTAGATGCATATGCTACTGGTCTCCAGCTATCCCAACGTTTTTGAAGCAAAGCTGCTCCAAAGCTTTCTTTAGAAGCATCTGTTGACAATTTAATGGGTCTTTTAGGGTCATAGTATTTTAATACTTGAGCTTTCATTATTTTTTATTATTATACTGCATAAGCGATGTTACTGTTACTATGCAGTACTGTTCCTGCACATTTTTTTTCTGACACTACTCATTATTATTGCGCAGTAGCATTGAATCATGGTTAGTGCCTGACAGTGTTACTACATGGTAGCAATGAGATACTGTGCAGTAGCATCTCATGTAGATACACCCTGTTAGAGGTAAATGCAAAGAGTAAAAAGGATTTCCGTGGAGTACCATAATCCCAGAATGATCACTAGATGCTAGACTTTGTGCTGCCAATAGATCTACTACAAAAACAAAGCACAGCAAAAATTTTACTGAGTAGCTAACCTGCAAAGAGAGAATCCCGGCCAGCTGTTCACATGCTAATTGTTGCAGACCAGTGCTGGAGATGGCAACAGGGGAAGTTTGGTAATGAAGCTCAAATTGGTATTTACTACCTTACCATATAATGTGATATACTTTCCTCCCTTCTTCCTTTCCCCTTTAAAGTACAACAGTATCAGTAGGAAGCCAAGAGGTTTTGCTTGCTCCTGATGTTATGGGAGTAGAGCTGAAAGAAGCACAGTGGGCACATCTAGACATTCATTAATGCTTCATAATTATGGCACATTAACTTTAGTACTGTAATAACAGGCAATAACTTAATGCACAATAATTGGCACTGCTGCGCATTAGCACAGATTAACACTTTTTCTGTGATGCTTAATGCATCATGGACTAAAGCTATTGTACATTAGCATAGTTTTCGTCAGCCACACTAATGTGCAGTAAAATTAGTCCAATGCACTTCAAGCATCTTGTATAGACCCAGTAAAGCTTTTAATCAGGAGCCTGTCTGGATTGCTGTGGTTCTTCCTAAATCTTTGCCTATAGACCATGCCCTTTGCCCTGCTGCTGGTTAGACAATACGTTGTAGCGGATAAAACCCACCAGCAGCCATCAAAGATTTGCTGCAGCATCCAACATCCTTCTCTCCACTTCTGTATCACAATGGACTCCAAGGACATACTTATTAGTATGTAATAATAATTACAACTAATGTTAACCAGGTTGGCAAATGATTTTAGAGAGGGCTTTCAGATATTTAGCTCTGAGGAAAGAGTGTGGAGGGATGAAATGCACTGAACAAAGACTGGAAGTCCATGAGTGAAAATTTAAGTTTATGTTTTAATTTTAGTTTTTGGAAGTTTTTTACCATTTTCATGAAATTCACCTAGCCTTGACCAGCTTTAAAATGAGCAGAAGCTGATAAAGCTTTTTCTTTAACCTTCATTGTCCTTGTTCCCTACTCAAGCCAGCGGGATTCTCAGAGGAAAGCTAATGCCTCCCTTTTTTTTGACATTTTGCCCTGATTTCACCATTGGTAGCAGCCACTTGCATAGCTGCTCCATTGCAAACTCTAATGCTAACAGTAGGAAACTGCTATAAGAAACATATTGGACCAGTGCAGCAAACCAGCCTTAGTTAAATTCTGGTGGTGCCACCAGCAGCTTTAGCTGTCTAAACCCATGTAGGTGAAGTCATTGCTAGTTACCAGTGGCTGAAATCAGGGCAAATATCTAACAGAGACAAGAAATAAATCACTCTGTGCCTGTGCTCTTAATCCTCTCTTGAGTTTCTCTGTTGTTTTTTCTAAACACACAAAGGAAAGGAAAAAGCCATCAAACTCTAGGCTGAGGAGCCGTTCCAGTATAAGTAGCAAAACAAACTTAAAATGAGGTTGTGAGGCTTTCTTTCTTGTTCTTTAAATGTATTGAAATTTGATAGTAAGGATGTTCCTAATTCTTCAAGCGTAGTTGTGTGGGTGCAGCCTTAAAAAGCACTTGGCTATATTCATGGTGAATTACTGCCACATGGATTGGAGGCTTGTGAATAACTCTCAGCTTATTCTTTCCATTGTCAAGGCTTTTTTCCATTGGGAAATGGGATTCTGCACTAAACTCTCATCAGACACAATCAAGTCTTGCTCTTTTCAGAATCGATTTCAACTTTCTTTCCCTGCTAAAGCTCTGCTTGGTAAAACAACTAAGCTGAATTAGGTTCTATTTTAAAATGGTCTGCCACTGGCAGCTTCAGTTCTACAAGGGAATGAAAATGGCTGGCAAACCTTTATATAAACAGCATGCAAAACATCACACAAAGCCTAGCAAAGAAATGGCTTTAGATGTAGGGATTATAAAAGAGTGAATACAATTTTAAGATAAAATAGAAGTGATTAAGTTAATGATGGATAATTTCACCAGTTTGAAAACTATAATTAATAGGAATTAATTGTATATTTAGAAGTTTAACATAGCTCTGCTAAAAACCCTACATCAGACATAATGATATTGAAAGCCTATATAATGAAGAAATGATCCAGATGTTCATAAAAGCTTATAAAGCATTAGAAAAAAAGAGGCTGCATGAAGAAGCTCTAATGATAAAAAGATGCCACTTGCTGTTCTGCTCTTCTTTTAAATACATCCTTTCTGAAATAATGATTATCATTTGCACTTTCATCTTAAGTTAAATAGCATATGGCTTTGGCTGATTAAAGCCCCCTCCTGGTATTAATCAGCATCTTAGTATCATGTTTCTAATGGAGGCAGCAGTTGCCCTGCTGATACTGTAAGCTTTTTAACAACATCTAAGTCTATGGATCAGTGCTGCTGGTGAGAAATAGCTTTGAGCCTCCTATGTACAAGAGTATTGCAAAGATGTTACTTACAGGTGCAGTTTATATCAACTTCTACAGCATATAATGTTTTAAAATCTGTTTGCTGAAACTTAAAATTCAATAAATACAGTCCTATTTTTAAAAGCTAGGAAAATAAAGCTGGGTTGTGAAAACTTTCAGCATACAGAGGAATTTCTTTTCAATAACAGCCCTCATGCTGAAATGAAGTGTTTGTATGTTTGAATATATGAGGCCCCAAGCAAGGCCATCAACCTTGGCTGAGCTTAGGTCAAGAATAGATGTCCACAAGTAGAACTAATAGCTATGGTACCACTTTCATGAAGTAACACTGCAGACAGATAACCGTGAGCTGTATGGAGGGCTGATAGTGTAGTTGCACTTTCAAAAGGAATATCAAGCTTCATAGTCAGAAATATTCTACTGACAACAATCTGTGGGACTGCCCTGGGATTTTACTAAGGACTACACTGTTGTGGGTCTGTTGCACAGGAACATGGGGAAGAGGTTGGGTGTGGTGAAGAAGACTTTTTCCTTTGTGCTATGGCCATGG
Source organism: Crocodylus siamensis (assembly GCF_052110815.1). Classification (NCBI taxonomy): domain Eukaryota; kingdom Metazoa; phylum Chordata; order Crocodylia; family Crocodylidae; genus Crocodylus; species Crocodylus siamensis. The sequence goes on from NC_143403.1 coordinate 25,839,551, forward strand.
CTTGCTCCTTTCTAGCACCCTGCAGACATAACCTGTCCTGAGATGAGGGCATAGAGAAGAGGCTGACACCAAGGGCTGAGGATCATGCTGCACACTGCTTCCTGAGTCTCTCATTTTTCAGACCTGCCCTTCAGGTCAGCCCTAAAGACTTTTTATTGCTCCATTCCCTTATTTTCATTAACCACTGACATTTAAAATTATGGTGTAGCAAACCCCCCAGTTTCTTGGGGTTTCCCCCCCTCCTTCTCTCAAGGATTTAAATGCTATTTAGAACATCAGTATAACAAGATGTGTGTAAAAACTGCATTCAAAGTCATGTTTTAATAAGCGAAGAGACAACTATACCATTGTTAACTGTTTAAATCAACCTTATTATGTTATTTTCTTTCTCTTCCACCCCCCAAAGTTTTCTCTTCTAATTTCTTTTAACTGCCTAAGTTTTGTTTTAACTTCAAACCAGCTGAAGAGGACACATTTCCTTTCTATGTAGCTGGACAATGGTGTTCAGTAACCCAAACAGTATAGTGACATCACCCTTGTGTAAGGTTAATGTCAAGGGGGGAAATATGCAGCAAAACACTGGTGGACCACTTATCTGCCCCCTAGACTCCCATCTTTCAGCCTCAGTTTCCAGCCCCAAGATCCCAGGTTTCTGCCTCAGTTTCTTTCCTGGCTGTCTCCTCCTTGCCACTGAGCTTTTTCCCTTGCACTAGTGACCTCGAGTAACCCCAAGCCTCAGTTCCTCAGCCCAGCTTCTCTCATTCTACTGGTTCTAATCCTGGTTCCAGCAACTTTCACTCCTTACACTTTTTCCCTCACCCTTAACCTTCCCTCAGGTATCCCAAGTACCCCAAACACACACATACATACCGTACCATCCAAGTCAGGAACTCACGTGTGTGTATATGTAGGGAGGTGGTATGTGTGTGAACTGGTGAATATACACATATATGTCATTGTGTGCGTGATATACAAATTAGTGACCCATGTATGTGTATAGAGTGTGTGGGTATTGACAACTGATTGTTGTTTAATTTTTGGTGTGTAGTGTATATGAGCTTGAATTGGTGACAGGTATGCATGTGCCTATGCTGGTTTCGATGTGTATGTGTCTGAGTTGGTAGTGTGTGTGTGTATGCCCCTAATTGATTTGTGTGTTTGTGTATGTGCGATTGTGTCACACCCTCCTGTCTAATAGTACAAGATTGAGATCCTGTGACCCACGCAAATCAATTAGGGGCATACACACCAACCTGCAACACCTTGTTCCTGCTGGTGTTTCTCACTTGGAACCAACAGCCACCTCGTGCTGCCAGTGCCCTGCACTCCCAAGCTGCAGACCCCTGCCCCCCCGGTGCCCTTCAGTCCCAAGCCACAGCCCTCCCCTGCCCTGTTGGTGCCCCTCACTCCTGACCTGCAGCCTTCTCCTTCCCCCCAGCCTTGCCAGAAGGGGACCCCAGCTGGCCCTGCCCTGACCAGGCTGGCGTGCAATGGCTGAGGTAGCTCTGGCTTGTGTGGGCCATGGCAGAGCAAATTCAGCCCTGGTGCAGGATGGAGGGAGGAGGAGGAGAGTCCTGTGGCACCCCTCACCTTGGGCTGGGGCTCGCACACCATGCTAGGAGGCCTGGCCACAGCCTTCCCCGGGCAGCACCTCCTGGCTGCCCCACAACTGCCCCTGCAAGCACCAGCTCTGATGCCACTGGCCTGGCTGTGCAGCTCCCCACCACCACCAAAGGGCCCCCTTGTCCCCTCTCCCTACCCCTGATCTCTGCTGCAGCCCCGGTGGCTGACCACCACCCCACCAGGGCCTTCATGCACCCATCCCCCTTTGCACACCAGTCCCTTCACATACCCTTTCCCCCGCACAGCTTCCCGGACAGTCTTCAAGACCTGATCCTCCAACCCCTGCCTCCCATAGATGTCCCTGCATCCAGATGCCAGGGCTGCTTCCACCGTCCTGCCTGGGTGCATGATGACCATATGAGTGTGTGCACACAGGTGCATGTGGTGCTTCCTGCATCCAATCATCCTAAGCAGTTCCTTGCAGGTTGGAAGGCTGCCAGCCTGAAAGGGAAAACCCATACTTTCTTCTTTAAAGAGGAAAATCCATGTTTTTCTGCAGCAAACAGAAAGCCTGGATCCTTAGTAAACATGCATGCCTCTAAGGCAAGCTGGGAAATGGAGTTCTATCAGCAAAATCCTGGATGTTTGTTAATATTTCAAAAAATCACCCAGACAGAAATCGGAGGACCCAAAAAGAGGACATGTCTGGGAAAACCTGGACATATGGTAACCCTAGGTGGGATCCCTAATGAACCTGATTGGTTCATTCCTCTCACTTCTTTCTTTGTATGTCAGATAATTCTAAAGATTATATACATCCCATTGTCCATTCAGGGCTATAGGCAGAATGGTTTCTAAAGCAAAGACTTTGGTAAAGCTAGTATTTGTATCTCATTGCCTTAACTTTCTGCTGAATATTACCTCTATTTGCTATTTAGGCAGATGCTGTCTTTGCTACTACAAGTTGTTATGGGATTCACAGAATCCTGAAATTCCCAACTATTTTACTATCTGGCTCACTTAAAAGTATTAGTCCTATTTCTGTCTTTTTAACAAATGTAATATCATTGAGGACATTGTCCTTACTACCTTATCAGCACTCCTTTTCCTGCTCACCAGCTACTATCCCACAGTCGATCCTCTTTTCTTATTAGTACCTTTAAGAAAGTCCTCTTCCTTAATCTGTCTAATTCAGATACACTGGGCACATCTACACGTGCATCAATGTGTCATTGCTACTGTGCATTAAGTTTAGTACATCTAATATGAGGTAATATTAAATGTGCAGTAACCGGCACTAATGTGCAGTAGCATTGGTGCACCTTTTTTTTGTGACACTTAATGCACAGTAGACTCATTCTACTGTACATTAGCACTGATTTTGCCGTAACACATAGAATTAGTCTATTGCACATTAAATGTCTTCTGTAGACGTGCCCACTGACAGTAAAATCTGTGGCCAATGATCCTTTTTTTACATCTGACTTCTCTCATAATTCTTCTGGATCCTTAGGCCTCCATTAATGTCACCATGTAGAACATTTACACAGTTTAGTTAACTAGTGTCAGGCATTCACTCTTTGCATTTTTGTCCCTTGCATTATTTTTACCACATACAGTAAGGGATGTATACACTGTATAGTCTTGAGACCTGGCACTGTGCCAGAACACCTGCTACTAAGGGACACCTATACACGAGTGTAGCGGCTGTTCTGATGCTTTGGAATTCCAGCGCATTGGAGCGGACTCAATTAATCAAGTCTGCAGAAGTGTGGCAGATACCATGCTCCAGCAGCCTCCAGTGTTTCATGTATCAGCATTCCCATGTTTAAAAATTGGCTGCAGGGGTGCTTGAACTAAATCTCTTTGAACAAGCTTTAGTTCAAGCACCCCCACTGCCATTTTTACGTGTGGGGATGCTGATACATGAAACACAGCAATGCTTTAATTAGAGCAGTCCTAGAGCTGCTCTAATTAAAGCATCTCTCCCCGACCTCCTGCCTTTCCACCCCCGGAGCATATATAAAAGAGCCCAAGGTGTCTCTTGGACTGGAGAACACAACTTTTTTTTTAAAGTTCAGATTTTCGCACATGTTAAAACTAGCAATTACAAAAATCTAAAATGGAGGAAAAACTTTGTGGTTGTTTCAGTACAATTTCCTTCTCCTTTATTTTAAGGTCTCATTACACCTTATGCTATGAAGCACACAAATGTTGATCGGTGTTAGTGCTAGTCTGGAGTTTGAAGCAGTCACACCCCTAGTCCAGAATCTTTCTCTGACTGTCCCCCACCTGCACAGCTGCCACTTGCAACTAGAGGCCTGGTGAGCAAGGGCAGAACTAGGAGCTGTAGCTGTGAGTTACCACTAGAGGGCTGGTGAGCCAGGATAGCCTTCTATCCTTGCTCTATGGGCAGGGGTGTGAGAGATCATGGGATATTGGGGGACTTCCCCTTGAGCAGCATATCTCTGGGGATCATCCATACCTTAAGGCTAGGAACAGACATTGCACATAAACTGGTTTAAGTGATCAGAAACTGGTTTAAACCTGTAACAGAACAGATGTTCAGTGCACATAAACTGGTTTGAAGATGGGTGAAACTGGTTTGAAGTAAACCTGGTTGAATGTAGTATTAGACTTAACTGATTTGGCTCAAACCGGTTTATGCAATGTCTGCCCTAGACCCCTTGCTGATTTAAGTTAAATCAGACTCCCCCAGCATCCCGGCATGCTCTCTGGGCTGGGCAGGCTCTCTGCTCCACAGCAGGGCTTGCCCTCCCCTCTGCTCGCTGGCTGCAGCTCCAGCAGAGGCTTGCAGGCACAGCAGCTGGGGAAACCCATTCTCCTCCTCCCCTCACAACTCCCTGCTAAGCAGGGATCCCTCTGTTCCCTCAGCCTTACACAGACATCTGAGCATTAGGTACCAGACCACATGCTGGCTACATCCGTGCTGTGGCAGACAGCAGTATCTGCTAATCAACAGCTCAGCTGGAATGTCCCTCAAGAAGAGCTTGAACTAATGAGAGAGGCTGTTTGTTTTTTGATGGGGTGATAAATGCTGATAACAGCTGATAATGCTCTGTTATCAAGGGGTGGGGTGACTCCCTAATCCTGCCAGGGCCTGGATTAGCCCTGTGGAAAGGAAGGTAGGGCTGCTCTAGCACCTGCCAGCTTCTAGCCTAAGCCATTGCAGGCATATGTCTACATTTCTGGGATGTCTGTCTGGTTATAAACTGATTTATCCTAGCCAGGTTAGACTAACCTGCAAAAATTGAATCAATTCAGGCTTTTTGAATGTCTGTCCCTAGCCTAATGGAACAAGACCTAGGTAGTGCAGATCACAGATAACCCTGCCCTGGAATGGTGTAACTTTGAGCTGCAGAACAAGTGCTTAAAATCACTTTAAGGTTTTAATGTGCTGGAACTGGTCAACTTTTTTTCAAATTTAAAATGTTACAAATTCTCTACCTTCAGAATTTAAAACAAAACTATTTAAAATGTCAGGATTTTCAGAACTAATTTTGTTATGACCCCATCTCTAAGGTGCATCATGATTGGTTGTTTTCTTTTCTAACTCTTTTTCTTGATTGTACTGTCTCTAAGTGAAAGCTTCTTTATGAACAATACCAGCACTGTTTATTAATGTGCACATTAAATACTTTTGAAACTCTTGATTCCCTGGAGTATGTTATTGTGCATGCATCATTAGTGAATAATGCAAACAATTTCATTTCTTTTTGTAAGATGGAATTAGTATTATTAGGGCCAATTTACTCTGCAGCAGTGCCCCTCTGGCAGTTTAATGTCGTTTTATTTAGTTATTTGCCATCTGTAACTTGTTTCGGCTCTATTTCTTTATTGGCCATTGATGAGGTCAAGATGGTTGTTTGGCAGCTGCAGCCCACACCTGTTTTTCAGATCATTGGCCTACATGGTTGTTACAGGATTGTATAGAAGCCTTAGACCTGCCAATAAGAATGTTTAACAATGTCTTGTAATGGGTCACCTTACAAGCTGGAGTGGCTGTTTCATTTGCCACTGCCCCATTCCATGGCCAGTATCATTCCTGAGATCCCATTATAAAGGACATTCAAAGCCAGCACTTTTCAAACAACATGCACAGTTCCAGCAAATTGTTAGTGAACAAAATGGAAATCTGCTTCCTGTTTAAAAAGAACCATGGACATTGTGTTTTGTTTAGTAACCAACCACACATGTGTTTTGGAAAAACTCCTCTTTGATCATTACAATGCATTCATTTTTCTTCCCCACTAATTTGGAATTGCTCGGTGGAAAAACAGAACACAGGGGCATAGCTAAGCATACACCTCAGGAAGTGAACTGCAGTTAATTGTATTGAGGAATTTGATCATTGTTTGAGAAACGGAAAATGGTTGCAACATCTCACCCAAGGCACCAGATTTCCACATTAGAATTTTAACAATGAAATCATCATCACTTGGCTACTGAAAACCATACAATACTTTCCAACAGTTAAAATCCTAGTTTAGGACAAAAATAATCTTTGCTTGTCATATTTCTGTTTTTCTTGCATGAAATTGTGTGTTCTTGGACTCTAATGAGAAACAACCATTTTCTAAGGATGTGACTTGGCCATCAATAAGGAAAATGTCCTCTTCAAAGACCACTGGCATTTTTTCTCTCTCCTTTTTTCTTCTATAATGAAGCATGACAGCCGTTAATGTCTAACATATATGCATAGCAGTGCTTTCAGCATGAAGCAGGAGCAATGGAGAGGGTTATCAGACTGTAGGATGGAAGTGGCATTTTCCATTGGTGAGGGGCAGCTCCCTGCTGGACTGTCTGTCCAAACTTGTTAACCCACAAGTGAATTCTGAGTTAAACCGTAGAAACCCTTAACAGCCAACATTAATAAAAACAATATTAATTTTAATGGAGTAAAAATGGAGTAACTTTGCTTAAGAAAAATATAAAAATCTCTTCTTATTGTTCAACCACTAGATGTGTCAGTACTCTATTTCTCTATAGAGTCCTGTGCAGGGTAAACAAAGGAGGCAAAGCTGGAACTAAGGGGTACAGAATGCCATTTATCTCCTATTTAGTTTCATATAACTTTGCCGGGTGACAAAAGTAATTTCTGTGAGAGGATGAGTTTCCTGACAACAGATGAAATATCATAGTTTGCTGCTCTGGATTTCTTCACAAACCTGTGTTAATATAATTGATGCTTAATACCTAATCCTGTAAATGCCCAGGGTTAAAGACTGATCCATTGAAGTTAACTGGGGTTTTGTCATTTATTTCAATGGGGCAAAGATTTTGCCCTTCCTAGTGGCACTGTCACTGGAGAAGGATGACAGAGCAGTTAAAATGGCTTGCTAAGAGAGGTGCTCCAGGAGCATGTGTGAACCATACTGAAAGCTTTTTCTACCTGTGCCAGTTGTAAAAGGGCACCCGATCATTTAATTTGGAATCAAAGGTGGTTTGGAAGTGATGCTAGTCGTGTGCTTTTGGTCATGTTAGCCCAGTGGACTATTTGGTTTGGATGGCTCTTTGACTTTTTTTAGCACTAATATCTAGTGGGCTACTCCAGGCTCTTAACACTACATGCACGACACTAAGGTCATGCTCCTCAGATTATAAATTATCTGGATCCATAACTGCATTGCTACTACTTTGTACAACTTGACTATCAATCTAGAGGCAAAAAAACTTACATATAATTAAATGCCATGCAAGTCAGTGGTTCTATATAAATTATAAAAAAACAGATCTAAATACTCTGTGACCTCCCCAAATTTAAATATAATTACCGAGTGAATTCTGCCCTTAAATGCATAAGCAGCTTTGCCCAATTTCAACAGTAGCCTCACAAAAGTACACAGAGAGAGCATGTGGTTCATAAGTATTTCTAAGAAGGAAAATATAGTATATATTAATGAAAGCAAAATAAAACATGGGGGAAATATAAATATACCATGCTACGCTTATCTCAGGCATGGCAGTTTAGATTATTCCTTCTAGAACAGCCAACATTTCCAAAACTAAACATTTGATTCAATGCAGTTTACTTTGTTTATATTAGACATTCTCAAGGTGGTTGAAAGTCTAGCTTGTGCAGTGGGCCTGCACAACATTTACACACCACTTAAATCCCACTTACATCCTAACTTGAAGCCTTAAAGGGAATTTAAGTGTTGCATTGCGTTGGCCTTTTTGTGTCAGTTCTTTGCACTGGGGCGAGGGGGGAAGTTTCATGTAATATGAATAGTCTGTGTGTGTCTGTGTATATGTATGTGCAAATATTGTTGTTGCTATCTGTATTCCCATAGTGCCTAGGAGCTCCAGTCATGGACCAGCATCTGGATATGCTAGGTGCTGTACATACACAGAACAAAAAGACAGTCCCTGCCCTAAATAGTTGACAGTCTAAAATTAATACAAAAGACAACAGATTCATAGATTCATAGATTGTAAGGTTGGAAGGAGCCTTGGAAGATCATCAGGTCCAGCCCCCTGCACCAAGCAGGAAAGAAAACTGGGGTCAGGTGACCTCAGCAAGGTGACTATCTAAATGAAGAGAAATGGAGGAGGACAAGAAAAAAATGAGATAGCATTGGATACCGTGATCATGGTGCATGGTGTATTTTATTAAATGCATTTATGTTGGAGATGGGTCTACAAGAAGAAATGAAATTGGGTGAGGTTAAACTAGAATTTGAGACTTGAGAGATGCCAAGTGAAGGCCAAACAGTATTGCAAGCTTTTTTAGCAGCTTGTAGGCAGGGGGATGCATTATATTGACCACTGGAGGAGGAAGAGGGGAAGAGGGAGGGGAGAGAAAGAGGAGTCTTACTTACTGGGACTCTTTGATTGAGTAGCAGCAGCCTGAACTGAGCTGCTGCCACTGAGGGACAGGCTGAGGCACTGGGGAGCTTGGGGAGGTCAGAGGCAGAGCTGAGCATCACATGACAAAGCCCACCCGGGGAAAAGAGACATGGTTCCACCCTCCTCCTCCTAACCAGATACTCTGCTGGGCGTGGTGCTGCCCTGCCTGGCTGCACCTACCCAGCTCCCTATGGCTGGGCTGCACAGGGCTCTGCATGCCATGGAAAGACTCCTAGCAGGAGTGGGCCATGCCGGTGCCCACTCTGTGTTGGCACCTAGGGCTGGTGACTGTCTCGCCCCTCCCTAGTTTTGCCCCGGGACCAAACTTTCTATCAAGCTTCAGGAGGTAAAGTGGTTGTAAGTGACTAGTAGTGTTTGGGATTACCTGAGTCAGAAGGTATGGCAAGATGGTATGCTGCTAGTATTCACAGTCTGCTTGATTGGCTGTCTATGATGTTGCCTATTGAAATGTCACAAGCTAGTAAAGCACCCCTAGTTGCCCAAAACAATGCAGTATTGCAGCAGGTGATATTAAAAAGAAGGCATAAACTACTCCATTCTGTGGCTGGTACATCTGAATTTCCAGGCCATATTATAAGAACTACAACTTTTCATGCAGTTAGGCATAGGGTATTATGATGAACAATTTAATGGAAAAATTAAGGCAAGTCAAGGGGAGCTCCAGGTTTGGTTATCACTCAAAACAAACTAAAGCCCTTGGAAGAAATCTGAGCAGTTTCTATGATATTTATTTTCTCTCTGATGCTGTATATTCCCTCACGCACACATGGGCACTCTGTTCTGCCTCCCACCCAGGGTCCTTTGAAGTATCTTAGCTGTGATGGACAAAACTTAGAAGCATAGCTGAATGTTTCCCTCACCATCTGCAGCTACACCAGCTGGAATAGTGGATAACAGTGCACTTCAGAGGTGATGCCAATGACATGTATTAGACAGACCAGCAGGGAGTATTTCAGAGCAATGTGGCAGCCATCATACCTCCCCATAGATTTTGTGCATCACTTGTTGTGGCCTCTCTCAGGCAGGGCATTCCTTTACAGTTTTATCTGTCATGCTAAAAGACTGGCAGCATAGAAGCTAAAGTAAATTAAGCATCAGCACATTGCATATCTTCCATAAGCAGAAACATTTGCAGTGATCAGTCAGCAGTTTATTGGCTAAGATCAACAACTGTAAGGTAACTACAAATAAGCAGCTTTGCAATCTTGTCTTCCAGAATGTCTTCTGCAATCAGTATAATTTACTACAGTGGGTTTCAAGAGGTACAAAGAAAGTTCAACTAACCAACAAACTGATATAAAGGAAAAGCCAATGGTAATGGCTTTGCCTTACCAAGACAGCTGGGATTCATAACTATATCACCACTAGACTGTACAGTGTCACTGTCAGTCCAAAGGCAAAAATCAGTGTGTTTTTCCTCCTTGGGAACAGAAGAATGCATGAACTAGTTTAAGCAGATTAGTTCAAATATCTGGGATGATGGCAAATAACATTTGGATCAGTAGACTGAGGAAACAGAGAAATGAAAACATTGTATGAATGTTGGCCAGAACTTCCCACAATCACTAGAAATACAGTAGTTGTGTTTTTATCTACTGGGATGTTGTGGTCTTAAGTACTACCCTGACTGATTTATTTTGTAGGGATACTGCAGAGGTTTCAAAGTGGGACCACCTCCTCTAGTATTTCAGTGCTGCCACCTTATTTGGTAATTGAGTAAGCTTTTATTAATTGAGCAGAGTCAGGCTGAATTATTGTTTGCATGGGGAACCATTCAGGAACACTTTGCATTATCCCAGTCTCAGCTACTGGCCCTGTGTGGTATGAAGGGGACCTGTAGAGTTGAAAGTATAGTTGGCTTTTGATGAGAACTAAAATTAATGTCTGGATAATGTATACATAAAAATCTGTCAGTATTTGTAAAGGTATGGCTTTTTGGACAGATTTCATCTCAAGGAATGACAATATGAAATGTGCCTTGCAGGCTCAGCTACTCTGTTTCTTCAGTTCTTGCCTTAAATTAATGTACACTGTTTCCATGCACTATTGAACAGCTGATGTGCTTGATCTCAGGAAGCAGTATCTCAGTAGTTAGAAAAATGCAACTTTACTAACCTGTGCAATTTAAACGCAAACCTCCTGACATTTGATATTTTGTAAAGCCTCAGCTCCCACAGCTAAGTGATTAGGTAAGAATATCAATTTCCATTTATTTAAAAAGATAAGTTTCTGGTTTCTTGAGGCTTTGGTTATGAAGAAAAAGTTGAAACATGTAACTTTCACCAGAAAACTTAAAACAAAGGTAAAAGAAGAAAAACCTCAGATGTGATATACTTTTAGAAATTAAATGGGTTTATCTGAGGTCTGACTCATTTTTACTTAATATTGTGTTTGTCAATACTGAAAAAATAGGAATTAGAATTTTAGCTGCACTTTTTTGGAGATTACTGTTTCAAGCTGTACTAGTTAATGTTCAGAAACCTTTTGATACTTTCCTGAAAACTGCTATAAATGGACAAAGAATTCTTCTTATATTAGTGTTTTTATTATTCTTTTTAAACCTTTAAACCTAAATCTTATTAAGATAATTCTATCAAATTCTTTTTTGAGAGAGTCACTTTTGGAAATTCTTCCTTGTGTTACCAAGCACTATGGAAAGCATTTTTTGAAAAAACCCAGCATCAGTGTCCTTACTGATGTCACAATTATTTCGTGTCTGGGGATTCCCTACACCTACAAATGAACGGTACTGCCATGAGAACATGTATGGCTCCCAAGTATGCCAACATATTTCTGATAGACCTTGAAGTTTATTTCCTCTGCAGCTGCCCTCTCATCCCCCTGGCATACCTCAAGTACATTGATGACATCTTCTTAATATGGACACATGGGAAGGAATCTCTAGAGAAATTTCACCAAAGCTTCCACCACCCCATCAGACTAACTCTGGAATAGTCCACACAGCAGATTCATTTCCTAGACACTACAGTGAAGGTTTGCAGTGACTGCATTGCCACCAAGTTGTACTGGAAACCTAGCAAATGCCACTGCTACTTTCATGCCACCAGCTTTCATCCTAAGCACACTACTAGATCCATCATCTGCAGCCAAGACTATGGATTATTATTTCATCATATGGATTAGCTTTTGTGACCTCCTTTGTTTCTATGGGTTTACTGATCACCAGTTGCTTTTCTCTCCTAGAACTGGTCCCCCTTCCCACTCTCTCTCTCTCCTCTCCCTTGTCTTTTGTATTCTAATTTCTGTCCCTTCTTATACTCTGTATGTGAATATTCTTTCACAGCATATGATGAAGCGAACTTGGGTTCATGAAATCTTGTGCTTTCTATGTATATATCTTATTTAGTTAGTGTATAAAGGTGCATTTCTATTCTGCTTTTTGACTAAGATAAGTAACAGAATAAGGTAAGGAAAAATGGAATCTGAATACTTTCAACTTTTAAGCACCAAAAGGCCAAATGACCTGGTGATGATAATGTAACAGTTACTAGAAATTACACGGGTAGTTTTAGGAACGTCACATAGAAAAGCTATTCAGGACAGAGCAGATGCTCTCTGCTGTTGTTCATTGACCTTCAAAGTGCACCGTTAAGTTCTTCTCCCAGTGTTGGTCATTTTCTTTTTGGAAAATTCTTTATCTTCTTGGTTCTTTATCACTTGTTCAGAGCCAATTCTTCCATAAATGTTTCCCACCTCATAGTGGAATCAGAATTGAGTCTACTATGTGTCCTTTTTTGCATCTTTTCTATATTACAGAGCAAAAGTTTAAAAAATGGCTTCTAAAACTACTACTGCCACCCAGTGGCAATCCAGACTTTGAAAACCCTCCATAGTCAGCTGGAGCTCCTCACTACCAGAACAAATCCTGAGAGGTTTCCTTGGTGTGAATGGAGGGGAGAAACATTAAAAAAGACAATATTACAGAAAAGGCAACCACAATAATATATGAATATTGTGATTATGTAAATAAGCTGGAAAGAAGAGCAGAGAGAAGGTCCCCTGGTAGTCAATAGAACTGTAGAAAGGGTGTTAGGTTTAGGAGGGGCCTTGCTTATTATGGACAGCAAGCTGCATGTTTGGGAAGAAGAGCTGAATCAGATGGCCCTCAGTCAAACTCTGTTTTTTGGGGACGTAGCAATGGCCTCTGTATGCTTCATTACGTACAGTGCTTACCTGCTGGTGAAACACTCATGGCTTTCTATGACTCCAGTGGGACCATGTTGGTAAAGTTGTGTCCAGGTGGGCTCCAGTAACAGTGTGCTGTGAAGGCTGACACAACCATATGGAACCTGATAAAATGTTTTAAATTCCATTTTGCCTGTGGCCTGGCAGCATTTGTGTTGCTGAACTACATAGCTTTAATGTGATTGATATTATTAGTAACATGGTTGAAAATTGTAGTATTTTCCATTGGCATCTGGACTGTAAATAGCAGGAGGTAAAAGTGTTGAACCAACAAGGAGTTATTTTCATAAGGAAGTGGTGTCCCAAAACTCACCCAGCCACCATTTTGGGCATGTCCAGATAAGTGTGGACATTTGTTTCTCTGGGGACAAGTAGCAGTGGCATACTTTGTGCCACTGCTGCTTGTCCCCAGGGAATGCCCATACCACAAGTGCTTTGGTGCACAGCAGGTTACCCCAGGGTCCTTATTGGGGTCCTGGGGCCCTTGGGGAGCTGCAGCCATAGCAGAAAGCCTGGCCAGCAGCCAGACCATGACTCCAGTTGGCCAGGCTCTGGTTTTGGGTGGCACATGCTGCCATCACATGCGCCACCCTGCTTTTTTTTGGTGTGGGTTTTTGACCTTGGGATCTTCTGGGGTCAAAAACACCCTTGCACTGCAAGGTAGCAGTGTGGGGAATGCCTGCCTGTGCGGTGTGTAGCACCGCAGACAAGTTGGTTGAGCTTGTCTGGATGTGCCCCTTGTGCAGGATGACACTACGTGGTATGAGATGCACTATATCTGTGTATGCCTGAAAAATCAATTTCTGTTGCGATGAAGCCAGTCAGAAATGCTGAGGCCTCCTTTGCCTTCTAGACCTTGAGAAGAGATTAATGGGACAAGGATGTATTGTGGGATGCATCTTCTACTGCTTCTAGTAGGAGTGACAGTGGGGATGTCTGGCTGTTGCTTCCTACTAACCAAAGAATATATACTATCCATCTAGGTGGCAGAACATGCTACACTGACTGGGAAGATAGGGGACACTGAAAAGTGAGTGTCCTCCAGCAGGTAGTTTCTTTTTTTTAGCAATCTTGGGCAGTTCATGTGACTACTGAAATCTGTGGCTGGAAAAAGAAAGCTGGTACATTGATAAAGCTCTGCTCAGGTGGGTTTCAGTAAAAGTGTGCTGTGAAGGTTGACATGCATGTGTGGAGCCAGGTAAAACATCTTAAATATACAGTTACCCTATGTCTTCACAGCCTGATCCAGCTGCCTGAACAATAGCCTTTTCATGATAATGCCAAATGTAACTTGGAAATCAAAATACCAGTCTTTGTCTTTGCAGATATGGGTGGCACCAGGGGCAATGCTTTTGTCTGAAGCAAGGAGAAGTCAAGCCATATATTTTCCATGTGTGTTTAATATTTGGGTAGGATCCATCCCTTCTGTTTGGCACAATGAAGCCCTTAACCTGATTGGAGCTTCTGAACAACATACCTTTCAAGATAATAAGCAATACTTTGCTGCAAATTGGTAAGCATTTTCTGTAACTGTGGAAGAATAGAAATTCTCAATGGAGCCACTGTTCAAAATCCAGAAGTAGGTAAACAGAAATTGACAGTGCCGCTTAATTATGTTTCAAAGAAGAATTTTACCTACCTACCCATTTATCTGCTTTGGAGATCTGGCTCTCAGCAATATAATACCCTTCCTAAGATATTTCCCATATGAGATGTGATGCATGATAACTCCTGTTGAGATGAATAGCACTATTCATTTTAATGTGACTTAGCATTTTTAGACCTGTTCTAATAAATATTTTATATTAGCTTCTCTCATGATGCAGAATCATTCAGACAGAACTTAACTTAAGGAATATCTCCTCTAACAGTCTTTGGAAAACATAACTCCTATTGAATTTAATGATGCTTGGTGTTGAATAAAAATATCCTGATAGGAAAAGTCAGAAAATATTAATTACATGTTATAGTTATTCCGGCATAATATCCCTTAAAATGAATTGCACCATTTATGAGTGTGTGGTTTGCTATGGTGTGCAAAGCTAAATATTCTTTTAACAAGATAAAAGCCCTGGTCAAACCACTACAATTATTACACATCACTGATGCTTGGATGCTGCAAGCTCAATAAGATTATCTTTTTGTATGGCTACATGTTTTACCAGCAGTGGAATCTACTGTGACTTTTAGAAAAAATAATATTTTGGCTTTCCCTAAAGCCTGTCTTTTGAGGTCCTCAAAGCATTTCTCAGAGTACTAATTAGCTTCCCAAGATTTCTATGTGAACGTGTTATATTTTGTTAGACCCATTTTGGAGACTGACAAAGTGAGATGGAAAGACATTAAATGCTGATCCTATTAATACTTACCCATGTACTTAATTTCTCACACACGTGGGTTCTACTTTGAACATGGCTAGAGTGATTTGCACTGGATTTCAGAACAAGATGGTTGCAGAGCTAGGTATATAGTCCAGAAAGATTGTCCCTTTCTATCCTGTTCTCTGCATATCCTGTTCTCTGCAAACTTTCAATTAAATGTTAAAAAAAGGGAAATGCATGAGTACATTATAATAATGATTGTGAAAAAAGCAGGAAATGACAGAAGGGTCTGATTAAGTGTTACATCAGGGTCTTCAAAGGAGAACTGCAAAGCAAAAGCCAATTATACTTTTGAGGAAAAAAAGCTTGTGACCTTTACTCTCCACTTACGAAAAAAATAATAATGTTTTATAAATCTGCTTTTTTAGAAGGTTTTTAATATCAGGAATGTCAGCTCTGCACTTCCTTATTTTGGCTAAAGAGGCTTAGGAAAATCTATGGGGGATTTGCAAAGAAGCATTAAAATGGACTATTACCTGCTCTTTCTCCCCACTGTTGAAGAAGGGATGCTGAGTAATGATACCTTAGAACAAGCTCTGATTCAAACAAGCACTTAAGCACCTGCCTACCTTTTAGCATTTGTATGAGTATTTCCCTAAGTTAAGCATGTGCTCAAATGCTTTGCTGAATCAGGGCCTTAATGTTGAGAGATTTATAAATGCTTATTCTCAGCATTGAAAATCTAGTCTATTTAATTGCCTTTTTACACCGAGGGCCTGGAACCTTACTACCTTTACATCGGTAAAATCAAAGAGTAGGCTCATGATGTAAACTCCTAAGCTGATGTAATTCACTAGATTCTGGTGTAACTTTACCCTGGGGAAAAACAGCATTTACAAAAATTATGCCACTATAGGTAGTCATTTGTCCTCAGTTACCCAAGGGTTTCGTAGACAACCCAATACATGAAGAGGCGCTTACTGCTGCAGCTACCCCAGGGTAATTTGTCTTCTGTCCACTTATGTCCCTGTACAAAAACGAATATAGCTCACGCTAGCATTAACGTATCAGGCATCCAGGCCCTGTGAAGTACCTCATAGCTGATGCAATTCTGTTAATTTTAAAAGGACTGCTCAATGGGTAACTTCTGGTCTGTGTGAATAAAAACTTCCCGGGTTGGCTTTAGGTGTAATTTTTATCTTTTACGATGATGCTGGGGTTACAACTTTTGTAACATCATTGTCCAGTGTTTTAAAGGTCTTGCCAAAATCTGCTAGTGGAGAGAAAGAGAAGTGAGAACCAGCTATTTGTAATATGGGGAAAAAAGCCAGGATGTTTTATAATTACACACAGCCACAAAACAGTTTTGAGGAAGTCTTTATCTGTCACAAAAATGCAGTAAAGGCAACTTCTGTACATTTTCTTTGTTCTTGTCCCCATTGTATCTTGATATTACTCCATGAAGACGCAGTAGCTAAATTTAGCAAAAGGACCTTCAGTACCAGTACTATCTTAGTGGGAAGTGATTACCTGTTTACAAAAATGAGCTGGGGGGACCGGGGGGAGGAAGGGGTAGGCATATTGTAAAATGTTTTGTGACTAACTTAAACTATGATATTGTTGCATCAAATCATCCTGGTATAGGACCCCATGCCAACATTACAAGAATCTAATAGATGGCATTGTTATGCATTGAGGACTGTTTTTACAGTTTCAAGTCCTTTCTGATGCAGGTGCTGCTAAGCCTTGCAAAAGAGGCTTGGTATAGACCGAACAACCAGCAGTAATATATGTGAGGTATTGTTTGGCATCCTGCCAAACAAAAATGCAATTGCAACATATTTTACCTTTATTTCTACATCAGAGAAGAAGCTGAAAACAGATTGATTATCAATCAGGGCATTTGGCCTTCCTCGATTCTTCTGACTTTGATTTTCACAAAGGTAAAGTGCCCCAGATGTTAATCAATCTGTTTTCAAGCCTCTTAGCTGATGTAGAAATAAAGGCAAAAATCTCTTCTCTTAAGATGTGTGATGCAAAGACATTTTATTAAATCCAGAACTGGCAAGTGCCCTGAGGACATAGTTAGACATCCCCATTGCTTTATGGGTTCAGAACTATATTTGGCAGTACCTAGCAGGAGTTAAGGGAATCTTTGGCCACATTTATATTGTTAACTTTATGGACACAGTTTCAAGTGCATTTCTGAACTCACAGACCAAACTTACAAATGCTTTGGTTTATGCTTCCAAATGCATGCATTTGTGCAGGCAAACTAGTACTAGTACACTGACATTCATTAATGTCATGTGCAGATGTCAATGTTCTGTGCTCAAATAAATGCATGTACTAAACCTGCAAGCTTTTCACATGCCTGTATGAAAAGCTGCCTCACAATGTTGCTTAAAAATATATCTTGTCTTTTGTATTAGAGTGCATTAAATAAGAGGTATTAAATAAAAGTTAACATGATGTTAACTTTGCATCTCTGTTCGAAGCTCCTAGAGTAGTTTTCTCGGTCCTCTCAAACAATTACTGCGTTTTCTCTCACCAGCTACAGCATCCCATTACATCATGTATGGACAGTTTAAGTGTCTCTGAGCAAAATTAATAGTATTAATAACGCCAAGCATCCAAAAAATGGTTTGGCTTAAAAACCATGAGACTTTAAAAAGAGAGATCATTTTGGGATATTTTGTATTTGTTTTCTGGATTTTAAGCCCTTTTTTCTGTGAGCACAGAGGTCAGAAATGTTCTCTCTTCCTCCTGCCTTTATTTTTGCCAAACGAAAGTTGAAAATTTTGGTCCAGAAGCTGGATCTTTATGCAAATCTGCAAATATTATATGATTCAATAAAATGATGAGAGAGAGTAAGAGTGATTTAAGGAAGTATATAATTGATTCTCTCCCTCCTAGTTATCTGAGAGAGGTTCCAAAAATATACAAGGAAAGGCTAAGACCTGGGTTGTAAGTGTAGGGGAGAAGTGGATTAAAAACTTGTCTACATCTTGTGCAGTCAGACACCAGGGCAAAATGAGTGCAGAATGCTGCTGGATGAGAGTGATCACTTTTTACATTTACTCTGAACTGGTGTAATACCTACACACAGTGCAGAGTAATGAAGAAAGAAGTCCTTAGGGTATCTGCCATAATCTGTCTCTGTAGTTTAGGAAACAAACTCATAGAGTTTCCTTCCCCATCTCTCCCCCACCCTGCCCCCAACCCCATACTTCATAATAAGATACTATAAAATTATATAATAATAAAATGTCTCAGAGCAGGTGGCAAGTTTTTAATATTCTTTTTAAAAAAATGGTTCCACTTGTCTAATCTTCAGCAACTTCAGGCCTTTCACTCAACAGCAAGGTGGTTCCATGATAATCTGTTTATAACTGAGCTCAGAACCCAGTCTAGCCAAGAAAACTATGCAAGGATTTCAAACAACCATGCTTTGTCAGAGATCCTAGGTATGTTCACAAATGGTTTTCTGCTTTTAACATACCACTGAGATTTTTTCTTTGAATAACTACATCATGTACGTGTTTGACTACACTTTGCAACCTGTTGGGATCATGTGCACTGTATTTTGCTTCTGTAACTTTTCTCAGTCAAGCAGGTTTAAGGAGGCTACAAACACAAATCCTCTTTTCCCCATTTGAGTGTTGCTGTTTTTCATGGTTCACCTTTGAGAGAATATACAATAAAATGCAGTTTGCAGAAAGAGCACAAGTTATACAAGTGATAAGAGAACCACCTGTATGACTCATTTTATACAATTTCCTTGGTCCTTTGCTTTGAATGAGGTGCCTACTAGAAGACAGAAGTATGTACCTTGGATTCATCCTCTCACAAAAGAATCCATTGCAGAATGTCTTTGTCTTTTCATCATGTGTTTCCTGGTACTTTGATCTGGGGTGGAGAGAAGGAACAAAAAAACCCAAGTTTCTCTGCTGTTTAGCAGAAACATTTATAGATCTTGGTCCAGCAGTCAGAAGAATTCAGGTATTCATCTGTGATATCAGATATTCAGATGATGATATCATTCATGTTAATTATTCATATTTCACTGCTGCCTAGAGCTCTCAAACTCCATGAGGCCCTAGTCCTTTGCTTGCTAGCTAACATTGAAATAATGTTGTGTGTGTGTGTATTTGTTCAAAATACTGTAGGTATGGCACAGTGTCTCACTCTTCCAGTGTGATGAAAACTGATAATTTCTGGCTCTTTGGATGTTGTAGAATCATTTTTCTGAAAAGGCATATTAAAAAAATGTAAATAATCATAGTCAGGGTTTTGTGTATATTAAGGGAACAAGTCCTTCATGGTTTGTGACACCATTTGTAATCTTGAGATGGATGTATGTATGATTATTGAAACTTGGTAGGGGGTCTTTCAGCACAACTTCTCTTCTCTGAGAGTTGTTCTGTGTATATTTCTTCTCTTACGTCTTTTTGATCTGCTACTTATTTGTCCACTTTTTTCAAGTGCATCTGAGTTCTGACTTAGCTTGTGAATATAGAATTATTTCTTAGTCTTTCCGTGGTTGAATGATATACCATAAAACTAAGGCTCCTATTAATTTCTTTAATGGAATAGCTACAAAGTTAAAGGTGTATCAGTCATGACAACTAATATACATGTTTATTTAATGAGCTGTAATTAAATATAATTTAATTTGCAAAGTATGCCCCTTATCTTAAAAACATTAAGTCCATATAAGGATAGATATAACTGAGCTTATTGGAAGTGTTCTTGTGAAAGAAAAATGTTCATGCTTGCAGGATTGGGACCTACTTCCCAGATACTTTTCCAATATAAAGAAAGAGGTCAATGATAAAGAAGCAGACAGTTTTGAAGTATCTTAGTCCATGGGGAGGGAGAGGGGAACAATTGTTTTCTGATGGGCATGTCTACACATGCACTTTTCTGCACAGTAGACTAATTGAGTGTGCAGTAAAGCATCATTGGTTACATGTACACGGCAATTACTGCACCGCCAGATAGTCCCGTCAGACACAAGTACTATCCAATGGTGCAATAAATTACTGCACTTAAACACATATGTAGATGGGGCTGGCTGGGGCATGAGGGAGCTGGCATGAGAAGGCTGGCTATTCCGATGGGACTCCACATACTGTGGACAGGCTAATTGAGGTATGAGCACCCCCTGCGCTGAAGGACCCTCATGCCTCTGCCAGCCCCGGCTGCACGTGGAGCCCAATTGGAGCAGCCCTAGCCTGGGAGGCTGATTCCCTGGGTCCCCTGCCAGCCCGGGCTGTTCCCACTGGGCTCCATGTGCTGTGCACAAATAAATTCCAGAGCTAACTGCTCTGGAGTTTTTTGCTCCCAAGCGCATGTTCAAATAAGGGCAAAAGTTTATTCATGTGCATTAATTGCATGCGTAGATGCACCTGATGAGATTTTTGTATGAAAATTATTGATGCATCATTCCAGAAGGGTTCACTACTGTCACACATTACTATCAACTTCAGTAAATCGAGGATTTCACATGTTATCTTAAGATACAAACTTCAAATACCTGAAGGAAGATGGGAGGCAGGCATGGTTTTATCAATGGTACTGAGGCCAGATTAAATATCCATTATTTCATCGTCCTGCAAGTTGGTTGCCAATAGTGAAAGATTAATGCAAACTAGTTTTAAAGTTTCACTCTAAAGCATTTAATCCTTTTTGCAGGAATAAATCACCATGAGCCGTGTTGCTGGTAGGAAAGTTTGAAAAAGTACTCCTTGCTTCTTCTTTTGCTATTATTCTAATTAAAACCTATGTGTTATTGTAGAGTAAAACTGTAATGCTTGAAAATATGTTAAAGCAGTAATTTGAAAATAATGGGCTTTGCAGAAGTTCTTCTGCATTCTATGACCTTCACTAACACTTAAGCTGTTAAAAATATTTGTGTTATATTATTATTTTTGTTGAGGCTTGAAACTAGCTAAGTTAATTGTGACCTTCTAATCTATGCTAAGTGAGGACAGTGTAATTGGTGTCAGAAGCAGACTGCTGCCAGAAGCAGACTGACCAAGTTCGCCGATGATACCAAACTTTGGGGTAAAGTGTCCACATCTGAGGATAGGCTGGTGATAGGCTAGTGATCCAGGCTGACCTCAACAGGCTCAGAAAATGGGCAGATGAAAACCTGATGACATTCAACACTGAAAAATGCAAGGTACTCCACCTTGGGGAAACAAACTCCACAGCATGCTTACAGGCTCGGCAGTGCTACACTTGCTAGTACCATGGCCAAAAAGGACATAATTGACCATAGGATGAATATAAGCCACCAAAGTAATGTTACAGCTGGTGAAGTGAGCAAAACTCTGGCTTGCATCCAAGATGCTTCTTAAGGAAATACCAGGATGTCATCCTCCCGCTGTAGTCAGCCTTGGTGAGGCTGCAGCTGGAGTACTGTGTCCAGTTCTACACTCCATAATTTTAAAAGGATGTGGAAAAGCTTGAGAAAGTCCAGAGGAGAGCCATGTGCATGATCCGAGTGCAGGAGAACAGGCCGTATGATGAGAGGCTGAGAGCCAGGGGACTCTTCAGCCTGGAAAAGAGTAGGCTCAGGGGGGACCTTGTGGCTGCCTATAAGTATGTAAGTACATCAAGATCTGGGGGAACGCCTATTCACCAGAGTGCTCCAAGGGATTACAAGGTCAAACAGTCACAAACTCCTCCAAGACCGTTTCAGGCTAGACATAAGGAAAAACTTCTTTACTGTCTGAGCCCCCAAGGCCTGGAATAGACTGCCTCCAGAGGTGGTGCAAGGACCTACTCTGGACACTTTTAAGAAATGTTTGGATGCTTATTTTGCTGGGATCCTTTGACCCTAGCTGACTTCATAATCCTGGGGCAGGGGGCTGGACTCGATGATCTTCTGAGGTCCCTTCCAGCCCTAATGAAAGATATGAAATCCATGAAATAATTATGGCAAGTAGCACTGTTTTTGAGGAACAATGGATTCATATTTTCTGGCAGTGTTGTCCAAAATGCATAGGACTGTTGGAAAACCTTATGGCTCTGAAGGTGGGTTATTAGTTCTGGAAGCCAACACAATATTTCTGTTCACAGATGAACTCTGAGAGAGAAACAGAAGAAATATATTTTGGATGATTTTGATAAGTTTGGATTTTTTTCTATTATCTCATTTTGCCCCTGGAAGTGGATGGAAAATGATAATGATGAGGGGGTGTGGTCTAATAAACCATTAAGAATTCCATCTTCCAGATTTCTAACACCTGATCAGTTTATGTTCTTCCAGATGAATTATTTGCTTCATGTACAGAGAGCTTCTGTCTTCTCATTTTAAAATGTTTTCCTATAATCTTTCCCTAAAGATTCAAATGATATTGTTTTCCCTTGTCTAAGATATGGTTGTTGTAATCATTAGGGCTGTGCAAAGCTTTGGGTAGTGATTCGATTTGGAGGAGATTCAGACTGATTCAGTGGCTGAATCTCTGAATCTGAACTGAATCAGGGGACCAATTAAAAGGTCTGAATCAGTTTGAAGCTCTCTGAATCTTCAGAAACGATTTGGAGAACTTTGATGATTTGGACAGTCCCCAGTGGCTGCAGCATGGAGCTGGAGCCAGACTCGGAGCTGGTAAGTAGGGGTGTGGAGGTGGGGCTGGAGGAGGGGACCATGGGGGGGACCCCTTCCAGTTCCCATCCCTTCTTTGCTCCCCCAGCCCCTCCAACCCCTGTCTGCTCCCCCAGCCCCCCTTCCCCCCCATAGCTGCCCTGCCTGCCCACGCTCCCAGTGCTTAAAAAAAAAGGCACTGGGTGCTGCCAGGCAGGGGGAGTGATCCCTGCTGCCCCCCACTGCCCCATGCTGCATGGGGTGCTCTGCCACAAGTCCTGAATCTGAATCCGAAGCAAATATTAGCTGCTTTGCACGGGCCTAGTAATCATTCACGGTCAGCCCTGGGAGCTTTTTTTGTCATTCTTATTTTTGTCCACCTTGCCACTGTTTTTTTCATGCTGCTCTGATGTAACTATGATGTCTGCTTAAGGAATAGGTGAAGGAGTTCTCATCCTTTATGAAATGTAAGCGGTTAATATAAGAGGTTAATTTGCAACAGCACATTTTAAACCCACAAATCTGAATAGGTTTACAATGTCTGCAGCCACACTCTCTTAGCCCTAATGAAAATACATCTGGCAGTACTGAAATTCCTGCTTTAGGAAAAGCAAACTCTATTTCTTTTTTGTGTCACTTGTTGACTTCACACCATTGTGTAACCTTTTTTCCTTTTCCAACAGTGCATATTTTTTCCTGTCCCAGCAGTAACCCTGTCCCAGCAGTACTTTTCTGTTGTTTTTATTCCTATATTTCTAAAAAAAAAAGCAAAAAAAGCCACTATTATTGTAGCTATCACCAGGTTCAATAAATACTGACTTATACTGAATGAGAGCTAACAACCTCTGCAGACCCTTGGTCTGCTTCTCTCACTGACTGACTAGCTAACTAAGGGACCATCTCCCTTTGATGATTTGGATATGCCTTGTCATCACACTCATGGTCATATATGTCAGTCAAGCTGCATTTACTTCTCTCAGGAAAAGGAAAAATATATTTTATTGTGTGACAGCAGAAATTACGGTTGTCAACTCAAAGGCAGGATGGTTACTGGGAAATAATCTTCTTAGGTACAATTTCACTCTACCTTACAGCAGACGAAATAGCTTTAAAGTATTTTAATTGTTATTTCCACTGAACTTCATATCAGTAAAGATTATCTCCACCTGGAAAAATATCCAGCATTGTCTGGAATTGATTAGCTTCCTGCTTAGCTTCTGGTCTGTTGGTTTTTCATGGTTCAAAAACCTTCTAGTCTTGCCAGCCAACTTGAAGCATTATCCCATTATCGCTCAGGATCAATGTATAATTTTACCTCCAAAAATCCTTGTCAAAGATCTGGTTTTCCCATGGCCATTCCTGTGCATGCTCTTAATTATGGTCATGACTAATTTTAACAAGTTAGCCGATATTTGTTCCATATCCCAGTGTAATATTTTCTCCAGCTGATTTAGAAAATCAGAGCCATTTTAATTGTAATTGTTTAGGTGGATTGTTTAAAGAACTGGCACACAGCTGGAGTTATATGAAATAACACATTCTCAGCTGATTCTACTTTGAGTTTATAGATTGTGCTGGAGACAGTTTGAATAACCCTGGCCAAAAAACACCCTAAATTGATCAGCCAGAATTCCCTAAAATATCACATTCATGCGTGTAGATTTTCCTTTCAATACTTAGTAAATCTGTCTATTTAAAATTGCATCTAATGAAAGCTGCAAAATCCTTATTTAAATTTGCCAGAAGCTTGATGTGACTTGACCTGGAGGTTTGATTATAGAATTCCAGATTGGGGCTGTAAATTTTGCACTGTGTGTGGATCTCCAATACAGCAAAATTCCAGGATTTAGATTTGGATTTGGGGGCTTAATTGCACTTCAGCTTCCATTTGCAATTAGAAAGTGTCTCCATTTATGCTGTATGATGGCTGAGATTACTGTTTTTTTCATCTTATAGTGTTTTTTTAGGGGAAATAATGGTATTTTTTTAACAAGTAGGTTGTGGTAAGCCAGTCTGAGGTGCATATTTTTTAGCGTGGTAAATATGAATCAAATCAGGGGCCAAAGCTTTGCACAGCCCTACCAGATAGTGATGGGAAGACAGTAATTTTCACTGTGGGTCAAAATGCATATTGGGGCACACAATACCTGCAATCTTGGCTGACATATCAAGGATCACTTCCAGCACTAGCTAGAAGTGAAAACCTGATATTATATAGCTGTAGCTGGATTGCAAAGCTCTGTCTGAGTGTGCTAGGAGACTCCTGTCTTCTGTGGATTGTGCTGGACACAAGGGCTAGGGACAGACATTCAAAAAGCCCAAGCCTGAATTAATTTAATCTTTGAAGGTTAGTCTAATGTGCAAAGATTGAACCAATTTGCAAATGAATAGAGATTCACTTTTCGTTCTGGAAATGCAGGCACATACCTGCAATGGCTCAGGGTAGAAATCCGGGGGCGCTAGAGTGCTCCCTCCCTTCCCTTCCACAGGGAAGCTGAACTGATTGTGGGGAGAGGGAGAGCGTGGCCTGAGTATGACTTGGGAGGATTTTAAGCCCTCACCTTGGCTTGCAGAGTTCAGAGGGTGGGGGAAGTAGGAACATGGCCGCATGGAGGTATGGTCAGACCCCAATAGCGGGAGGGCCAGGAGGAAGTGGAGAGCCCCGTCCACCACAGTGACTCCCTGGCAGCTGGGGGCAATCCAGGCACACAGCTCTGCTGCCAGCCTGGGAGAGGGACTCTTCTCCCTCCTCCGCCTCCCTCTCCCCCACCACCACAGGGTAGGGAGGGGGATTATGTGCGGTGCTGCCTGGCCCTTGGGGGGACTCTTCTTCCTCCTCCTCCCCTCCCCAGTGCTGTGGTGCTGGAGAGGGACTTTTTCCCCTGGTGAAAGAGGGTGGAATTAACCCCATCCCTGCCCCCTGAGCCTCAACAGGGCCATGCCAGGATGGGACAGGGAAGGGAGGAGGCAAATAAGCCCCCACCGTGCTTGCGCTTCCTGGGGCACCCTGACAGATGCTGCTGCCCCTCCCCTCACTGCTCCAGCAGTTGGGGCATGGCCAGATGCCATCCTGGCATAGCCCATTAAGGTGAAGGGGGCAGGGAGGGGGTTAATTTCTTCCTCTGTCCCTTCTAACCTTGGGGACTGCGGCTGAGGCCTGCCAGCCTCAGCCACCACCTCTGCCTCCACTGCTTGCTCGCAATCCAGCTAGAGCTATATAACATCAGGGAGACCCCAGCTGCGGTGAAGAGGAGGAGGGGAAGCAGGGGAGAATAACACCCTTCCTGCCCACTTCGCCTTAGTGGGGCCATGTCGGGAAGCGTCTGGCCATGCCCCACACCTGCTCAGGCTAGAGAGCAGAGGGGCACGACCAGCCCTGCTCTCAGAAACTGAGAGCACAGCCCAGTCCAGCCCAGGATTGCAGAGCATGCTGCGATGCTACAGGACTCTGGTTTAACTTAACCAGGAAGGGGACTGGGATAGAAGCTCCATAAACCAGTTTGACCCAAAAGTCTCATACTACGTTCAGGTATATCTTAAACCAGTTTTGACGATTTTGAAACTGGTTTATGTACACTGAACGTATGTTCTGTTACTGGTTTACGTGTAACTTCTGTTCCTAGTCAAGAAGGACACTTAACCTTAGCCAGAAACTTAGCTACGTCAGATATAGGAGCAACTTGGCCTGCTCTGCACATTCCTATTCCCTCTATCCCATGTCCTTCTCCTTTGTCTTCATCAGATCATTGCATTATGAAACCTCTCTAGCTCCCATTCATCCTGCTGCAGGATTTTAATGGTGTTTCTACATCTTTACTTTCTCCATTTCTTCCCTCTTCTCTCCCTGTTCCAGTTTTGTGGAGAGAGAAGCCTTCCCCTCCCTCTCCTGTTCTCTTTTCCCATCTCATTTTTATATGATTTGCTTCTTATATTTTTACAGTACCTGCGGCAGCTGCTTTGCAGGTCCCCTGCTGTGCAAATCGCCCTTCACAGAAGAAGATCTTCCTGTCAGTGACTGACAAGAGGTGCCAGCAGCAGGCTAGGAGACTTTTAAAACCCACGAGTTGGCAAATCAGCAGGTACCTGTGTGCAGTTCTGGATCCACCCCTAGAATTAGTTCCTATCTTGTATCAAAGGGTTCTTTGGATGAGATGGCCCACAGGCAGTGTTTCAGGTTAAAAGAAAAGCTCATAGTGTTTGTCTGCATCTATCAACTCTTTTTTTTTTAATGTAGTGACACCAGCAGTTTGTTCTTGTTTTTTTGTTTTGTGTTTTGTTTTTCCACAGAGGCAAAAGGGGGCCATCTACACAACAGCTAAACAAGGAAAAATGCTTCTAGCACTTTAACAGTAGCTTCTACTTTTTCTTTGGAAGTGAAATAGTGAGGCCCTTCAGCTCCTCTGCGGTAGAGGAGGTTGCGGAGAGGTGATATTCTTGCCAGAGGGAAAATGGGGCTCTAGAACTGCTGTAAAGATGAGGTCAAAGATGAAGAGTTGTGAGTGAGGCTTAGGATGCTCTGGCCAGAGCTCTTCTTCTGATGATGTAACAGAAGTCAGTGTGGTCTAGCTGATAAGGGCCTGGACTGGGAGTCAAGAAAGTTGATTCCTACTCCTGGCTCCCTCGCTGATTTTAAAATAAGTTATTTTATTAATTGCATAAAAGTGCAGACACCAAGCCAAGTCCAGTGGTCTTTAGACATAACACCCAAAGGAGGTAGGAGTTTAGCCTGAGTGAAGGCCATGGGATTTAGTCCACTGTGTTCATTTGGTATGAGTGGCTTAAAAGACTTCATGCTCCATCCTTCCAAACTAGCTGTAAAGCACAGAAAATACAAGTAGCCACAGTCTGAAGTTTCTCCATCTGTTCCCAATATTTAATAATTTGCCCTTTTTGAGTATATTAAGTTTATTTATAAATTTAAGGAATATGTTTTATTTCATATAATGAGCTTAAAGCTATAATGGCCTTTTTGCTCCAAATTGCTTGGAGCACCTTTCTGCACCATGTGCAAGGTATTAATTTTTCCTGAGGAATTTGCATTTAAAATATAAATGTAAGAAACAATATATATCGTCAGGCTCTTTTTTGTTGTTGTTTTATATGTGGGTGTTGTCCTGGCCCCACTAAAGTTGCTGGGATTTTTGCCATTCATTTTGCTGAGGAGGGACAATTCTACTCTCAGGTAGAACAAAGCTCTCTCTTTACAAGCTTTTCAGGATGGGTCTTGAATATAGGATCACAGAAATTAGTGCTAAGAAAAATATATTGGAGCCCATTCCCCTAGAAGTTCCAAATATGTCTCCCTAAATCTTGAAATGATGATGAAATTATTTTACTTGGCATTCTGTCCTCACGCAGAACATCAGCTACCAGGGTTAGTGCGAGTTCCGTGTGTCAGCTATGCACAATAGAGTTTGGGTCAGAGAAGAACAAAATGTAATGCTGACCTAATTATCTTTCTCATTTATGTGCCTCATGGCTATATGTTTTAGTACAGTGTATGCCAACTTGATTTTCATTTTCTAGTATTCTAATTGTCATTGTATAACTGTTACAGGGGCACTCTGGTGTCCTGCTCCTATGAAGGGACACAGGTGCCGGTTGCTGGGGCAACCGCAGTTGGTCAGCTGACCAAGAGGGGGCAGGGCCTGGAGTATATAAATAGCCCAGGCTGAAGCCTAGCAGGCAGTTCCCCTCTGGCAGCCTGAGCAGCAGGAGCTCTGCTGCAGAGCAGAGCAGAGCAGAGCAGAGCAGGATAGAGCAGCCTGACCGCCTGAGCATCTACATGATGGAGTGGGGTGGAGAGAACCCTGACAGGGAGGTATTGAAAGAGGGCCAGGGTGGGGCAGAATCCATGTTATAGCCACAAGGCTTATTTTGTGTTGCAGCCGGTTGGCTTATGGCTTTGTGTTTTCTGTTTGGTTGTTTGTGTAACACTGGAGGACCGGGCGAGGCTGTAGGGGTTGGAGGAGGCCTCAGGGGAACTCCCCAGTAGTGTGGGGGTTCCGGGTGCCCTGCGAGGGTGCAGTAATTTGGTGCCAGGGAAGGCACAGCTGTTTGTGCGCTGGAGAGTGGTGCTGTGTTTTGGGGTGTCCTGACCTCAGCCCAGTGTGGGCGACGTCAGACGGAGCTAGTGGGGCGTCCCGACCCCAGCCCAGTGGGGCAGCATCGGGGGTAAAGCCCAGTGGGCATAGGACCCGGGAAGGGGGTCTGAAGGCCAGGTTAGGCTGAGGCTGCCTGAGCCCAATTGTAAGAAGCCCGAGCAGGGCGTAAGACCCATGAGGAGGGTCAGGGGGCCAGGCATGGCTACGGCCACCTGAGCCCTGACCGCAGGAAGATGAAGCCCCAGTGCGGGCAACCTGACCGCGGGAAGCGCGGGAGACGAAGCCCCAGTGCGGGCGAGAGCGCGTGAACGTGGGGAGACAGGCCCCAGTGGGGGCACTGCCTGTACGGGAGAAGCCCCGGGAGGGGGCGCAAACATTGAGAGGCCCCGGGAGGGGGTGCGAAGATTGATGGACGCCCGGTGAGGGCGAGTACGAGATTAGAGAGCCCGGTGGGGGCGAGCATATGAGCGAGCCGCCCCGGAAGGGGTCTCTAAGGAAAGAGGATAGACATGATAACATCTAAACACCTGAGAGGCTTGGGGCATGGTATTAGGGGTGGAAGGAGCCATGCGACGCCCATAGGGTTGAGTGCACTAGAATCCATTCATGTAGGGCAGGGACCAGAAGGGCAAGAGCACCGGGTCCAAGGGGTCAAGTGAAGGCAGCCTCCCATTAATATATTAGAACCATCAAAGTCGTGGTGGGTGAGAACAAGGGTGCTAGACAGGCAACTTGGCACGGTAGGGGCGCCAGGAGAGATCACGGCCGCTCTTGGGTCCCTGCTCCGTGACAATAACATTTGAAATAAATACATGAAAGGACAACACACAGTCTGCAGTTCCATGGCAGTTAATGTGATTGCACTTGTTTCCAAAATACCTGAAACTGGTCCATAACCAGTGGCTTATTGTCCCTGCAAAGACAGCTATTACTCAATAAGAGAAAAAATCATTTTCTTTAATTTCCTGATGGAGATTTTTGTAATAACTTTATTATAACGCATTGGTAGTTTTTTATTTTATATATTGTTTTCTCCCAGAAAACTGAGGGCAGATGTGAGGGACTAGTAAGTTGAGGAGAAAGATACGGTAAATAATAGTGGCTCTGTTGGCTTTCA
Organism: Crocodylus siamensis; assembly: GCF_052110815.1. Classification (NCBI taxonomy): domain Eukaryota; kingdom Metazoa; phylum Chordata; order Crocodylia; family Crocodylidae; genus Crocodylus; species Crocodylus siamensis. Next base: position 25,869,350 of record NC_143403.1, read on the forward strand.
TTTTTGGTTCAACTGCTGTCTATCATGATAACTTCGTACACTGACCATCTAAAATCTATAATAGTTATTCTCCTCCTCCCTCTTAAAGTTAACAAAGCCCTTAACATTTCTGTAACAAGTGGGCATCCCAGGGCCGGTCTCAACATAGGCTTGTCCACTTGCTTCTGGCCAAACCACCCACCCACCTTTCCTGCCATGCCTTGATGTTCTTGATTGACTAATGTTAATCAAGTGGGTGGCTGCCCTTTACCTGCCCTGATGATAATGACCTATGTACATAACTCTGACCTTCCTTTATTTTGTCCCACACCTTGCAGATGTTCCATGGCTCAAATCCCAGCCTTATCAAATTTCCCATCTAGACTCAGGGCATCCTGGTCCCACCCTGGGCTCCAAGGCTCATCCTTAGGCTCCAAACCCCATCCTCAGGCTTCAAGCTTCTCTCTGGGCCTACAAGCCCCTCACTATGGGACTAGGGCTCCAAGACCTGCCCTACCGCATAAGTTAACCCTTATCCCTTTACCTGGGAGCTTCCTTAACAGTTCCCCAAAGCTCAGGGCCTCACCTACCTGGATCCTAACTCCTGGCTCCCTAGTGTGACCTTAGACTCCATTGTGAGTTTGGGCACTGCCTCAGGTCTTGTCGCCTGGCCTGGGCCCTGCCTCAGTACTTTCAGTGAGCCTGGGCTCCCCCTGTCATGATCAAAATATTCATCAGGGATGTGAGGGCTGGGGTTATCAGGCACCCCTACCCACCTTTCACTGGGGAAGTAACTGGCCTGGCATTTCTGGGGGACTGTCCCACCACAAACAGTCCTACCAGGCCAGCCTTTCTCGGCAGGGTGCGGTTTCCAGTCATGCCCAGGACCAGGAGCTTCCTGCCATCCCCAGTAGCTCTTCCCTTACCTCTGAGTTGTACTGAGCAGCAGCTCAGCCAGTGGTGTTTCTCTGGCTTCTGGCAGCAGACTTGTATATAACAGCTGAGCCCTGTTCCCTAATCAGGCACCATTGCCTAATTGGGATAACAGCCAGCTGCAGGCTGCCTGGTTGCTGGCCATGCCTCTGGGAGTAACAAAGCATCCTGTGCTCTGTTAAAGGTGCCCAGAATTTTCACACTTGAAAACTAAAAGTTAGTATGTGACATATAGAAGTCTGACTGCATACAGACTTTCAAATAATTGGGGAGAATTCTTCCTGGTTTATTCTTTTTGTAGAGAAACTTAGCTAGAGCTGCATGTACAGACATTCGAACACTGAGACCCTGAAGAGTGGAGAGCTTGCACTGTGTATCTGGGGGGCTCCTGTGCACACATCTCAGTGTGATTCCTTTGTCTGCCTGGCAGCAGATGGCACCAGTGTATAGGGCAGCACTGCCTGGCTGACCCAGGCTGCCCACGGTCAGACTGTGTTTCCCTGCAGCACAGTGTGGGGATTGTGAAGTGGGAGTATGCTGTAGCAGCAGCCTAGTGAGTGATGCACTGTCTCCGTGGGTGGGAGGGGGAGAAGATGGAGGACCATGTTGTCTTCTGAGAGAAACCATGGCATATACAGACATTCACTCTGATTAACCCTGGTTATTCCCAGTTTTTATTTTTTTTTCATCTGTAGTGGCCAATTCTACCCTGGGAGAAAAAGCCCGAACATCTGTACATTTGCCCAGGAGCAATAAATTCAGGCATGAACTGTGCCAGAGTTTATTTAGTTGAATTAATTGCACATGTAGATGCGCCCACTGATATCTTAGAACCACAAGATCTTAAATGAACTCAGATCAATGTGTTAATTAGCAAAACCCAGGGGAAGAGAGGGGTACAGACCACTGTACAAATGGGAGAATAGAATATGTCACCCCTTAAGCAACTGTCTTTAATGTGCAGAAACAAAAAATATATTGCAAGGAAATTCAATTTGGAAGACATATTTTGGAGCTCTTATGCAGTGAGTAGTGAAGAATCATTAGAGAATATTTTTTTAATGCTAAATGTGTTGTATTCAACCTGAAGTTACTCTGTTTTGTACCTCATGTTAATGAATTAAACAACGGATGGGAAGTCAGTAATTATCTAGGGTTCAGTAATCACGATTACTAATTATGTTCAAATATGCTATTAAGAAAGAGGACAACTTAAGCTAAAAATGTGTTCTCGTTTTGCGGTGAAAGGCAAATAGAAAATAGAAGCAATGCAAGAAACAAATCTTTAAAACTCAGAAGTACTCAAGTATAGAAAATTGATGACGGAGGCTGAAGACATGCCGGAAAAATCTGTGGCTGGCAGGGTACAGGAAGGAAGGAGTTATAGGAAGGAATGTAAGTACATCAGGAATTAAAAGAAATCCTAGCAATACTAGAAATCTGTTATTAGATGAAAATGGTAAAATTGTCAAATAAAGATGCAGAAAAGCTTGACTTATTCAATAAATATTTCTGTTTCGTATTTAGAAAGAAGAAGGGTGCTAATTTATGGTGACCTTCTAGTTCATTAGTAACCAAGTAGGCTGTGAATACATTTACTAGGGGTTGTTAAACTAGCAGGGTTGAATAACTTGCACCCAGGAGTCCTAAAAGAACTAGCTGATGAGCCAGCAAATGTAACTGTTATCACAAGAAGAATCATTCTGTTGACACTGCTGTTATAAACCTTTGTAGCTAATGTTATTATTGGAATACCAAACATTATGCTCTGGTAATAAATTAGGCATGGCATGAAAATGCTAATAATTTATTATTTTAGTTTTTTCAATTTGTAACAACATAAAACATGTCTTTCAGCCATTCTGGATCCTTTTGAATTGTTTTAAAATAATGCAACTAGAATTGGCTGCATAGTAGTAGGAAAACTTGAAAACAATTTATATTTCTCTTCACTGTTTCCGTTTTTCTATATTTGCTTTTCCCTTAATTACAAGAATGGCGTTCTAGAATTTTTTTCCAGAGAATTGGGACTCTATTTTTGCTCACTTCTTTTCAATTCTTCTGTCCATTTTTTACACTAGCTCCTTGTCCTTTAAAAAAAAAAAAATGTCTTTTTCCCCTCTTACTCCCCACCCCTCTTTTTTTCTTTGCTTTCCCAGTAGAAGGATGCTATTCAAAATACTGGAGTACTTTTCTTGGTAGTTTCATGGTAAAACTGCCAAGTGGGAACAGAAAATGGTGATGGACTGAATTAGGACTATCAGAAAGGGTGTATTTTAGTCTGTATCGACCAGATTTCTGAGGATCTCATTCCAAAGCACCCATCTCAACATCTTTGCTATCAGACATGAAAGGTTGTTTTCGTTTTCTTTGTGTGAAGTGATCTATTCTGAAGTTTTGTTTAGTGTTGCAAACTGTAAATAATAGAATCACTGAAATGTGTAGGGGCTGGAATTCAGGAGGTCAGCTTGTCAACATCCAAAGTACTTTAGTTGTTCATCTGAAAGCTTGACAGACCTAACATGCTTAGCAAGCTAGTCCAGTAGCTGGCCTCCCCTTATTCCCTTGAGAAAAGTATTCTTGCCACTGCCATTCCTTTTGTTCATTTTCAGCTTCTCTTTCCTCTATGATGCATGCCCTACTGTCAGTTTTGTAATGCGGGTATAGAAATTAAGCATATGTTTTCATAAAGTGGCATCAGTGCCTTTCTTTTATGTCCCACAGTGTTTTGTAGGATAAAACAAAATTAAATTTCAAACTAGACTAGCTTTTTAAATCACTCTCTTTGGGATACAGACCTAAAACAAAACACAAATTCTCTCTGGAAGAGAGAAGTGCGTAAGATGTAAGAGCAGCCTGTTTTGCTCTAATTTAGAACTTCTGCTTTCAGTTCTGGATAGGAGCGACTAACAAAGTGGATCACAAACCCCACAGTGATTAATAATTCTTAAAATGGGCATGTTTTTGATCCTCATAGATTTGATTCCACTTTGTGCAAGAGGCTTGAATTGATTCTTAAGTTGTCCCAGCTGCGGTTGCTAGTCTGTAAATAGGATTGGATGCTGTGGTTTCAGTACTTATTCCTGGCTAACTGTTAAATGCTAGGACTGTCCAACTGGCAGCCTGTGGGCCACATGCAGCCTGCAAGGGGTTAACGTGTGGCCCCTGGGCACCTACTTGGCTACTGCTCCACCCTGTTGCTCTGGCTGGTTCTGCACCGCAGGTCTCTAGGCTCCCCTCTCTTCTTTAGCTTTTGCTTCCCGCTTCTGTCCTAAGGAGTAGGGTGGTATAGCCCATAGTGCCAGAGGACACAGCAGCCTGAGAGCTGAGGTGGAGGCTGCCCGTGCATGTACAGTGCAGCAGTGTGTGTGTGGGGGGGGCTGCCCTTGCAGTGTAGCGGGGAAGAGGGTGCAGCCTGACTCTCAGTAGCACATCCTTTGGGGAGTGTGGCTGTCATGACATGTGGTCCCTGGCTACTTAGAAGTTGGGCAGCCCTGCCCTTAACCATCAGTAAGTTCGAGAACTGCAGAACTGGACCAAAAAGTATTCTGTAGTTCTATTGTCTTGGGTCCATCCCCTTTGGTTTATAGTGTCATACACGCAAATCAGAATACAAAGAATGGGTGTCTGCCCATTCTGAATTTTTTAGTGCAGTGTAACTTTGTAAACCTTTCAGTCAAAGTTCTGCTGCAGTTTTGCATTTTCTTGTCCCTTGTCAGGATATCAGTACAGCTGTCACTGTGCAGCCTTGAGTTCTAAAAGCAGGGTTAGCTGAGCTGTGTCACCTGGTAGTTCTTTTCATTTTTCTGATTGGCTAAACCTTCTCTATCTAGTGAGGATGGTAAGGGAAAACCACATGTGATTCAGTTTCTGAGTGAGAGAGGTGGTTAACCATGTTAGGGGCTTGTTATACTTTACACAGTGAGCCGACCAAATATTGATCGGTGCTAGTCATGAACGACACATGCCCCCTGAGGCTGGGGGGAGGGCACAGCAACTGCCCGCAGATGGCAGCAGTGGCGGTGGCAGGGGCGTGGTGGCAGCGAGCAGGGAACTCTTGCAGACAGCCATGGCAGTGTTGACAACGGGTGAAGGGGGAGGTGGCGAGTGCCAACCAGCGGTCAGTGACCACCTGCAGACACCACCGGGAGTGGTAGCAGTGGCCAGTGGGAATCAGCGACTGCCTGCAGATGCCACCGGTGGTGTCAGTGGCAAGGGGCGGGGGTGGTGAGTGGCAACTGCCTGCAGGCAACACCGTTGCTGTTTTAGTTCAAAAGTGCCATTTTCCACTGCCATTTTCTGTGCGCTGACACGCATTTCACCGCTTAATATAACCGTATGCATTGCAGTACCGAGCACTTTTAAAGTGCCTGGCACTGTGGTGCATGCATGTGAAAAAATGCCCTGAGGTGCCACCCAGGTCTGCCTTCTCACTGGTTTCTGAATTAAGATTTGCTACCTCGTTCAGTCAAAACAAACTCTCCCTCCTCCTTCCCCCAAAGAAAAAGCCAGCCCTGTGTAGGTGCCTGCTCTGTTTTCTATAGTTAAGCTTCTAATTAGTCTCACATTTATTATAAACGTAACCATTTTACAATGGGAATGTATCCTTGAGAATGTTATGGATTGCAAACTGAACAAGGGGCGCGTGCTCCTGAGAAGCTGTTCTACCGTAACCTTGGAGCAATGGCCCAAGTTCAGTCATGATGTTAATTGGTGTTTCAGTCCACCAAAGCTTACTGGCTAGAGGAACTGCCCTCTGGTGCCTATGTTTGTGGAGATCTGCACTCCTCTAGGCTAGTTGTGTGGTTTAATCCCTTCCCTTAACCAGCTTGGAAACTCATTTCTTTTTCCAGGCTTTATTTAAGATTCCATAGACCCTTCGTATTTATCATTAATATAAATAAGAAATGGAACCCCAGGAGAAAGATCAAACTTCTGTTCTTTTAAGGCATCATGTATTTTCCCCGTAATGAAAAGAAGCTGTAGGATGGATAATTTAAAAAAGAATGCAAAGAAAACCAACAAAAAAGCCCCTTAGATTTGATTTTCATTAATTTAAAAAATAAACCTCTTTAAAATTAAATTTGAAATGTATAGTAAATTTAAAATTATTGTACCCTCTTAAAATAATCTAAATTAATTGAAATATTCAAGCAGGGCGTACTTACTACCAAAGTTTTAAAGAAAGTCACCCTAGTAAATTAGTGGAAAACCACTGGAAACAGAGTTTGTTAAATGCTGCACTAGATTTTGACAGCCATAGCCTCTCCTGCATTTAGACATGAGACACGGATTAAGAGTTGAAAATGCAGGAAAGCCTACTTCCCTCTTCCAATCTGAGCTTTAAAAAGCTGTGAAAAAATGAGATCTACTAGTTTTAAATCAGTAGTGTAGTTGTGGGGGGAGGAAATGACTATGACAGCAGCTCCAGGCACCACTTTGAAGGGGGCACAAAAATAGCCGCTGTGACGGCCAGCACTGCCCTGGGCAGCACTGCCGCCCAAGGCATGGGGCTGTCCTATTATGCTTCTTTTCTAGACGCCTTGGTGCCTATACACTGCTTCAACACCTTCTGATTAGCACATGTCAGAGCAGACTTGATTAATCCTAATTAGAATGCTCCAGCGTGCTGCAGAGTCTCGTATTCAATGTCCCGTGTTTCAAAATGGTGGCAGGGGCACTTTAATGACAGCTCATCAAATGAGATTCAGTTGAAGTGCCCCCACTGCCATTTTGAAACGTGGGATGCTGAATACACAGGATGCTGCGGTGTCTTAATTAGAGTGGCTCCCAAATCTGATGGGGCTGTTCTGTAGGGGTGTGTGAAATGGGCCCTATTTGATTCGGATTCAGATTCAGCCCGAATCAGGGACAGTGATTTGATTAATTGATTGGATCACTGTCCCTGATTCGATTCGGCCAAATCTGAATCTGAATATTCGATGCCAGTTTGGGGAATCAGCAATTTGGACATAGACAGTTTCAAATGTTTTTTCTATATATGTCAAGGTACCGGGCACAGCTCATGAATGCTGTGATGGTGGGACAGATGGAGCATCCCACAGGAGCATGGGGGCCCCCCCATGTGCTCAGCAGTGAACCCAGAAGTGGACCAGAAGTACTTTTGGTCTACTTATGGGTCTGCTGGGGAGTGTGCAGGGGCCTCCTCTGCCCCGCACCTCCCTGGATCAGCAGTCAGCCACAGGGAGATCCCAGGTGCCCCCCAGACCCAGGAGGCACTAGTCACTGAGCTGGGGGAGGCACGGGGGGCGGAGCACGGTGCACTCACCAGTGGACCCAGAAATGGACCAGAAGTGATTCTGGTCTACTTCTGGGTCTGCTGCTGAGCGTGCTGGGGAGCCCCCATGTTTCTGTGGAACACCCCATGTGCCCCAGCATTGCAGCAGTCAAGTTACCTAGAACATGTCATAACAGCATTCAAGTTACCTCTCACTCAGAAAAACACGTAGAAAAACATTTAAAGCTGTGACTATGTCCAAATCGCTGAATCTTTCTAAATCTCTCTGATTTGATTCAGAGAGATTAAAGGGTCCTCTGATTCAATTTGGATTTGGAGATTCAGCCACCAAAAAAGGCCGAATCTCCACTGAATTGAATCAGGGACCGAAGCTTCGCACAGCCCTACTGTTCTGCAGACCCTCTCTTAGAAATTTTTCACTCTTTGCAGAGCCAGTCCTTTTGAGTATGCTTCCCAAGTGAAAAGTTGGCTTCCTTTTGAAACAAGTGCCAGACCCAGCAATGTTTCCCTTTTTCTATATTTACAGTCTGCATGAATTTAGAAAGCAAGTAGCTAATCCATTTTGAGATTAAACTCTTGCCACCTTCTTCAGAGCTGGTTTTAGTTGAGCTGGATTGGTGAGGTTAGGTAATCTCTTAATGACCCAAATTAGGAAAGACAGGAGCCAAGCTTTCAGCCTTCAGGTATCCTTCTTCAGGTTTTAGAAAGAAGCAGTCATAACGCCCTAATCCAAAGGAATAACTGCCACAGGTGGTAACTGCCCACTTCCCGTTCAAGTGGTCAAATTCATAAATGTAAGTCATACCAAAGCAGTTGTTTTAATATGTTTTTACCTTAGTGACTGCTTCTTTCCCAGATATGATGCCTGAAACTCGAAAACTTGACAACTGTCTCTCCCAAATGGGTCACTTGACCAATGCAAGCATGCGTCTCGTATATCCCTAGAATGTCAACATCTCGAAAGGAACATCAGCAGAGCTACTCATTTGATTGTTCTACTTTGATGGGACTCACCCCAGTCACATCTACATCATCCTAGGACAAATTATATGAATATATCAGTGATTTGGAGCACAGTGTGGGATGTGATGCTTGGTTTCAGTTCTCACAGGCTCAGAACCTTATGACAATCATAAATTAAAAACCCGATTCTGTGTTTTCTTGGAGACTTCTCAGGGAAGTAGATGAGAGTTTGGCTTTTCTAGATCTTGAACAGGCAATGTGCGGCATCTGGTCTTGCAAAAGGACGGTACAAAGGTCTAATTTTGGACATGGACCTTCCTCTTACACAACTGAATAGTATATATTACCTTTTCAGCATCTGTAATACTAACTGAAGGGGGATGTCAAGGGCAAGAGGGCAGAAGAGAGAAAAGAAGGTGAATAATACCACACAAAAAATGAAACGGTTACACTTTGCAGAGACAGTCTCATCAGGCAGCTGTTTTGAGAGTTTACCTAGCTGCAGTTTCTTGATGGATATAGTATTTCCTACTCACTAGTATCCTGTTTTGTTTCTTTTGTAAAAGCTTTTTTTCTCTTCCCCCCCACCCCAACCCCCCATTGCCTTTATGCCTAGTATTTTTCCACACTTTATTTCCTAAAAGACTAGCAGGTTTGACGATGCATTGTGATTTCTTTTCTACAGGGCTTTATGAAGGAAGCTGGAGGCAGTTCTCATTAGTCTCACTGACATCTTTTATCACTTATCAGAGGAACAAGCAAACGGAGAGCAATTCCTTTGATCATGGCAAAAGTAGAAAGAGTATTAAAAACCCTATGAAGATTCACTAAGTAGAAAGTGGAAAAGACAGTCTGTGGCATGTTTCAAAGACGTAACATGATTTAAAGTTGCCAGATTTGCTTGTATGTATTAAAGAATTGTTAATGATGCTACATCTACATGCATCCTTAGGTTTTTTTTTTAAACAGGCAAAGAAGCTCTTAGGTAGAAAGGCTGGATTAAATCAATTGGAAAATATCTTGAAAAGGTGAGCTGTGTCGGAAAGGAATTCTATGATTCAGTGAAAATGGTTGAAAATAAAAATAATATTGTAGCAGTAACACAATGGATTAGAAAAAAATTCCTCCCATGGGAGCATGTTCAAGAATCTTAAGAATTCCTTTTCTTGTGCAGGCATTATGTGGTGAATAGATGTTTGTGAAGACTCTCCATAGAAATTGGAAAGCTTATAGTCAACCATGTGTACCCCACTGCCCTATTAAATGCCCAGTTCTGACCCCAAAATACCATTTCTTTCTCCCTGCATAGAAACATAGGATTTGTCTCATGGACAAGACCATTAATTCACCTGGCATGAGGCCCACGTCACTGGCCTCTCATCATGGACCTTGTGAAAAGTGTACAACCATTATAGTGTGGAGAAGAATGAAGGGAATGTACCCTTACTTCAACAACCTTTTTAACCTCTGCAGATGTTACTTCCACTGTAGTTGAATATTCATCTATTTTCATCTTGCTCCTGAGCAGTGCTGCTTCTTTGGTTGCATTTCTGTTGTGCAATAAAATCCCTTCCTGACCTCTTCAGGTAATCTTGATTTGTAAGTTTTTGTTATCCTTAGCTTCACATGCATAGCTACAAAGGCCATGATTATTTAGCCAGGTGCAAACAGTGTGCCAGTCTAATTCTGCAATATTCTTCACTACTGTAACTGATTTTAAATTGTGTTGAATACTATGCAATAAACTGGGTTTCTATAGCACCTTTTATAAAAGCATCCCGAGAACACTTTCTGATCAAGCTAAAATTAGCTCTGAACTACATATAAATTTCTAAAAGAAGCATCTTTAAAAATGTTAACTAGAGGGTGAAAATGCATGCAGTTAGTTAGATGTTACAATAGGCTGTGGGCCAAGTTCTTTTCTATTGCACTAAAGTAACTGAAGGGATAGTTTCATTATACTTTGATGAATTAAGAGCTGCTATGTAATAGTTTAAGAATACTGATGTATAATTATCCTATCAGTACTACAAGTGACCTAGTCTGGGATGTAGAGTTACTGTAAAATTCTGGCATGTTATTAGTTTCCCATATGAGTGCATGAATCTGGGAAGAGCAAAGGAAAACCACAAAATAGGGCAGATAAGCAGCCTCAAGCATGTACTTGGATGACAATGGAACAAACTGACAACTTGAAAGAATCTGTATCCTGTCCTCAACAAATGGCATACCTTGTTGTATCAATGCTGAGAACTTAGAGATCACATGAACACTAAAGAGTTAAAGAGCCCTCCTTAGAAGGAGAAAGGGGGTGTTTGCCAGAAGCTGTCAAGGAGGTCAGGCTGACGGACAGAGGGAAGAGAGTGTACACGGGCAGTTACTAGGTGGTTAATCCCTGCCTCATTGCCCCCTTCTCTCTCCCCCATTTTCTGTTCTCAGTAAGTTGTTTGTATGTCCATACCCTGAGAGAACTGGATTTTTCCCCAGATTTTGGGACTAAGGAACTTAGGAGGGAGACATTCACATATAGTGTGATTTATAGTTTTAAGATTTTTCTATTAAATCTTTTGTTGAAAATCAGTACAATGTTGCTGTAAGGGAGCTGTTCAGTCACTGATTGCTACAGTTGCTGCTCCCTGATGGAACAAAAATGCCAGTTCTGAATTTGTTAGACCTGCTGTGATAATTATGGTTGATACATAGTGGGCTAAAGCCAGAGCTCAATCTGAAGACTGTGTTCTGGTGTCTTGATCCCAGTAATGCTTAGAAGCCTGAGATCTGATGGTGTGATGCACCTGAAAAATAAAGAGGGGCTTAATAGAGTTAGAGTGATAATTGACCTACATGCTAATACAGGGTAAGCAAGCAAACTTAGTACAGGTTGCAGATAGGCTGGTGAAAAACTAGGGCTGTGCAAAATGGCTGTTTCGATTCAGTTTCGGATTTGGCCATTTCGGAGGGACAGTGATTCATTTCAGTGTTTTGGATCACTGTTCTGTTTCGATTTGGCCAAATCTGTTTCGGCGTTTTGACGCTGTTTTGGTGATTCAGCCATAAGCTATAATGAGGAATCAATAAAATGCCTGTAACTTTTTTCATTTCTTGCCTGATTTGGATAAAAATTACAGGGATCGTAGCCCCTTCTGAGGGCATGAAGACTACTAAGTTTCAAGGAGATAGATTGGGGGGGGAGTTGTGGAACTGCACCCCAAACTGTTCAAAGCAAAAATCATGTCACGTGCGTGTGTTAAGGCAGAGCAGGATGAAAAAAGCAGGGATGGTAGCCTGTAACAGGTGCCAGTTAGATCTCTGCCCACCCACTTGTTTCTGGGCCAACCACCCACCCCTCTTTTGTCTGCCACAAAACTGATGGAAAACTGATTCAGATGTTTTCCAGGTGGGTGGCTGCCCATTTAGGTGTCTTGGGGTGACATTCATTCCACAGCTCCATACTTTCCCTACAATGCAGCCCATGCCTCACAGATTGCATCCTTCACTCCCTACAGCTGTGGCCCACTCTCTGGGACCTTTGGCGTCCCCTTTGACCCTAGTCCCACCTTCAGGCCAGTCGGAATCCTGAGCCTCTTGCTCTTGGTATTCCTCTTGGTGGGCCCCTGGCCCTTTGACCTCCCCGCCTTTTGGGTCCTGGCTCCAGCATGGGCCAGTGGAGGGTACCTCTGATATTGTTTATAGACCAACTGAATAGTTGGATAAATATATCTTAGCAAGCTTTCAGGTTTAAAACCCCTTTGTCAGGCTGAGGAAGCATATGCAGTTGGTGTGTTCTTCCTGGATGGAATGAATAGTGAAGAAGCCAGAGACATGTATAAGTACAAGAAAGCCAGTCAGTAAATTGAGATGTGAGGGACAGGCTAGGAGGGGGGATGGGGGAAGGGGAATGTAGAGGTACCTGGGGAGTCAGATGTCAAGCAGGTTATAATGTGTCATAAATCCAATGTCTATACTGAGTCCATGAGTTCTTATATCCAGGATGCTGATGAAGTAAAGTTCATAGGCTCAGCTGTGAAAAGTGTTTTGTAAATTCAAACAAGCACTGAACCTTGCTAACCTTATCACCAGAAGCAAACACCCTACAGCCCAAAACACACCAAATGGATCCAGACCATGCCATGACAAGAAATGTAAAACCTGGCAACACATCTTCACCACCCCCACAATTACTACACCCCACAACAGAACCGCCACCGGTCCTGGATCTTACAGCTGCATCTCCAGAAATGTTATATATCTTATCCAGTGCACCAAATGCCCTGATGGAAAATACATGGGAAACACCAAGCAACAACTGTGCACCAGAGCAAATGCACACCAGCAATCTACTACAGACAACAATACGCAACTACCTGTGGGGGCACATTTCTCACAAGAAAGCCACTCTGTCTCCAATCTCAGGCCTGATCCTCAAAGGGAATTTGCAAGCCACTTTTCACAGATGAGCCTATGAACTTCACTTCATCAGCCTCCTAGATACAGAAACTCATGGACTCGGTATAGACATTGGATTTATGACACACTATAACCTGCCTGACATCTGACTCCCCAGGTACCTCTCCACTTTTACCCATTACATCCCCATTTCCCCCCTCTCTTCCAGCCTGTCCCTTACCCCCTGACATCTCAATTTACATTTTCACTGACTGGCTTTCTTGCCTACATTGCATGTCAGCCTCTAGCTTCTTTAATATTCCTTCCATCCAGGAAGAGCACACATACCAACTGCAGATGCTTCCTCAGCTTGATGAAGGGTTTTAAATCTGAAAGCCTGCTAGGATAAATTTCTCCAACTATTCAGTTGGTTTAATAAGAGATATATCAGATTGATCCAAAGACCCTTGTCTGCCTTGTATTTGTTAAGGTAGAGAGGGATGAATGCAGCAGGGATGGTAGCCTGTTACAGGGGGCCTTCCCAGTGTGGGTAAGATCGTGGCCTGCCCCCTGGCAGTCCTACCAGGCCTCCTGACCCTGGCAGGATGCAGTTTTAGGTCATGACCAGGACCTGGGGCCTCCTCTATAGCCCCAGCCCATACCTCCAAATTTGTCCTGGCATGGGAGCTCAGCAGGGAGATGTTCCTCCACTGATAACTAGTGATACAGTGAGTGCTGCCTCCAGTGGGGCATTAAATGGTTTAAAAAAAAATTAAAAAAGGAAATAGGTGTGGATAGAGTGAGAAGGGTGCCACTCACTCTCTCTGCATGTGGAGCTTGGGAACCCCAGCAGTGGAAGGTTCACTTTGAGGAACACCAGCTGCTCCACCAAACCAGGATCCAAGGAGGTATGGTGGGGTGTCATAACATCTACAGCAATGATGAACACGTTCTCTCTTGGAACATTGGTCAGTGGACAGGACACATGTTCCCGGGCAACTGTGGGCAGATTCTGCTACATCTGGCTGTAGCTTGCTCAGTAGGCCAAGGGATCACAGAGCAGCGGCTCCACATCCTTGGCGAGATAGGTAGCCACTGAGGTCTTGATGCTACCTGCCTGATGCTCTGGACCCCAACATAGAAGCCATGACCTTGGCCCACACTGATAGCACCTGTGGTAGAGTAGACTGGTTGGTGAATAGAGTGCTGGCACAGAACAGTGGTTTTCCTTCTTCCATGTCCACCCGCCTCTACCCTTCTGCTTCCCCGACTCTGTTCACCAGCACCTCTGTCCAGTGATCCAGGATTTCGCTGATGCACACTCTCCCCTTCACTCTTGGGTCACACACGGCCACCAGCATGTGGACCATACTGGACTGCAATGATCCAGCCATTTCTTGATGCGCTCCTTCAGCTGCTTCACCAGTGCCTGCACCTCTGACAGTGGCTTACCCCAGCCAGGAACGTCAATCCCCTGGAACTTCTTCATTTGGTTCTGAAGCTCCCTCACTATAGGGATCACCTGGTTAAGGAGGGCATTGCCAGTGCTGAGACTCTCGGTGGCCTTGAGGAATGACTTGAGGACCATCAAGATCTGGGAGATGGTATCCTACTCTGTTTTGTTAAGGGGGCTGCTGATCCCAACCTCCCCAAGCAAGGGCATCTCATGGATGGCCTTCTGTTGCTCAGTCAGCCTTTTGAGCATCAGGTATGTGGAGTTCCACTGAGTCTCCACATCCTGCATGATTTTGTGCTGTGGGATGCTCAGCTCTGCCTGTTTGTCCTGCAGCATCTTGCCCCCTTGATGCTTTGGTGGAAGTAGCCCACCATATTCCTGCATTTTGAAATGAGCTGGCTGGTTGTGACAGTGCCCTCACTGGGAGCCCTGTCCCCCTCCAAGGTGTCCCTGACTATGAGGTGGAATTTGTGTGCCACTCAGGGGTTGCCAACAAAGTTGGCATTACATGCTGCCTTGACCATATTGGCTTTGTTGTTGGTGACCATGATCTCGCGGGTGAGCTTGTCCTGCACAATGAACCACCTCTGCACCATGTAGTTCATGGTTCCCAGGATCTCCATTGGTGTACGCAACTCATCCATCACCTCTAGTTAAAGGAGAGCCCACCAACTGCCTGACTGATTGCACCAGTGCCCTGTGAGGAAGAGGTAGGCATGATCTCCAGTTTGGCTGCTCCAGATGTCCAAGGTGAAGTGTAAGGCCACCTGCGGACCTGCTTTGTACAGTTCCTCCCTCAAGTACTACCTGCATGCCTCATACAGGAAGGGCACCACTGTCCTGCTGAAGGTGGTACATGTGGGCATATGGTATGATGGAGCCATGAGTGCCATTAGCCGCCTGAACCCTGGCTGCTCAACAAAGGAGAAAGGCTGGCCATCCAGAGCAAGCATCTCCCCAACACTCTGCATGACCTCACTCGCCTTGGGAACGTGCCCCCCTCTCCCTCTGCCTTTTCCCCACTGGTCCAGGGTGGCCTGACTCTGCTTCTGGGGACAGGGGCTTGGAACGAGAGGGGGACTTCCCTTTGGGCATGCCCCCACTGGTGCCAGGATGAGGAGGTGCAAGGTAAAGGGGGTGGTGCCTCCTGAGATGCATCAGCATCCCTGCGGTGCTGAAGTGTTTCACCTCCTTGCTCCAGCTGGTCTTGCATCAGCAGTGCAGGCAGATAGCATATGTGGAGTCATCTGCCACCTCAGAATGATCCCACACTACACTACCTCCTCGCTCCTGGGGTGTGGGTGTGGATCCTGAATTATCCCCCTCCTCCACAGGCAAAGACACAACGACAGGGGAAGCTGAGCCACCTGCCCCCACAGCCTCCTCTGCAGTGCCTTCCAGAGAAGGAGGCCTGGCTCTAGGCCCCTCACTTTTAGGGGTGTGGAGCACAAATTCATATTCCCCCACCTTCCCCAGAATTTCTCTGGCTATGGTGCTCAGCTTCACTGCTTCCAGATCCAGCTCCTCCTCTGGCACTGGAAGGCTCAGGCTGGGAACTAAAATTGGAGTGGGGGAGACTGTCATGCTGGTGCTTGTCATGCTGGTGGTGCTGGGGGTTATTATTACTGCTGGTATTAGTGGAGGTGGGGCAGGTGCAGACACTACTCCCACATCCTTCTTCCCACTAGCAACAGAAGCCTCATGGCTGCCAAGGAAGAGGGTGCATCTATGTTTGGGGGGGGGGGCGGGGAGTTGCAGCACTCCCTCTGGCCCCTCTGCTTCTTCCAGCACGCTTCATGCTTGGGATGCTGGAAAATGTGTGTCTGTGTGTGTATATGTGTAGTGCTTTTCTGCACAGTGATGAGACACTGCCAGGAAAAGCAGTTTTCTTTTTGTTCAGGGTGAAAAAAAATAAGAATAAATAACAGGATTTTGGGGGAAGAAATCTTTGAAAGGGATTAACAGTAGGGATGGTAGGCAAGTGTAAGTGGGAAAGGATTGGCTAATGGCTGGCTACAACTTGGTAGCAACAGACTACCTACTGCTACCAGCCTAGAGCCTTCAGATGCTGTGCTCTGCTGCTTCTGCTGCAAGAGACAGATCTCACAAAAGGCAGAGAGCAGTTCACAAGCAGGCTTATATGTTTGTTTTCTGTCCATCCCCCAGAGCACTAGAATTGGACAGGGACAGATAGCAGACACTGGCCAGCTACCGATGTCAATATCAGAGCAGTCCTTCCCCCACTCTTTCCCCTCCTTCTTCTGAGTTTGTTTCCCTGCAAGCCTGGCTTTGAAACCTTCCAAAACATCCAAAACATTTCAGATGGTTCAGTTTCGTTTCAGAGATGTTTCCGATTCAGATTTGGTGTTTTGGGTGTGAAACAGGCCAAAACATCTCCAAAATGAAACAGCTGCCAAAGTTTTGCACGGCCCTATGAAAAACCCCATCTGTGGTTTGACCCTACTCATAGAACTGTTTGCAAATGGAGAAAAGCTTCTATGTGAAGCTATAAAATCAGTGGCTCTTTTAAGCAGGCTTAGCCTAAAATTGTCATTTTTAAGATGCATTAAGGGCATGTGCCTACACTCGATGAACTTCAGTTAAAGTGCTCCCACCACCATTTTGAAGTGTGAGGAAGCTGATATATGAGATGCTGTGGGCACTTTAATTAGAGCAGCTCCCCTCCCATCCCCAGAGCTTGCGTAAAAATGCCTAGAGACTACATCTACTGCACATTTTTTTAGTACTTGTAAATATGCATATATTATCATATGGGTAAAAAGCCTTGTACTTTTTTTACTTTTTTTACTTGCTGAGTATTATTTGCCCTACTGGATATACCATTGCACTGCTAGTTGATCCTACCAGTGCCCACCAAGACAGTGATGACTGTGAGCATCTTGGATCATAGCAGATATCTGAGGGTGGTCTGCATCAATTGAGAGTGAGTCAAGCACCCAAGGCCAGCAAAGAAAAAGAAGTACAAGGCTTTTTATGCATGTGATAATATCTTCATATTTAGGAATGTAAAACCTCCAGCATTTGGAAAAAAAGGGGGAAAAAACTTGTAGCAAAAGCAAATTCTATTAATACAAATAGGTAACTTGTAATACTTTGTAACTATTTACATGTCTGGTGTATATCAGCAAAATAGGACCTGTGGGATTCCATAGGTGTAGGATGACTACCTTCTAAACCTAAATTATATACTTTTCAGGTGTATCATTTATTCAAAAGATTTCTGCTGCCAGAAGACCCAGCAGGCTTGCTGCAGCTGTAGTCTGGATAGGGCACAATCCACTATTCTTCTGTTGGGAAGGTCAGTAAGTTATTACATGTACCTTGAGAGGCAAGATGTCTTAGTGTGATATCTTTTATTGGACCAACTGTACACCTGGAGTAGAGTTAGATGAGATTTTGATTGCAACACATTCTTTGTCAGGTCCGACCAGAACAAGCCAGGCACAGATAGTCTAAACCTGACCCTCAAATGTATTTATTCTGGCGTTATAAAAAACATAAAGAACCCAATTTACGTCCTAGCAATAATAATGCAAACAATATTATATAGTAGCTTTCTCAGAAACTGGAGGGCATAGGGCCACAGATCTCATCATTCCATGTAGAAATCGCAGTTAACAGTGGCCTTTTCCATACCTGAAGCCAGAGGAAAGAGAGGAACTATAAAAAGACTGCTTTTGACTAACTTCAAAGTTTGGGGCTCTTCTTAGATAAAGTCCATAGCAATTCCCTATCTTTCAAATTGAAATGATGACAACTTGAGGACTAATCTCAGATATGGCATGAGTGAAGTGAAATGTCTTTCAAATCTGTAGTTCCTGAGAGTTTTAGTTGTTTAACAGGATGGTCTGGTCTTTAAGCATCAAGTGGACTCAAGCCAATCTTCTCAGGAAGCCTATCTGGGGGGAAAACAGGGTTTCCAAAAGAAAGTGGAGAGGGTACAGGAGAGAACAACCAGCTTTCATAGAAGGTCATGAAGCAGGGGGATCTTAAGGGAAGGATTTTCTGTGAAGAGGAACCCAGGGTAGGTAGAAGAACATTTTTGTTTGATATTTTGGTTTCTTTCATGTTAAAGCTGTTCCCCAAAAGAATTTTATTGGGCAAGGCATCGAGTCCTTCCTGGCCTGGGGAAACAGGCCAGCTGTCTCACACAGAGACTGGCAGCAGCTTATAAGGCGATAAACACAATATCTAAGCTGATACTGAGAAGGTATTATGGCAGAATTAGAAAGGGCAGTCTGATTACCAGAAAAGACATGTTTAAAGTTTAGGAATTTTATGTCTGGACAGCACATCTCTACCAGAATTCTTTGTAAAATTCCTTAGGATGAAGAAAAGTGAGGGGAAAAAACAACAAAACAACAAAAGCACCAATAAAGTAATATGGCAGCATTTATTATAGTAAAGAAAAATCTGGCTACGTATTTGTGTTCTTTACCTCCCTGCTTTTTGATAGGCTTACTGGGGTCTGATCCAAAGTCCACTACATGATGTGGAAAGACTTCAGAGAACCAGGCATAGTTTTCCATGTATGCAACTAGGAATGATTATGGTACATTTGCTTTTTGCTGATTTATGGAATGAGTGAATAAGGAAAAATCAATGGCCAGCAATCATTCCAAGCTGTACAGTGTGTGTTAGCATGGCAGTAATAATTATTCCTTTATAAGGAAACTCGTCCCTCTGTTACCAGAAAGGCTTGAGTGGGTAAAGGGCCAGGCATCAGGCAGCTAATGAGGCAATTGGCTGCATCTGGCACTGCGGAAAGAGACAAAAGGAGCACTCAGGTGGCTGGAAGGGGGTTGGGCTGAGGAATATAAGCCCAGTCCCTGAGTGGGAGAGGGGCAGCCTGGCCTTGCAGGTTAGGGAGCTCCTGTGTAAGGCAGCTGCAGAAGGCAGGTTGACCAGTGCCCAGGCAATGCTAGAGAGTTGGGAAGAAGAAGCTAAGGGGAACTCCAAGGCTACAAGGAAGTATTAACCCAGGGCTGGAACGATTTTGTTTCAGAGCCCTGAGGCTGGCTTTTATGTTTTGGTTAGATCTACCAGTAGACCAGACGTGGCTATAAGGGGTGATGAGGAGGCTTCAGACAAGGTGCTTGAAGGAACTTCTCTGCAAAGCACCAGAGGTCAGGCCCCAAAATAGGGGATTGCTGTTCAGGCAAGGCCAAACCCTGGAGACTGAGGTCTTGAACAGTAGGCCCAGGATAAGGGTGTGGCCAGAGAGGAAAAGAGGAATAGCTGTGACAGCTGAGACCCCAAAAAGTGCCCCAGAAACCCACAGGGTGTGTCTCCTTAAAGAGGAAGTATTGTGAGAAAGCAAAAGGCCCCAGGTGTGGCTGGTCAGGGTAGACAGATCAGTTTATCCCATGAGATGACTGCTGAACCTCAAGGACCCTCCCATCAACAATAAACAACATCAAAGGTGTGGTTGATGAGCGATGGGAGGCAAGGTAGAATTGGGAAGAAACCAGCAAGCAGGGCATACCCCTGTGGGTATTACATATGGGATGCCTATACAGATCAGGGAGGCTGCTCTAATACACTGTAATTACAGCATGTCGGAGCAGGCTCGATTAATCAAGTCTGCTGAAGATGGTAATTAGGGCTGTGTGAAATTTTGCTGGCTGTTTCACTTTGATGCTGTTTCGACTAGTTTCGAGCTCAAAACAGCGAAATTGAAATGAAACAAAGGGCTTTGAAACAGCCTCAAACTGAAATGAGGGCGGTCAAAACATTTCAAGTTTCAAAACCGAAGCTGGGCTTCTCTGCAGAGAAACAGAAAGTAAGCAGAAGGAGGGGGAAGAGCGGGGAAGGACACAGCGTGGGTGCAGCTTAACACACATGCTGGAGAAGAAGCTCCTGCAGGAGAGAAAAGAAAGGCTCTGTCACAGTTTGGCTGCCTGACTTGCTGCTGGTTTTATTGTGCTGCTCCTCACTAAGTTATTATTTTACCTTTTGTTATTTAAAGTGGTGGACTGAGATGAGGATGTAGGGGAGGTGGAGCCCTCATTGGGGCACACTACCATGTCATGTAGAGGCTCCAGTACCAGTGAGGGCATGCCTTAACACACATACACAGTCATACATGTCATGAGTTTTGCTGTCAGCAGCTTGAGGTGAAGTTTCCCAGAAACCCCTGCACCTATCTCCTTGAAAGCTAACAAACTTCATGGCCTCAGCAGGGGCTACCATGCCTGCAGCTTTCACCCTGCTGCCCCTTAAACCAAGCACGGTGTCACCCATGACACCAGTTTTGCTTGTCAGTGGGCTAAGATGCAGTTTCCCAGAAACTCCCACATCTAGCTCCTTGAAACCTGGCAGGCTTCAATGACAAAGTTATAGGCAGTTTTGTGCTTCCCCATTATAGTCTATGGCCAAAACATTGAAACAGTGTCAAAACAGCAACACATTTTCAATGAAACAAAACAGAAGAGTGCTTTTGAAATGAAACAAAACTTGAAACACTGTCCTGTTGAAATGGTGAAATGGAAGTCGAAGCGAAATGGTGCTGTTTCTCACAGTCCTAATGGTAATTACTGTGCTCCAACAGATTCCAGCATCATAGAGGTGGGGGTGCACCTTCTGTGTCTCAGTACTCCATTTTCTGCTTGTATGTTGTATTCATCGTCCCTCATCTACTCTATGCTATGGAGTGGCAATAATAGGAAAGAAAATGTCAGGTTTAGATAAGACCAGAGTATCTCCTTCAGGCTATAGTATCATAGTAGTTATTTAGTATTTAAATGTGTGAGAGGCTACTATTTTGGAATGTCTCTGTATACTCAATTTCTATTTTTTTTCCTTCTAAGATAGAGACTATGACTTAGGTCCTGCTTGGCCTCTTAATGCAGGTGTGCAGGGAGGGAAGGGGTTTGAGTAGATGACAAGGTGTATGTGAGAATGCACTGTCCTCCAGCTGAAACTCTGAAAGCATAAACCAATATACCTGTTTCTGTGGCTGAGAGAACCAGTCAAATGAAGACAGAGGATCAAACTAATTAATGAAACTGAAGTTGGGGGATTGCAGTTGGTGCAGGGATATATAATTGGTACTGTTGTTTTCTTACCCCTGAAGATAAATATAAAAATCTAAATATATAACAGTTGACATCAAAGCCCTTCTTTCTGTTTCTTTCTCTGGGTTCACAGGTATCTCTCTTGGGTTATGAGCAAACTGTTATTCCTTGATGCAGTGAAATGAAAAGGAGTTTCTGCCCACCCTGACCCAGGAGCTCCTAGTTGGGCCTGAAAAAGGAATCACCAGGTCTGGAGCTCAACTCTTCTGTCTTCTTGTCTAGAACTGCTTGTTTACTTCCTCCCAGAATTCTTTGCCCTCCCCCCCACACATTTCCTGAGTAACACACTTGACCTTCCTGTGGTTTCTTCTCTGGCTGTCCACACTCAGACTCTTTAAGCCTAGGGACAGCCTGACCCTGAGTTGATTCAGTCTTTGCAGGTTAGTCTAAAATTACAGTTTGTAACTGTAAAGACATCCCCTCTGGACTGAGGAAATTCAGGTACATACCTGCAGTGGCTCAGGCTAGAAGCCAGGGGGTACTAGAGCATCCCTCCCTTCCCTTCCATACTGCTGATCTGAGAGGGGGGCATGGCCATACCCCAGCAGGATACTCTGATTAGAGAAGGGTTTTGCCCACCCCTCTTAATAGCAGAACATTTATCAGCTCTGTTATCAGTATTTAACAACCCACCAGATAACAAAGCCCCTCTCATTTGTTTAAGAAGAGCTTGAACTACTCTTTGCAAGGAAGGAAGCATTCCAAAGAGGGACATTACCTGTTGGTTAGTTCCAAAAAGCCCTAAAGATACTGTCCTGTCTGCCGTACACAGACACTTCTCAGCATTAGTTAGCATACCACATGCTGGCTACCATCCGTGCTGTGGGAGGGAGGAGGGAAGGATCCCTGCTTGAGCTGTGAGCACCAGGGGTAGGGGTAGGGGGAGAAGGAGCAGGAGCCGGAGCAGGAGGAAGCCAGCCAGATGCTCTGTGCATGCAAATCTCTCCCAGAACTGCAGCAAGGGAGGAGAGGGGAGGGGCCAGCCCAGAAAGCATGCCGGGATGCTGGGGGAGTCTGGTTTAAGTTAAACCAGGAAGGTGTCTGGGACAGACGTTGCATAAACCAGTTTGACCCAAATCAATTAAGTCTGATACTACATTGAACCAGATTTATCTCAAACAGGTTTCAGTCATTTTCAAACTGGTTTATGTGTCCCAAATGTCTGTTCTGTTACAGGTTTAAACCAGTTTCTGATCGCTTAAACTGGTTTATGTGTAATGCCTGTCCTTAGCCCAAGTCACCACAAACTAGTTTCATGTTAGACTTTCTAATTTCATGGGAACCAGAGCCTTCCTCCAGGGCTTTTGCTGACATAAACAATTGATTAATTTGGTCTGATATTTATAAAGTATTCTGAATATATAAAACACTATAAAAACACTGTAGGTTATACTGAATACACAGCAGTCCCTGGCTTCCTGCCAACCCAACTGAGCTGCTATTCCTGGAGGTGGGTGCAATGATAGTAACAACCAAATCCGTGTCTTCTTTTCTGAGATTACATTTCTTTATTCAGGGCTGCTGAAAAAAACTGCATGGGAAGGAGGAGACCCCCTTCAAAGGTTTCACTTCCCAAGGGGAATCTTCCAAAGTCCCTGGCATCATTTTCATTCTTTTTTGCTGCTGCTAGAGTGCTTTGTCTCCTCGCCCTGACTCCCATGCCCTTCTGAAAGCTGGCAGCCTCCTCTGAAATCTCTCTTTGAAAAAAAATCTTGATGCAATGGGTGGCTGCTTTCAATCTTTGTCTATGTTTGGACTACAGTGAGGGGAGAAGGCAGCATCAAAATCTAGGCCATTCCAACAACAAAATGAAAATCACCAGGAAAGTTCATAGAAATATATGCCCACTTGCACCTGGGTTTGACACAATTTGACACTTGCTAATAGCAGTTCCAAGAGCATCTATGATGCATTGTTGCATAAAACAGGGCAGAGAGAAAAGATGGGTAATGAATCTAATAGTAATCTTGCCCAATTACATGGTTCATTCTTATTTAATATAAGTAACAACACGATAAAGCTAAACTCAAATTACATATATTTGTGAAATTAAGCAAATGGAGTTTAAGGCTATTCTAAAGTAGGCCAGGCCAAAACTAGTTCAGAGCTCTGTTTCACATTTGTGAGTACTGACTACCAAAATTGAACCAATAAACTTTTCCCTAGCTCTGGTCATAATGCATTGTGGGTTCATTTATTTTTACTCCCCTCCCCTCATTATTTGATAGTTCTTTTAAGAGTTGCAAGTTTTACTTGGTTCCTTTTGATCAGAAGGAAAAGGTACTGTAGGAATGGAGACACTGCAGTGACTCTCTCTTTGAACTCACCAGGTCTAAAAGCCTGCAAGAATATTTTCTCTTTCAGCTTTCTAGACTGCTCATATAGCTGCCTGATAAAGGGATACGTTAAATTGTCCTTAAGGGCAACTAGAAAGGTAAGAGCTAGAGTCTAAAACTCACAACGGAATTGATTTTTTATTTTATTTTAAGTACATTAAAAATTTAAATGTTAGACTTTTAGAGGAGAAAGTCTTTATTTCAAACATTTTAAACCTTTGGTCATTTAAAAAAGTTTTTATTTTCTCTTCATTTCATCTGGCAGAAGGTGAAGGCTCTGTGTCCCTTCAAATGCTGCAGCTCCATCTAGCGGTACAATAGGTAGTTGTTCACGCAGAGACAAGTCTTTTTGAAATTGTCATCATTAAGAAAAGAGTCAGGATTTCAAAGTCTATTTCAATTAAAGTCTGAATTGCTTTCAAGTTGCTTTGGAGTCTTGGCTGGAATAAACGTACCTTTTGGGGAGCACAGCTGGGTTAGGGTGATTTTAAGTTAGTGATACTAGTATACGAAAAACAGTTCACCTTGTTTTCCTTTGGGTTTTTTTCATTGCCTAAATAAAGGCAGAAGGTTTTTAGGCATTTGCTGTTTCTAAAGAAAACAGAATGTTTACAAATTCTACATATGTACAACCACCTGTGTGCAAAATTGGCACTTGTAATACTATCCCTTGTGAGGATCTTCAAGCACGTGGCAAATATTAATTAAACTTTGCATTATTCTATCTACCTATACTTTATATATCCACCCTCTATAGATACATAGGGCATTTTTAGGTGCATAAGTGGATTTAGGTGTTTAAGTGTGATCCCATTCCATACTGCTAGAGTCCCTGGAAGGAAAACTGTTAATACAAAAGGTGGGTGAGCCTTCGTCTTCCATTGCTGCTTTTTTATGACTCAGTCTTAAAGATAAGGTGACAGTGGGCATGTCTACACAAGACATTAGAAGCACAGTAGATGAATTCTATTGCACAGTATGCATCACAACAAAAACCATGCTAATACCCTGCGTTGGTGCTACTGTGCAGTAGCACCGATTACGGCACATTAAGTTAGTACTTTATTACAGGTACTAAACTTAATGTGCCATAATTACAGAGCATTAATGCATGTGTACATATGCCCAGTATGTTACAAAAGGAGATGCATTCATGGATTTTCAGGACCTGAACAAGGGGGAATAGAATTGTACTTAGGCACTTCAGTCTACTTTGATGCCCAGAAGGTAGAGTAAGATTTGGGCCATAATGTATACAGATTTTGTGTGTGTTTTATATATGTAGTAGACCTGTTTCAGCTCTCACTTATACTATAATGTAATTGATGTCAATAGAATTAGTCCTTGTGGAGTGTCCAGTTTTGGGCTCTGTAATTCAAAAAGGATGTGGAGGAGCTTGAGAGAGTGCAGAGGACAGTCACATGCATGATCAGGGGTCAGGAAAACTTACCTTACGATGAGAGGCTGAGAGCTATGGAGACTCTTCAGCCTGGAAAAGTGCAGGCTCAGGGGCGATCTGATGGCCACCTATAAGTTTATCTGGGGTGCTCACCAGGATCTGGGGGAATGTTTGTTCACCCGAGCGCCCCAGGGGTCAAATGGTCACAAACTCCTTCAGGACTGTTTGAGGTTGGACATAAGGAAGAACTTCTTTACTGTCCAAGCCCCCAAAGTCTGGAATAGCCTGCCGCCAGAGGTGGTTCAAGCAATTACTTTGAAAACCTCAAGAGAAATGTGAATGTGTATCTTGCTGGGATCCTATGACCCCACCTGACTTCCTGCCCCTGGGGCAGAGGGCTGGACTTGATGGTCTTCTAAGGTCCCTTCCAGCCCTAATGTCTATGAAATCTTATATGAGATCAAAATTAGTACCCTGCATTTGCATGTGCATGCGTGTGTGTGTGTGTATGTGTGTGCATGTGTGTGTACAGTTTATGCATACCCGCAAAGTGGGATGAATTTTTTGTGTCAAGTGATCTTAATGAAAACAGGTTTGGATGAATTCTCATCTCATCCAAACAGGAGCTGACAGTTAGTGTTTTACGGAATTGCAACAGTATTTAATTTTTCAACACTTCTTGTCCTTGCCTTTGATCTAATTAAAAATAAACATTCTTGACTTGATTTGCTCAGCTGCTGCTGGGCCACAAAGTCTCTCTGAATTCCAACTTATGCCCTGAAATGGACTCCTATGCTGCCTGTGTAAATCTGCTGAATGCAATGAAAGCATTTAGCCTTGTTAAAATGTAGGGAAGCAGATATTATTCTCCAGTGATGAAGCAGATAACAAGAGTTAATAATAAGTATGCAATAGAGAAGATCACAGGATTCCCTGTAAACAAGATGCTGCATTGCACAGGGAGCATCTTGCCTGCATGTTTCATAAGTAACTAGGCATCCTCATGGGCTTCCTTATTTATTTTAGGAAGTTGTGTAAACAGTCTTATCTACTTAATGCTCCAAATGGAATAATAATTTTTATGGAAATGGGCCAAAGTGCAATAGACTGTAATGCAATTCTCCATGGATTCTTGGAGATGGTCTGGCCAGATTGTATTTAAATTTTCCTTATGTGTGCGCACATGCATGCATGCAATCTGTGATTTGCCAGACATGCAAGACAGATGTTAGCCGGACTGTTTTATATGTACTTGCTTGTGCTTGCACTTGGATGGAC
Source organism: Crocodylus siamensis (assembly GCF_052110815.1). Taxonomy (NCBI): domain Eukaryota; kingdom Metazoa; phylum Chordata; order Crocodylia; family Crocodylidae; genus Crocodylus; species Crocodylus siamensis. The sequence continues at coordinate 25,895,436 of NC_143403.1, forward strand.
TTTTTTACAGAGATGCTGAAGAAAAGAGAAAAAGATCCAGTAACAATAATAAAAAGAGTAACATTATAAAGAAGGGTCAGAGTCATCACACAGCAGGCACCTGGTTAGTACAAGAGAGGAAGCCTGGAACATGAGTGTCCTAAGGGTAGTTGCTTGAAAAATACAGTCTTTTAAATTTTTTTAAATGCCCTTTTTCTTCTGCATAATCGTGTCAAAGATTAGTATTTTTTAAAAATTACCAGCTCTAGTTTTAAATTAATCTCTGACACCAGGCTTCTGTTCATGCCTTTTTAAAAAAGAGAGTGGGCTGATAATGCCATACTGTTTACACAAATTTATTCATCATTCAAACTTATGTTGGGTTTACCATGAGCAGTTGGCTCTAACTATTTGGTACAACCAGAATGTGGGTTGGGGTTAGTCACACAGAGTTATATCTTACTCTACAAATAATTCAAGATTTTTAAACACACAAAAAATGTTTTGTGTTTTGCTGGTTGCTGAGACCAATCCTATTTGGTGTTGCTGATACAAGGTAGTATGGATTTGTGGTCCTTAGGAATGGGAGTACAAAGACCTGGATGTGATTCTGGCCATTTGCCCAAGTCACTTCATCTCCCTTTGCCTTGGTTTCCCCATCTGTAAAATGAAGACCATGTCACTGACTCCATTTGTAAAGTGTTTTGAGATCCACTGATAACAACTACTTTTACTTTTACTTTTTTTTTTACTTTTTGTTTGGTGAACAAGTTAAGGGGCTGTGACTTGGATTACTGCACAGTCCGGTGGGTGGAGAATTGGCTGGAGGGTCGAACCCAGAGAGTTGTGGTGGATGGGTCGGTTTCAACCTGGAAGAGTGTGGGCAGTGGGGTCCCGCAGGGCTCGGTGCTTGGACCGATACTCTTTAATGTCTTCATCAGCGACTTGGACGAGGGGGTGAAATGTACTCTGTCCAAGTTTGCAGATGACACTAAGCTATGGGGCGAAGTGGACACGCCGGAGGGCAGGGAACAGCTGCAAGCAGACCTGGACAGGTTAGACAAGTGGGCAGAAAACAACAGAATGCAGTTCAACAAGGAGAAATGCAAAGTGCTGCATCTAGGGAGGAAAAATGTCCAGCACACCTACAGCCTAGGAAATGACCTGCTGGGTGGCACGGAAGTGGAAAGGGATCTTGGAGTCCTAGTGGACTCCAAGATGAACATGAGTCGGCAGTGTGACGAAACCATCAGAAAAGCCAATGGCACTTTATCGTGCATCAGCAGATGCATGACAAATAGGTCCAAGGAGGTGATACTTCCCCTCTATCGGGCGCTGGTCAGACCGCAGCTGGAGTACTGCGTGCAATTCTGGGCGCCGCACTTCAAGAAGGATGCGGATAACCTGGAGAGGGTCCAGAGAAGGGCCACTCGTATGGTTAAGGGCCTGCAGGCCAAGCCCTACGAGGAGAGATTAGAGAAACTGGACCTTTTCAGCCTCCGCAAGAGAAGGTTGAGAGGCGACCTGGTGGCTGCCTATAAGTTCGTCAGGGGGGCACAGAAGGGAATTGGTGAGTATTTATTCACCAAGGCGCCGCAGGGGGTTACAAGAAATAATGGCCACAAGCTAGAGGAGAGCAGATTTAGATTGGATATTAGGAGGAACTTCTTCACAGTTCGAGTGGCCAAGGTCTGGAACAGGCTCCCAAGGGAGGTGGTGCTCTCCCCTACCCTGGGGGTATTCAAGAGAAGGTTGGATGTGTATCTAGCTGGGGTAATGTAGGCCCAGCACTCTTTCCTGCTTATGCAGGGGGTCGGACTCGATGATCTATTGAGGTCCCTTCCGACCCTAGCATCTATGAATCTATGAATCTATGAATCTATATCTATGTATTATACAGTATATTTGCCTGTGCTTACCCATCCAACCATTTTAAATTTGTGGAGGCCAGGATGTAGAGAGAAGATTATATTCATCCAGTGTTACCTACCAGACCACTGGCACGCCAAAGCTGGAATTTGGGTTTCCAAGTCTATCCAGTGCTCTGTCTGTTGGATAAATGCTGAAAATAATGGGTGATGAATGGCAGCAGTAAGAACAGGGCATCAATGGGCAACTATTTCCTTCCAGTCCTCCATTTGTTTTATCAAGGAGGAGTTTTTGCAAAGACTGTAATATTATTTTTGGTTGCGTGGTGGTTTAATTGAAATGCATTTTAACTGGGTTTTTTAATGATGTTCTTTGTTTGTTAGTAATGAGAGGGTTGTTAAGAAGCCCCTGGGGCTTTGACACTCTCATGGAAACTACATTTGAAAGAGATGAAGTAGAGGAGGTAGTCAGGGAAGTTTAGAAAATGTTAAACGTTTGCTTTTGTGAACCTTTCCTAAGGCCTCCCTCATATTCAAATTAGGCTGCTATCCTGTAGACTAGCTGAGTATTGGAGGCATAACAGGGCAATTATATACCCTGGACAATAGCGCTGCACAGGGAAGCACCAGCTGGTGTGTTGCAGGTGGCAACAGTGCCTCCAGCCACCAGCTACCAAGGCTCTTATTTTGCATTCTGTTCCAAAGGAAGCGTCCAGGACTGCTGCCCCGATCACCCCCTACCTCTTCCCCCTCCCACTTACGTTTTTGCTGAGTAGAGTGCTTACAATTCGTTTTTCCAATTCCTATCTAATAAAGAGAGGTAGTTAGCCATGTGAATTTGAAGTCTGGCAAAAGGCAGGACAGAGCAGCATCTTAGAGATTAATTTATTCAGAGCCACCTTTTCTGCCTTCTGTCTGTCTGTACAAAATACTTCTGTATGTGGTGGGTGTTTTTTTTTCTAACAGTGAAAAATGATGTCATAGGATGAAAGGGCTTTGGAAACCCTGTCCTTTGTGCCTCTCGTTCCTTATTAAATCCATCCTTCTCAGTGTCAGTTGAGGTATTCCATTCCCAGTTAGAGAAGTCCAGTTTCCACAGTACTGTGAAAATGAACACAAATATTGCAAAAACTACTGAAACAAATCTGTTGTTAAATCTGTTGTTAAATGAGCAAAATAAAAAAGCAGAATTCTTTTAATGTCTTTCATCTATCTCCAGTTAATTTTGAAATGAGAAATGGCATCATATTTTTACAGGTCAGATTCAGCAGCATGGCATAACTGCAGTCCAATGCCAGAAGCAAACTATTTGGAACTCTTATGGAGAAACAGTAACATTTATGTCTAAAATAAGATTGTGTTACTAATAATCTATTAATTATATAGGCAACAGTGGGCACATCTACACAAGACACTACATTGCCATAGCACATTGCTATAGCAATGCAGTGTTGCCGGGCATAAACTGTGATGCCAGTGCTACTGCGCAGTAGCTCATTGCTATTGTGCAGTAGCTACTAAAAATAGCCATGCTGCATTGGGACTGTGCTGACACTGACACTGATTATTGTGTAGTCATTTAGTAACTGCTTAATTTAGTACTACACTTGGTACTACACTATGCAGTCTTCTGCATGTGTAGATGTGCCCAGTAAGTATCAAGTTTGACAACTTTTTTGCCTGAGAATGTATTCATTTCCATTTAAAGGAAAAAAACCTAGAAGTAAAATATGTGCTTATAGATTTCGCTGATCTTCCTCTTGGACTCTTGGCAGATGTTATGCTTACCATGCGATTCGTCTATTAATCACATCAAATTTAATTGTAACATGGCCACATATTCATGGTGCCACAAAAAAGGAAACCAACCACACACACAAAATAGTACACAAAATGTGTAATATTTTTATGGTTGGTTTCCATCATGTCTTAAGCAAACATGTGGTAAGGTTAGGACTGCACCAGAGTCTCCAGCTGATCTGATCATTTGATCATTCAACTGGCTGACCAGGCTGGAGCTCTGGTGTGGCTCTGCTCCAGCTGACAATCAGCTGATTGTCAGGCACCCAGCTTTCAACTTGATCATGATCCTGAGCTGCTTCTGCATTGGCAAGTAGGGCATGATTTGAATCTGATCTCTGTTCCTAAAATCACATGTACTGCCATGCATGTGGAACATGGAAGGAGGCATGATTATTGGGCTTATGGGACAGATCCTATTGCATCTTTAAATGTGCCTTAATGCACATTTCTAGACTGAAGTCTAAACTATTTCATTTTGCATATTTCACAGGCTTTTCTGTTGCATTCATCGCCATCCTATCTTTCAAACATTAATGAATCTATCTAATTAAATAACTTGTAAGTTGAGGAAATGTTGTTCATTACTGGGGGGATGCTGAGGAATAGAGTTCAAGTGACTTGTGGAACTTTCCAATGCAGTCAGGAACATAGCTGCCATTCTCTTTATTCCCTATCAATATCATATGCCCAATACTATCCCTCTACTTTCAAATGTTTACTTTTTTAATATCAACCTTGAACATATTAATAAGCAATGCCTTTTGTCCTCAGAGTTTTTTAGCCTCAGCATGTTGAAATAGGGGATATATTTTTTTGAATTGGTTGGGATTTTTTTTTTTTTTTAGTAATGGCAATGAAATCACAAATTGATGTACAGCTTTTTAGGGTCTCTTAACTGACCCTGGGCTATATGTGTGATTGGTTTTGCCAATGCATGTGAGAAAGCTCTTGAGTGAAAGTGTCAAAGAAGCAGAAAATAAAACCCAGCTCTTTAAATGAGGCAGTTGATATGTTCTCCCTGAATAGCTCTTGAGATGAATGACTTCCGCACCAAGGAATGATAAAAAGTTCTGGTCAATCAGTTAGCACAGATACACCATTAAAAAGACTTTCCTTTAAAGCCATTCAGAATGGGAGAATTACACAATGAACAGATTGCTTTTTTCCAATCTGTGTCCTAAATTCAGTTAGTAATTAGTACGCAGTTTTTCTGTAAAGCATGGAAACTAATAGGTCTCTTTTTTGAGATATTTGGTGATGGGGGCAATTTCAATAACCCCTTAAGCCTGAGGCAAAGGCTAGTCAACACAAGGAAAGCTTGTAGCTATGCTTGGATATTATACTGGCCAAGTGTTCCTAGCAAGGACCCAGTTGATCCCAACAAAACCAGCTTTTTTGTGAGCACTGCCATGCCAGCCCCATTCAGTAAAATAAGCTAAAGTACAAAAATAACAACATATACTTATGTAGTAGCTGCCTAGCTGTTGGTCACAAATCACCCCCACTCACAACCCTGACTAAAATAGCAATACCAATGAAAGCCTGTAGTGCAGGATCAGCCATGTCTTTTCAAAGTAAGACATCACAAATGGGATTTAATCCTTTCCTTCTCCAGGCCAAGATTTTACGTGACCCTGCTGCAGTGCTCTGGATAGCAGGTAGGGAAGCACTGTGGGGTGGGGAGAAGCTGCAGCTGGGTCAGATTGCAGAGCCCAGTGCCCAGGGCCCATGCCCAGTGAGGCAGCAAGAGTGCAGAGCCGGGGTCAGCCCAGCTTCATTGCACTGGGCTCCCCGCAGCTCACATGCAGCTCCTGGGACTCGCATGCCACCAGGGGAAACCAAGCATGATGGAGATGGTGACCTCTGCTGCTCCTTGCTGCCACATGCAGCTCCTTGAACTCCACTGGAAGTAGCAGGGCGCCCCATGCAATGGAGCTAGATTGGCTTCACTCCCTGCTCCCCTGGGAGCTGCATGTGGTGGCAGGGAGTGGGGCCAGGCCATTGGCTCCATTGTGTATGGCTCTCACCTCATGGCTCTGGCCAGGTCCTCATGGCTCTGGCCAGGATGCATGAGATGTGAGGAGGCCCATGCAGTGGAGGCAGGGAGGCAGGGTGGCCTGGCCCCACTCCTTGCCACTATGTACAGCTCCCAAAAGTGACTAGAGTTATGCACCACTGGAGAGCTTTGCCTGTGCAGCCAATGAGTGCCTTGTGGGCCTGCTGTTTAATGCTGCTGCCACTGGCAGGGGCTGTGCACCATAGGTGCAGAAGGGTGGGGAGACTATCTCCTCCCCCCCACACCCTGCCCACTACTGCCCACACCCCCTCACTGTCCCCCCCCACACACACCCACTGCTTCACAAACCCGACACCCATGCTCACACACCCACCTTCCACATCCACACACCCATCCATCCACACACTCCCAACCACACCCTACACCCCCCATACGCAATGTACAAGAGTAAGACTTTATTTTGAGCTATTATGCAATCACTTCTATATACACTACACAAACGCATGTAAATCAGGACTAAAATATTTTTTTAAATAAAATTTTAAAATATTATGGTAGATGTTTGATTTTTTTAGCATATGATTTGTTTTACTTCCGGTTCCAAGATGGCAACCCTCCCCCCACCTCCCAAAAGGGAGTACTTCTGAGGGCAGGGGCATGGACTTCTGGTGGCAAAGGTCAGAGGTTAGGGGTGGGACTTCTGGTCCCAAAATGGCAACCAGAGGGTGGGGCACTTGTCAAGGGCTGGGGCTACCCTTGCAGTCCTTGACAAGTCACCAAAACTCATTAAGTGGCCCTCCAGCTGAAATAATTTCCCAGCCCTGGTCTAGGGGCTACTTGAAGTCAAATTCTTCTGTAAGCTCCTTTGTCACTGCATGGGAAGTTAGGAGGGTCTACCACTCTAAGCAGTAGCATCACTAGGAGTGGATAAGCAGCCCTGGGTACCAGTGGAGGCATGAGAATGGTGGCTGCTGCTGCCAGTTCACCACCTTTGCTTCAGCTGCTGCTGCCAACCAGAAACTGCTTGTTAGGACTGTTTCCATGCTTATTCCACAAACTGTTCAGGAGGTGAGTGGGATCATGGATTCCTTTTCTTCCTGTCCATTTTGAGATCAGAAGTAGGAAAGTTTTGGAGACTTTTGTCTTCCATAAACTATGAGGACTAACTGTTTTGTCCTACTGAAACCCTGCACTTTGTGTGCTTAAGTACAGGCAGGTGCAGTCAGGCAAGAGGGTTGTGACGGCTCCTGTCAAGTTGTCCTCCAGAATTCTTAGTCTGAAGTATTTTGCTTGAGGATGTTTAGCCCCTACTCCCCTGCAATGGCTTTTATTTCTGCTATTACTAAGCATTAAGGTTTTGGTGTGTGTTTGCTTTTTTCTGTACTTCCTTGTTAATAATTTATTTTTATTGACTAAAATATAGTTGGTGTTTGAACACAGTTTTATTTTGTTTGTATATTTTTATCACATAAAGTATTTCTCAGGCATTCATCCCTGGGCCATCGGGGCACCAATAATGCTTTCCATATTCAAAGCATTTTTAAACCAGCTGAGCCTTTCAGCTGGTGCAGTTGAGGAACAATGCTGTCTCTTGCGTTCTTTCTGTGGGGTTGTAGAGGGCCACAGAGAGATTCTTGAAGGGCCTGAATGTTTCAGAAGGGCTGAATACCCATAGATACCACTGACTTCAGTTTGAGGTATGGGGGCTTGTTTGTTTTTAAATATTGCACTATAACTACTAGGATTACAATTCATTATTGCCCAATTTCCTATTTGTGTTAAATGAAGATCAGCTAGATCACTGTCACTAGCTAGACATACTATGACAGCTCACAGCATTGATAGACATACTATAACAGCTCATAACATGTACTTATGGAAGCTACAGAAAAATGACCTTACAGCTAAAGAGTAAAAACAAAGGCAGAATACATTTCCTCCTGATCCAAAAGCAAGCTGAAACATTATGATTATGTTCAGAAGAGGGAGGAAGTCCACACAAACATTAACCAGTTTATTACAATATTAAAAATGATTTCCATAATTATGCAAATAGCACTTCTGAGAGAACCATCAAAATGGATGAGTAAAGATAATGCCTTCCAAGCGTAGGCAAGTACAGATTGTCCCAACTGTCATGAAGTTTCACAGAAATGTCAGGACTAGAGCAAGCTCCATATCTGTACCTGTACGTGAGGTTCCTGAAATGATCAGCAGTGAAACTTCACTGCCAGCTTGTGACATTTCTCTCATACGAATAGACTTTAAAACTAATGTACTGTACACATTACACCAAACTCTGGAAGTCTGGGTAGGAACTCATGCTCTATATAGATTGCCTGCTGACCATGTGTCTCACAGCTTGACTATGAGTATTAAAGCTACCATTTTATTAGCCAGATGTTCCATCACCTTACATGTGGGATGTATTTTTCACTTAAGTCAAAGCTGCATTTAAAAACTGCTCAAAAAAGGGAATGTGATGCAAGCTATGAAATCCTATCAGCTACAAAAGGACATTAAATACAAACCCTAAAGCCAGTGAAAAGATGACCACTGGCATAGTCATATTCCTACTGAAATTAAATGTAAAACAACTGCTAACCTCAGTGGCAGCAGGCTAAGACCACCTGATATTACATATCTGGAAATGGCTGACTGCTCGTTGACAATACTTCAGTCACAGGTGCAGGAAATATGAACGTGATTTCTGGAAGAACATGTTTTGAATGTTTCTTTTTATTTCTTCTAGAAACATTTTCCTATGGTTAGCACACACTCTTGCAAAGGAATTTTAGCAAAAAAAGAATAAAGTCTGTGATTCCACACATATTTAGGGACTCCTCTATGTTAGCAGCTCTATTCTGAGGGATTAGAGAGATGACAGTGAAATTGGCTATGCACAAATCGCTGTAAAAATGAACAAGCTAAAACAATTCACACATTTATTTCCATTTTAGGAAACTTTGGTGTTTCTTGGTACTATATACTGAGCAAGCCATAACATGGGTACCTATTTAAATGTGCAAATAGCACAAGGCATTTCCAGGCTTCTGTTTATTCTTAAAGACCCCGCTTAAAATCAAGTGCCTCTTGAGGTTCCTTCTAGAACCCCGTGTGTTTAGGCCGTGCCTGCTTGTTAGTACCTAGAACCTTGCAAAAGCAATTAAATAATCAAGCTGCTGATTGTACATTCTGGCTGCTATTTAAACCATTTAATCCTGGGTTTGTGCTGTCTACTACATAGAGTGGTGAAGCAAGTTGATGTTCAGGTGTTGACTGAGATGGGCTTGCAAGATTAGCAGAACCCCATGCATATCAGCCACTTTCTGGTTGCCAACCAAGTCTACCATATGTACTTTGGACTGTAGCTAATACAATATGCAAGAAACGTGACTGTGTGTCTTTTACATTTTATATATTGGAAATGCCATAGTCCTAACTTTTGCTGTAAGTTTTTTTTATAAGCTCCAGGCTCAACTGCTTTAGGAACACACTTTGGAGTCCATTGTCTTCTTTGACTCTACGTAGTCAATAAAATAGAAGCATAATTGTTTTCTTGTACTTACTCAGTGTACATATTCTCGAACTGCAAGTTCTTTTAGGGTAAATACTTTTGCCTGGTGTCTTTTTGCCTTGATTTCTTCTAGTTTCTTTTGCAAGGATACAAAGTCCTTCCCAAGCTCATATGCCAAAGTGATCATTGTCTCTAGCAATGCGGTATAATACTTATGGCTGGTGCGCAGCTGTAGGCGTAATAAAGCCTTTTCTCCATATTCATAGGCACTTCGTGGGTTCTCCAGGTCTTTGTGACACACAACAATAGCACAGAGTGTAGAGACTATTAAAAGAGGGTTGTGTTTTGTCAATTTTTCTTGCAAAGCAATTGCTTGCACAAGTATTTCCAAAGCTTTAGCGTACTGTCCTCCTCTCAGACACCCATAACCTTCCTCCAGCTCTGGTCTCACGAAGAAGTCTATAAATTTTTTGGATCTCCGGACATATTTCATGGAATACATAATTCTCAGGTAGTCCTTGAAGGCTAATTTTCGCTCATTGATTATTTCCTCTGTGAAGTTACCAGTCAGAGTTTTTTTAGGAAAGGTCACATCTTCCATTTCTTCACTAAAATCCTCCAAAAGATTTTTGTGCAGTTTTTCAAAATCTGAATAACGACGCTCAATGACAGATTTGTTGACATCAAAACTACCTGTCTGGATAACAATGACTTTGTACATCTAAAGCGAGGATAGAATAAAAAATAAAAAGCAGTAAAATTTGAAGCCTTGTTACATCAAGTTATTGTCACACAGCAGCTTCACATTATTTTAAACGTAACTTTGGCTTTTTTTGGATTGGAATTTTGCCCTGGTTTTAGTTACAGAGGTGTTTTGCACTGCTGGAGCTATAAATATGGACAAGGAAGGCCATAATTTGTATCAGTGGAATGTGTGTTGGCTTGAAAGATCTTTGGTAGTGCAAACTGCATCAGTTCAGATCTAAAATGTAGCAGTCTAGATCGTACGTACATTTTGGGCTTGCACTGGCAATATGACATCTGAGACTGGCAATCAATTCCCACCATTAGAGCAGGTTCCTCCAAAAGATAAGATTTATGAGATGGGTGTTGACAAGTCATTTGTTCCCATCCACTAATGTTTTAGACTTTTGAGAGATGTTTTTGCATGAACGTAAGTGTTTTACTTTAATAGGTGATTCAGCACAATGCTGATTGGAGACTTTAATTTGGTAAACTCAATTTGCTCATAACAGTTAAATATATGAAGTAATATGGGGCATTAATGTAACTACTTCTTTCGTAACAAATACAGTTGCTACAATCAATCATCCACAAACTGCATGGATTTCCCAGACCTCATACTGAATATAACATTTATTTCTTGTAATAGTTAGAAATGTTATTTGTAGCTCACATTTCAAGGGATTTCTGAGCATTATTAAGGCTCTGAATAGGAGAGTCCTGGTGGGAACATCTGACATATGCAAAATGACAAGGAGCACTCCAGAGACATTTTTCTCTAACTTATTGTCCTAATATACAAGCCCTGCACCTTTCCAAAAAATTGGTAAAAGAGAATACAACATTTGGATAACAACCTGTTTGCTATCCTAAACCTTTCTCTAAGAACTGGTGGAAGAACATTAGTAACAATTTACCAGTACTCAAAGGTAAATTCATCTCTATTTTGCACTAAATTTATAGTAAAGACAGCTTAATAAACATGACTAAGTAAAAAAGTCCATTAAAGTTGAAGAAGTCTCCTTTGGTTGTGTAAGTCAGTGTAATTCTGTGCCAGTCAGGTGAGCTTTGTCTATTTACACCAACTGAGAGCGCGGTCAATTCACTTCAGTGTGCTTTAGATTAAGTCAGGACACTGTTCATATACAAGCTCATCCTGTTCCCTTTGATTTAAACTGGATTAGGTTTGAGTTTATGGTTTGCTCAAGTCATTTGTTCCCTTTTGCTGGGCACTGGATGTTGCAAAACATCAGTAGAATAAGAACCTGTCTCATTCTGTTGTTGTTCAGTTTTAAGCCTGATAAATCATCATTAAAGCAAGCTTTTCTGAAGCTTCCCAAACCTGAGCTGCCATTGTTCTGATCTCTTTTCATTCATTAACGCTGACATTTTCCTACACTTTGCCCTGCTGATAACAGAGTACACACTATTTACGTATATCCAAAACAATATTGAAAGAGAGCAAGAGAACTGTACAGAACATAAACTGATGATGATTTAAGAAATCTGACTATCAAGGGTAGCTTAGTGAATAATTCACAACTACTAGATGAACTTATGTTCTTCTCTTTGTGGAATGACCATGCAGAAATGGAGATTTCATATAATAAAATCACTCAAATTTGTTCAACATTTTTTTGGTAAAGTAAAACATGTTTTTCATGTAGTTAGTTGCTCGAGTTCTACCATCCTAAGCAAAGCAAATAGTAACTTATTCCTCAGTTTTATTGAAGCTAATGGGGTTACTCAGAGTCTGATAATATTCAGCCTGTGTAAGAGTAGCAGAACCTATACAGATTTAATAAGATCACATGAGCTAAGACATGAAAAACTTTCATTGTATCAAACAGCTGATTACCATTCTAGTAGTATTCTATTACTACTACTGTTCTAAGACTGAAGTTACATATTACACATAGACAGTATTAAATTTGTGTGATGTTACATGGCGTTAAAGTTAGAATGTGCTGTAAGCAGTTGCATGTTTAGAGCTAATACTGTTTCTTGCCTGCACAGCTCTGACTTGCCATTGGAGGGCGTATAAGCAGGGGTGTAGCTATGAGCCAGGACACCTGGACTCTATCCTTGTTTTGGGTAGGGGTAGAAGCTAGGAGAAGTGCATCCTAGGATGCTGGAGGACCACAAATTTCTTTAGGCTGTGGAACAGACTAAAGTTACTACCCTAACATGAGCCAGGTAGCATGGCCCAGAGCTAGTCCTTGCATGAGGTGACATAACTTTGAGGTGCTCAGAGGGCACTTAGTAGGAGTTAATGAGCTTAACATGTGAACATTTGCATTCAAGTGCCCTTAGCATGTTCTAAGTATAACATGTAACTTATCCCTACAGTAGTCCTACTGAACTCAGTAACATGAGTAATATGAGTATTAATAATGTAATTCCAAGCAATTTGATAGTGCTTTCCATCTCTAAAAGTGCTTTATAAAGAAGGTAAGTAAGTGTCATTATTCTAATCTTACAAGTAAGGAAATTGAAACACAGGTTATCACTTGGCCAAGATAATCCAGACTGCGAGGCTAGCATCATGACTGGAAATAGAACTCTGGTTTTCCAGATTATCAAAATTTGACTTGGTTCACTTAATATTTACAGTCATTCAGAATATGAGAAGTGTAGGGTTAGAAGGGACCTTGGAAAGTCTACTAGTTCCCGTCTTCCCTCTTCATGTTTTTTATAACAAATAGGGCAAACTTTGGAGTTCCGTGCATGCAAAAGGATCTATGCCAATACTGATCTATTTGAAAATACAAAGTTTTAAGCTCTGTCTGCATCAAAGAAGTTTTCACTTGTGCCACTTTGGCTCTCCACTGTGGACAGGCTGTGTTGGCACAAGACAGGGTTTACATGAGTATAACCTAGTTCCTTATATTAGCAGAACCTCACTGAAGTATTTGCTTTAATTTTCTTAATACACAAGGAGGAACTTGGCATGTTGGAAAAAAATGTATAATTTTTTTAACTGCTGCAGACTTGATTGTCAAAGGCATTTTAGGGCAAGAATCTGGCAGCTGTGCTCACACTGAGTAGTGTCTTAGTTTGTGAGTAGGTTGCTGCTTGGTGTAAGCAAGGACTGTAAAACCTGGCCATGAGCAAGGCCTTCATGAAAAGACCCATGCTGTGCAGACCCCTCCAGAGTGAATACAAATTAATGATCATGCTACATATTCATTTGGTAGCTTACCACATATTTAGAGAAGTGCTGTTCTACAATTCTGGCTGATGGAATTTCAAAAAGGAGTCTGACTTGTCTATAGCGGCGTTTCTCGTTTCCCCAGTATTCTTGAAGCTCCTTAGTTGTCATTGAAGAGTGAGGGCTCAGGGCCTCACTGGTATCTGAAACAATATGCTTAATATTTCATACTACAGCCAGTGTATTTGGGGAAAAAAAAAACCTCTTGTACATTCTCCAGGGAAGTAAGAGGATTTTCTGATTCCATAATTGCATTAGTAATATGTATATCACTACTGTAGGACTACTAAAATACATCAGTTGATTGCTAATAAGAACAACTTCTGCACACTTGAGACTACCATACCATTTTGAAAATGGAAAGGAAATATTTTGCCTGCCAAAAGTAACCTTACCTACATGATGGCAACAACTCTGCCTCACAAAAAACACAACCGGCAAAACAATATACATAGGTATAATTTAGCTGGGTTGCAACTTCAGGTACAATCTTGAGAGAGAGATGATATATGTAACTTGCACTCAGTCAGGAGAAGCCACAGGAAACATGACTCATTCACACTTCTCCCTAGTAAAGCACAAACATGGGAAGCTGAGGTAGTCTCTCAGTAGCCTATATCAGCAGCTCTTCAAATTCCTGCAGTCAAGTAGATGGTTTGTCTGGCGAGTAGGTGGCTGGACCTGCAATCACACCCTTCCTACCCACTCCAAGGGGGAAGGGCCATGTAACTATTAAAGGCAAGAAAGAAAAGTTCTTACTGCTCCTGCTCATTTGTGTGGAGCTATAATTTTGCCTATGGGGTATAACTGAAGCCAGAATGTCATTAGTTTTACATTACAAATGGAAGATTACTTTGAAGGGAAACTTGGCTCAGCAATGACAGACACATCTCAGCTTTTGGAGATCATTTTAGAATCTGAGCACTTCTGTTGAGATGGGCTATGAGGTAGCAAAGTGGGCAATGCATGAGTAGGACATCATTACAACTGCTGTTTCTCATAGACCAGGGGTGTCAAATTTATCCAGCCACAGGGCTGAATGAGTGGCACAGAACCAATTTACAGGCCAGATTAGATCCCCAGACTGGGCTGAGATGCCAAATCTGTCACGTGTCCTGGAATGGTTGGAGTGGCCAGAGTGGACACTGTGCTCTGGCCACTTCAGGGCAATGCTGTGTAGAGGTGGATGTTGTTTTCTTGGACTTTAGCAAGGCCTTCGATACAGTACCTCATCCTATTCTCATAATTAAATTAAAAGGCTGTGACATAGATTTCATAGACATTAGGGCTGGAAGGGACCTTGGGAGATCATCGAGTCCAGCCCCCTGCCCAAAGGGCAGGAAGTCAGCTGGGGTCATAGGATCCCAGCAAGATAAGCATCCAATTTACTCATGAAGGTGTTAAATGTAGGTGCTGGAACCACCTCCGCTGGCAGACTGTTCCAGACCTTGGGGGCTCGGACAGTAAAGAAATTCTTCCTTATGTCCAGCCTGAAATGGTCTTGCAGGAGTTTGTGACCGTTCGACCTCGTCATCCCTTGGGGCGCTCTGGTGAACAGACGTTCCCCCAGATCCTGGTGGTCACCCCTGATAAACTCATAGGTGGCCATCAGATCACCCCTGAGCCTGTGCTTTTCCAGGCTAAAGAGTCCCGTGGCTCTCAGCCTGTCATCGTAAGATCTGTTTTCTTGACCTCTGATCATGCACGTGGCTCTCCTCTGGACTCTCTCAAGCTTCTCCACATCCTTTTTGAATTGTGGAGCCCAAAACTGGACGCAGTACTCCAGCTGCGGCCTCACCAAGGCCGAGTACAAGGGGAGAATGACGTCCCGGGATTTGCTCGAGAAGGATCTATGGATGCACGCCAGCATTTTGGTCGCTTTACTAGCCGCAGCATCGCATTGCAGGCTCATGTTCATCTTGTGGTCAATGATGACCCCCAAGTCTCTTTCTTCTGTAGTGCTATCCAACGTAGCGCTGCCGAGCCTATAAGGATGATGCAGGTTTTTCCTCCCAAGGTGGAGAACCTTGCATTTATCGGTGTTAAACACCATGAAGTTCTCATCTGCCCATTTGCTGAGCTTGTCCAGGTCAGCCTGGATCACCCGCCTATCTTCTGGCGTGGATGCTTTGCCCCAAAGTTTGGTGTCATCGGCGAACTTGGCCAGTCCACTCCTGACTCCAATGTCCACATCGTTAATGAAGATGTTTACATGGTCTGGTGGGTGGGAAATTGACTTAGCGGTAGCACCCAGAGAGTGGTAGTAGACAAGTCGGTATCGACCTGGAAGGATGTGGGTAGTGGGGTCCTGCAGGGTTTGGTCCTTGGACCCGTACTCTTCAATATCTTCATCAGTGACTTCAAGGTGGGTGTGAAGTGTACTCTGTCCAAGTTTGTGGATGATACTAAATTGTGGGGTGAAGTGCACACTCCGGATGGTAGGGAACAATTGCAGGCAGACCTGGACAGGTTAGAAAAGTAGGCAGTACACAATAACATGTAGTACAACAAGGACAAGTGCAGAGTGCTGCACCTAGGGCACAAAAATATCCATCACACCTATTAGCTGGGAAGTGACCCTCTCAGCAGCACAGAAGCTGAAAGGGATCTTGGAGTCATAGTGGACTCCAGGATGAACATGAGTTGTCAGCATGATAAAATTACCAGCAAAGCTAACCACACCTTATCATGCATCAGTAGATACATGACAAATAGATCCAAGGAGGTGATCCTTCCCCTTATGTGATCAAGCTGCAGTTGGAGTACTGCATCCAGTTTTGGGCACCGTACTTCAAGAAGAATTTTGATAGGCTCAAGAGGGTCCAGAGGACAGCCACTCATATGGTCAGGGCTTACAGGAGAAGCCCTATGAAGAGAGACTGAGGGACCTGGATATCTTCAGCCTCCACAACAGAAGACTGAGAGGTGATCTTGTGGCCACCTACAAACTCATTAGGGGGATGCAGCAAGGGATCAGAGATACTCTGTTCACCAGGGTGCCTCTTGAGGTAAGAAGAAACAATGGTCACAAACTGACATAGAGCAGATTTAGGCTAGATATCAGGAAAAACTACATCATGGTAAGGGTGGCCAGAATTTGAAACGGGCTTCCAAGGGACGTGGTGCTCTCCCCTACCTTGGGGGTCTTTAAGAGAAGCCTGGATAGGCATCTGGCTGGAGTCACCTGGCCCCAGCACTCTTTATTGCCGAGGCAGGGGGTTGGAGTTGATGATCTGTTGAGGTCCCTTCCGACCCTAGCATCTGTGAATCTATGGATTCCTTACTTTACTCACCTTGCTATTTTGATTCAAATCTCATTTTATAGGAGCTAGAAGGATAGCCTAGTTTTTTCTTAAATGTATAGTTTTTAATACTGTACACAACAGCTTTGCAGAAAAACAAGACCAAATTTGAATCTACTATACTACTACTACTAATAATAATAGTGACTGCTTTGGAGATCTTAGCCACAGTTAGTGAACACAAACTTACTTGCTCTTTGTATCACCAACCTCTGGTCCTCTGACTTTGAGAGCCTATCACTGGAATCGAATGGGTCTTTCCATTATCATTTACATTCAGCCCTCAGTCTCTTTGCTGAGACTGACAACAGATAGTAGTCAAACATAGATCTTGTGCTGTATGTGAGATCTTACCTGAGACTAGCACTTTATTTTATATGGATCACTTAAACTAATTTTGATTACTTCTGCATAACTTAGGCCCGAAATAAGTTTTAGGATCAGGATTTTGAAATGAAAACTGTGTGAGAGTGAGAAACGCAGAAAGAAAAAAACTGATATACCACTGTGTTACTGCAGTCATATGTCATTATAACACAAACTTCAGTAGAATTAAAGCAATGTAAAACTGTCATAATGCAGGAATGAATCAGGCACACAGTTCTTAAATAAAATGATCAATAACATTGACTGGGGGCATGGAAAGTTAGTTGAATGTAAGGATGAAATCTAACCTGGAAGGCCAACAGTTTCTGGATTTTCATTGTCTGGTGGAACTGAATTTGCAATTTCAATTTCATTTTCTTCTTCATCTGACTGAGTGATTTCAGAAAATGTAGTAATATCTGTTGAAGTTTCTAACTGAGGTTCTTCTGTTGTGTAGCACTGGTCTCGGTCCATTGCAAAGCTGTCGGAGACAGAATGCAAAAATGTACTTATTATCAAACAAGTTAAGAACTTTAGGAGGTTTATTCAAGGTAATAATTTATTTCATGAAGGTGGGGCTTGCTGTAACTGACTGAGATCCATGAAAAGAATGCCACTGACCTCTTTGAACTCACAAGAACCATAGAGTTCCTATTGCTTTAAATCTAGGTAATTATAACCAAAATTAAAGGGCTATGTGTTCTAGAAATATCAGCAATAACTAGCTGCAAAGGGCTGCTCCTGCTATGACTGAAAGTATTGGGAGCTATTTTGGCAGAGCAGGGCAGGGAGGCTTTGTGCCACTGCTGGGAGCCCCATGCTGGCTGCACAGCCATGGCAAGGTGCCCCCTTCCCACCCAGCAGCAGTGTGGGGCCCAACTCTGTGGCACTGCCGCTGCTGGATGGACAGGGGGCACCTCACTGTGGCAGCGCAGCTGGTGTGGGGTTCCTGGCAGCAGCACCGAATATCCCTGCTTGCTAGTGTGGGGTCCTACCTGCTAGGTGGTGGAGGCCCTGGGGGAAGGGCAGTAGGGCAGGGAGTCCCAAGCCTGCATCAGGCAGCCTGCATCCACCCCTCCCCATCCCCTCAAGAGCTCGACTCCAGATATGCTGCCCATGGGGTGCGGAGTGGCAGCTGGGCTCCAGACTCTACTCTGGCCCCAGCAACTGCCAGGGCTTGGTGCTGCAGTGGGGGGACAGGGGTCTGTGGGCCCTGGTCCTGGTCCCATAGCCCTTGCAGCCGGAGGCACCCTCAGCTGTGGCGTGTGGCCTATATAACACTGAGAGCTGCAAATGCAGCCCACTACAGCAACTAGATTGAGAACCTCTGCTCTAGTGTGTAGGGTAAAAGGCTCGCAAACTTAAAGTAGTGTTATAAATTTTCCATTTTATCTGATGGACATATCATCTCTAGCAATGCCTAGGTAGGAGGAGAACTGAGGCTTCTATTTATTATGCAGAAGCATATTCTACTCATTCCCTTTGCTTGTCTGTTGCAACCTTGTGGTTGCAAGGTGGCTTGTGCCAGATTTGTGAATTCTGTGCCACTAGACTCGTCTTTACTGCATGTTTGTATGGGGAGGTCCTAAAGCTTAAGGCTCCTATACATGTGCATGGAGCCTGCTCTGAAAATCCAGTGCTGGAGCACAGAAACTGACACGCTCCAGGACCCTTCTGTGTCGCGTGTATCAGCGTCCCCAGCGTCTGCGCTGAAAAAACGGCAGCGGGGCACTTTGAGATAAAACATGTTCAATGACCTTTGGTTCAGAGCACCCCACCACCATTTTTTCAGCATGGGGACACTAATACACATGATGCATGACACTTTTAATTAGCATGGCTCACTAATTAAAGTGCCCAGTGACAGGTCCAACATCACATGTAAAAATGCCCACAGAGCCTATCGAGAACTATAGTAATTTCAGTGACAGCTATTTGTACTATCATATTGTTACACTAATAGTGAAAAAATTGTAAGAGCCTCTGGCAACTTCACTGTTGATTTCTGTTTAATTAGTTAGGCAATAGAAACTTTTTGCTCACAACTGGCTGAAGAAAGGGAGGAAAATAAGTAATGTAGGAAAAGTTTATTTTAAAAAAGTACTCTTAATCCTGTCGCAGAATAAAATGAAGAGGGCCTTTTGGAGGAATAAAGAGCTAAGGTATATATGGGAAGTTTGTGTTGATGCAGACTGCTTGGTTCTTACTTCTGTAATATTTATACAAAGTGCTCTTCCTGGGCAGTTGCCGAGAAAGCCTGTTTGCAATACTGGACACAAACATGGGGAAATTCCAACACAGAACTGCTTGCAGTCTGTTCTGTCAATCAGAGTCTGTATGGTTGTAAAAAGGAAAAGCACTTATTTCCCCTGAGGCAGAGGGAGGTAAAGGGGAGCATGTATTCCTTTTCCCTATAGAAAGAACAAGGGGAGTTGTCTTCTCCCTGACAAGGGCAAGCAGCGTTCCCCAAACATCACTTTTCTACCTTAACAGGAGTCTGATCCAAAGCTTGTTTAAACCAAGAAAAAATCTTTGCAATTATTTCAGTAGTTTTTTGGATCCGGTTATTTTGCCCCAGAGAAAACTGTTCCCTGTAGAGGGTTAGCATTTGCAAAGTTTTACTTTTTTTTTAATGGGGATATAAAAACAGGAATCTCAAAACATCAGATTAAATTATGCGATGTAGTTTGAACGTCTGCAACATAAAAGGCCCAAAAGGTTCAATTCAAATTCACTTTTAAAAATGCAAATTGATGTGGCACAGTCATTTTTGTTTAACATATAGAAAATATAGTGCTTAAGATATAGAAACTCTGAAAAGAAAACAGGGCTTGTAATGAACATCCTGAAATACTGAGAAACAGTTGGAATAAAAGTTGCTGCTGTGCTGATAAACAGAAATGAAGTTTGGGCAAATGTGTGTCGAAAAGTAACAGCATTACATATGAAAGACTTGTCTATGATTTTTATCATATTAACAATGCAAATTATTTTAGCTAAAGGTTAGACTATTTACAGTAACATCGAAAGACACAGTAAAATGAAACCAGGTTACACAAAGACAATTGGTTACTCTGATTAAATGTTTCAGTGAATGTTTACTATTATTATATAATAAAATATACAGGAGACTCACCTGTAAATTTCTGAAGGGGTTGCAATGGTGAGGAGGTTGTAGTCTATATTATTTCATGGGAGGTTTTGATTTTCAAAACGCAGAAAAACTTGTCTCTCTCCAACAGGAATGTTTTATATTATACAAAAGAGGAAGAAGGAAGTCGTACTGAAATCTAACTTCCTTATTCAGTTGACTCAGCGTTCAGTGGGTAGTTAGTTCTCTGAAATCGAAAGGGATTGTACCTGCCTTAAGTAGTTCTTTGAACTGGTTGTAGAACAGGATAAGGTCTATTTTCACTGTTGTCAGTAGCAAAACTACATCAGGCTCAAGCAACAACTGGATCAGGTCTCCAATTAAGAGATATAGTTATTACAGAGACAAACACAAAACTTTATGTGCAAGAGAGCCTTATAATAAATGATATTTTATAATACATGAAATTATATATGTACTGATGGCTAAAGGAAAATAATTGGCTTAAAAACAAAGTATACAGTAGAGCTGGTCAAAAACTGAAAATCTGTGTGAAAAATTTTAAACTTTCAAAATGAGGCACAAATACAGTACCCTTAAAATATAGACTTATTACATGGATACAGTTCTGAGTAACTATCTACCTCCATATACACATTCTATCTGTAATAAAAGACAATGCTGACTTGGCCTTAAATTAACTCAGAGTCAGACTAAACATAAAACTTGTGCGCTGGGATAGCTATGTGTAACCCTTCTACAGCAACAGGGCCAAGTTCAATTCTGCGGTATTAAATATATTTTACCTTGGCTCGAATTGCCACTTAGATTACCTGAAAACATTAAATGAATCACTTGGGTGTCCAATAAAACCAACAACCCTTCCCTCGCAAGCAGTGTAAACACAAAATCCAAATGTATTACAAAGAATAAAGAAAAATCAAAAGTGAACACTATAATTGTAAAACACTATAAACTACAAAAAAGTCTATAGGTGGCACCCTCTTGGGGAGGCTTTAGCCATACCCAGGCAGTCTGGGACTTGGGGTTCCCTCATGGGTAGTTCTGGGGGCCTGCACTCCTACACCTGTCCTTTAGCAATGGGCTGGAGAGGGGGGCTCACACTGGAGAGTCCAGTGAGCTGCTCCGTGGGTCTACTGCACCACAGGGAGCTGCTAGACAGCATAGGTCTTTCTGCATTGCAAAGGGCCCTTTGCTGCTCCTTGAGAAGGTGTAATGCTGATCTCCAATTCCACATGGTGGCTTTGAGGGGTTAACTGCAGTTTTCATTAGCTAATGCACCCCAAATTTCTAGTCCTAATCCCAGCTCTGCTGGGGCAACAAACTGCAAGAGAACTCAAAGAAAAACCAGCCAAACAGCAAAAGAGCCTGAACTGCAACCAGCACCAACCACACTGCTTGGTCAGGACACAGAGCTACAAAAGTAACATGTGCTAGGCACAAATCGTGCCAGGCCCCAAGCCAAGCCCAGACATGCAGCAAACGTACAGAGGGGCTCAGCAATACAGCTATGCTGAGACCTAACAACTATGAAACAACAAAAAGGGGGGCCAGGCCAATCTTGGCTTGGGCTTGAACAACTGCACTGCTTGGTTTGGGCATAAACTGCGAAAGGGACAAAAGAAGGCCCAGGCCTATTTCACTGGGCGCGGACTGGGTGTCAAAAAGCCGGCCAGCCTACACAGCACTGAGGCCTGGATAAACAACAAGAAGTGCCGGGGCAGGCTTCACCCTGGCCCAAATCTACCAGCCGAACATATGGCTGGGGGTCAGCCCCACACAAGTGGTCTGAAATGCAACAGCAGAAAGGGCCCAGGCTTACGGCTGCAACCCAGACATGAAGACTCAGCTATCCCACTGTGCTGAGACACTACAATCCCCAACACAGGTCCCTGTTCCTGGTCAGTCTGCTGCAGGAACCAGGTCCCTGTTCCTGGTCAGTCTGCTGCAGGGATTGATAGACCTGCCACAGCGTCATTCAGCTTAAAACCCAGAAAACACAAAAGGGGAAAGAGGGAGATCTCAAGCCCTGAGCCAGGTTTTCTCTCCCTGTACATGAGGCTTTCCCCTCACATGGCTTTAATTTGCTTCTCCAGTGAGGAGTAGGGAGATCCCCTACCTCCCTGAATAGGGAGCAGATTTTTCTGGCTTCTTTTTTGGGGGAAATTTTTTTGTGTTTCAAGCCAAATCAATTCCAAATCCATGAGTTATTCATGAACCATATGTGTCCTTACTACCAGCAAATATCTTCCACCCCACCTGAGGCTTCAGATACTTCCAAATCATTTGGCAGGGATCCTCTATAAAGGCCCAAGCTCAAGGCTTGGGATTTGGATGCCTCTGAATTTTGCTTGCCCTCATATGGACACAGGAGCAAGCTGGGGAGGAGTCTCCCATTTCCATATAGTAGGCATAAAGCCAAGATCTTCCCACTGCAAATGAAAGTGGGAGCTTAGCTATACATTATCTCCAAAGATACTACCCATGCCAGAAAAGCAGTTATCTCCCGTCCCTAGGAAAACCACCTTAGCGATCACAGCATTTCCCCTGCCAGGTAAGTAGCCTTCAGACTTCAGCAGCCACAAGAGGAAACAGAGCTGCAGTCCAGGTGACCTGAAGCTTAAATCTCTTTTCTGACATCATCACTTGGTCGCACTCAAAAGCAGAATTATTTAAACACTGCTAATGCAGACCAATCAATTCAAAGGTGGTCATTGCTCTTGAAGAAGTGGCCAGTCACCAAACTGGTTCCAAAGGTCCCTTGGAGGCAATTTTAGGACAATGGCTTAGACACAATGTTGGGGAGAGGATGTGATCCTCTTTCAGTCCCAGAAAAGGCATAATATGTAACACAAAACCAGAACACACTTTATCACACACAACCCCAAGTGTGTGGGGGTGTTACATATGTTAATTAAGTTTAAAAAATGATCCCTTTAACAGCTAGCTCTATTTAGGCAAAAGCCTTAAAGCAGATGCAGTTTTACTGGCAGTCATTTAGTTTATATACAATTACCTATAGTCATTTAGTGTCCCCATGTTACTCCATGGGAGGAGCGGATTTAAATTATACTGGCAAAAGAAGCCTTCCACTGGCATAAAATGTATCTGCACGTGAGGAGATAGGCCCATTCAGCTCTGAGGTATAGCTGTTTCAGCAAACAGGTACTGTTTTTTAGCACAATGATAAATCCTGATAA
Organism: Crocodylus siamensis; assembly: GCF_052110815.1. NCBI lineage: Eukaryota > Metazoa > Chordata > Crocodylia > Crocodylidae > Crocodylus > Crocodylus siamensis. Next base: position 25,918,555 of record NC_143403.1, read on the forward strand.
TGACAATGGCAAACAGAAATAATGGATTTCATTAAAATTAACAATATTTAATGTCTTAATATGATCAATATTTAATGCATGGTTAATGTATGTGTTTAATGTATGTGGCTTTATCTTGATGAGGAAGTGGTGAGGTAGCGGTACATGTTTCAATGTGTTAAGCAAGATCTACACGCTCAGTTATTTCCTAGAATCATAGAAAAGGTTCTATGAAAAAAATTAAAGCTAAGCAACTCACTTTTAAATAATCTATAGAAATATACACACACAGTTATTATAAGCATTGTTCTCTGAGTAGAAACATTACTTCCAGACTTATCAAAAATAATGATTTGGAAATCGGAAAATTCCACACCAGTCAAAAGCTGCACATCAGTACAACTCTGATTATTAACAGAATAAAAAAATTATATTTCCTTTACATCCCCTCCATTATTAACACAATAAAACAAAGCATATGAAATGAATCAAAGAGCACAAACATGAGATTTTTTTCACGTTTAAGTCAAAACATTTTGTTTACAGGCAGACCTCAGACTTACAACACTATTGATTCCTGAAAACTGCGTCTTAAGTAGGAACGTTGTAACTCGGAAACAATTTTCCCATAGGAACAATGTGGCCACCAAACTCTGGGGATTGGTTCCTTTACCATGCTTGACACAGTTGCCCCCAGCTGGTAAGTCTGTTGTGGTAGGAGAGTCAGATCAATGTCCCCGCAGTACGGGAGTGATTGGGGCTGGTGCTAGGACAGGGGCTGGGGCGCGGGTGGCTCAGCTGGGGTGGGAGGGATGTGGGGAGGGGATGGACGGCTTCCACTGCCGCAGGCCACCAGTCTGGGAGCTGCTTGTCTGGTGGTTCGTCTGGTAGCTCTTGTTGCTGCTCCCACTGCTGGTCTTGGAGGGCATGGGAAGGGGCGTATGCCCCCAGATCTGTGTGGTGGGGGGCGGGGCTAGGGCTGCACTCCAGGTGGGCAGCAGAAGGCACTGGATGTGGGGGCTAGCGTTCCTTCTAAGCTGCCCGGTGTGTGTGGCTGCACAGGCGTGCTCATGCCGTGCTGCCAGGCACACCTGCATGGCTGCACATACCACACAGCTTAGAGGGAATGCGGGTAGGGGCTATGCCCTCCTGCTGCTCACCCATCTGGGGTGGAGCAGAGCTTCTGCATTGCCTACAGACAAGTGGTACACAGTGGCCAGAGCCACCCTGGCCTTCCTGTGTCTCCTGGATGAGCCATGGCTTCGCCCTGCTCTGCCCCACCCTGCCCCAGCTGGGTGAGTGGCAGCCGTGGCAGGGGCAGGGCATGGGGGGGAGTATGCCCCTGGATCAGAGCAGGGCAGGTGGCAAAGCGGGGTCTATGAGTGGGCTGCAGCCACCCTTAAATTCGCTGCAGCTCCTGCCACACACCTGGAGCACAGCCCAGTGCAGCCCCAGCCCCACCTGCCCCACACAGATCCAGGGGCATGTGCCCCCCCATGCCCTGTCACCTGTCACCACTTGCCCAGCTAGCCCCATGGAGATCCAGAGGCACATACCTTCTCATGCCCTGCGTACCGCTTGTCTGGAGGCAGTGCAGCGGCTCTGCAGGAGGCAGGAGGGCATAGCCCTTGCTCCCAGTGCTTTCTGCCACTGGCCCGGAGTGCAGCTTGGTGCGGCCCCGGCCCCGCCCACTCCATGCAGATCTGGTGGCATACACCCCGCCATGTCCTCCCAGACCGGCAGCATGCAGCGGTGGGAGCTGCCCACCTGCTCCCTGCACCCCCCTCCCTGCCCACTGGGCAGCCCCCATTCCAGCCTCAGCCCCAATTGCTCCCTCACTGCGGGGGTCTTGATTTTCTCCCCCACACCCTACCACAACACTTACCAACTGGAGGCAGCTGTGTCCAGCATTGTAAAGTCGAAACCCCATCAGAACCTCCAAAGAGCGTCATAATTTACAAAGGTCATAAGTGCCGTTTGTCATAACTCAGCTAGTTGTAAATACTGCCTGTATTTTAGAAGGCAAGGAGAATGAGGAAAATTTACCTTTCTTATTATAAAAGTTCTTCCAATCTAATTTCAACAGTGCATTTGAGTGAGTTTTTTTTATTTGGTCAACTGAACACTAACACTTTATACATGCACACTAAAAATAGTAATATAATATTCTGTAGCAAGAGAATGTTTACTATATGTTTAATACACTTCACTACTCAAAAATTATGGAAGGTTTTAGTGAAGGAACATGTTCTATCATGCATAGACTAAGGCAAGGATACTCATGCACTGGTTCACTCATGATGTCTTTGGTATGAAAATACTTTCATTGTCTTTGTCTCAAATTCACAGATGAGTGCATGATTGTAAAAGATGCTACACATGTACCTACCTACCTATACAGATATAAATGGTACGGCATTACTGGGGAAATGGATTGTTAACAGCCGTATAGTCCAATTAATGTCAATCAGGGTACCACAACATCCTGGGGTACTGCAAGATCCTTTTAAGGGTGCTATACAATATTAACAGTTAGATGTGCAAATGCCTGCACATCATTCACGGGATAAACCCAGAGATTTCAAATAAGAATCCATAGTGTCAAAACATTCTGACCTCTTAAGGTCTTTTTCAGTTCTTTGCAACAGAAGAATTGCTCTAGTATTTTTCCATAGTCAAAAAACAAGCAAAAGATAAGAGTTGACATTTTCCAAGGGGTGCTTTGAGTCTAATAAGGTTGAGAACTGCTACTGTAGTCAAAAAAGCTAGATACAGACAGTCAATTAGCCCAAGGCTGAATCAATTCAGTCTTTGCAGGTTAGTCTAAACTGCACAGATTAAATTGAAACAGAAGTGAGCAAACATTTACTTTTGATTCAGGAAATGAATTCACATGCCTACAGTGGCTCAGGCCAGAAGCCAGGGGCACTAGAGCATGGCTCTCTGGCTGTGTGTTTGCTTCCTCTTCCTCCTGCCCCTGAGGTCTCTGGGATTTGCAGTCCAAAATTACAGCAGCAGGACTCTGCAGTGTTGCTCATCACTTCCTTTTCTTGCTTCCAGGTGGCTGTGGGATTTGTAGTCCATAGTGGCAGCCAGTAATAAGTTTGAGTGGGGGAAGAGGTGTTTAATCCCACCCCCAGACCCAGCCCCCAACTGGTGTTTGCTTGGGGGAGGCAGTCCCCCTACCTCCCATAAACTGGGCTGCATCCTCAGCCAGGCTTGCTGCCCACCATCCCTAGTCAGCCAGCTCTCACTGTTCCACCAAGGGAGCAGAGGGGCAGGGCCAGCCATGCTCTCTGGTGCAGATGACACAGCCCAGACCAGGGCTGGAAAGCATGCTGGGATGATGGGGGACTCTGATTTAACTTGAACCATGAAGGACAGAAGATTCATAAACCAGTTTGACCAAAATCAGTTAAGTCTGATACTACTGTTACAGGGAAGGGTGACCAACTCCCTGCTCTACTCGCTAACTCACCTGCCATGTCTTTGATGGGACAAAAGAAGATTATTAATCCTGTGCAGAGAAATACCAGCTGGACTTCCAGTGCTTAGCTAACCCAGACATAGATTTTATTGTGCTCATTCCCACCCAGCCAGCTACCGACTCAGAGACCCATATGGTGGCAGAGGGGAGATTTTTGGTACAAATCAAGAAACAAAGTAGGTATTTGGGAGCTGCCATGTTCCCAACTCACAGTCTCTTTCCCTTTTTTTTCTTCTAGGTCCTGCACAGTTCAAGCTCCCTGTCATCTCTCTCAGTGCCACCAGCCCTGGTAAGTACCTGATGCTGGTTCCCTCATCGACATCTGTTTCACATTGACTAAGCCCACTGCATCTCGTGAAGCATGTCCCTCTCCAGTTCCTCACTGGCTGTATCTTCCTCCTAGGTAGCCCTGGGGGCAGCTTCTTGTTTCAGCTACTGGGTTTTTATCTGCACCGGCTCCCACCTCCGCGCTAATTTCTTTAATTCCTTCCTGCTGGGACATTCTTCACAGCTGGCAGTGCTTACGGCTGGTTGCTTGTTGGCACCCCACCTCTGTCTTTGGTGGCTGTATTCCCCTCCATTCCACAAAGTAACAGGGTCTACTAGCACCTGTTACAACTACATTCACCCAGGTTTATCTTAAATCAGTTTCAGTCATTTTGAAACTAGTTTATGTGCACTGAGCTTCTGTTCTGTTATAGGTTTAAACCAGTTTCTGATTACTTAAACCGGTTTATGTGTAAGTTCTGTCCCTAGCCCAGGAATTCAGTGCATTAAAAATAGCTTCCTGAAAAGATGTTGAGTCTATCGCATCCTTTTTGTTGGTGGGATGTGACATCCACTCTAGGAAAAAAAAATCTGACAGTTTCTTTGGGGCTGATGTGGGAGAATGAGCTGCCATGTGAGAGCATGCTTATGTCAAAGATCATGTTAGTCACACATCCATAGATTATCAAATCAGAAGGGACAAGTGTGATCTAGTCTTATTTCTGGGTAATATACAGTATAGGATTTCTCTGAATTAATTCATATTTGAACAGCTTTTACTGCAAGTATCTAGCCTTGATTTATAACTTTCCAGTGATGGGGAGCCCACCATGATCTTTTGTAAGTTGTTCCAATGGATACTATTCTCTTTATTAAAAAATGTTTACTTTGTTGTGCTGTCTTTATTGTCCTGTACCCATTTGGGAGGGTAATACACATCTGATTTATCCAGTCAGTTGGGTTTAACAATTCCAAATGAATAAATATATAGGGTAGTAGGTACCAGGTTAAAATAGCCTCAGAGAAACAACTTGTCTATTTTGTGACTACAGTGTAGTTCACTGAAGACTCTACCTTGCTGTAATGGGCACATGAAGTTATCATCAGGCTTGTATTTTGAGAATACTTACCAAAGCTGTCGAACACCCAGACTTAGTCATCACATTCATGGCTGTGATATTTGTATTAATAAATGCCTCAGTAAACATGACTTCAAGTGACCTGATTGTCGTATTGCTTCTTTTTCTTTTTATGGATCAAACTGTGTACCTAATCCGTGTATACCTTACCTCATGATTCAAAAAAGTTTAAGTGACAGGATAAGCAAGATGCAGCAGAAATGCCTAACACATTTATAGGAATTCTATTTTATAACAATATTGATATATAAGCAGTGTTCTGAGATGCTTCTTCCAGATTTTTATTCTCTTTTTCTACCTAAATGTGTGTATGGATGAAACTATGATGAGCATGTGTCAAACTACAGTCCTGGTACAGAAGAAAAATATATTTTGTATTAATTTGCATACTGTTTAACTGCATGGTCAAATTTGACTGTTTCTTTAAATCAGTTAATATTGTAAAAACAATAATGTTGTGTGCATTCTTTTACCAAGAATGTGTTTTAAGAAACTTACTTAAATCTATTAAGAAAAAGTATATTCTTGAGTCAATGTTAAAAAAAAGAAAAGACCTTCGAAGTGAGAGTAGCTTAATAGTGCATCCACTTTAAAGACTATACTGCCAAATATCTATGGCCACTTTACACTATTGGAGCAGTATAAAAGGGGCTTAGTGTAAAAAACAACCAGGTTCTTTGTCCCTTCTGTGATAGCTTATGAAAGTATGCAGGCTTATTAGGCCTGTAACAGCAAATTATTAAATTTAGTCTCAGCAGGGAGCATAGATTTTCTACAAGAAGTAACTTGGTAATTTTTCCTCCCAAAATATCTAAGAGTAGAATACATAATATAGTGGGCTGCAATTATTTTTTAAATATTCAAGTTGGTTTTGAATTTTTGAGGTACTAATCAGTGCATGCAGTGACTACTTTCTAAGATTTTATAGGTTTCAGTGTTATGAATTTAACAAGTTATTTTTCTTTTCAAATGTGATTATGATATACTTCAGTTAATATTTATATGGAGTTCCTTGTATAAATTGTAAATCCCATGAAATTTGGTATAATAGGATTTAGAGTAGACATAGTGATGTATCCTATAGCACTACAAAGGGAACACTCATTAGGAAAGAAAATTCTTCTGCTTAGTATGGATAGCCATCTTGAGGATTAACAGAATACAATTTGTTTTTATGGAGTGACCTTTACTTCCAGCATAAAAGCAGAGCAGGGTGGCACCTTTAGGACTAACTAATTCAGAAAGGCATAAACTTTCATAGGCTACATCCTACTCAGTCAGATGCTACAAAGAGGCATAGCAGCTGACATCATATAACATTATAACATCTGACCAAGTAGACTGTAGCCTATGAAAGCTTACATCTTTCTGAACAAGTTAGTCTTAACCTGCCACTCTCCTGCCTTCTGCCTGATTTCAGACTAACATGGCTAATTGCCTTTCTCTTCTAATATAGATGTGATATTATACCCAAATCTTAGTGTATGCAAGTTTTTGTTACGTAAACATGACTTTTGGAGTTGCATATTCACCCAGTCTTATCTGTTCTGTAATAAATGCAAAGTTGTGAAGAAAATAGATTTTCCTCAGCTGATCAAACTTATTCTGGGTTCTGTCATGCAGGCTAAGTCCTTTCCATCTCATCTATCTTCAACAGTAATAAAAAGCCCTTACTTGCATCCTCCCATCTTTTACCAAAAGGAGCAAAGGTGCAATATTTCAGTTTATAACTTTTCAGTCCACAACTATGTTCTCAAGCCCTGATTCTGGACTGCAACTCAGGTATTTGTTTGCTGTGTGATATCTGCTGTCTTCTTTGGATTCTAGAGAACATTGGAGTAGAACACTACCTGGTGGGTGCATCTACATATGAGCTTTACTGTGGAGTTGAGTAATTAGCTCTGCAGTAAAGTGTCACCATCTACACATGTGCTGGTATTACAGTGCAGTACTGTTGGGGACAATATCTTATGGTGGAGTCATTTACTGCACAAGAAATGCATGTGTAGATGGTGACTAGGACCACAGCAGTCTGAGCTGGGGCAGAGGAGCCTTGCACTGGCAGCAGGCTTAGCAGGTCAGCCACATGGCACTGCAGTTTTGGCAGTCTTGTGCCTCAGCCAGCCCATCCACTGCCTGATGCCACCACCCAGAGCCTGGAGTTCACCCTGCAGGACTGCTGCCAGTCCAGGGCTTCTCTGCTCCAGCTCAAGCTGTTGCGGTCCCAGAGGAACGTGAAGACACTGTGCTCAGGATCAGCTGACTACTGTGTGGACTGTGCTGAAGTTTAGTGAGCTGCATTCATAGCTCGTGCCGATGTACCCAGTTTAAACTAAAGAAACTTTATGGGCTGTTGAAACTAATGTGTGCAGCAGGTATTACTAAAATCTCTCTATATATGCATATATATTGATCAGCCGAGGAAAATATATGTTCTTTACAAGTTTACATTTGTTTCAAAATGGATAAGACTCAATGAATATGCAACTTCAGAAGTCATATCACACACTAATACCTGCTTCACACGTGTGTGTGTGCGCGCGCGCGCGTGTGTGTATGTGAGAAAGAATGTTAAGGATGCAAAGTCAAGCACTTACGAGTTAGGAAAGGGTCAAGCTAATTTGGCCAACTTGTGCATATATAATATGATGCAGTCTTTCATTACTTGATTTTATACATGATAAGTTTTTGTAGCTTCCTATATTAATTAAGAACTCATTGTTGGAAGCAGAAGGCTTGAGAAATGGATGCTGTTTTATAAAGTGTCAAGGAAAGCAATTATTTAACGCCCCACTTAAAAACAAACCTGTGGTTTTAAGAAATGAGCCATAATTTGCCTTTAAAAATGTCATGGGATCTGTATGTATAAAAGGAAACTATATATATAAAAGCCATGTCTATATAAAATAGAAACTTCATATGTAACTCTGCGTGTGTGTGTGTGTGTGTGTGTGTGTGTGCATACACATATGAATATAATATGAATACTATTGAAAGATAGCCTTTCTGCTAAAGTATATCTTCTATTTATGGGCTCATTCCCTCATTCATTATTTATTTATTTAGGAAGCTTCCACTATATATATAACACTGATGTTAACTGTTTAAAATAGAACAGCATTCATATGACAATAATGGCTCAGTTAAACAGCTGCTATATTTGGATGTTATTAAAAAATTGCATATAATAGTGTTATTTATATTTGCATTGCCTAAGAGTTCAAAGTATTTTTAAACTCCATATTAAGAAAAGAAGTTCAGTGAACATACAAAAATTACATGGAAGTAAATTTGTAATGGTTAATTTCTGAACGTGGAGAAGTTTTGATTGGAAAACGTGCTGCTGGAAAGCACTGACAAGTCTGCACAAGACTTCCTTTAAAGAATGTTATGTGCCTTTGAAGCAGTATATTTATCTAATGAGCAGATGTGGCTGTAAATTTCCTGAATAGAAAAATAATTACCCCACTAGAGTCAATGGAAATCTTTGTCATTGATCAGGCCTGTAAATCACAAATTATGCTTATTATAGGCTATCTAGTATGCAATATAAATTGAATCCTACATGAGGAAAATGAATAATTTAACAATATCTCCTTATAATTTTTCCTATTATTGAAAATTCAGATATTTCTGTGTATTAGGACATGTAGCATGTTCTCTCATTACTTAATCAATAAACTAAAACTTTATGTTTTATCATCATGTGTTAAATGAACATTTTCATCAAGCTGCTGGCCCACCTCCACCCTCCCAGTTGGGAAAGTACCAGTCTAACTGGTCTGTGTATAGGTTAAGTAACTGAACATTCATGTAAATTATTTAGTATCGGACTGTATGCAAATAGGATAAGGACAATTCTAATGCAACTTTATGGGGAAACTTAATGCTTTTACATCTCCAGAGTTCTGGTCATCTGGAGTAAAATATTTTTCCAATGGATGCCTATATTTACAACACAATGATTGAGCCATATGTACAGTGCACACAGATTCATTACATAACTTGGATGTGTAACGTGAATGCAAGGACTGGTGAGTTAAATGCTTCCATGAAGGACCATGGATAATTAGTCACAATGAATTATAACATATGCAATGGATATGTGTGGACACACATGTGTGGTCTTTGTGTATCCAGTGAACATTCATGTGCTTGTGCTGTTATTTCATGTTGAATGAGCTATATCTGCACAGCCCCATTGGTTCAGCGTGTGTCTAAGGCAGGGGTGGGCAAAATGTGGCCCACCAGGCCATTCTATCTGGCCTGTGGGGCCCCTAAAAGATTTAGAAAATTAATATTTATCTGCCCTAGGCTGCCTGTCGTGGCCCTTGATGGCTTGCCAAAACTCAGTAAGCGGCCCTCTGCTCAAAATAATTGTCCACCCTGGTCTAAGGTAACTTCAGGCATGATCACGTTGGATCAAAGTTTGTGGGATTCAAGATATGTGTGCCCATCTTGGATCACTGTAATGCAGAGGCAGGCAATTATTTTGCCTGGAGGGCTGCTTAACAAGTTCTGGCGAGCTGTTGAGGGGTGGCAGGGTAGCCCCACCCCTTGACAAGCACCCTGCCTCCTGGTCACCATCTTGGAACCAGAAGTCCCACCCTTAACTTCTGACCTTTGTCACTGGAAGTCCCTCCCCTTTCCCCTAGAAGTATTCCTTTTGGGAAGGGGGTTTGCCATCTTGGAACTGGATAAAAACAAATTATTTACTAAAAATCAAACATCTGTAACAACATATTTTATTTTTCTTTACAAAATATATTTTGTCCTGATTTGTGTGGCTGGGGGTGTGTGTGGGGGTATGTGTGGTTTATGCATGTAATAGTGAGCGGCACTACCCCAGAGGTGTGCTAGTATGCATGTGGGGGGTGTGGGAGAGCGTGTGGATGAGTGTGGTGTTTCTGGGGGGGGGGGGGTGTGGGGAAGGGTGTGGTTGTGGGGTTTGGAGGAGGGGAAGGTTTGAAGGTAGTGGGGAAGGTAGTGGGGGTGCATGCATGGGAGCCCCTGCATGCACCCCCCTGAGCCAGTCAGCCCCTGCCCCTATTCCTGCCTTGCAGCAGCCCAGAGCCTATGCACCCTATGCCACCTATCACTGCCAACAGTGCACAGGCCCAGTGTGGCCTGTGGCCACTCCGCACCACCCGGCCATGGTGTCCTTCTACCCTGGGCATGCAGCAGGGCTGGTGCAGCTCCTTCTGGCTGGTCCCAGATCTGCATTAGCGACGGGGACGAGTGCGCCCATCCCCAACCCCATGCCAGCTCTGGATTTGCCTGTCTGGGCTAAGCAATGGCAGCAGTGGCTGGGCAGAAACTATTGGTGGTCATGGGGGGAGAAAGCAGCCCACCCACCATGCCACCACTGGGCAGTTCTTATTGCAGCTGCCCAGACCACGCACTGTGCTGTGCCAGGCTGCTGTGCGGCTCTGTCACCACCGCCTCTGGACTGCTTTGTGCTCCAGGTGGCTGCACCAAAAACTAGCTGGCAGCATCGAGGGGGTGAGGCTGCTTTTCCCCCACACCAAGCAACAATTTCTGCCTGGTTCCACCACTGCAGCTGCCACTCAGCCTGGAGGGCAAGCCTGGAGCTGGCACTGGGGCCCAGGCTCAGCAGCAGAGTGGGGGAGAAACTGCTACTCAACATGGGGTAAAAGCAGCCCCTCTCCTTCCAGCTGCTGGCATTTCCTGGTGTAGCCACCCAGAGCCTGTGCAAGGCTACCATGTGTCTGCTCTGCACTGCTAGCACTGCCCTGTGGGGCAACACAGAGGCAGTGGTGATGTGGCGTAGAGGCAGGGTAGCCCAGCGTGAGTGGCTACACCTGGAAGCACTGGTGGTGGCAAAAGGGAGGGGTCACTTTTGCCCTGTGCTAAGCAGCAGTTTCTTTCTTACGCTGCTGCTGCTCAGCCTGGAAAGGCAAGCCCAGAGCTGGTGTGGGGCATGCAGGGTCAGGGCTGCGTGCACTGGTCCCCACTGCTACTGTGGGGCTGGGGGCAGCTGCAGTGGCAGCCAGAAGGGGCTGCTGCTGCTGAGGCTGCCTAGAAAGAAAGTCCAGTTATGGAGCTGCCCCAGCCCTGCTGCTTGCCTGTGGGGCAGCAGGACGTGCAACAGCCAGGTGGTGCCTTGGTCAGGCAGTGTCAAGGAACCACTGGGCCAGACAAGGTGCACCTGCGGGCTGAAGTTGGTTCCAGGGGGGAACCAAAGCGCACTTGTAGGCTGAGGGACATGGGACTCTTCAGCCCAGTGAAGAGAAGGCTCAGGGGGGACTTGGTGGCTGCCTATAAGTATATAAGGGGGGTAGCATTAGGATCTGGGAGAACAGCTGTTCACCAGGGCTTCCCAAGGGATAGTTTCATAGTTTCTAGGGTCGGAAGGGATCTGAGCAGATCATCTAGTCTGACCCCCTGCCATGGCAGGAAAGATTACTGGGGTCAAATAACCCCAGCAAGGTGTTTGTCTAACCTCCTCTTAAAGACCCCCAGGGTAGGGGCCAGCACCACTTCTCTTGGAAGTTGGTTCCAGACCCTAGCTGCCCTGATCGTGAAGTAGCACCTCCTGATATCTAGCCTAAATTTACCCTCTGCTAGCTTGTGACCATTATTCCTGGTCACTCCTGGCAGTGCTCGGGGGAACAGGGACTTCCCCAGTGCCTGCTGATCCCCCCTGACTAGTTTGTAACAGGCCACAAGATCCCCCCTCAGCCTTCTCTTTTGGAGGCTGAACAGGTTCAGGTCCCGTAGCCTCTCCTCATAAGGCCTGCCCTGCTGCCCCCAATCATACGAGTGGCCCTCCTCTGGACCCTCTCCATGCTCTCCACATCCCTCTTGAAGTGTGGCACCCAGAACTGGACGCAGTACTCCAGCTGTGGCCTGACCAGTGCCACATAGAGGGGGAGGATCACCTCCATGGACCTGCTCGAGATGCATCTGTGGATGCACGACAAGGTACAGTTGGCCTTCCTGACTGCTTCCCCACACTGCCGACCCATGTTCATCTTGGAGTCAATGATGACTCCAAGATCCTTTTCTGCCTCTGTGCTGGCAAGAGGGGAGTTCCCCAACCTGTAGGTATGGTGCCGGTTGTTCCTCCCCAGGTGCATCACTTTGCACTTGTCAGTGTTGAATCCCATCCTGTTCTCATCCGCCCACTCTTGTAACCTGTCTAGGTCCGACTGTAGCCTATTGCTCCCTTCTAGAGTGCCCACATCCCCCCACATCTTAGTGTCATCAGCAAATTTGAACAGGGTGCTTTTTACCCCCTCGTCCAAGTCGCTGATGAAGATGTTGAACTGTGCGGGCCCAAGGACGGAGCCCTGTGGAACCCCACTGCCCACATCCCTACAGGCTGAAAATGACCCATCCACCATCACTCTCTGGATGCGGCCCTCCAGCCAGTTGGCAACCCAATTGACTGTGTGGGTGTCGACAGCACAGTCCCCCAGTTTCTTAATGAGAACGGGGTGAGAGTCAGTGTCAAAGGCCTTCCAAAAGTCCAGGAAGACTATGTCCACTGCTACCCCTGCATCTAATGATTTGCTTATCTGATCATAGAAGGCCACCAGGTTGGTCTGACAGGACCTGCCACTGATGAACCCATGTTGGTTGCCCCTAAGCATGAAATCCCCCGCTGGCCCCTCATGGATGTGTGCCAGCATTATTTTCTCAAACAGCTTGCCTAGGATCAAAGTAAGACTAACTGGCCTATAGTTTCCTGGGTTCTCCTTCTTCCCCTTTTTGAAGATGGGAACCACGTTGGCCCTCTTCCAGTCCTCCGGCACCACACCAGAGCACCACGAGTGCTCGTAAAGCTGGGCCAGGGGTCCTGCAATGACCTCTGCCAATTCCTTTGGTACTCTAGGGTGGAGATCGTCCGGACCAGCTGACTTGAACATGTCCAGTCCCTCCAGAAGCTCCCTAACTAGTTCCTCACTAACTTTTGGCCCAGGTGTGCCTCCCCTGGGGCCTGAGGGGGGGCCCAGTGGGGGGGTGGCTGTTCTGGTCCCTGCTTAGGAAGATGGAGGCAAAGAAATCGTTAAATATGATGGCTTTATCATCTAGGATAACTAGGTCTAATGGACACAAACTTCTAGAAGGCCGATTCAGGCTTGGTATAAGGCCAAACTTCTTTACAGCTTGAGTGCCCAAGGTCTGGAACAGACTCCGCCCAGAGGTAGTGCAAGCACCTACTCTAGACTCATTCAAAAGGTATTTGGATATTTATTTTGCTGGGATCATTTGCAGACTTCCTGCCTCTGGCAGGGGGGCTGGTCTCAATGATCTCATGAGGTCCCTTCCAGCCTGTAATGTCTATGAAATCTATGAAAGGGAGCAGACCAATCTAGGGGTTCTTGGTGCTGGAGGGTGGGGTGGGTGAATTGAAGCCACCCACTGAGGCGGAAGGGGCTCCACTATACCTGCCCCACCTTCTAGCAGGTGCTGAAACCCCCCACAACTGAAGTCTTCCTGCTCCCTTTCTCCCTTCCCATTCTGAAAAAAGCGACAGACTGCCAGACAGCGCAGACAAAACTTACAGAAGACAGTCTTATTTTGAAAGGTCATCTCACCCCCCTCATGCAGTAAGGGTTCAGATTTTCACTCAGTCGGACATTTTTGAAGCTGTCTGCATCTATACACTTGTGTTTGATCACAGCTATAGACCACTTTCTGTGGCCAGATCGGGTGAACATTTCCTGCACCCAAAAGGGCTAGATGGCCTGCCCCTTGGAGCCTGGTTAAGACGCTGGGCACATGCTTTCATAGGCACTACAGGGGTCATACATGTGGAGGCACTGCCACTTCATAATTTCTATATGCATCTTGCAATAACTAGCATTTCCTCCAAAGTTTCAGTCCCTGCGATTAAGTGACAGTTACGTTTATTAAAGTAGGCTTGCAGCTTGGCAGCTGGTAAGCACATCAGAGTGACTCTTAAGTCATCTCAAGACCCATCAATGAGCCAAGGTAAAGATCACGCTCGAAACAAGGGGTTGCTTCTGCCAGAGACGAGCTCGAAAATAAAAATTCAAGGATCAGAACCGAGAAGGTGCATAGGGACCAGACCTGGGGCAATCTGACCTTTCACACAGAGGCTTGAGGAAAGGGCCATACCCTATAGAGCTGTGCGAAATTTCTCCGGCAGTTTCGTTTCGACACTGTTTTGACTTGTTTCGAGCTCGAAACAGCAAAATTGAAATGAAACGGAGACCTTCGAAACAGCCTTGAAACAAAATGAGGCAAGTGAAACACTCCGAAATTTTTAAAACGTTTCGAGTTTCAAAGCTCAAGCTGGGCTTGCTTGCAGGGAAACAGAAACTAAAGTAAGGAGAGGAAGGGGGAAGAGTGGGGGGTGGAGTGGGGTGGGGTGGGGTGGGGTGAAGGAGTGCTTTCATTGTTGACTGTGTAGCTGGCCAGTGGCTGTCATCCTTTCCTGGGGTCCCTTCCAATCCCAGTGCTCTGGGGACGGGATGGAAAAACTGCATAAAAGATAGCATTGTTTGAACTGCCCTGTTTTTTGCTTTGGTGTCAGTTAAGTGAGGGTGCACCTTAACACACAGTGTCACCCACCTATGTCATGAGTTTTGCCTGTAGGCAGCTAGAGGTGCAGGGCCCTAGAACCCCTGCACCGATCTCCTCGACAGCTGGCAGGCTTCGTGGCCACAGCAGGGCCTAGCAGGCCTTCAGTTTTCACCCCCTTGTGCCCCAAGACAGACACAGTCCTACAAACACCCCCCATGTCATGAGTTTTGCCTGTCAGCAGCCAAAGGTGAAGGGCCCCAGAACCCAGAAGCCCTGCACCTTTCTCCTTGACAGCTGGCAGGCTTCGTGGCCTCAGCAGACCTGCAGCTTTCACCCTGCTGTGCCTTAACCCACACACGGTGTCACCCACGTCACAAGTTTTGCTTGTCAGCAGCTTGAGGTACAGTTTCCCCCAAACCCCTGCACCTAGCTTCTTGAAACATGGCAGGCTTTGTTGCCTCAGCAGGGGCCACCACCCCTGCAGTTTTGACCCCGCTGTGATGTGAGTTTTTTTCTTTCAAGATTTCAGGTGCAGTTTCTCTGAACCCCCTGCACCTATCTCCTTGAACCTTGGCAGGCTTCATGCCCTCAGAAGGGGCTACTGTTCCTGCAAGTTTCATCCAAATCAGGCCAGAAACAACGAAGTTATAGGCTGTTTCAAGCTTCCCCATTATAACCTATGGGCGAAACAGTGTTGAAACAGCGAAACTGTTTCAACAACATGAAACAGAACAGCGGTTTCGAATCTAAATGAAATTTGAAAGAAACCCTGTTCTGTTGAAACAGAACGGTGCCATTTTGCGCAGTCCTAGTACCCTGTGACTGAATAACTAAGGGAAGAGGGCAGGGTTTGAATTAGGACAGAGCTGGGGGGACACATGCCATGAGAGAGGAGGCCCCCCCCCCCCTAAGATTTGAAAATCATAACCTGGGGGGTCTCTGATTTTATTAAGGCAGCCTGATGGGCAGCCCAATCTTTTTTGTAGACCCCCCCAAGAGTCAAGTCTCCTTCCAACCCTGGAAGAGGGATTTGGCAAGTGCTGGGGAGGGGCCTGGGTCCACCAGGCCACTGCACTGGTGACAAGGCCCCGGCAGGTGGGCTTTTAGGGGGTCAGGGAGCTCCATCCTCCTCCGCTCCCCGCTGGAAGCTCAGCTCTTCTACCCCTCCACCCCCGACGGCCAATGGCCAGAGCGTATATCGGCTCAGGGAGCCAATGGAATCAAAGCACCCTCTTCTTCCCTCTCTGCCCGCCCTTCGCCTCGCTCCCGTCCCCGCCGCAGCCAATCGGCAAGCGAGCATCCAAGGGCTTGGCCAATCCGCCCGCTCGGATCGATTTCCCTATTCCCTTCTCTTCCCGCCTCCTCTTGCGGCGCAACGAAGCTTGCTGGAGTGGAAATCCCCGAGTCGGGCCCTCCCGTGACAACGCTGTCCGCCAATCGGGAGGCAGGCGAGCCGGCTCCGCGCTTTGTGGTTGGCTGCGGAGAATGGCAGGAGGCGGTGCCGGGCGCCGAGCAGGGCAGGTGTCGCGGGCCGGGCGCCGGCAGCGTCTGAGGAGCTGGGGGGGTGTGGGGCTGCAGCTAGGAGCACCACGTGGGGGAGGGCGCTGGGAAAGTCCCGGGGGCGGTGCCGGGCCTGTACGGGGGACGCCTGGGCAGCGCTGCGAGCCGCCGGCCGAGGATGAGGCGAAGGTGAGCGGCGCTCGGGGTCCGCGGGGAGGCGAGGGCAGCCCCTTCCCCGCTTTGCGGCCGCCCCCCGCGCTCGCGGCCTGACGCTTCCTCCGCTGCAGGACGCGCGGGGCGTCGCTAGGCCCGGTGGCGCGGGGCTGTGGGTCTGGGCTCTGCGGGGCGGAGGTGCGGCCCGGGTGGGGCGCTGCTCTGCCGACGGATCCAGCACCGGAGAAGCAAGGAGGCAGATTAGTAACAAGCCCCGCCCCCGGCCACCCCAGTTTGTTTGACGAGCTGCACTTAGGGAATCCGGGGGCTTCAAAGCGAAGGTATTTTGTTTTCTGCAGATAAGACGCAGCCTGTCAGCTTAGCTGGGAAGAGCTGGCAGTCTGATTGCCTTGTGTCTCGGCGTTACAGCCTTCGTCTGGCACTGCGATCAAAATGCGCTTCCTGCACAAGGGAAAAGGCATTCTGTTGACATTTATTTATCGTATTTTACGGTGTATGAGTTGATGTGGTGTAGACAGACCTCAGCCCTGTATTTCTGCTTAAAAAGCGTAAGGGTTTTTGTAGATCTGGTGTATACATTGACCCTGCCTCACTGGGAGGGTTGGACAAGGGTGGCTGGGTGAGCTGGTGGCAGGAGAAGGTGGCGGGGATGGTGCAGGAGGCACCAGAAGCCTGGCAGCTCGTGGGAGTGTTGTGTCAAGCACCTCTGAGTTGGGGCAGCACCCAGGCGGCTGGCAGCCACCCAGCTGGACCGTGAGAGAGGGAAGGACTAGGCCCCCTGCAGTTCAGGGGCTGCCCTGTCCACCAGTAGCTTGCCCCGGGCATGGTGGGGGGGAGGGGAGGAGACAGGCAGGCTCCACCGAAAAAAAGGATTGGGCCCCTTGCTGCTTCTGCCTTTAATGGGCTCCTGTAGCCTGCAGGATGCTTGGCTTCTCCTGGGAAGGGGCTGTGGGTGAGCATGGGGGGCAGCAGGAGGGTGGCTGGATGCACTGGTGGTGGGGACAGCATCCATGGCACTGGAAGCCCAGGCAGGCTCACTGGAAAATTGGATCCAGTGCCTCCGAGCTGGGGCAGGACCCGGCCCTCTCGCCAGTGGGCACTGCTGCTGCAGATGGAAGGACTGGGCCCCCCTGGAACTTGGGGGCTGCCCAGCCTGCTGTCAGCTTGACCCTTGGGCGTGGGAGAGGCGGGCAAGACTTGATGGGCATGGGGTTTGCTTTGGGGTGTTCGACAGGGGCCGGGGGAAGGCAGGAGCCTGGCTTGGCCTCATTTGGTGCCAGGGAAGCCCCTAGCCACCAGCATGCTGCCTTCCTGTGCGGCAGGGTGCTAGCACAGGGTCCAGCCGAGGTATTGATATGGTGTATAAGTTAAAGTGGAAATTTAAAGGTGAATTTTTGGGGTTTCAAACCCCAATTTATATGCTGTGAAATTTATATGCTGCCCTCCCTAGCAAAGGCACAGGAGAGCTTACAGTAAGTAAACTGAGTAGCTTTACTTGCTACTCTCTTACCATGCCATGGTGGTGGTTGCCTCATCACACACACACCTGCAAAAGTAGCCCATGTTTACAATGTGGTGCCTTTTCTAAACAAGGGACAAACCATTTCTTTGACAATTAATAAATATTGCTCTTTTTTTTGCTTTACAGTATTCCTTAAAATAAAATACTAAGCATCTTAATGATAAATACAGGTTAAAAACACCAGACCTCCAACAGTTCATTGGTTTGAGTTAAGGTTGTTGTAAAGGTCCTAAATTTTCTAAATGATATGGTAAATTCACATTGGCAATGGAAAGTCTGTTTTTTCAAAAGCATGGGTTTTTTTGTGTTGCAAGCATGCTATCTTATATTTTTGTTGCCATTTGCTCACTCGATTATGGCTGTCTTCACTAGACTTTTAGAAATGGTATATTAATTTGCTCTGTAACTGTTCAATACGTGGTTTTTAAATGTGGGTATCTACAAGAGACAGGTCAAACAGTGCAGCCTTTCTAACTCTGAATGAAAGCAATGGATTTGTGTATATTTGTGCTGAAACTTGATAGGTGATATTAACCTTCTTGCTTAGCCTGAGTCAGACTATTGCAGGATAGAAACAAAGTTCTCACATTTCAGAACAAACCTTTTACTTGGCCAGATGAGTTCCTAGCATATACTATTACAGAGAATCAAGACAGGTCAGAAAAAGCTTAGGGAAGCTTCAAACTCAACCAAACTTTGGTCTAAACTTTGTAACTTTATAAATCCATAGTGTGACTTTATAATCACATTAATCTAAATATGTTTTTCCCCCTTAACTCACAGGCCCCTTTGGGTATTAATGTAGATGAGCACGGAATAAGACTGTAAATGAATGGAAAGTTTTGATGTTAGTCTCATTTGACCTATTATGATGGTCTGACATGCTTGGTCATACACAGCATATGCAGTATAAGGAGATGAGAAATTATGATTAACTTTAGCATGAGTTAATTTGAATGTTGAAAGCAAACATGGTTTTGTGTCTCATGTTCCTATGGTGCTGTTTATTTTGTATTCTGTGTATATTTTAACTACTGTATCCATTATCCCATTGAAACAATGGTATGTTCAGTTGGGGATGGTCCAAATAGATTATATATACTAAAATAAAAATAAAGTTGAAGTTGCAAAAACTTGTTCCAGATCATGCTATACCCATTGTAATCTTTGATTTACCTACTAAAATAATGCCAAACAAAAATTACAGATGTGTTTTGCTCCTAATGATGACAGTTTGTTAAGGTAGCATACATAGTAGCCATTCACAGTTACCTAAATATACACTCTCTTTTACAAAGCTGGTGGTAAAGGACTGAGTACTGGGTCTCTAATGGAAAGCTACCTTCAGTACTAACTAGTAGCTGTCTCTGCACTTAGAAAAATACTTGATTCAATATTTAATGGTGGTATTAATTCATTATTTTTCATTTCTGTTGATTAGTCAAACTGGAAGATTGATACAATTGTTTATAGTATAATGGCACCATCATATTATGTATAGCAGCTGCATTAAGATTTTCAGTCAAGTTCGGTACTTTTGAACATGTTGGATTATATTGTTCATAGGCTCATATTTTTATGCTGTTCATTGTTGCATACTACTAGCGCTTTACCAATCGTTACAGTAGCAACAAAAGAAACTCATTTAAGAGAGGTTCTTTATTCTTTTCTAAATTTTTGCAGATTGACTAACAGGGTTTTTTCTCATGCATTGAGATTGATGTCTGTTACGTTTTAGGCATATGATATTTGGAATGACTGTGGCTTTGATCCTGCAGTGACTGAAAGTTGTGTTTTAACTTTACACTCAGTGCATCATTACTTCATTTTACACACTTCAAGTAGTCCAGCTGAAGTAAAAGCATTCATCAGTCCTTACAGGATCAGGATGTAAGACTTGAAACCTGGTTCTAACTCTAGAAATACAGAGACCTCTGAGCTCCAATTGTCACAATTCAGTTAAGCACTGATATGTAGGGGGAAGCAGTCATTAAACATCATTATCATGACTTTAACTTGAAAACAGGTTGACAGTCAAACTTCCAGATTTCACCTTAGTGGCATCTGAAACTGCCCAGATGCATCTCAAGGGTGCATCCCCATGAGCGGGAACGTGCATTTCCGTGGGGACAAAAAGCAGCTGCTAGTTGTGTGTGGGCACACCCCTACATGTGTGCTCTGGCAGATGGCAAATTGCTCTGGGTGGGGTAGGAAAAGCTGGAGCCAGTACCTGGGCTGGCCCCAGCAGTCTTATCTGGGGGTTTTCTATGGTTATAGCAGCTGCAATTTGGGCACACAGATGTGTGCACTGTGCAACCTTTTCCTTTCTTTTTTTGACACCAGGACCTCCCCGTGTCAGAAAAACCTGCCAGACTGCAAATTAGCAGTGGAGCAAATGTTCACGGTTTGCAGTGCCGTGGACAGGTTTGCAGCATTGCAAACCACACGTGCACCCTTATTGGGTTTTTTTGGAATGGAGACAGACTTACGGATCCACTGGTGCTACCTACCAGTTGCTGCCATGATGCAGAATGCCAATGGCATTGACACCCATATGCAGATTCAGGAAAGACTAAATAGATTCTGTGTTCAGGATCTGAATGGCTATATTATTGTCAAACAGTACCAGCAGGAGGCTTTGTTTTTTAGTGCAGAAGTATGTGAAAGCCTACTGCTTAAGGAAAGTTTTAAGTGCTTACATTTTCCCATTCATCTTTTATTGGTCTCTTACAGCAGAACTTTTTTGAGCTACAAGAAAGCTAAAAAAGTACTTTTCTGGTCTTAAAAAAAAAGACTGAAAACAAATATGTATTCCTAATGGTCATTAATTGCTTTTGCTTCTGAATAGCTGCCCAAATTGGTCTTGGGTTGTGTGATGGGACTAGAAATAGATTTCAAGAGATTTGCCTGAACATAAGCAGGGAAAATATGTGAAGAGGGGGAAAGAAGCATAAAAATGAGGAGGCAAATTAATAAGCGATTAGTGAAACATTCATTTGACATGTAATCTGCTTGATGGTGGTTCTGTCCACATGATTTTAAGTGTTAACTTTTAAACTCCAGAATATAGGATGTAACACATGAAGTATATTTCTATATTCCATTCTGATAATCCATTTTATCCAGCTGGATAGTAAAGTTGATGTGTTCTAAATAGAACACTTTAAAAAGCAAGATGATACACTGAATGAACAGTAATATTTTCTCTTAAATATTTTTAAATAAGATAAATAGTATGTTTTGGATATATGGTCCCATATAGGTTGTACTTGTAAAGTAATTCTAGTGTTCCTTATTATTACAGTAAATTATTTTGTTATTAAAATTGATGTTGCTATTCCTATTGTGTCTTCATAGTCTATCTGCTTGACAATCATGTAATAGCTTGTAATAAAATTGTTTAATCTACAGAGGAAGCATGTAATGTGTGTTGTATGACACAGGTGTTTGACTGTTTCTGATTCAGAAAAAGTATTTAAATTCTATAAAAGATCCTCACTTCAGAGAGAACCTTTTCAAAATGTGCCTGTAATTTTGGGCTCTTTTCTTCAGTTTGATTAGAATTAAAGTTACTGCTGCTTCCTTTTTTTACTTGTATGTGATTGTTGCATTCTATAGCTCCCTGATTCAAAGCACTGGAGAAAAATAAACCATAAATAACTGAATTATAAATGTAACCAAAATGTACAGACATTTGTTTGTTGTAAGCATTATCAAGCTACTTTTTGTTGCTTGGGGAAAAATGAAGAATTTGTGCATTTTTAAATGTACTCTGTTTTGCTTAACTTCTAACAGTTGCTCTCAAACTTTTATTATCTTTTTTTTCATTTTATTCTAGGATTTTTGTTATGAATGTAACTCTTTGCCGCATGGACACAGAATTATTGTATAAAGTCTGGACCCTCTAGCAGAACTTTTCTTAACCAGTACTGTGAGAATGTCAGTCACTCCTCTTCCTTGAATATAACTGCCCACTTACAACCATTTTAATCACAATGAGTTCAGGCTTATGGAGTCAAGAAAAGGCGAGTTCATCCTATTGGGAAGAGCGGGTCTTTTATTTGCTTCTCCAAGAATGCAGTGTCATAGACAAGCAAACTCAAAAGCTTTTGAAAGTACCTAAGGGTAGCATAGGCCAGTTATTTCAAGATCGCTCTTCAATGGGACACAGCAGAAATATCCCTTCTAAAGGCAAGAAAATACAGATTGGACTAAAGATTCTGGAACAGCCACATGCGGTCCTATTAGTGGATGAGAAAGATGTGGTAGAAATAAAAGAAAAATTAGCTGAATTGCTTTTGGCCATTACCAACTGTGAAGAAAGATACAGTTTGTTTAAAAGCAAAAGTAGATTAAGTAAAGGCATCCATATAGATGTTGGGTCACCTGTAAGAGTACAGCTGAGATCTGGAGAAGATAAATTTCCTGGAGTTGTTCGCTTCAGAGGACCACTGTTACAAGAAAGATCATTATCAGGGATATATTTTGGAGTGGAACTGCTGGTAAGTTTCTTGCATACTTGGCATGTTAGATGAGACAAACTTATTTTAGTTTTATAAAACGTAGAAATGTACTTCTTGAACAGTTAACTGATGACACGGTATCCAGAACACAGCTTATAACTTTATTTGGTTAATCTCTTACAAAAAATTGCCTTTATTTAATAATCTTAAACAAGCTAATATCACTGCACTTTGGACTTGACTCCACATGCCAGAGTCTGGGAACTGAGGCTCTGAAGGTGTGAAATCCAAAGGTCTGGGGCCCATAGGAAGTATGTTGTTTTTTGTTTTTCCTCTGTAAGAAGAGTGCTACCAGTATTTTTATTGGGAAGATGCAGTCTCAGTTAAGTAAATACGAGTTTACTTAGGTCTGTATGTGTTTAAAATTAACACCCTATATTCTCCTTGAAAGCTAATTGGCAGCCAGTGCTTATTGCAGAGTTTTAATGTTGCATGCTTCTAAAAAGATGTTCTTTTAGAAGATGCTCTGATAGTTACATTATGGCCTGAAGAAGAATATTGGCAATAAATGTGAGAGTGGTAGGAAAATCTACACACTTAGAAAAAAATGTATGTTTTTGAAGAGGTGGAAATGGCAATTACTTCTATCCGTAGCTCCTGTTTGGTTTAGCTGCAACTTCATCAGTTATGAATTTGTTAATGACTGACAGATGTACAGTATCAATTTTAGGGACCAGATATATTTGCTATAGCTTCTGGTTGTTTTTATCAGCTTACTGATACTACCTTGTTTGACCTGAGCACCAGCCAAGTCATTCTTACTCATACCCCAGGCTTTACCACCATCTTTAAAAGAAGAAAAAAAGTTGTTGTATTCTAAAGTGATTTTTGAGGGGAAGTAAAGGTACTCCAGTTGCAGTTTCTGAAGTAGTGATGTGTTCAGTCTCTGCATCTGTGGGCCCCCACCTTCTTCCTCTCCTTTTTTTTTTTTTTTGTTTCTCTATAACAGTGATACCTTTTTATATCAATAGAATGAAACTTTCAGCATTTCAGCAGGATAATTTGTCTTATGTCAACACTTAACTTCTTCATTTAAGAGCCTTGTAGCCTTGTGTGGAGAAAAAGATAGGAACTGTACTGCTGGAATGTTAAAATTTGAATACCAGCAAGGATATGTTTGCATGTTTAGTAAACAAGGCCCCGCTTAAGGTGCTTCAGCACATATAGGTATCTATAAGCATATGTGGAGTCATGGAACTGATGTAAAATGACACCAGGTATTTATGGTAGCACACTTGTTAAAGTGCCTTGCTGAATTGACAGTAGAGGCATCACCGATTTATTGCAGTTCCTTCAAAATGGTACCTTTTGTTTAGTCCTTTTCTGGAGGATGGTTGATATTTTTTATTTTTCTCTCCAAAATCCAGGAAGAAGGTCGTGGTCAAGGTTTTACTGATGGGCAGTACCAAGGCAAGCAGCTTTTCAGATGTGATGAAGACTGTGGTGTTTTTGTTGCTTTGGACAAACTAGAATTGCTGGAAGATGATGACAATGAACTGGAGAATGACTATGCAGCTCCAGTTGACACAATGCAGGTAGAACTTCCTCCTCTAGAGATCAACTCCAGGGTTTCTCTGAAGATAGGAGAAAGTATAGAGTATGGGACAGTTATATTCTGTGATGTCTTACCAGGAAACGAAAGTTTAGGATACGTTGTTGGAGTGGACATGGTAAGAAATTAATCCAACTTAAATTACTTTTGCATGTGTGTTTTAAATAGTAAATTACATGCAATATAGAAGAAAAAAGCAGTGATCTACAAGCTACTTCAGTGGAGGCTAATGATGTAAGTGGGGAAATCAGCACCAACATGTAAAGATGCCACTTAGTGGCTGTTTT